>NC_045711.1:22062082-22750488 GCF_009834535.1 Camelus ferus
ATGCGTGGATGTCCCTGTGTCTTCCTGTCCCGTCTGCTGGGTTCCGGGCCATCTGGGTTCTGGGGAATGGAGGCGGAACCTCCAGGTGAGGTAGGAGAACAGGTCTCTCTACCTGCTTCGCTTTCAGTGGCCAAAATGACCTACTAAGAAGTACCTTTGACCTTCAGCTTTCTTTCCTGGGGGAGCCTTTCCTAAGGTCCAGGTGAGATGGATTTCCTTATACTAAGGTGCCAGCCGCAAAGGGCCACCAGGAACGCAGTTTGCATTTCAGGCCATTAAAAAAACCCTGAGGGGGCTGGGAAGGAAACAACAGTCCCAAACTTGGCAGCAAATAGATTGCAATTTTTGGAAGCTTATCTATGTGAAGAATGAGTTTTCAGCTCTGCAGGAATATTCATTTGCCTCTTAAACAAAGGGCAATTATATGCAGTCCTCCTTTCCTTTTGTTGGCTTCCAGAGAAGGATCTGGAGTTGGTCCCTCCACTGGAGTACCCACCCTCTTAAAAGGATAGGAAGGGAAAGTTTCAGAATGACTGTTCTTAGTTTACAGCATATTGGTATATGTCTGTCACCCACCTGGGCCTGGTCGTCTGGTGTCCTCATCCTGAGCGATGACAGATCAGGACAGTAAATGAGTAATAAGTGTGTGTGTTGGGGAGCAGTGCAGTGGGGAGGGGAATCAGACAGGAGGGGCAGATTGGGGCAAACGTGAGACAGATGGAGGTGAAGAGGAAGCAGAAGCAGCCCCAGATGCCTGGCTTTCTCTCTGGGGGACCCCCAGGGAGCCCTGTGCCCCCGCCCCACCAGGAAGTGTGCCAGGAGGGAAGCGCAGCGGTGGGGAGGGAGCCCAAGGCTGCTCTTGTCCTCCTCCTCCTCTTTCCTTTTCTTTTTTAATCCCAGGGCTTCATTCTCCAGAAGCTGTCATTTTGCATAAACCTCTCACCAGGCACATCCATTCTCACAGCCAAAATCTCCATATCAAACACTGCATCCACCATGGAACTGACAGCCCTCCCTACCCTGCATGGGGCCTCAGAGAGGCTGGCAGGACAGACACCCCGTGCAGGGGCGACGCAGGACAGACTGAGTGGGTGACCCGGGAATGCCGCCAGTCCGTCCTTACCACCTTCCTCAGGCCTCCTGGGGGGATCCTTGCTCCTTCCTGACGTCTCTGATGGGTGTGCGTGGCCTGCATGCCCTCAGTGGGGGGCACACAGGAGCCTGGGAGTGGAGGGGAAGACCTATGTCCCTCCAAAAAAATACATTGACATCCTAACCAGCAGTACCTCAGAATGTAATCTTATTTGGAAATAGAGTCTTTGCAGGGTAATTAGGTTAAAATCAGGTCATTAGCGTGGTCCTGATCCGATAGGACTGGCATTCTTACAAAAAGGGATAGCTGGGAGACAACACGCTCAGAGGGAAGACCCGCCGTGTGCCTGAAGGCATGCGTCTGCCCAAGAAGGGCCACCAAGGACAGTTAGCAACTACGTGAAACCAGGACGGAGGAGCAAACCACGTGAAACTGGGACAGGACAGACCCTCGGAAGGAGCCAACCTCGCCTGCGCCCTCCTCACCCCCAGACTGCGAAGGATCGATTTTGGCTGCCTTAAGGGTGTGGTCCTCTGATAGGATCACCCCAGGACACTCACGTGGCCAGCTTGGAGGCATGGCCAAGTTTGGAACTGAGCTTCCAGGCCAGCAGCCCTGGCAGGCTGTTCACTTCTCAGGAAACAGCGATGCTGAGGGGTCAGGTGGGTGTGGCTTCCTAGACCAAATAGTAATCCAGCTTGCAGATTCCTTTCTAAAAGAGGGATTGTCAGTCAACCCACCAACTATTGTTCACTTTCCTGGCCGGGGAAGGCCCTGTGCTGGAGACCTGGAGTGGCTGAAGAAGGACACCAAGCTGCCCTCGGGAAGTCCTCAGTCCAGGCAGTGAGAGGGGTCCCAGGAGGCCTTCTTACAGCGAGAGTTCCCTGCAGGGGTAAAAGACCAGTTGCCAAGTTCAAGAGAGCACACATGATTTTACAATTTCAAAATTGTAGAATAGATAAACAAGATTACACTGTATAGCACAGGGAAATATATACAAAATGTTATGATAACTCAGAGAGAAAAAAATGTGACAATGAGCGTGTATATGTCCATGAATGACTGAAAAATTGTGCTGAACACTGGAATTTGACACAACATTGTAAAATGATTATAAATCAATAAAAAATGTTAAAAAAAAAAAAAAAAAAGAGAGAGAGAGAGCACACATGAGAAAGTGTCCAGGGTGAGGCCTGGCCCACGTTCAGGCTCAAAAGCATTTGTGAACATTATTGTGAGCTCAAGAGCCAGAGCTGGGTGGCCTGCCCCGCCTAACCCCACAACCTGGAAACTCCTACTCATGCTTCAAGACCCAGCTCAAATGTCCCCTTCTCCCATGAAGTGGTCCTGCCCTGATTCCTCCAGGGGCTCCTTCATGTGTTCTCCCATGGCCTCTCCCCTCCCTCCAGGTGGGACCTGGACTGGGGGTCCTATAATTTCCTGGCAGCATACCCTATTCTTCCTCTGGGTGCCCAGCCCTTTCTATGGCTGCATTTCCCAAGCTGTGGTCCCTGGACCCCTTGCAATGGAAACCTGAACAATGCAGGTTCCCAGGCCAGACTCCACCCCTGGCCAACAGAGACAGCAGTAACCAGCTCCCTCGGAAGTCCCAGAGGGACACTGTGTGTTAAGGCTGGAGGGTGGGGTTAGGTGGCATCCAGGTAGACTTCTGTGGTGTTGTCCCTGACCGGTGCTTGTGGGAGAGACTTTCAAGGCAGCCCTCTGCTTGGCTGGGCGACTTCTGCAGCCCTGGGCTGGAGGACCTGGCTGGGCAGCCCCACGAGTTGGTAGATGAGGCTGGTGTTCTGGTCATGACACTGTGGTTACTTTTCTCCCCATCTCTCCGCCCCCTACCCCTGAGCAGGAGGATTGGCCCATCACTGTGGTCGGAGCATCACAGGCCTCTAAGTTATGATTAAAACAGCAGAACCCCTGCTGGTGCCTCTGGCAAAGAACTGCAGAGTGGGGCTTTGAGATCAGGCTGTCCCTGACCACTGGCCCTGCACCCCTCACAAGAATGATTTGAGGACCACACGTGACAGTGTGTGTGCTGGGGCGCCGGCTGTACAGTGGCCTATGATGTCCCCAGCGTCACCCTCTCCTCACACCGTCTCCTCTTTCTGGGGGCTGGAGGGGGTCTTGCAGAGCTGATGCACTGAAGGGTGGATGTTCTGGGTCTATGTTGCTCATTTTCCTGCCTTGCACGCACCTGCCACATAATTTTTGGGGCCGGCCAGTTGTTGAGTTGATTTCAAACGGCCATGCCAGGACAAGTTTCTCCATCTGCAGCAGCAAAAGGGGGGAAAATTTTTTTTCCCAAATCTCCAGCATGGAATTTTCCCAGTTACTTTAAATAAATTTTACTTATTTGCGCTGTGCATTCAGATAAGAATTACCAGCCTTGCACAGATGCAAATTCAGAGTTGTAAAAGGAATATTGACAGCAGTTGCAACCACATCACCATCTCTCCTGCGATCAAATGCCCTGGCTGCTGTCAGAGGAAAATGTAGCATTTGAAAAGCTGCAAGAGAACACACTCTCCAACAAACAAAACAAGCCTCTCTGGAGGAACGCAGGAGAGGATGCTTCTGAGAACTCTGCAGGGACATTCCAAACAGCTCCTTACATTTCTGATTGAAAATATATTAAAAGAAAAATTTAGACCAAAGATCTCACCAAGTAAATCAATTATAAAGCATGCCAGACTGAATTTAGCTGCATGTCTCTGTTGGGTTCTGTCTAATACTGAGAAGCAGGATGAAGTTGTGGAGCTTCCTGCCTTTAGGGGGAAGAGTGTATGAGTTAGCTACTGCTGTGTAACAGACATGTCCCAGATACAGAAGCTTGAAACAACTCTTTTTCCTTCTTGCTCAGTCAGACCATGTCCATAGCCTCCCAGCTGCCTGGACACACCTAGGCTGCAGAGTGGGAAGGGGATTGAGGATCGGGTAGCCAGAGGTTCACTAAAAAATGCAAATATGATCATATTGATTCAGTGCTTTGAATGCTTTACATTCTCAGGATAAGCACAAAAATCCTGAGGGGCTTCTTTTAGCTGACCTCACAGCCATCTCAGAGCCATCCTGCCTCCTGGCCTTTCAGTTCCTCAGACAGGCTGCACTCCTCCAAGCCCCAGGGCCTTTGCACAGGCTTCCCTTCTGCTTGGAGTGCTCACTCTTCCTTTCCCCCTTTGCCTTGTCATTAATCCCATTAGTCTTCAGAGCTCAGTTCATAAGTCACTTGTCTAAGGAAGACTTCCCTGACTGTCCCCACCCAGAGGTCCCAGCTAGCTTTTCCTGTCCCTCCTGCAGGGCTCCCTGTAGCTCTGATTATGGCTGCAGTGCAGTTGCTGTGTTGCATTGATGTCCGCCTGCCTTCTGTAGGCTGTCTGTCTGAGTCATCACTGTGTCCCAGAGGGTGCATGGTGCCTGCTCCCAAAAGGCCCAATAAACAATTGAGATCAGTGGATGAATGTGTCAGGGATGACCACACACATCAGCTCACTGGGTCCTGAAGACAGCCCAGTGACATGGGCCTCCTTGGCCCTGCTTTACTGAGAAGCAACTGAGAAACAGGAGGAAGGGGGGCTGGAGCGATGCCACTTCAGCCCAGAGGGGGTCCCCTCCCTGCAGCGTCCCGTGCTGACTTGCTGGAGTTCCATTGTGCATTTTTTGGGGTTTGGGTCTCTAGTCCCTGACAGGGACCCTTAGGAACGGAGTCTTGCCTGTCCCCTGCCTTGCCCATGACAGCTCATCCCCGGAAAGCATTGCCCTGAGGTGGGGGCACAGCAGGCTGTTCGGGGCACAAGTGTCCCACGGCTCTGGTTGAGGCTGGACTAAAGAATGACCACTTTCTCAGAAACCACATCTGGCCACATCCCATGTGGCAGTCACACAGTGGTGGCTGCTCGCGACTCAGGTACCTCCAGGAAATGCATCTTGAGCTGCATTTTATTGAAAACAGAAAGCTCTTGTTTACTACCCCCAAGTCATCAGTGAAGGGCAAAGGGAGGCATGGAGAGGTGGGAGGGGAGCACGCACGGGGAAGTGGGAGGCGAACACTCACTCTTCCAAGGTCGGATATGTGCACGCACACACACCTGTGCACACACATGCACGCTCAGACATGCATGTGTGTGTGTTCAGGGCTGTAGCAGAGGGGCTACCTGGCCTCAGGGTCAGCACAGTTCATTAAGAGAAGGTTCTCCAAAGTGGCCCTGGTCCCATGGCAGCATCCATGGGAACCAAGCCAAGTCCCTTCTGGGCCCTGCTTCCCAGGGCCTTGGAACCGCCAGCAGTCTCCCTTGCCAGGTCCGGAGCAGGTGGCATCTGCTCCCCCAGGCTGTGTGGGCATGGGAACAGCCCTTGTCCCCTCCCTATTGGGAGGCCAGATGGAAATCCGGTCCTGTGTCTCGTGTGATGGGGAGGGCCCCTGTGACCTGGGGCTGAGGTGGGCCAGAGAGCACCTCTAAGACCCGTGTCCCTCTTTAAAGAAGGTGTTTCCTTTCCTTGGTGCACAGTGAGCGGAAGCCGAGCAGCTGAGCCATTTGGTGACTCTCTGAGCATCCCTCCCGCTTGGTGTCCTCTGTTCTCTTTCGCCCGAGGCGCATTAGTGTGTCAGCTCCCAGGATTGCAGCCGGCCCTGCCTTCCCTTCACTGGGGTCAGCAGAAATGTGGACGAGGCAGGGAGGGTGCGCGCTGGAAGAATGGTCAGATGAACCCAAGCCTGGGTGTAAGTCTTCCTCCTTGACTCTGGAAGCCCAGCAGCATCTAAGACGTCCTAATGCACTAGTGGCTTTCAGTCTCCATTGGCCTTGGGTCAGCCTTGTTAAGACAGACTTTTTTTTTTTTAATTGAAGTGCAGTCAGTTATAATGTGTTGATTTCTGGTGCACAACGCAGTGTCCCAGTCATGCATGTATACACATATATTCGTTTTCATATTAGACAGACTCACTTTTGATCACAAATATTCGACACCTCCCTCCCCACTCCTGTGGAATTCCAGTGTGACCACATGAGCTTCTTGGGTCAGTAACCAAAGTTATTGATGTGTGCCTCAATGTCACATTTGTCACTTCCGGGCAGGAGGTTAGGATGGAGTGTGGGTTCACTCTGCACTCCTTCCTCTGACATCACCACCAGGAATGTTCCAGATAGAGGTCATTTTGTCAGCCTGGGTGTGAGCAGCTCAGTGGACCAGTGATGGAAATGTAGCGTGAGCAAGAAAGGTCTTTGCTGTTAAAGCGACTGTCACTCTGTGACCTTTGTTATAGCGGCAGAACCTCCCCTCCCCTGGCTGACGTGGGCCCCCTCCCGAAGTCCCAGCCTGGCGGGGGTGCCAGCACCTCAGCCTTGCTGTTTAGTTCAGTGGGCACCTGCTGAACCATCGTGGTCTGTGCCCAGAGTGGTGTGGGCTGTTAGGTGGCATTGGGTTTGGTCTTTGGTCTGTTGGAGTTGACTGGTTGGGTGGGGGATGAACTTTCAAATCTGTGAAGTAGGACGTGGTTCAGGGTGGACTGATGAACCCTTGGCCAATGGATAGAACTTGGATCGTCAAAGAAACAAGAAGGAAGAAGAGAAAGAGGAGGAGAAGGTGGGCTGGAGCTGGGGATGGGCAGTAGGAGGTGCCCAGCAAGCTCCAGGCAGGGCAGATAAGCGAGGCAGTGGAGAGAGGCCTGGGCGCGCAGGCCTGGAGGGCGGCGGGAGGCCTGGCGCGCTTGGAGAGCTGCAGTCCACGGGCTGCCCTTAAGACCGGCAGTCCTGTGGCCCCAGCCCCCCTTTAGGGATGGGGAACGGACATCCAGTGCAGCTCTGGAGGTCAGCAGACACCGGGGCCATGGAGCTCGTGCACTGGGTCGACCAGGCCCCACCACGCTTCCCGACGGCCCATTCAGCCTGTGGCGGAGAGCCAGTGCGCTCCCGGGGCCCCGTCCCCCCTGTTTCTTGGAGAAGGAAACCAGCCCGGAGCTTGGCCCTCCTCTTCCCCTTCCCCCTCTTCCCCTCCATATGGTGGGTCTCCCCCTCGGTGCAGCCTCTGGTTCAGCCTCTGGGGTCCCTCCTGCTTCCCCACCTCCTGCCTGTCCTTCCCAGAGCAGATCCCAAGGCCCAGGTGTTGTGGAAATGGTCTGCAGAACAGTGTCTTCCTGTGGAAACCCAGGGAAAATGACACGTGAATGTCAAGGCCAGAAAAGGGGGGCTGTTCTTGGTTCTGGGATGCTTGAAGCAAATGGGCTGATTTGACGCCCCCTCCCATCTGGGCTTTTCTGGGGAGCGTGACGGGCCACCCACCTGGCCGCTGGGCCCACATGTGTGTCTAACGCCGCACGAGGGCAGGCGCCCGGGACCAGGGCCTTGGAGCAGATGCCCGGGGTTGCAGAGAGGACGGGGACATTTGGAGGCTGTGAGTGTAAAATGCAGCCAACCCCGTCCTCGACCACTGCTTTTTGGAGGATGTAATAAAGCAGGGAGTTTGCAGCCAGTGTGGACACAGCTGTGCAGTCAAGGGTGTGTGGTGATGGTGTGAGCCCTGCTGTCAGCAGCTGGCAAAGGTTCTGAGCCGGGAAAATAGCAGAATTCTGGAATGATCCACCATTTGCCTGAAACCTTAAAACACCAAGCAAACCCTACAGTAGCTGCCTGTGCCTCTGGCTTTCTAGAAGAAGCTGCATATAGGTTTAAGTTTTTATGCTGTTTTATTTTATCTTTTAAAGCCAGGCCAGGGAGTTCCTTTCCCACAGACACTGTGAATTCAAATGACATCTCTCCAAATAGTCTCTGTTGAGGACATGGAAAAGGCAGGTCAGTGCTCAGGTTTCGTGGCCCAGAGGGGGTTCCAGGAGGAGAGCGGGTAATCCCAGCCTTCCCCTGGTGTTGCCAGGGAGGGGGCTGTTCTGTGTGCAGCCCTCACAGCCCCCGCCCTAACTGTGGTCGTGTACACGAGGACATGCAGGTACCGGCCACCCAGAGCCCTCTGGCTGTGGGCGCGGCCTCACCCTCAGCCTCCACCGCAGTTCACGCTTTGCTCCATGGCTGCCATCTGCCTGCTCCGCGTCCCTGATTACCCGGGAGTTATTTGAGGATAGGGCTTGTGCCCTGGCACTCCCCAGAGCTGTACGGTTACTAAGCTCCTGGTTTCCCTGGACATCGTGGTTGCCCCTGGCATCGCCGAAACCCCCGGTGGGTGAGGTAGACGGGAGGGAAGCACTGCAAGTGGCCCTTTTGGTTGAACAAATTTCAGCCAACCCTCCTCTGCCTCCAACCACCTGCATCCTGCCCATCAGCCAGCCTGCCAGCTCTCAGTCCCGGAAGGGAGGGTACTCTGGGGCCAGGTGGAGGGGCAGCGGGATCCTGAGCTGAGCGGATGCTTATTTTTAGGAGCTCGTGGGCACTGCTGCCCATGCTGGGTCTACACAGCGGTCCCCACAGATCCATCCTCGGTGGCAGGGGTCCAGAGCCACCCTGGTGCCAGGGGACCTGGGCTGGCCACCGGTCAGAGCTTTGGCATGAAGGACCCTTTAGCCTGATGCAACTGTGGTCCAGAGAGCGTTGTACCCCAATCTCCCTGGTGCCTGCCTTCCCCTGCCCCTCCCCAGCTCCCGCCTCCCTTTCTCTGGGTTTTCCAGGGAGGAAGTAGGTTGACCAGCTGCTTCAGGAGCCGGAGCCAATTCTGAAACTGGCAGGAATGAGAAGCCACAAGATGTGTTTGTGCCGGCACGGAGATCTTAATTGGCAAAGCATGTGCCCGTCGCTTTAACACTGGACTTCTGGAAACTGCTGCCTCTTATCAAGGGACCTTGGCACTAGAGACATAGAGTTTTTTAATGTAATATCATTAATTTTAAATTGAGCTCAGTGACAGGTTTTGAAATCACTGAGCTCAAAGACGTTTTTGGATGGTGCTCCTTTTCCCTGTAGGGCATTTCCTTGTTCAGCTGAGTCCACTCAGGTAAGTGAAGATCTGCTGCCTTCCTTCTGCATGGTGGCCATGCAGCTCCCGGGCCGAGGGTGCCAGCGTGCCCCATTTGTAGTACTGGGTTCCTTTGGCGACCCTACACTCCACCGAGTTTTCAGACGTGTTTCTCACTCCCTGCTTTTTTGTTCTAGCCAGAATTGTTGGGAAATCTAATTTCAGGGAGTTTAAACCTTGGGAATTGGAAAACAGAAATTTTCTGCACCAGCTCTCTCCATCCTCTTCAAAGCCAAGATCGTTTCTCGGGTTTTGAGTGAGAAGCTATGATGGGGGGTCTGGTGTGGGTCTGGTGGTGAACAGTGCTGATGATGCTTCCAGTAATGCACTCCCAGCATGCTGGGTTCTGCAGGTTTGGGTTATCTGCTCCACCCTAATCAGGTCCTTGGGGCCAAGGCTGGGGCTTCCATAGACCCTGTTTTAATTATGGATAAGTGGATGCTTGGATAGATCTCATCATGACCAGGTGAGAGGTGATTAGTGGCACTTGGGGCCAGAGCGGTGTCTCTGTATCACTCAGAGTTCTCCTGAAAAACAGGACCGATAGGATAATTCTATATCCCCATCTCCATCCCCATCTCCATCCTCATCCCTATCTCCATCCCCATCCCCATTCTCATCCCCATCCCCATCTCCATCCTCATCACCATCCTCATCCCCATCTTCATCCCCTTCCTCATCTCCATCCCCGTCTCCATCCTCATCCTCATCCCTGCCTCCATCCTCATTCCCATCCTCATCTCCATCCCCATCTCCATCACCATCCTCATCCCCATCCCCATCCCTGTCTCCATCCTCATTCCCATCCCTGTCTCCATCCTCATTCCAATTCTCATCTCCATCCCCATCCCCATCTCCATCCTCATCACCATCCTCATCCCCATCTCCATCCTCATCCTCATCTCCATCCTCATCCCCATCCTCATCTCCATCCTCATCCCCATCCCCATTCTCACCTCCATCCTCATCCTCATCTCCATCCTCATCCCCATCCTCATCTCCATCCTCATCCTCATCTCCATCCTCATCTCCATCACCATCCTCATTCTCATCCCTGTCTCCATCCCCATCCTCGTCCCCACCCATAGCCACATCATCTCTGTCTCTACCTCTGTCTCTATCTCTATTCCCATCTCTGTCTCTTTCATTATCTATATCAAGAGATTTATTTTAAGGAATTTGCTCACTTGATTATGAGGCCTGGCAAGTCCAAAATTCCTAGGCTGGCAGCCTAGAAACTCAGGCAGGATTTATGCTGCAGGCTTGAGGCAGAATTTCTTCTTCTCCAGAAAACTTCAGTGTTTGCTCTGAAGGCCTTTAATTGATTGGAGGAGGTCCCCCACCACGTTATGGGGAGGTCTTGTTATCTGATTGTGGGTGGGAGCTGAACTGCACCACACCTTCACAGCCTCACTTAGATCAGCATTGGAGGGAATCACTGGGAGCTGCGGCCAAGTGGGCACATAAAACTGAACATCACAGTGTCCTTCCAGGTGCTCAGCAGGACCGGGTGACCTCCCCTTGGGAGCCAGGCTCTGACTGGTGGTTTCAGCCTAATTGAGACAGGAGATCTGCACAGATCACAGGGAATCTTGGAAATAACTTGCAGACCTCTGGGGAGGGGGCCAGACTAAAACCTGTGCGTGCTGAGCTGTTGGTAAATCTGCTCCGGCAGGCCTGTCCCGGTCGGGGCCTTCTCTCTTTCCCAGATGTTGGAAGTGACTTGACCCCATCTCAGCATTCAGACAGAGGTGCCCCAGTTCTCAGGTTTTTAGCCTCATTTTGTCTTGCTTTTTCAAAGTTGAATGATGGAGATTCAAACCACTCTTTTCTTTCTTTTCCTGGTGCACCTCTCACCCATTTCTCTAAGCCGAAGTCAGTCATATTTTTAAAAAAGAAATCTGATCTTGTCACTCTGTGTTTGAAACCCCTCAAAGGGCTACCCGTGGCCTGTGGAAGATAGTTGAGGCTCCACGGGGTCTGCCCGCCTGGCCCTGCCTCCTCCCCCCGCGCCTCAGCCGTGTCTCCTGAGTCTCTCCCGCCAGCTCCAGCAGTCCCTCCTGGGCCCCCGGGCCTCTGCCCATGTGGCTGCCTGTCTCCATGCCTCTTCCTGGTGGCTGTGTCCCCAGGATCTGCTAACTGAGAACCCCTGATCTGGAAGCCCCCTGCTGCACATCTGTGGAGTAGTAAGTCTGCCCCTTTCCTTTGCAGGATTTCCACAGTCGTAACTGCAGCCTGGAACCGTTTCTGTTTTCTCACGGGCAGCAGGCTCCCGAGGTGGGGCCGGGGCAGGGGTACCCTTTCTTCTCGGGCTGCGGAAGCTGGAGTTCATGGTCCTCTCCCCCCTGCCTGGTTTCCCACCTCTGCAATCTTGTTTGTTCCTGGAGCATGTCGTCCTTGCCCCAGACAGAGAAGGAGACACCGCTTTTCTCTGGCTGGTGCACGTCCCCCGCCCCCGTCCTGGTTTGGCTTCCCTCGCTGGCAGATTTATAAAGAAAACCCGAATCAGGATGGGGAGGGGAGTCAGGTGATGCAGGAGGGAGGGGAGGGAGAAGGAACATTCCGGAGGAAGATAGGAAGGCGGAAATAATCACCGGGACTCGACAGTGAGGGTTTGGCACACACCTCGGCTTGAATCACTGCCTTGGAAAATCCCAGATGTGGTTCTCCCAGCAGCTTCTTTCCCTCGGAGTGGCCACAGCTGTGGGATGGCGAGGGTCTGGCCCCTTAAAGGAACAGTGCCTGTTCTCCCGCGCTGCAGGGGGGAGCCAGCCAGTGCAGAGCATTGAAGGGCCTCTCTTCTCCCAGGCCCTTCCTGCAGGCGCCCCAAAGCCTCAGGCCACCCCTCGGGACTGCATCGCCCAGAGGCAGGTGTGGGGATAGGACCCTGGCAGGCAGCGTGGGCTCACCTGCCCCATCCTCCTCCATCTTTGTTGGTGGTCTTTGTCTGTCTCTCCTCCTCCTCTGTCTCAGGCACTGGGGAGGTATTTCTGGGGCCTCTGCTTCATTTTCTAGAGCTTCTCACAAAGCTCTGGGAAGGAGGGCGAATTCTAGGTTGCCCTGGGGTGGCCTTTGCCTCCGGCGGAGAAGGGGCAGAGAGGAGGTGGCAGTGACTGAGGTACGAGGGAGAAAGGGGTCAAGTGCCACAGGGTGAGGGGTTGCCGCTCAGATTTCAGATGCACAGTGATTGTTTAGAGTGAGCACAGCCCAGTATTGTACCGGGCATACTGACTCTGAAGGATTTGTTGCCTAAAATGCCAGTTTACCCGCCCGAGCTGTGCAGGGTGGAGGTGGGGGCTGCTGAGGAGGGACGCTGGGACGGTGCCTCCGAGGAGGGATGGGCACCTTTGGTAAGCGTCCTGATTTCCAGCATTTTGGTCCTTCTTTTAGTCCTCGGGGCCTGCTGCTGAGTTTACCCAGGCCTTTGCTGTTTATCTGCTGAGATGGGTGCCTAAAATGTACACGTTTGGAAACTGCTGTAGGCAACAGAGGGGAAGAGCAGGCTGACCCCTCACCTGCCGCTGGTGCTTTAGCTGTGAGCACAACCATATGGACCTCAGTTTGCAGGGTCTTCAGGTTTGACTTGGCCCTGCCCCTGCCAGACCCCACCCCTCCCTAAGTCCTACCCCATCGACGACGTGGCTGGATGCCTTCAGGGCCTCTAAGGAGGCGAGTGGGCATACCGCCTCCGGAGGGCCCCATTTAGGGGGCACTGGGTGTGAAGCTGGCCCCTGTGCCCCAGGAAGTGTTTGTAGGTTTGATTGATTAATTTAAGCAAGGGGCTGACATAAAGGAATTTGCTTTTTCAAAAAGAGTGCTCTTTGGAGAAGGAGGATGGGCTGGAGGCCTGAAGGTGGACGCAGATGTCACTGTCAACGTGGGGTCCTCTGCCCCAGCACACAGTAGGTGCTCAGTAAATGTGTATTGGAGGAATGAGCCGGGGGCACTGGGATGCTTGCTGCTCCCTGGGGTTGGGGTGCTGCCTGGGAGGTGCAGGCCCTGGAGCTTTTTCTGTCCACTGGGAGATGGGGGTGTGGGTTTTCCATGCTCCCTGGGCCTCCTTGAGTTTCAGTTACTCTTAGGGCAGAATGGGGCCAGGCAGCCTCTGATGGGGGTCAGGTGAAGCATCCCTGGGTCAGACACTTCGTGGGGCTGAATGAGGAAGCCTGGTTCTGCAGGGCAAGTTCATGAATATCCAACTTCTGCCATGTTCCCTGCACCCTGATTAACCAACAGCCTTCACTTGAGGAAAGGCAGAGAGAGAAAATGAGATACCGCGCTGGAGACTTAAAACTTAATTGAAACTATGTATCACAAATTTAACTCCAGGCTTAATACAACCTGATACAATTATTCCAGCACACTTCAGTTTCAATCAGAGTTTCTGTGACGGAAAAGAGAGTGGGGAAGCCCCCAAATGGGATGAAAACCAGCTGCCGTGTGTGATGTGTATGAAGACATCCAGCCGGTGAGGAAGACCCCGCAGCCTCAGGGACAGGCGGACTGGGGAGGGAGGCGGGGCCGAGGCGCGTCCTCAGTGGGGCTTGATGGCGCAATGTCAGGACGTTGCTTGGGCCAGTGTTACAGCCAGGACTGTGATTTGACTTCTGTTCTGAGACAAAGGCATGTTCTGTTGTTTCCCCTGTTCGGCATGTGTATTTGGAAACCACAATGCTGACTTCTTTAGGGAACTCCGAGATGCCGGAGACCCCGGGACTCCTTAAGAGTCTCGGACCTGATGCCACCAATCCTCAGTCCAAAGAGTGAGATTGCAGCAGTGAGAAGCATCCTTTCCAGTGGGTTGCTGACAGCTAGGACAGGGCAGGGGCTGCGGGGCCAGCATGCCAGCAGCTTCCTAATAGATCAGCCTCCTCACAGCTCTCTGGCTCCGTTCTCTCCTCCCTGCCTCTCTGTTTCATAAAAAGTTCCTTCCCCCAGGGCCCCTCCTCGTCCTGTCAGTCTCTTATCTGTGATTTACAGGTTTCTCCATCCTTCCTAAGACACGACATTCTATTTCTTAAAAGCTCCTCACGCTGCTGCAGCCGTGCAGAGCGGCAGGGCCCTCCGGCCCAGTCCTGGGGAGCGAGGCCCACGCCATGGGTTCCCAGCCCCGGCTGGTCCTCTGGGCCGTGGGACAGCCTGGGAGAGATACTGACTGGGGCTGCCTCCTTGCCTGTTGGGTCAGAGTCTTGGGGTGGGGTCCGTAAAGTGTCACTTGGAAAGTGCTGTCCAGGTGACTCTGAGGGGCAGGAGGGCTTGGGAGCCAGTGGCAGCCATCACCCTTGGTGGGAAACATCACTTGCATACAAACTTTTGAGATACAGGAAGCCTTGTCCGCTCAGAAACTCTTAAACTAGTATTGTGCCAGTCAGTAGGGGGAAGGGGGGGTAGAGGAGTCGGGTAGTGGGGTAGTTACTCATCTGTCCATCCATCCACCCCTCCCTCCACTGACTGTCTGTCCATTCATCCGTCAGTCTATTTATCCATCCAAACATCCTCAGAAGTTCACCTTGGCCACCAGAATATCTTGTGCCTGGTGCCAGTGTTTGCAGCAGGCACCCCTAGGCAGCAGCAGATGGAATAAATGCAAGTTGGTGGGTTAAAGAAATAAACCTACTGGCATTTACCCAGAAGAACTGACAATAGGGTCTCAAAGAGGCATCGTTACACTTGTGTTCATAGCAGTGTTATTCACAATAGTCAAAGGTAGGAACAACCCAAGTATCCATCAATAGATGAATGGATAAAGAAAATGTAGTGTATTCACACAATGGAATAGTATTTGGCCATGAAAAAGAATGAAAATTTGACACATGCTACAACTCAGATGAACTTTGAAAACGTCACACTAAGTGAAAGGGGCCAGACACAAAAGGATAAATACTGTATGATTTCATTTATGTGAAATGTTCAGAATTGGCAGATCCACAGAGACTGAAAGTAGGTTAGTGGTTGCCAGAGCCTGGAGGGAGGGGGCAGCATTACTACTTAATGACTGCAGAGTTTCTGTCTGGATTGATGAGGGAGTATTGGAAGTAGGTGGTGGTGATGGTCGCACAACCATGTGTATGTACTTAATGCCACTGAACTATTCTGTAAAAATAGTTAAATGGCAAATTTTATGTTACAGATACTTTAAGACAATAACAGTATTTCAAAAAAAGAAGAAAAGGAGAAGTGTGTTTGTGAGGCTAGTGAGGGGTTTCCTTGCTCTCTTCAGAAGCCGGTGTGCGGCTAAGGGTGGGCTGAGAACCCCATCGCCCCCTTGGCAAGTCCCCACCCTGAATCTAGGAGGCGAAGGCAGCAGGGGGTTCACGAGCTCAGCTGCTCCCACAGATTAGAACTGGGTGGGTCGGGCAGGTTTGCCCTCGGTGCAGGATCCTGAGTTATGGGCCAGTTGCCTTCAGAGGGAGGGTTTTTGGTGGGGCCGCGGTGGGAAATCAGCCGGGGTGGACGGGGCTCTCACACGTGCCCAGGCTTTGATGGGGAGGAATCCTCTGTTTGGAATGTGGGGAGCTTGGCGGGTCGCAGCCTTGGGCATGGGGGGCGTTGCTGAAGAAAAGAGGCCTTAACCCCAGGCTTTGCGTAGTGGGAGCTGGGGAAGGCCCACAGAAGTCTGGTGGTTAGAGACTGTCACACGGGAATAGGGTATTTGTCCTTTGGGTTGACTTACTCGAAGTGTTGGAATTGGGCACAGAGACGACATGAGGCCTCCGTGCCCCTTGGTGCGTTGCCCTTTGTTGGGTCCTGGCTCCCGAGGGGCCCAGGTAGTCCCGGGAGCATCCAAGCAGCCTTCCAGGGGCTTCTGTGCTGTGGCTTTGGTCTGCAAACCGTCTCTTAATAGAGTGTGGAGGGGAAGGTCAGGCCATTTCTTACATATGAATTTCAAGGGGCTTTTCAAGTTCTGAATTTGTTGAATTGAAAAAAGAGTTCTTCTCGATTGACTTAACTCAGCCAGCCCTGCCTTGGAGTGAATCAGAGCCCAGAGATGAAGTCCCAGAGGGGACACTGTTGTCATTGGCACAGGAGATGGCTTCCTCCTTGGGAACCCTTAAAGCAATGGCCTCGTTTTGTAAAGAAGGAAACGGAGGCGCAGACAAACCATGTCATTTGCCTGAGAAGAAGCTAAGCACACTGCAGGTAGCTCTCTTCACTGCAGGGCAGAAACTTGAACTTGAACCTGTTTGATAGGCTTCAAGCCACAAGCCATTAACCCCAGGGTGAGCTGCCAGGAGTCCCGTCTGGGGCAAGTCTCCTGGCGGTGCTCGGAGATCCGGGGATGGATGAACCACGGACACTGCCTCTGAAGGGTGGCAAGGCTTCTCCTGCTGGGCTCGAGGCAGCCCCAGGTCTTCAGGACCCACAGGTGGGTCAGCATCCTGGCTGGGGTGGCCTGGAGGCTGTGCATGGCTCCACCTATGTCAGTGGATTCAGCCCATCCTGGGGACAGATGCCCTCTCTGTGTGGTGGTTTTTAAGCAGCATCATGGCTGGAAGAGTGAAATGGAGGGTCTGGTGTTCCGGGGTCTGGCTGCAGGATCTGCTGTAAACCTCAGCCCTTCTCCCATTCGCGGGTCCGAGATGCATGGCACGTGGACGAGTTGGGCTTGGGCCCGTGCTGACCCTTCCCAGTCCTCCTGCGTACACCTGACAGTCCCGCCGGCGGGCAGGGCAGGGCAGCGCAGCGCCGGAGGGAGCTCCCGGGGAGGGCTCTCTGGCTTTGGTCTCTTGTCTTAGTGAACAGCTGGGAGGCCCCAGACACAGCACGCAAGGCTCAGATATGGACTCTGATGGTCTTCAGATACCTTCGTTCAGAATGCTCATCACTGGCTGAATAGCAAATAGGAGCTGATTAACAGGGGATAAAGCATGGAGGGGGTTTCTAGAGGTGCCATGAGGCTCGATTGTCACACTCCTGCTCTTTATGGCAGCTGATGGCTCAGACAGGGACAGGTGGCAGCGTTATTAAATTTGAGGATGACACGAAGCTGGGAGCAATGGTGAGTGCGTCTCATAGACAGACAGGATTTAAATATATCTCAGCATTCAAGATGATAGGTTGAACCTAGCAAGATACAATTTAGTAGGAATAAATTGAAAGTACTTTATTTGGGTCAAAATAGCCAAACTCTCCAAGCCTGTGGTGGGTAAGACAGGGCTAGGTGGTGGCAAATATAATCCTTAGCAAGCCACAGAGTGAGTCAGCAGTGTGATAGGGTGGCATCAAAAATCCAGAGGGGCCTTAGGTTGTATTAATAGAAGTATTGTTTACATAAGAAAGGAGGAGACCCTGCCCTATCCTTTGTTAGGACGCTGCTGGGGTCCTGTCTTCAGATCTTTATGCCCCACTTTAAAAAGGACTTTGAAGAGCTGAGTTAGCTTCCAAAATGAATTCCACAGACAAAAAAAAAAAAAAAGATGTGATAAATTTATTCTTTGCTACTTAAAAAATATTTATTATTATCATAGTAAGTATTTTCTCTTAGTAAAAAATAGAGAAAGCACAGCAAAGCGCAATAATGGGGACAAAAATTAGCCATAACCTTAATCTTCTCACCCAGAGATAAGTACTTGAGCATGTTTGGTTTATTTCCTGCTAGTCTTTAAAAAAAATATGCATTTTAAAATGAGATTAGGATGATGTTTATATATAGTCTGTGTCCTATTTTCATTCAAAACTGTATGGGGAGCATCAGTCCATGTTTTAAAGCAGCCACCAAAACCGCGGCCGTAAGTGGTTGCTGACTAGTCTGCTGCATGGATGTCCCGAAAATTCATAATTCATGTCCTCCTTCCTGGCCTGTCAGCGGGTTGGGCTCTTTCCAGTTTTTTTCCATGTTATAAATAATCCTGTGATTAACTTCCTTGTACATAAACCTTGGTCTGTGCCTCTGATTATTTCTGTGAGATCAATTCCTAGAAGCAGGATTCTGGGTTCAAGGAACACAAACAGTCACGAGGGCCGTGAAACATTTTGCTAAGGGGTCCTAGGAAGTTTGTTCCCTCATTAGCATGTGCCCGTCAGGCAGTGCCAGCACCAGCCTGCAAGCCGGCCAGCACAGCTGTCATCCTGAGACACGATCTTCCCCAGTTTAGCAGGTGGAAATGTTACCGCGCTGGTTTTCATTTGCATTTCCTTGATTGTGGTGAGAGGCTGAATTACCCTTTGGACGTCCTCCCCCCCGTTTGGTGAGGCCTGGCGGACTGTGCGCTCCCCCTGCATCAGTGCACGCCTTCCTACCAGCACGGTGAGCACATCGTGGGGTTTCCTGATAATGGGGATTGTGTCTCCTTCATTTGGCCCTAAGTACACGGAGAAGGATAAAAGAGAGCAGGTCGGGCTGGGGCTGCCCAGGCAGGAGGTTTGGACCGCACACGTGCAGGTGGGGTCAGAATGAGAGCAGGAGCCAGCCTGCCTGGGTTAAATGCTGCTCATCACCCCTCCCCTGGGCGACCTCGGGCAAGGAAGCCCTGGGCCCCCATCTGCCCTGGGCTGAGCTCCCGTGCTGGTGGGGGCGCAGAGAGACGAGACACGTGGCGTGCTGAGCAGGGGCTGGGCACAGGGTTAGCGCTCCTTTGCCCTTAGCTGTTTTTCTTCTGTGTCACGTTATTTCAGTGCCCTTGGTCTGCATGAAGAGTGCCTCTGTGACCATGACAGAGCTCACTGCCTCACCTCCATCCTCTGTTTCACCCAACGAATACTTACTAGGTGCCTGCTCTGCGACGGAGAGCGTGCACTGGACGAGCAAATAGGGAAAAGGCACGCTCCGTGACCTAAATTCCAGGCCAGTGGGGGGTTCAGACAGGCAGTTGAAGAACATACTGGGTGAACGCCAAAGAAGAGAAGTGCCAAAAAAGAGCACACTCTGCAAAAGAGGACATATTCTAGTTCTCTTCTATGTGGAAAGAGAATTAATCGCACTAGTTATCAAATCCACACCAGTGCAAACAGCGGGACACCCCTTTTCCCATATTATATCAGCAAAGACTGAATAAAAAGCTAACATGCAGTGCTGGCAGGGTTGTGGTGAAACAGGCACTTCTTTAAATGATGCCGTGAAGTCACATGTCCTCTGTAGGTCAAAGACATAAATATGCTGAGAAGTGGCTATTTTCATCCTCAAACAAATGAGAGAGCCGATGGGGAGGGCAGCGGGGGGGTGTAGCGGGGGGGCGCAGTGCCGTGGGGAGGTTGGGGGGGAGCGTTGCCTTTCACTCCCAGCAGAAGCGCGGCCTTTCGCTTCCTGCCTCACCAGCCCTGTGTCTGACGGGGACGGTCTCTGCTCCGCAGATGAGTCAGCCTCTGGTCTGCTCATCCTCCTCCTTCCCACTGGACATTTCTTGAAGATTTCAATTTTTTTCCAAAGACCCATTGACTACGTTCCCATATTCTAAAAGCATCTTTCTGCTGTGGTGATGTTTGTGGGCTGTTGATCCCGTTGGCTTGTTTTCTGAGACCCACTTCATTTCAGATGTTCCTAAAGGGAACTTTAGGACAAGCGAAGGCCTCCTCGCCCCCTTCCGCCACCACCCCGTGCTGCCGCGCTCGGGGCCGCGTGGAGGCCGTGGGCGTGCGCTGGCTGGCGCGGGGCTTCATCTCCAGGTTCTAATCCGAGCTGTGATTTCCCCAGGCAGGTGGGGAGGCTGTCATCCAGCGGAGCCATGCCCAGCAAAGGGAAAAAAGTGCAGCTCTACTGAGTCTTTCCTGCTGGAATCCTGGGGCAGGAGCGAGCCCCTCGCCTGGGCCCGTTCATCCACTGGTCAGGACGCCGTGCCCCTGACCCTTTTATCCAGTGGCTGGGAGGAGAAGAGGTGGAGAGGAGTTGTGAATGGAAGGCAGTAGGGGTCCGGCCCTTCCCCGATTCCCCTCTCTCCAGCCACCTGGGACTTTACCCGGTGCCCCCAGACACCGAGTCGGCTGCAGCAGCCCGGGCAGTGCTTCGTGCTGTCTGTGTATTTTCAGGAGCTGCGGGGGACGTCATGTGTGTAAAATTAGCATTGCCTTGTTGGCCCCTTACAGACTAATTCGGAGTGAAATGTTTTAGCAATGGTGGGCTGATTCTATCAGGAGAACAAGAACTAATTAAATTCCCACTGACCATCAAGCAGTGAATTATTTATACCCAGACAGATGCAATCTCGTCCCCAGCATCCAGCTCAACCCAACATGCATCCTACCTGATTTTCCAAGGGGAGACGAAGAAGAAGGAAAAGATTTGGGTACTGGAGAGAGGAGACAGATGTAGGGAGATCCGTGGAATCTGGCCCGAGAGGCGCTTGGCCTCCTCTGCGGACGGGGAAACTGGGGGCGCAGGTGAGGTCTCAGGGCTCTCCTCTCAGTTCCCAGGAGCCACGGCCTCCACACTGCTCCTTGCATGTGGAAATGACAAAAAAAAAAAAAAAAAAAAGAACTCAACAAACCATTCTTTAACATGATCTCAGCTGTTTGGAGGGGAAATTAATTTCACTAATGAATTGGCTAATGCGTGTCACAGAGACTTACTAATCTGCCACTTGGTGGCCTTTGGTGGCCGCTGAGTGGCTGCTAGCTTGCACTGTGGAATGAGTGATTAGCTTGTGCCCCCACTGCCCACCTCCTCTGTCTGCATTCATGGTGGGAGCGCGTCTAGGAGACAACGTGGATTTCGTGGAACCAGTGCACTGGGAACCCAGTGCCCCCACTGCCCCACATCTGGGGACAGTGCCTTGGCACGAACTCCCCTGGGTACGGGGGGGATGGGAGACTGGATCTGCCCTGGGCCTGCGTCCCCACTAGCGTGCTCCCCTCCCTGGGGCAGCAGCGGGCGCCGCCCCCCAGGCGCCAGGGGCTGTGACTGGGCCAGGAGGTGAGTCTTCCTTTTGTAGTGTTTGAGCCGGCTGCAGGGGAGGCGTCTGCTGCACGGCCGGCTGGGCTGTGGGGCCTGGGTGCCATCACGCACAGCACTTCTCGGCTTCGATGGTGACCCTGTAGGGTGAGAAGGTGCTGGCACAGGGCCTGGGGGCCGAGGTCAGCCTCTTTAGCTGCCTCGGGACACCCGAGTGGGGCTCCTGTCTGTTCTCATGTGAGTCAGCAGGGGCTGGCCCTGCTCTGCCCACCTTTGAGGGTGTCTGAGGCAGAGGTGGGGTGTGGAGTTTGGGGAACCAAGGGGAAGGCTCTCCCCTGGGAATCAGGTGCCTGGCCCCTCAGCCCTGGCGAGGCCGGGCTCTCCTCCCGTCCCGGCAGCTCCCCGCGTGGCCCCATCACCGCAGCCCTGACACTTCTGGGCCCCTGAGCACCATGGTGAACCTGAGGCCCCAGGAGGTACGTGGACAAATGGCCAAAAAGCCCTTTTCAGAGTAGTCACCTTAGGGGAGTCTAAACTTAGGCCCCAAATCTCTGAAGCATTTTGAGACACCTCTTTGGGAGTTACAGTCACGGCCCAAGGTGTATTTAATTATGGGAACACGTTCCTTTGAAGGTGGAGCTGATTTGGGGAACAGCTGAGAGCCACCTGGCTGTGTCTGGTGGGGGGCACTGGTGCATAAGAGTCGGTGTTGATCCGAGTCTCAGCTCCATCTTCGGTCAGATATGTGGCCTTGGGTGAGTTACCTAATCCCTGTGCACTTCAGTTTACCCGTCTGTGAAATGGGATTGGCCATCCTCCATCACAGGGTCATTGGGTGGAGAAAATGAGCTGATGAGGTGAAGCCCTCAGCATGGGTCTAAGCACCGTGAAGACCCCACTGCAGTCAGCGAGTTGGCAATGCCATTGGGGATGGAAAGCGGCAGGGGAGGGGGCAGGAGGCAATGTCACAAATGAAGACAGCTGAGCAGTTCGTGTGCCGGGCATGGCTGGCCCTGGCGGGGCTGATGTTACTGTGCGCAGCACTGGCTGGCATCTTAGACCTGGAGATGTGTTATTAGAGCATGAGCCGCCGCCATGCATTACGGTCACTTGCTGTCCCCTGACACAGCAGGGCCAGGTGATCAGTAGCTGCTCGTTAGCTGCCTGCTGTCCCTTGTAAACACAGTGATGTACTCACAGTATTCTGGCCATGTCTTGGGGCCACAGTGGGAAGAAAGTGGCTTCAGTTTGAAGCATTCCACCAGACGAGAGGGAGGGTGCCTCATTCTTTGTGGAGTAGAAAATAAAACATGAATACCCCACACGCGTTCCCTGCTCTGTAGTTTACAAAGTACCTCTGTATATTTTTCATCCAATCCTCACCAGAGCTGGGCAAGTCTTTCTTAGCCTCTTGGGTCTTCTTCGACATCTCCTGTGCTTTGCTTAGGCTCAGAGCTCCTCCAGCAACTCTTTCAGCCCCAGTCCCCTCTTCACTGGGTCTCCTGGGGCTGCGATGGGGAGGGATGGTGAGGGCACAGCCACGCGGGAGCTGACGTTCAAGGAACTGCTGAAGATGCAGCAGTGGGGCCACTCCATCCATCCATTCACCCATCACCTATCCATCCTCCATCCATCCATCCGTCCGTCCATCCATCCTCCATCCATCCATCCATCCACTCATCACCTATCCATTCCCTATCCACCATTATGTATCCATCTACCCATCCATCCATCCATCCATCCATCCACCATTCACCATTCACCATCTACCAGTCCATCCCCCATCCATTCATCATGTATCCATCCATCTACCCATCCGTCCATCCATCCATCCATCCATCCATCCACCATTCACCATCTACCCATCCACCCTCTATCCATTCATCCCGTATCCATCCATCCATCCATCCACCCATCCCTCTGGCATCTACCCATCCAGCCATCCAGCCATCCACTCTACAGATAATTACTAGGCACCTAATACATGCTGGGTAGTATTTTAGGCACCAGAGTGACAGCAGTAAAAAAACCAAAACAGACAAAACTCCTTGTCCTCAAGGAGGTCACTGCCAGTAAGAACACAAACAATTTGCTACAGAGGAGAGGTCACTGGAGTGCTGCTGCCCATTTGAGACTCGGGGCAAACTGTTGGCTCCCAGGCCTGAGACCAGCCTTGCCAGTTCTCCTGGGATCTCATGGTGAGAAGCCCCTGAGCAGTCCAGCTGCTCTGCCCCTGCTGCCAAGTAAGTGCCCACCGCGTGGGGGCCAGTTGCACATAGGGTGAGTGCCTGCGTGGAGCCTGACTCAGTCTCTCGGCCTCAGTGGCCCTGCCCCTCGGAAGCTGCCCCTCTGTGCCCCTTCCCACCCCTGCAGCTGCTCCTATGTGCCCCTGCTCACCCACTGCCTTCCCGTGTGGGACCCAGCCCCAGCCTGTGGACCCCCTCTTGTCCTGCCCTCTCCCCTGCTCCCAGCAGGCCCACGCGGCCTCCACACGTGGGGGGCCGTGTGAAGATGTGGTTAACTGGATGACTAACCCAGTCCCCACAAGGCAGCACGAAATGACTGCTCCAGTAAATTTCCAAATGTGTCCGGGGCTGACGACTTTGTTTTCCTCCCAAGCAACGAACGGGCTGAGCAGGGAGGCCCAGCACTGTGCAGGCGGCCGAATCAGCCTTCCAGACACGTTCCCACTGCGGCGTCTGGGCTCAGGCGCGGGCAGGCAGAGGGTCGGCGGCTGGGCCTGGCCAGATTCCTCTTAGGATCAATCCACCCCCGATCCGGCCCCGCCGCCCCGGCCTGTGTCCACCCTCCTGACCTTGCAGAGGGCCCCCGGCAGGTGAGTGGTAGGTGCTTCACGGGCTCTCGCACACAGGCTGCTTCTCCTGTCCCTGAATCTGCTCGTCCGCTTGCCTCTGTCCCTAAGGCCTCTGGGGGTGAGTGTGGCCACGAGGGACGTCCCTGAGCCACACGGCCTCCCCGGACAGCTGAAACACAAAGCGCGCGCCCTCATTTTGACCCAGCTGCTCTGGCACGGGACCCCCTCGGCCACCTGGCGTGGGCCGTCCCGCCTTCCCGGGCTTCCGCTGCTCAGCCAGTGTCTGGGTCAGGCTGGCGTTTTGTTTCTTCTCCTCCGTTAGACTTGAGCGCTCGCAGTCCCTCTTCAAGCTGAGTCTCAGTGTACCTGGGAGTGACTCACCTTCCCTCCAGGGCATTTCTGCCCCCAGCCCGGCCCCCGCACAAGCGCGGCACCCGCCCACCTGCCGCTCATCTCCCTGGCGTCTTGCACTTGACCCGTTTGCTGTCTTCCAGATCTTTAGCTTGGATCTTAAAACAAAACTGGGGCCTTGCGGTGGCCCAGGGGACCCCCTGCGAGATGCACCCTCCACCCTGTAAGCTGGCCTCTGCCTTAGTCTTTGTTTATGGTTTGCAAACCATAAACCCTTCCCTTTGTCCTGTGACTGTGTTTATACCGGAGCCAACTTAGTCCAGGCTCATAAAGACAGTTTCTTCAGACTCCTTTGAAAATGCTTCACTGGTGGCCGCTCGTGTGGCGGTGCGCGTGCAACAGCGTGCCGGTGGCCAGCGGCCAAGACCCATTCCGGTGGCCTCTGTGCTCCCACAGCCCCTCAGGCGCTGTCTCTTAAGGAATGTGGTGGGGCTGAGGCCCATGTGGCCAGACTACTGTCTTCTCAGCGTTTGGAGGGTGGCCCCGTCCAGCATTCGCTTAGCACTGGGAAGGGGAGACCAGACCACACAGCGGCTAAGATTTTGGACGTTGGGGCCACGCCGCCCAGGTCCGAACGCCAGTCTCCGGTCCTCGTTTCCTAGGTGGGCGCTCCGAGGATGAAGGAGACGAGCGTGGAAAACCTCGGCTCCGGGCTTGGCACACGGTGAGCCCGCCCTGCACAGCAGCCTGAGGTGGAAGGCCGCGGGCCCGCCCCCTCCACCGCCCGGCCTCTCTGGTTGACTCTCTGCCTGCAGGAGGAAGCCGACTTCCTGGGGAATTGTCACCTCAAGGCGTTTATTTATGTGCTACATGCTTTTCAAACATTTTCTTATTTTGCCTTTTGTCAGTAAATATTTTGCCAGTCTTTTCTTTCTAGTTCATATTTTCTCATGCTTACAAAGATGTTAAATTAGCATGCGTTTTTTAAGTAGCCATTAATTTCATATCATCCCTAATTTGTATACTTAATTTCCTCTCTCCACCCGCTTTGGATGTGTTTGTTCACAACTCCTACTCCTGTCGCTCATTTTTGCTGAGCTCATCTGGTGCTGCCCCTGCGTCCTCCCACGGGCCCTACGTTGGGCCGCTGTGCTGCCCCCCCTCCCGCCCACTTCACGTCCCACCTCCCCTCTGGGGCCCTGAGAGCAGTGCTCCGTGAAGCCACGTGGGGTGAGTCCTCCCTCCTCCCTGCACCAAATGGAAGGGAGTGAGCCCGGACCAGAAGAGCCAGGTCTGGCCTCCGCCTGGCCACGAGCACATATGAGACCTTGGATGAACCGCTTTCCCGACTCTGGTCCTTGCTTTCCCCACCTGTGAGATGGTGTGGTTGTGCATGGTCTTAAGAATCCTTTTCTGCTCCGAAAGTTTATAATTTTCTATTCCTCCAACTCTGTGGGCAGTTATTTGTCTTCCCAGTGGGGCCTGTTTTCTCTGTACGATGGTGAGTTTTGATGGCATTGTGGTGACTGGCGTTCTGGATGATGCCACTGTGGTCACTGTCGTCACCATCACCACCGTGACGTCATCTCATCACCCTGCTACCACTACCGTCACAATCATACTATCAGCACCAGCACCATGACTATCACCCCCACCCCCACCCCCATCACTGCCGTCATTGCTGCCGTCGCCGTCACCGCCGGCAGCTTCTGAGTGCTACCACAGGCAGGACCAGCGCTGGGTGTTTATTTCTGCCATCTCATGCGTTTTTACAGCAGTCCTTGTGGGGGTATGGGTATTTCTTTCCATTTTAGAGATGAAACAACCGAGGCACAGAGAAGTTCAGTTATTTGCCCTGAGTCGCCCTGGATCAGACCCAGGCCTGCGCTCCACCTGCAGTGCCATGTGGGCGCTCTCTGCTCCACGCAGGCTGGCGTCCTTTGCTTTTGTGATCAGCACTTGGTTAGGGGCACAGGCTTTGGGTTCACGAGGCTGAGTTCTGTCCGTCCGTAGTGATGTGTCCTGGGGAAGTCCTTGACTGCTCAGAGCCCTGGTTCTTGCACTGTGAAAGGGGGAGGACAAAACTCACCTCATGGGGTGGATGAGAATGAGAGAAACTAGTGTCCATCAGGCACCTAGCACCGTGCCTGGCATTGAATAGATGCTCAGATGTGGGTTTGACAGTTATCACAATGAAATTACTCACCACTATGTTTTCCACAGCATTCACTGACGACCTTCTGCGTGTCAGACACTGTTGGGTGCTTGATGTCCAGTGCTGAGAAAGACTCTGGCTCTGAGCAGCTCAGTCCAGGGGGGAGGCTCACTGTCAACAAGCCCAGCAAGGAGGGTCGGGCTCCCAGAGGGTGCATGAAGCCCCCACAAGTAAAGAACTAGCTGTGTCTGGTGGGCGTGAGGATGAGGGGGTAGAGAAAATTCATAGCCTTAAAAACTCAGTTTTGAAGAGAGAGAATGAAAAATAAATGAATTAAGTATACTGCTCAAACAGTTAGGACAAGGACAAAGGAGTGACAAGCTAAAGGAAAGCAGAAAGAAGCCATTAATGCAGTCAGTAGATAGTGAGCCATGAAACAGAAAGCGGGATAAAGAAAAAGCTGTTTTTTTTTTTTTAAAGTGGATAGCTGAACCACTAGCTAGCACAATCGAGGTTAAAAGGAAGAAGGCCTAAGATACACAACATAAAAAATAAGAGAGAAGTATAATTTGCTGAAACCGACCAATTTGGGGGAGGGTGTAGCTCAGTGGTAGAGCGCGTGCTTAGCATGCACGAAGTCCTGGGTTCAATCCCCAGGACCTCCTCTAAAAATAAATAAATAGACCTAATTATCACCGCTCACCTAACAAACAAACAAACAAACAAACAAACAAAAAAACCTGACCTATTTGCATGGAAGATAGAAAGTTTTTAAGCTACTCCCACACGAAGGCGATCCGGATGGTTCTGTGGGGGAATTTAAACCAAGCCTTTAAAGAGCAGGTACTTCCAATGCTAATTAAACTATTCCACAGCAAAAGAAAAGAAGATAAACATCTACATAATTTTCATAAAGAGAGAATGATAATGTTTTTTCATCTGACAAAGATTGTACAAAAATAAAACTATAGGCCAGTCTCACTTATGAATATTGTTGCAAAATTTTAAATACAATTTTAGGAAATAGGATTCAAGCATTATGTTAAAATATTAATACTCTATGTTCATTTGGAGTTTACTCCAGGAATGCAAGAATGGCTCAGTATTAAGATACCTATTTATATAATCCATTGTATTAGTCAATATAAAAAGAATTATCACATGGTTATCTTTTTTGATACTGAAAAGGCACCTGACAAAAGTCAATATCCATTCTTGATAAACAGTCAATACAAATAGGAATTGATAGACGCTTCCTTCACGTGACTATATGTAATCATGCCCAAAATCTATGCTTTTTCTTAATGTGGAGGCACTAAAGTAAGATCAAAGCCAGGATGCCTACTATCACTACTGATGTTCCAGATTGTAGCAGGAGCCTCAGCCAATGCAATCAGACATGAGAAAGAAACGAAAAGAGTGAACACTGGAAAATAGGGAATAAAAGTATTAGTCTTTTATGGATGATACGACTGTATACTGGGAAAATCTAAGCAAATCAATGGAAAGCTCCTACAGTCAACAGTAAGATAATCATCATTAGCATCATTGAAGGAGCTGATATAGGTACAAATGTCTGAGACCCACCCTAGACCTGCTGAATTTCAGAATCTGCTTTTTAACAAGATTTTTGTGTGCTTTGTATGGACATTAAAGTTCCTGTCTAATTCAGCAGAAATCAGGGGCTGGAGGAAAATGGAGTTGTCCTGCTCACGTTGGTATCAGTTTCTCAAAAAGCTACCATTCCCGACTGCCCTTAGGCAGCCCGTATTCCAGACAGCCTCCCAGGGAGGATCAGCATGTGCACAGGTGTGCTGGGAAACTCGAGAGCAGGGCTTTCCGATATGGTAGCCACAAGCTGCATGTGACCATTTAAATAAAGCTAAGCATTCAGTTGTTGCGCTAGCCCCATTGCAAGTGCTCAGCAGCCACATGTGGCTAGTGGCTACCATATTGGAAGGCGAAGGTAGAGTATTTCCGTCATCCCTGAAAGTTCTTATGGGCAGCACTGATACAGAATATGCCAGGTGCTAGATTTTGAGAAGTTTTGAATTGCAGAATCGTGTTTTCAGTGCTCTGGATTCTGAGCCCCATTTGCTTCCCTTTCTATCAATAGAGCACCATCACCTGTCCCCCCGTGGGTCTATCCATCCATCCATCCATCCACGTAGCTACTCAGTCATCCCACAAATGGCGCTGACATGGAGTGCTACCTCAGTAAGTGTTTACCGGGTAGATCATGTCAGGAAAGACCTACAGGTCCTCAGCCCCAGGCTGGGTGCTGGACGTGGGTGTGCCAGGCTTCCCTGCCGCGAGCGTGTGTGCTTGCGTCTGGAACTTTCTCCCCTCATCTCCAGGACCCTGTTTTACTGTTTTATTTTGGCTTTACTTGCACTGTATCCACTCAACGCTGTCAGGCCCCCCTTCCCAGCTGGTGTACGAGCTGACTCCTGTGGAAGAGGCCTGGCCCCATGAAGTAGACTCTCTTAATGAGAGTTTGTCCTGCTGTTCAGACTTTCATGGTGATGCTCCTGGGCTCTGACCCTCTTGTTTTCCTGATCCAGGGCTGTTTGCCCCACACCCCCTGGCTGGGCCTGTCACGTGTGGACTGTGTTCAGGTTCATAAGCCTGACTGGGCCCTGGCTGGGGGTGACCTGTTTCTGACCGTTTTTCTGGTGTAGACTTTTCCTTGTACAGACCCCAGAAGATAAAGACGAAGGATTGATTCAAGTGGAGGGAGGAACAGGAGCTCTTGGTGGGCGCCCGGAAGGCACGGTGGGCATGCCCGCATTTGGCCCTGGAGGCTGGTTTTCCACGGTTTGGGGGTGTGTGTGTGTGTGTGTGTGTGTTCTTCCCAGAACACTGGGGCTTTTTAGGTAAACTGCTTCATCTGTCATGTCTCTGAGCCCAGAGAATTTTTACTTTTTGTGATGATTCAACTCTTCTTATTTTAAAGTTAGCTCTGCCAGGCAGAGGCTTGTGCCCACAGCTGTGGGGCCCTCTCAGCTGGGATACTGGGCCACGTGGAGAAGGAATATTCGTGTCCTCCTCTCTCCTTTCCCCTCCTTCCTGAGGGACAGGGATGCAAAGTGGGAGCAGGACCTGGCTTCCTCTTTCCTTTCTCTGTCTCGCCATCTCCGGGGAGGGGGGTGTCCCATCCCCCTGCGCCACTGGAAAATCTCAGGCCAGGCCTGCTCTGCCAAGTCCCCGTCATCTCCCTGGGGTGCCCCTAAATCCTCCCTCTGGGTTGGAGGCCAGGGTCACCGCCCCATCTCGACACGGACACAAACCATTGTCGTGATCTCGTTAAAGAGTCTTCTGGTTAAGCTGACGCTGGTGTCAGATTGTTCTCCAGTCTCCACAGAAAGCTGGGCTCCGCCTGCCTCGGAGCTGCAGTTGGCTGTAACTTCTACTGAGCCCGTCTCCAGCGGAAAGAGAGGAGCCACCTGCTCTTTCCTGGGGGCCGTGCGGGACCCCCGCAGCCCTGGAGACGTGGGTGGGAGCCAGCTTGAAGGCTGTGCTTCTGCGATGAAGGCTCCCACCTCGGGGTGAGCCCCTCCGGCCTCGTGTGTCATCCCAGGGCCGCCCTTACGGCTTTGTAAATAAGGTGAGCTGCTGCCGTGTGGAACCCAGGGACCTGGTGAAAACCCAGGCTTTGTTTTCTGTTGTCTGCCAGCTGCCTTTCCTTGGCCCTCGTGGAGGGCAGATGCAGGCTGGCCTGGTTCGAATTGGTGTCTGTTCTGATCTGGGGCCAGGGGAACCTCGGGCAGTGTTCCTCCCTCTCTGAGCCTCAGTTTCTCCATCTGCAAAGTAGTGGTGATAATCGTAGCTCCTCACGGCCAGAGGAGAGGGAGAGATGAGAGAATGCAGACAGAGAGCTCCCACAGTCGGTCGCAGCGCTCCTGCAGTGATGCTGATTGTCCCCTGCAGGCTGATGAGGGCTCTTGCTAGTTCCTAGGCTTTTCATGAGGGTGAGATGAAGTGCCACAGGGAGGCATTCCTGTATTCATTTCGCAAATATTTATTGAGCACTTACTGCATGCCAGGCCCTGACGTAGCTGCTGGGCTTGAAGAGATGCCCAAACACATACGAAAGCTGCAGATGTGGACAGGCTGTTCTTCAGCTTAATGGGGTGTCGTGGTGAGGAGGCTGGGTGTCCCCTACTACTCAGAGGAGGATGGAGGCCCAGGGGGATGAAAGGGCTTGCTGGGGGCCACACGAGCCCTGGAGGGGGGTGGGGGCAGGGGCCAGACCCGAGCAGGCCTCTTCTCCCCCAACTGGTGCTGCTTAGCCCGCATTTCTTCCGGATGGTCTGTACCGCCATCCTGGACACACCCATGGCTCTGGGGGTGGTGACAGAGCCTTGCCAAGGGGCTGTGCCAGCCCTTGGGAGAGGGAAGGGAGCTGCCGCCGCCTTCCCCCACCCCACCCGGCAGGATGCCTGCTTGGACTTCTGAGCTGCAGGCGTCACAAATGCAAGCTGTCCTTCTTCTCTGGGAGAGCGTGGGAGAGAGGAGCAGGGAGCAGTGGGTGAGGGCGGACATGAGGGTGCCCAGAAGCCAGCAGCCTTGGGCCCGGGACTCAGCGCTCCAGCTGCATCCGTGGTGGCCTCTGGAACAACCCTTGCTCTGGGGCCCGGCTGGAGCTGGGAGCACCCCGGGCTGCCCCTGCTCCTTTATAGCAGGTGTGGCCCGCTCCACCATGCGCCTCGTTTGCAGACAGCGGCCGCCAGCCCTGCTTGAGGCTCTGCCTGGGAATTTGATTTTTCTGTAAGATCTGAGCACAGGCAAAGGAATGGCCTGCGTTGCTCCAGGCCGTTCAGACCAAAGAGAGCGAGGAGGGAAGCTGGTTTTCCTCCAGGGTCGCGGGGAGGCAGCCCGCCCGCAGCGGGGCCCCCACGAATGACTCATCAGGCAAGGGGAGGGTGGGAGACCAGGTCTTTCTTTGCAGGTCAGGGCGCGGCAGGCGCTGGGATCCGCACGTGTGAGCGTGCTGGGCACGGCTGGGTGCTCGGCCTGTTATGGGGGAGCGGGGGCGCCGTGGGGGACACCTCCACGCCCCGGGACTCCTGGGGCCTCCTATCCCGTTTCTCCTCTGCCTTCCCCTGTTGGCCTTCGACATGCAGCCCGTGCTGGGCAAGCAGCTGCTGGACTGGAATAAAAAGGACGTCCTCTCTTTCCCTCCGCGTGAGGGTTCTCTGAGAATGCAGTGCACACGTTTCCTGCCTGTGCCCCGGGTTTGCTTTGGCAGGTGAACCCCCGTCCCAAGGAGAGGGGGGAAGAGAGAGCTTGTCTGGGGACTTTCTCCCAGGGCTCCCATGCCTGATCCTCCCCTGGTCCCCTCCCCCAGTCAGCACATTTTTAGTAGAAAAGGTAAAAGGAGTGATAACCTCTGAGCCTCTGGGCGGCGGGGGTGCTCCTTCTCCTCTGCCGTCCTTCTGCGCCGTCCTCCATCGGACAACGGTCTGCTTGTCAGGGCCTCCCTGGTGGGAGTGCAGTGCCCAGCGCCCAGCTGCAGCCCCGAGCGGGATGCCCGCCACGTAGTGGACATAACTGTGAGGACGGGGTGGCTGGGAGCGCCTGCAGGTGGGAGGGAACCCGGGATGCTCTGCTCTTGGTGCATGTGTGCAGACAGTCCAGCAGTCACCCCTCTTGCTTGCTCTTGGGGGGCTGGGTGGAGGGCTGCAGCTGGAGACCTCAGGGATGACATTGCACCTGAGGGGGTCTGCTTGTTCCTCTGTGCGGCTGGAAGGGGAAGACTGAGAAACACGCAGCAGGGCCTCCATAAACACACCCTTCTGGGGCTGAGGAACCGGATCTCTTGGTTTTGGTGAGAGAGCAGCCTGGGCTGCAGGCTCTTCCCTGCCGTCCTGAGAACTGTCTGTGATGGGCTCGCACGCTCATGGCCCAGCTGTGGCGACGGGTGGGAGTGTAGATCCAGGGGGATGAGAGCTCCTGAGACCCAGCCCGCAGCTCTGACCCTCCTGGACCCACCCGGCGCCTCTCGGAAATGATTTGCTTTACTTTAAATTTGTTGTTATGCATATCTGTGAACTGTATCCAACATATCTGGGATTTGTCTAAGTCGCCATGTGATGGTTTTGCACGCAGTGTGCACACACGTGCACACACAGTTAGCTATATAGGAGTAATCAAAGGGGAGCCTTTCACACCCACTAAGACCCTCCAGAGACGATGCAGACGCCAAGTGAGTGAGAGGGGAGCGTGTGTGAGCCCGGATGCAGAACCGGACGGACTCTTGGCTGTAGTGGGGTTTGGGCACCTGGACCAGTGCAGCGAGGACACAGGGCAGCTGAGAACACACAGGAAAGGGAACCGAGGTCTCAGCGGTGAGGCTGGGTTGGATAATGGGAGGTGGATCAGGGTGTGTGTCCTGGGGAAAGAACGACAGGTTTCCCTCCTGTTCTCACGGCGGTGTCGGGCTGGCTCCGGCCGTCCTGGCGCATCCTGGGCCGCACTCCCTCTCACTCCCCATCCCTTGGGGGTTCCAATGGTGCAGATCTGGCCTCTTGATCCAAAACCAAACACAGGCCCTCCTTCTGTTCCTACAGACATGCTCCTCTGTAGGGAGGGGAGCGAGGATGAGGGCAGGGGGAACCGGGACCCCGATGCCACTTCCTGGCGCCGAGTTCCAACACGCCCTCCCCGGGCGCGCACTGTGGGAGCACTGAGAGCCCTGTGGGCTTCTCTCCCCCTCTGTTTGAAATAAGACGTGTCAGAGATGATTTCAGCAATGGAGACGGAAAGGCAGAGCGGCCCTCGTCTGTTCCCTCCCTGCGCTCCCCCTCCCAGGACTTGCTACTGTTTTTCTAGAACAAGGAGGAAAGAGTTTTATTTGCAGGAGACTCTTTTTTGTCCTTAATGATGTGGTGGGTGGCGGTGGTAGCATGTTTTTATTTTATGTTATTTTTTATCCCTTGCTGCTTTGGGGGAGGGTGACGGTGTCGGAGTTCGGGGTGTGCTGTGTGAGGGAAGGCGTTCTCTGGGAGGGGAGCCGTGCGAGCAGATGTTACACCCCCGTGTCTAGAAGGTGGGGGGGACTTGGAGGACGGCGCTGCTCATGGGCGGGGAAGGACCCGAGTTATGTAAGAGCATCGAGGGGGTGGCTCGGGGACGCAGGCCCTCAAGGACGGTGGCAGGGGAGCCTGGTGGCCACGTTGTGGCAGGTGTGGTACCCACAGACGGCACTGGTCAAGGCGTCTAGTCAGCAGGGCAAGCGGGAGGCCGGGAGGTGGAGGAGCGAACTCCTCGACGCTCTGGGAGGACTTGTTCTCTCTGCTCCTTCCCTCCCCTTCTCTCCTCTTCACTCCTGCTCCTCTTTCTCCAAATCTGTTCCCCAGCAACCGAAGAGACAGCCCCCCCTTCCCCACATTTCCTCGGGGCCTCCTCCCCCCAGCACCAGTACTCACCACGTGACAGTGGCAGCTCACGTCTTGAGCCCGACAGCATCCCAGGGCTGATGCCCCGGCTGACCCACGAGGGGGACGAACACCGAGCAGGTGACGTGGAAGCAGTGCGCGGCCGGGCTTGGGCCCAGGCTCCACCACCCACCAGCCACAGGCACAGCTTCTCGCCTGCTATGGGGCCTCGGTGAGGATGACAGCCAGACCCCCGGGGACCCGACCCCAACCCGAGAAGGCAGGAAGGGGCCCCTCAGTGCCTCAGTAGGGTGAGGGTGGGCATTTGAGTCCCTCTGTCCCGCAGTGTCCTCAGCAAGTTCTTGGCGCTCCAGCTACCCCCCTGTGCCTTCTGCAGACACTGGCTGTGTCTTCGCGGGTCGACCAGTCACTCTGCGCTTTCCCCGGGTGGGAGCCAGGAGCCACTCTGTGCCGTGGAACTCCAGCTCTGTCTGCGCTCGTGAGCTGACGAGCTTGGTGCCTGAGACCCAGAGGCTGGTGTGAGCCCGGCCTGCTTGATCTTCACAGCTCGTTTTACCTTCCTTGGTCCGTATTTATCTGTCTGCTGGGCTGTTTATTTTTTCCCTCGGAGGCCGGGAAAGGAGGGACTGTGAACATGCCAAGGGTCTTGGTTTTGCCCCACGCTGGGTCATGAGGCTGCCAGAGGGGGACGTGGGGAACCCTGCACCTGTTGGGTTCCGAGTGGATTCCCGTTGTCAGGAGGGGAGGGTCTCCCCTCAGAGGCCCATCAGCACGGCGTTCGGCTCCCCGATGGCTGTTGGCTCACTGTGTGATCCTGCCGCAGCCTCTGTGCAGCCTCTGTCCCCGGCGGGGCGTCACGGCGATGGCAGTACGTGCCCCCGGGGCTCTGCAGGGGATGCAGCAAGACATCACCTGCAAAGTTCTTTCTTCCTAACACAGGAGATGCTCGAAGAGTCACGGGGGTGGTGGTTTTTCATTTTGGTCTTATGGCGGTTTTGGAAAATCACTAATCATGAAGGTTGTAAACATGCCTTCCTGAGAGCCGGGTGTCTTTCCCTGCACCGGTCGGCGGCCACGTGAGGCCGCGTGGTTGTCTTTCAGGCTTGGGGTTGTTTGTAAATGAGGCAGTCGTGACGTGATAGAGTTCAGTGCCTGCCTCGTCCGAGGGGGAGGCCACCGGCTGCTGGACGGTCTGGGTGGAGATGGGCTGGGGGTGGAAAATGCCCACTGGATTTCAAAGACTCTGCACACTGGCAAAGCGTGTGAACCATCTCAGTAATTCTTTACGTGGGTCACATATTGACCTGATAATATTTTGGATATATTGCGTTACATGAAATATATTATTGAAGTTAATTTCACCTGTGTTGGGGGGAACTTTTTTAATGTGGCTGCTGGGAAACATAAAGATGACCCTGTGGCTGGCATGATAGTTCTAGAGGGGGCAGGCTTGGGTGAGCCCCGCCCCTGCGCTGATGAGCTGGACCCCTCCTGATCCCTTGGGGCCTTGACATCCTTGTCCGTGAAGAGGGAGGTTCCTCCGGAGGTGCCCCTGGGATTGACATTCCAGGCCTTTTCTTCGCCCTTGCTGGCAGCATCGGGGAGCCCCTTCATGAGGCTGAAAAGGGCACCTCAGGAAGCCAAGCAGCCTCCTCTGAAAGAGGTCTGTCCCAGCTACACGCTGCTGGAGTTTTCGGGAAACACCTTCCAGCTTTGTAAATATGCATTAAAAAAATAAAAATAAATCCATTATTTTGTCAACCTTCACAACAACCGCCTCTCACACTGAGGTCCCGGAGCATCGCGCGGTAAGCAATGCACCGAAAAAACAACTCTGCACGCTCGGAGGGTTCGAAGGCAGCAGAGAATGTGTCTTCGTTTCTGGATAAAGAAATGCTAAGGCGAAGGCCGCGCAGGCGGTGCGTGGGGACCCTGGAGGAGGTGCCACGTGTGCCCTCGAAGCCAGGGCCACACGAGCCTCGGGTAACCCTGACACAGAAGCAGAAGAACCCACAGGACCCCTGGACGTGAGGGGAGAAGGGTTGGTGATGAGAGGGGAAGGAGCAGGACCCCCAGGAGTCTTACTGCAGAAGCTGCTGCAGCCAATCTTCTCTGGAAAGAGCGAGGTCTCTGAAGAACTGACCACTGGGCCTGGGGCTCTGGGGGCAGATCGATGGTCTGCTGACTGCTGTGCGGAGCCGCAGCAGCTCCTCGGCTCTGGGGGAAGCTGTGTTCCCTCCGGCTGTCCTGGCCTCGGTCACCCGGAGCTCCCACCGAGGACCGCGCCGCCCCGGTGCGGCTGGCCTAGTGCTCGCGGTGCGGGAGGCGCGCCGGGCAGCCTCTTATTTTTATTTTCCATTTTTGACGTTGTCCTTCAGTCCCTCCTCCACGCTCCCCGTTAAGCTGTTAAATCACTCCATTTATTTAGTGCGAGTGTTTCTGAGAGCTCATTTTTATCTTGGTGAAAACCAGGCTTGCTCATGGGCACATAATGAAATTGCATAAATATACCCTTAGCTTGGAATCTAATTTATTTTTCCTGTTCATTATGGGGTAGAAGGCCATTATGAAACGTATAACTTTTTTTTCCCCAGCACTGGAATTGGAAGGCTGCGGCTTGGGCTCCTTTTATTCTGATGATTTCGTCCTGATTCGATTTAAAGCTGGTCGGAGCTCAAATACTGCGGCGTAATTGACAAAGATCAGTGCGGGCTGTGATGCTAACGTCGCGGCTGCGGCTTCCGCACGCAACTCCACACGGTGGATGGCGGGCTAAGCAGCGATTCCAGCAGAGGCTGCCTGGGCCTCAAGGAGAGGGCCGAGGACTTGGCCGTGGCCAGTGGGCACGTTTGCCGGCTTTGGGCAAGGGTGGGTGAGTGGCACACTCTGGAATAGCAGGGCCGGGGACACTCCTGACTTTAAACTCAGGCTTAGAAGTCCCTTCAAGAACATCCGCCCGACTTCTGCTTGTACAGGTGAGGAATTTGAGCAGCCTACAACCTGGTTAGGGTCTCCCTGTCTCCAGCCAGGCTGGTCCTCAGCCCCTCGGTCTCTTCACCGTGGCAGCAGGTGAATAACATGGAATGAGATACGAATCTCGCCTTTGGAAGCAATGGCTTAAGCCTCTTTGCGTGAGGCTCGGTGCATCATGTGTTCAGGGCTGGGAAAGAGGGGGAAAGAAGACGTAGATGCCAAGATGCTGACCACGGCTAAGACGTTGGGGGGAGTGACCCTGCAAAGCAGTGGGCTGGAAGCTGGATGCCACACACCTTAAAGAGGGGGGTGCCATCCTCCCTCCGGGGCATGCCTGGTCCTCCACTCACTGGTCTCCCCCAGTGTGCCGACCACCTTCCGTGTGCCCAGCACGGCCGGGCTCCGACACAGACTGAGAAAGGCCCAGATGCCGCTCTTGGGGGCTTTGATTTGACATCCTGACTCTCAAGTAGGAGCTGTGACAAACATCAGCTTGTGTGAGGCAGGGCCGGGCCGAGTCAGAGAATGTTCTCTTGGAGGTGACGGGCGCTGATCAGAACATGTGAGTGAGTGAAGGCGTGCGTGTGAGCGCGTGTGCGCGTGTGCGCAATCGCCGGGAGAAAAGCGTCGTCATGGCCGTGACAGGTTTTCATGGGGAGAGGGGAGAAACGGAGCTAGAGATTCAGAGTTCTTCCTTGTCCCTTCCTCTGTTTCTAGGGCTGCCAGATAAAACCTGGGATGCCCAGTTAAGTTTGAATTTCAGATGAACAACAAAGAATTTTTTTGTCTAAGTATGTGCCAAATATTGCATGGCACATACTTGTATTTTAAAAATACGTTGTTTATCTGAAATTCAAACTTATCTGGGCGTCCTGTGTTTTTATTTGCTGAATCTGGCAATGCCACCTGCAACAGCAGAGCATGTAGAAAGGCTTCATTTTGAAACCATGTCCTTAGTCGTGTAAAAAATGCAGTCGCGTGAGATGTAAAAGTCATTACTTGTTGATTGTATTAGTTCTTCCAAGACAGAAGTGTCTAAAGTGAAACGATTAGTCTCCTCGGCCCCTCCCCAGATCCAGCTCTCCTGGTGACCTCTGACTTCTGCTAACAGTTGGAAGTGTCCCCTCCCCATGTCTCCCCTTTGCTCATACTGACCCACCCATGTGCAACGCACATACATTGTTTTCATGCACTGTGTATTTTCCTGGCATTTTCTGCTTTTTTTAGAGAAAATCCCAAAGTAGAACTTATTGGGGCCAAGGGTATATAAATCTTAGGTTTTAATAATACAGCTGGATTGCTTTACAAAGTTGAAAGTATTTACAGTTCTCTCTGTACCACATGGGAATCTATTATCCTACACCCATGCTAGTATCAGTTTTTATTCTTTCTTTAAATATTTGTCAGTCTAAGGGTACACAATATCATTTTAACTTGCATGTCCTCAACTCTGAGAAAGTTAGGTGTCTTCTTCTGTGTTTATTGCTCATTTGCATTCAACTTCTCTGAACACCCTGTTTATGTAATTTATCTGTGTTTCCATGGAGTCTTTTTTGTTTGTTTGTTCCAGGGTGCTCTTTACATATGGGCTACTCTCAGGCTTTGACTGTTACACACAGTCTTGGAGTTGCTTCTGGACCAGCTGTCATCACAGTCCTCACCTGATCTCAAAGCCTTGGACCTGAGCTTCTCATGACAGCGGCTTTCTGGGTCAAAGGCATCTGTAGACCTCCAACCCCACATGGGTGCCTAGGGTCTGCTGATCTTGTCGGCAGTTCCTGGGTTTAAAGGAAGCGCATGTGGCTTGAAAGCCTTAGTTAGGACTTCGCTGCCCTCGTGCTGCCCCCAAGACAGAGGGCTGGCCCAGCTGGCTTTCAAAACCCCACCACCTTTATTATCTTGCGTTCTCTGCACCCACAGAAAGCTCTTCTCTAGGGGAGGGAACTGGGCCTTGGGGGGAGGCAGCCCTGAGGGTATCCTGCTCTGACTGTGGTCATCGCCCCACAGAACCACATTCACCCTGTTACTCCACAGGGAGTCACCTCAAGGGCTGCAAGTCCAGAGGAGGGGAGAGGGGGTGTCTCCCTTCCCCATCCACTTCAGTTATTCACTCAGTCAGTCATTCAACAAGACTGTCAAGCTCGGGGCACACGCACACCTGGCCCTGCTGTGGGGGAGCCGTCTCCCCTGGGGGAGCAGCTATCACACGATCACACAGATTCTGATGACAGGCCGGCCAGGACCAGCTCCTCTCCCATCTGTCTCCCATGTCAGGGGCTTGTGTTTGCAGAATAGGCGAATAGCAACCCTACAGCCCGACTCGGGGTGAGGGGCTGTCCTGTCCCCTCCCCACCCCCTCAGCCAGGAGCCAGGGGCTTGAGCACGGGGCCCTTCCTCTCCAGCACCCCCAGCTTTGTGCCCCCAGTGCCCTGTGCATGTTTGGGGAAAAGCATCTCCAAGGGAGAGGGCGACCTCAGGGCACTGTGGTCAGTTCTGTGTCTCACTTTAGGAGAGACAGTGGCCAGCGGGGGCTGGCTCAGCTAGGGTGTGAGGGGATGTACACCCATGACACAGGGGGGGCTCTTGAAGCCACCAGGAGCCTCGGGGGGTGGGGTGGGCGTGGGTGGGCCTGCTGCCACGTGGTGCTGGTTCACAGGTCTGTCATGTGGAGGAGGAAGTAGGTTTGTCCCTTTGTGTTCAGAGGCAGAAAAGGGATGTGTGGGAGCAGACGCTCGGGGGACAGTTTGGCTCCGTCGGAGGGACATGAGCATCAGCAGGCCGTGAGGCCCCAGCACTGGGGGAGCAGAGTCCGGGTGGCACGCAGATGGTGGGGAGGCAGTGCAGGGAGAGGCCCCCGTGCCCGGGTAGGGGCCTGTCCACCCGCGACCCTCCAGGGAAGACCTGCTCTGCTGGCTGCCTTGTGTCCTCGCCTGCCCAAGCCTGAATCCTCGGTCCTGTGAATCAGGTCTCAATTGGAATTAGGGTCTTTGCAGATTTAATCATGGCTACGATGAGGCCATACTGGAGTAGAGTGGACCCTAAATCCAGGGACGGGTGTCCTTATAAGAAGAGGAGAGGACAGTCTGCCGACACCTTAGTTTTTCGCTTCTAGCCCCCAGAACCATTTGAGAGTAAAACCGGGTTGTTTTAAGCCACTCAGTTTGTGGCATTTTGTTACCGCAGCCCCAGGAAACTGACATACCTTCCTGGTCCCTCAGAGGAAGGAGGGGACAGCAGGGGGCTTTCCATCCCAGGTGCTGGGCCAGCCGGGGCCCCAGGAGCCCATGGCTGCTCCTCTTAGAGCCTTTGGTGCCTCGTTCCACAAGAGGAAGCCCATGGCCGGCAGGCTCAGGAGTCAGGGAGCCTGGCTTGTCCATCTGTCCTTCGACACAATGGAGCACCTTTGACAGAACTGATGTGGCCACAAGCACCTGCTCACTGAGCCACACTGCAGCAGGGCCCCTCGGCTGGCAGGTTTCCAGGACGTGGTTGTGTATTTCTCTGGCGTTGCCGAGGACACGCGGCACAGGACAAGTCTGGGAGTTGGGTGGTGGTTCGTATAATGGGGGTTCTGGGGTCAAGCTGCCAGGCCAAGGGGATGGTCATTTTTCCTCCCTTCCCCCGTGGGGTTGCTTAGTTCCAGCCATGAGTGGAAGTGGGGAGGGGGAGGAGAGAGGGTCCCTGCGTGCGTAGGAAGCTGTGGAGGGAGGTGCCAGACCCGCAGCGGCAGCTGCTCATGGGGTCCTTGAGTGGCCTGCATGGGGGGACACAAGCGTTCAGTCCATGATGCCTGCAGTGAGAGGAAGTCAGGTCAGCCCTTAGAACTGTGATGTTTCCTTCTGAAGACGTCCGCAGCCAAGGGGAGGCTCCCCTACCCCTCTCTCTCTCTGTTTTTGAGCTCAGATCAAGTGTAGAAACCTTCACAGTTATAAAGGTCAGTAGTAAAACCTTTCATCACTGCTAAGAACTGATCACCTTTCATACATAAACATCCTCCCCCTAATCTCATTCATCCATCAACAAGTCCTCCGTACGTTGCCTCCACGCACAGGGAGACATGACCCCTGATTGTTTTAAATCACTCTCCGCTTTCCCTTCTCAGACCTACAGAGAGCCCGCGTCAGGTGGACCGGAAGGTCTCCAGGTGCTGGGCTGGCTGTGTGCATCACTGACCCACTTTAGTGAGAGGCGACCTCGGGGAAGGGGGCTCTCTTCTGAATATCATGTCTTCAAGTCAGGGTTTTTTATATTGTAGAATTTAGACTAAAGAGAAAAAAACTTCTTTAAGAAAGTCGTATTTTTCTGTAACCGTAGAGCTGATTTGTTGACAAAGGGCACTGTCCCACTTATGCTTTCGCTGCAGTGCTCTGGCTTGTAAGACCCACCCCCCGCCCCGGCCAGCCGTCCTTTTAGCATTCTTTGGCTAATTCGGCCATTAAAATGGATGTTGTGGAAGAATCCTTAGTGGTTTGGTACGAGACAGTTAAATGGGAAAAAGTTACAAAATGGAATGTATAGTATGATCCCACTCGGTACCAAAAATACATATTCTATGCATAGGGAAGTCTGGGAGGGTATGTGTGCTCAAAATGTTAGCAGGAGTTATTTCAGGGCAGGGGGATTGGGGGCTATTTTTAATTTTCTCCTTTTTGCATATGTGTAGTTTCTAAATTTTCTGCAGTGAATATGTATTACTTTTATAATAAGGACAAAACCATAGCTGTGGATCTTGCCAGAGGCTGCTCAGACCCCCAGACCAGAGGTGGCGGGGGTCGCCCTCCCGTGCTGTGCAGCTGCCATGCTCAGCCCCCAGCGCCCCCGGGGGCCACACGCCGAGCCCCTCCCTCTCACACCCCTGGGACCCTGGGCTGGGCAGAGCTGTTTTTCCCTTTCCTGGAAGTGACCCAGAGACCCCTCCCTGACAGGTGGGTTTATCACCACCCTCCTTGATCCTCCTCTAGTCTTCTGTTCTACCCAGGCCAGCCGAGGGGTGTGCTGGGGCGTGGCTGGGTGAGTCTGAGGGTGTGGCCAGGGTGTGGCCTCTGGAGGATTTCTGAGGCCTGGACCCTGGGGCTGGAGGGGGACTTGACTCTCAGCGCCCACCTGCGTCTGGAGGGCATGGAGCGCTCAGCCTGTCGCGTCCTCGGGGCGGTCCTACAAGAGAGAAATGAAGGGCAGAGGCCGCGTGGTAGAGCAAATCAGACCCCAGCTGCCCCACCAGCTCGTGCTTGGGCGACTCTCGGAGGCTCAGCTTCCTTCACCCACAAAATGCGGGTGACGTCGTGAAGACGAGATGAAATAACAAGGGTCAAGTACCTTGGGTGGGGCTTGAACCAGGGCGGGTGCCGAGCGCATACCCACCCTCTTTTCCTCCTTTAAGGAATGTATAATCCAGCTGGGGGCCCCCCACCTCCGACCCTGGTATAAACCAGTGGGTTCCACCGCTTCTGTGTGTCAGTGGACATTCAGCTCCTGACTGCTCAGAGCTGTTTCAATAGCTGTCACCCCCTCCTTCACACATGTGCGTGAGCACACCCAGTTTTTAGCAGTCACTTGACAAAAGAAAGCCGTGGAGGGGGAATTGGTCCCTGTGGCCTCGCTTGTGTCCTGGGAGTCTGTTGTGCATAATTGGACAGGACAGTAAGGTCAGGCCTGTGTGCCCTGAGCGCCCTCTCCAGCACCATCAGCATAGGGGACGGAGACTAGAGCTGCAGGATGACTCCCGGCTGGTCTGTCCTGGAGAGCGGCCGCAGGAGCAGGGAGAGGCCCCCTACTCTGACGGCATGGGCCTTGGTCACCTTCTTCTCCTCTGACCTCCCAAATGTTAGTGTATTGCCCTGTCCAGTGGCCTGGGACCTTGGATGGGTCCCCGTCTCTCCATCTCCTCCGGCACCAGCACCACCACCCGCCTCCCTGCCTGCAGCCTCGATGCTTCTGTCCTGCAGTGAGAGGCGTCTTCCTACACTGCAGGCCTGCTCATGCGGAGCCTGCCTCACCCACTCTGTGCCAGCCAAGGCTTGCGCGGTCCAGTCCGGCTTTGCTGCGGGCCACCCCTCCCTGCCTTGAGGACCAGCACGTGGTAGATGTTACCGCAGGGAAACTGAGCCTGCCTCTCCCCCTCCCTCCCCCACTACTGTGCAGGTCTCACTCAGGCCTATCGCGTGGCAGAGGACCACCTTGCGGTGCCATGGGGAGGCAGGTGAGGGGTGCGGGTGTGGTTCCGGTGCTGCCGCCCCGAAGGAAGTCAGGCGAGGCCTGAAGAAGCCCTGAGGAGGGCACGGTGCCGCCTGCCCTGCTGCCTGGAAACCTGAGCCCTGATGCAGCAAAATCTGGGCATGAGCATTCAGATCGCACGAGGACCCTCCGCGGCTGCAGCCCCTCTCGAGCTGGCGTTTGCTCAGGCCCATCGCTGGCGAGCACGTCTGTGTGCGTGGAAGGAGCTGGTCAGGAGAGCAGCTGGCAGGAGGGAAGTGTTTCTCAGATGAAGGTGAATCACTAGGAACATGATGAGATTTACAGAAATTGGTTTGACACAAATTTTCAGGAATCCATCTGGGCTCCATGAGAGGTAGCGCTCTTCCCTTTTCTAGATGCCCAGGAAGCTTATGTTCTGGGGAAACTGGGTGTGTGTGCTGCCAAAAGGGGTTTTATTTTTAGCAAAATGTGAGAAAGGAAAGGGGGGCCCAGAGGTGGGGCTGAGGTGGCCTGGGTGGGGCCTTGCTGGTGGGCGTAGTGGTGATGGGCAGCCCTCGGGGTGGGGGTGGGGGTGGGGGCCTGGCCTCAGGGGGCCTGCTCCCTTTTCCCTTTCGGGGAAGACATTCCCTTCCGCAGGCGCCTCTGGGGGCTGCGATGTGCTGGCGCGGCCATGAGCGCATCTTTCTGTCTCCTCCCCGCACCCCGCTTGCTAAGATGAATACCAGCCATCACATGTTCTAAATTTGCAGGGTGCTTGTCCTTCGCTGGTTGCTTAAAAGTGAAGCTGCCTCAGCTGATGAGGTTGCTAGAGCTGAGGGAGCCTGGCAGCCGGGCCCTCCGCTGGCCTGGGCCAGCCCTCCCCGCCGGGCTGCAGGCTCCTCGCCCTACCCGCGGCCTCCTTGGCCCAGCAGGAGCAGAGGCCGAAGGGCAGGGTGGGCTCGCAGCAGGAGCCCCCTCCCCCGAAGGCAGGCGCAGGCTGTGGGCAGGGCCTGGGGACTTGGCAGCGACACTGATGTGTCTCTGCGCTGCACCTTCCAGGAGGGAGACTGCTGTTCTGCTTTCCTCGCCGCCAGACCCAGCCAAGTCCTGGGCTTGGAAGCCCCCAGACTGCGGCATCAGTGCCCCAGGAGGGCTTCGGGGGCACAAGCAGGCACCAGAAGGCCACCCCCTACGTACAACTCAAACAGCTCCACCCCCAAACCCCAAGCTGCTTGGAATCCACCGCTGAGAATGAACCCTCTCAACACACGCAGCCCGTTGAGGAGCTGCCCCGGAGGCCCGTCCCCTGTGCGCCCTCAGCTCTCGGCACACGCCTCACAGCTCTGTACACATGGTCCATACCGGCTTTCTCAAGGCTCCCCCAGCCGAGGCCTGGGACAGGGCCCCGCTGTCTCTGAAGCCCCAGCATCTACGCAGGTCAGCACCCAGGGGGGAGCGAGTGAACGAACCGGGCACAGATCACCATCTGCCCTGCTTTCCCTTGGCCTGGCCCACAGGGCCAGCTTGCAGGCCTCCCGGGGAATTTCATGGATGGATTCCATCGCATCCTCACAATAAATGCTGTCAACTCAGCCCCAGGTGAGCAGTCACCAGGCCGAAGCGTGAAGCTGGAGATGACCCGATTCTAGCCCATGTGTGTCTCCCACGCTCGCGGGGGCTGGGCACATGCACCGTCCTTGTGGTGGGGGGGGCGCTGAGTGCTGGGAGGGTGGGTTTATTCACCGAGGGCTGAGGGCCGGGGCGGTGAGGGAGGGTGGGGAACAAGGTGTTTTGAGTAAGTCACCTCCCCCCACCATCCCCAAAACACACACGCAAAGACTCACCCCAGCCCTCGCGGCAGGAAGGGCTGCTGGCCTGCCAGGTGGGCAGGACCGGAGGGGAAGGGCCAGGGGCCCGGGATTCCCGGGCCCTGCAGTAAAAGTGATTTGGCCACTTGGATTTTTATCCTGACTGGGATTCTCTTAGTTTGGGCTTCCTATCCTGAATCACTTCAGAAATATTTGACCACTTTGCGGCAGGTTCCTGTCTCTGAAAACACAGCTTTAAGTCCAGTTAACCATGTAGGTGCCTCACCCTAGCTTGGCACCGAGGTTCATGGAGTCACTTTGTCAGTGTTGAGGTTTCCCCGAGGCAGGGAAGAGAACGCTGTCGGTGGTCCCTCCTCTCTGTAGGGGCTGCACTCAGTGTCATTGCATCCATTAACCCACCCAGCTGCCCCCTATCCAGGTTTTGTATAAGCTCAGACTAGCTCCCACAGGGCTCAGTGTTATGGAGCAGACTCTGCAAACTTGTTCTGTCAATGGCCAGGTGGTCAATATTTTAGGGGCAGACGGTCTCTGTCATTAAGACTCAGCTTGGCCATTGGCGTGAAACACACCTTAGGTAGTAAGCACGCGGATGAACGCGGCTGTGGGCCAGTGACTCTGTTTATCAGACAGGCGGCGAGCTGGCCTTGGCTTGCTGACCTGTTCTAGAGCTTTCAGGGATGCCCCAAACTTCCAGGCTCGTCTTCCACCCTTCGGTGGATGAAAAGCTCTTCCTGTCCTCCCTCCTTCCTCCACGGTCACCCGCGGCTCCCTTGACTGGCAACGCCCCCCAGCTGTTCCCCGGCGTCCCCTCCAGCAACATGTCCGCAGACCTAGCGCACCATTTCCTTTGAAAGGTCCCTCCTTGCACAGACTTGTGTCCACTATCGGGGTCTGTGGCCAGTTGCTTCCCCGTGGCCTTGCACCAAGCCCCCTCCCTGCGAAAGCACTTCAGGACGGGCTAGCTCCCGTTGCACCGGGCGCCTCGCTGGGGGCCAGCCTCCCCAGGCCCCTCCAGCTCCCTGCCTTCTTTGTGTGAATCCACTAGGTGCTCCTGGGCCCTCGTACCGCGCTCTCCTGGGAGCCGTAGAGCTGTTTCCATGGGTGTTCGAAAACCTAGGTTCTAAGTGACAGCTCTCTGCCCCGAACGTCTCTCTTCACCTCTCGCTGAAGTCAGGCTTTGCTTCCTGGCTGTCAGGCCTCAGGCCCTCCTGTGAGCCAGGTGCTGTACATGGCGGAGGGCGGGAGTCGGGGAGGATGGGGAGGGCAAGCTTTTGCTGGGCTTTGCAGCGTCGTGTCAAAGGAAAAAGAAATTGAGCTTTTTCCCCCTTACCTTTCTTTCTGGAAGTAACTGTAGACTGACAGAAGTTTAAAAATCAGTGCGCGAATCCTGGGTTCCCTTCACTGGGTGAAGGTGAGCTTTTGATGCTGAGAGGATCCTCTGGGCACCGGAAGAGGTCTCAGAAGACACGGCCTGACTCTGAGCGGTGTTTCCCTGCGCCCCCCCCCTCACCGTGCCTGCTCACTGTGTCACCGGGAGGCACATACCTAGCACCCCTGGGCACCCACCCCGAAGCCCTGATGCAGGGGCTGGGGGCACAGTGGGCAGCGAAAATAAACACTGTCCCAGTCACACCAGCACCTGCGAAGTCGCTCGGAGGGGCGGTAAGGGAGGTGCTGGAGGGCCCCGCTCCCTCTGAAACCTCCAGGGGAGAGACTTTCTCAGCCTCTCCTGGCTTCTGGCGGTTGCTAGCCATCCTTGGCATTTCTTGGATTGTGGCTGCATCACTCCAGCCTCTGCCTCTGTTGTCACTCGGCCTCCTCCTTGTGTCCTCTCCTCTTCTCGTAAGGACACCCATGCTATTGGGTTAAATGCCTGCCCTCCTCCAACATGACCGCATCTTGACTTACATCTTATTACATCTACAAAGACCTGTTTTCACATAAGGGGTCCCAGGGGTTAGCACTTCCACATACCTTTTTGGGGGATACAGTTCAACCCACGGCAAACCCTGACCAAGCAGAAAGAGGGACAGGCCAGGATTCTGTGTGCAGCTCTGCTGGGACCCCCCCCCCCCGCCGCGCTCCCTCCCTTCTTCTCGGAGCCCCTCCCGGCTTGTTTTAATGAGGTGCTGCCTGATGGCAAACTCGCTGAGAGGCAGTAACAGGCGCGTTCTTCTATTATTGTGGCTGCCAGCACTCCAGGACCAACTGGGTTTACAAAAATAAAGTTGTATCATCTGCTGCATGTACCGCATCCCCTAAAACAGGTTATTAAGGGGAAGTGGGGAATATCGGAAGCAGATGGAGGAGTCTTTGATTTGCATAAGGTGCCATTTGCATGGCTCGGAAGCCTCCATGGAGGGAGTAATGTATAGAAATACACGTACGTAAGCCCTTGGTTGGGAAACAGGCACACTGATCAGCCACAAAAATAGATGTGAGAGAGACCGGCTGGAGGGAGGGGCGGCGGGGGAGAGGACACCCAGGAGACGTGGTGCCCGGCGCAGAGCTCCGCGCACCGCTGCGGGGCTGCCCTCCCTCCAGCTCCTCTTCCAGTGTTGATTTCAGCGTCGGTGGATGCTGTACGTGCCACGGCAGGATGGAGTTTTTGAAAGACTGGGCTTTTCTCCTCTCTCCCAGAAGGGCAATTGGTTAAAAAAAAAGACAAGAAAAAGCAGAGCATAGTTGCTGGCAAGCTGGCTGGACGACCCTGGCAGAGGGAGGTGGTGCGAGAGCTCGAGGTGGGGGTGGTTCCCAGATGCAGAAGGAGGCTGGTCCTGAGCACAGAAGCAGCCAAGAGTGAGGGGTGCAGAGAGTGGTGGTCCCCCCAGGAGAGGAGAGGAGGGAGTGGGCTCAGGATGGCGGTACCTGACCTTGGATTGTCCCCTGGTAGGGGGTGCTGGCAGGTGCCCTGTGGGTCAGCCAGCTGTGGGGTCCTTCTGTGTCCCCCCCACCGCAGTCCTCAGCCTTGCGGGCTGCAGTGCTAAGAGCAGGAGGGGCTGGGTTGGCGTCACACGGTGGGTTTGTTCCACAAAAGTGCCTGGTTCTCTCACCAACGCAGGTGTCAGGAAAGGGGGGAGTAGGCGCCCTGTCTGCACAGGGCCCTCTGCAGAGGACAAGACATGCCTGGTTCATCTGGGCCGTGGTCCTTTAGTTGTGTGCGCGGTGACAGAACTAGGGGCCAGCACCCATTTCACGTCCAGCCACCGGGACGTGGTTTAGCCAGAACAGAACTGCCCCCCTCCCCCCACCCACCTTTGACTTGTCAGTCCCAGTGTCCTCTGCTCTGACTGCTGGGGACTCTGCTGATCAGACCCTTCCTTATTTTATTTTACTTTGCTGCTTCAGTAGTGGGGCTGGGGCCGCTCCTTGGCTGGGCGTGTGGGCAGCTGTCCTGCCCTCCCTCTCTGTCAGGGCCTGTCCTGACTCCCTGGGACTTAATACCATGGCAGAGGGGACAGAATGCATGGATGGGGAAGGAAGCCGCTTGGCTCAGTGCCCCAGTCAGGTTCGGACGAGCCGTGTGAGTGGCACCTGCTGACCCGCTGACCAGAGCGGCTGGCTGACCGCAGTGGGGCTGTGCTCTGGGCCACACGCCCCTGGGGGTCACATGACTAGTTCTCCCTGTGGGCTGTGAGTGGAAGTGAATGCCTGTCAGTTTCAGGCAAGTGGGGGAGCCTCGGGGAGCAACCTCCTTCCCTCCAACAGCTCTCGTCCCTGGGCTGTGGCTGAGACGCCGGGGTGACTGTGGGGCCGCAGCTTGGAAGCAGCCGGGGCCCCGCGTCCCTGCGTGGAGGTCAGGCCAGCTGCGAGGGGCGCTGGGACGCGAGGGCCCAGGTGCAGCAGGATCCAGCCACTTTCCCTGTGCTCCTGTACCAGGCCGGAGGTCAGCGACTTCCATCCTGGGCGGGGGACGTCCCCAGCGTTTCGCCCGTTATCTCAAGAGATTGCGTCAAAATTCCAAATAAAAACGCGTTCCCATGCCTTTTGATGTGAAATTTATACACATAGGATATATACTCAGACAAGAAAAGAGGTTCCCGTTACAAAAATCCAAGCTTAGAAAAACGGATGACGAGTGATGTTCTAGTGCACTTCCCAGAGAACCCAGCCAGGTGCCTTTGGACACTGAGGTCCCAGTGAGCCTGAACACTTCAATTGGATTTACACGTGTGTGGTCTGAGGGAGCTTCAGAGGTGCAGATAATCCTCCCCCACGGGGGTGGGACTGGGCGTCAGAGAGCTCGGTGGTGCAAGACGAAATCAGAGTGTCACGGCGCAGCCCTCCGGGAACAATCCTTTTCTTGGAGATGAAGCAGTGGGCTTTCTCCCTTGTTGGCAAACTCGTGTGAAGCTCGGTGAGTCCGAGTGCTCCCAGCGGCAGGGCCTGCTGGGCAGAGTGCCTGGTCCTCCACGCCTGGTCTGCGGCAGCCTCCTGCTTCTTGCCCCCGGGTGTACCCGTGGGACTTTAGTTTACAGCAGTGTTACCAGCCAGGGGTGGTTTTGCCCCAGGGGACATCTGGCAGTGTCTGGAAACCTCTTGGATTGTCACAGCTTGGGGTGGGGGTGTGTGTGCGGTGCTTTGGCATTTAGAGGGTGGAGGCCAGGGGTGCTGCTTAACGCCTTCCAGCGTCCAGGACGGCTCCAGCTGCCAATGGTGCCAGGGTTGAGAAACTGATTGACAGGGACACCCACCTGGCAAGGGTGGGCGGCACCGTCGGGCCCTTTCCATGCTAAAGCCATGAAGACAGCGTTCTTTAAACACCACGGCCGGCACTTGTTTGGTGGTGAATTATATGCCAGGATCCTTGTTATCTAGTTATGTGACCGTGTTGATCCTAAGAACGTGGTGCCTGGGGACATTCTGTGGGAGGGACGGCTTCCCCGCCTCTCAAGCACGAGGCAGAGCAGGGCGGCTTTTACAGCTGCTGCTCCATCCAGCAGAGGCATCTGCTTCCAGATGCGACGTCCCGTGCGCCTTCCAGACTCAGCGCTCCACCGGGGGCAGCAGCCTTGGGTCCCGCGTTGTGCACGTTGCTGGGGGGGGGGGCACTTTCGCCACTTGGCGCTGACATCCCGGGGAGGGGCCCTTGCTGCACCGTCGGGAACAGCGCTTGGCAGTGGAACCCCAGGGCGGGCGTGTAGGCGGGAGAGATGGCGCCTTGCTGCCGTTCCTCCTCCTGAGAACCGGCGAGGCCGGAGCCCCGCCGGGCGGGCGGAGGGGAGGCCGCACTAGTGGCGCGGGAAGCTGCGTGCCCACGTTAATGCTGAGACTGTTTGTAAATATTGGGTCTGGGGAACCGGCTCTCATCTGCAGTTTGTCTGCCGTGTGTTGGTAAACCTGCCTGAACATCGCTCCCTAATACCCGTCTGTCAGACTCATTTTGTATCCACATGGGGAGCGGGGTTACTTTATTAGCTCAGAACTCTCCAGAGTCCCGGGCTCCCCTCCCTGGAGGGAGCGTGGAAGGTCCCCATCACAGGAAGGGGGCCTGGGGATCATTTAAGCCAACTCTCTGGCTTTAACGATGGGGAAACTGAGTCCCAGAGGGGAAAAGCCACGAGGAGGTTACAAGTGCAGAACTGAAATCCCAGCCATTCGTCTCCCAGGATGAAGCCTGCTCCCCCTGGTGAGGCGAAACCCAGTGACCCCTTGGGGATGCCTGGCAACTCGTTTTGGTGTGGCTGGAAGGGGAGTGTGCGGTTCAGGACATGGAGACTGAGGTGTGTGGGGAGGGGTGAGACACCAGGTTGCTGGATCTCCTGGTACTGGCAAGTTTGAAAGGTTTGACTTTGCTTAGTTTTGCATCTCATCAAATTGCATTTAATTTGTGTGTTTGCCAGGCTCTGTCTCTCCCGTTGGGCAGGCAGCTGGCCTGTCCCTGGTCGTACTCCCGGCATCTGGGCACTTGCCCGATGCTCGGGGCTCAGGCTCAGAGACTCCTACTGAATGAACCAATGGGCTCCTGGATCACCTCTCCTTGACTCGCTCATGGAGACCCCCGAACTTGAAAGAGAGAAACTCGCTGACAAGAACTTGGGTCTTTCCACCATTATATTGTAGACAGCATGTTTGCGACCTCCCGATGTTTATGTGGTTAAACTGATCCCCGATGTGATGTTATCAGGAGGCGGGGCCTTTGGGAGGTGAGATTAGGTCATGCGGGTGGAGCCCCCATGAATGGGGTTAGTGCCTTATAGGAGAGACCCCAGAGAGCTCCCCGCCCTGTCCCCCATGTGAGGACACAGGAAAAGGTAGACACGTGTGAGCCCAGAAGAGGGCTCTCACCAGACACTGACCCACTGGCACCTTGATCTCGGACTTCCAGCCTCCAGAACTGTGAGAAAAAAAATGTTGTTTAAGCTGCCTGGTCTGTGGACCTTTCGTTACAGCAGCCTGAGTCTTCCCAGGGCACTGATCCCATCATGGGGGCCCCACCCTCACGACCTGTTCACCTCCCAGAGGCCCTGCCTCCAGATACCATTGCACTGGGGGTCAGTGTCAGCATGTGAATGTGGGGGGGCGCACGTGTTCAGTGCGCAGGGTGGGGTGGCCCTGTGGGGCTCCTGGCCTGGTGTCAGCAGGAGAGTTTCTATGTCTGGAAACGGAACTGGGGACTCATGGCTCCTGAGGAGTGGTTTTTGAGGAGGGAGAGACCCTTTAGATGCTCCAATGTGGGGCACAGTGAGGACTTCAGCGTGACTGCTCCCCACGGGGCCCCTGCACTCAGAGCAGTTTCCAGAACAGTTGTCAGCGAGCAAACTGCTCCGAGAAGGTGAAGACACTCGGAGACTGTGAGTCCCGTGGAGGACACAGAGCTTCCCAAACACCATTTTCCAGCGCTGGAGGCGTACCCATTTTCTGGGAGAATTTCCAGGGCCCCCCCTCCATGTCGGCCTTGGTTGGTCCCTGCCTCCGCTGTGGCCGGCCACTCCCATGGTGGTGGGAGGAACAGGAGGCTCCCTTCCTGGGCCCTGGAGCAGTAACTTCCTCGAAAAACCTGCATGTCTGCTTCACCCTCGATGGGAATTTGTCCGAATACAACTAAAGGGTAAACGAAATAGGATTTTTAATGACCTGAAATAATTAACCAATTTATACTAGCAAAAAAGTACATTGAGAACATATAAATACTGAGTCCCAGGAGGACTGTATAAGAATACTCATTGCTCAGGGCATCCTTTCGACAGTGGGCTCTGCCAGCACGTCATGAATTTTAAAATGGATGATGCCCATCGATCCCGTGATCCCACTTCAGGAAACACGGAGCACAGAAGTCGCTAAAAATGCCCGGACTGACTTGTGCAAGGTTGCTTATGTCGGCAGCAGCATGAGGAGGTGTTTAAGCAAACTGTTACAGTGTGTTGTCTTTGAGAATGACACATTCGCTGATTATATACTTACATAGAAGAATCTATTGAAATTGTGTCAAATTAAAACCATGTCGTGTCCTGTCGTGTCATGTGAAACAGTGTCCTGACAACTGGGAGTGTAGGTGGCTGAGGGGAGAACTGGGCGCCTTTCTGTGTCCGAGTCAGCTCGGTCAGCAGCTGGGATCCCAGCGTGCGTGACCAGGGTTCAGCCGGCTGAGGACGGGGGCTGTGGGCGCCCCAGCAAAGCCCACGATCCTGTCCTGGGGCTCCTTCCTGGAGGGTGGATGGCTAGAAGGGTGAGTGTGTGTGCACGAGGGTGGGACACGTGGGCTGACGGGGGCCGCCCGGGTTTTGCGTGGCGGCACGCAGGGCGGCAGACGGACAGTGAGAGATGGAGGCACCGGCAGCGGGCACCTCACGTGCCTTGCGTTAGTCGGTTGACTGTCTCAAAAAAAAAACATTTTGTTTTTGATAATAGCTTTAATGAGCTATAACTCATACACCATACAACTCGCTCATTTAAAGTGTGCCGTTCAATGGTTTTGCGTATATTCACAGGGTTGTACAACTATCACCACCATTGATTTCAGAACACTTTGTCACCCCCCCAAAAAACCCCCATGCCCTTTAACTGTCACCTTCCAACCCTCCCCTCCCCCCAGCCCCAGGCAGTCACTAATCCACTTTCTGTCTCTGCAGATTTGCCTGTTCTGGACGTTTCATGTAAATGGAGTCGTATGACTGGCTTCTCTCACTTAGCATAATGTTTTTATATGTTATTTTTTAAATTGACATTAAAAATCCAATTTGGTACTAAAGTGTTCTTAAGAGAAAAATAATATGAGTCCTTTCTGGTGAGGAAAAGGAAATTCAACTTCCTTAAATTAGAAAAAAAGTAGCCATGTATTAGACGGAGAGGCTTGGAGGAGAGCGCCGTTGAGGTTGGAGAGGTTGAATACTCTCCCTTCGTTGGTCTCTCAAGATGGGGCCCCCAGGTCTGTGGCTGGGGGAGGGGCAGGGCGCATGGCAGGAGGGCTGCTCTGGAGCCCTCTGCTCAGGTCGGGGGGTGGGGGCCCGAGTGGGGAAGGGATGTAGCTTCCCGAGTGAGGGAGCCATGCTGCGGGCCCTCCTCCCCACTGTTCCTGCCCTGAACCGGCATTGTCTGCGGCGTGGCCGCCCCGCCGGGCAGGAGGGAGGGTGGGTGCCAGAGAAGGGGGTGTTTGGGTGTTAATTAAACACAAACCACCGCACACCCTATTGCCATGGGCTGCATTTTTGGTTTTGTTTTTTCTTTTTTTTTTAATTTCCACCCTTTCACCTTGCCCCTACCCCGCCCCCTCCTGTGCTGGCTCAGCAAGAGCTATTCCAGCATTTGAGGGGTATTATCCCTGCTCATGCCTTTCCTTTATCCAGCTGTTTGCTCCCCTGGCCCGAGGAGGATGATTCTAGCCATTGCTGTTTCGCAGTCCTGGCACCTGAGGTCAGAGAGGGGAGGTGACCTGCCTCTCGACTGGGGCCCAGCCCGTCCCTTTGGCTTCAGTCCCGCATTACTGTCACCCCGCCCGGCCCTGGCTTCATTGGAGCTTTTTTATCCCATCCCAATGTGGGGTACCGACGTCACAAATGAAGTCCTTATTTTTATGTTGTTTTTCCTATTATGACATTAGTATATGCTTCTTGTAGAAAAATGGAACAGTACCAGCCATCAGAAAGAAAAGTTTACCCACCGGCCCGCTGCCCCGAAGCGCCAGTAAGCGCGGCTCTCTCTGTACCTGTGCACGCTTTAAACGTGCTTGGGCTCTTTCTTTCCTTCCCTGGGACCGCAGAGGCCCTTCCTGTTCCTGGGGCACTCGCTGGCTTTCTTCCTGGTCCTGGTACTTCAGGGAGAGCCTCTGGCACGGTGGTGATGGCAGGAACGGAAAAGCAACATCCTTCCTCAGCTCTCTCGGTAGATATTTATTGAGCGCCCACTGTGTCCCTGGCGCTGTTCTGGGCCCTGGGAAAGAGGCGACTGGGCCATCGGGGCCTGGCTCAGCCCCTGGGAGTCCCGGCCACCCGCAGCGCCGGGCTCACATCTGTGATGAACCAGACCGTGGGCTCCAGGCACTAACACCTCGCGGCTCAGGTGCTGGGTCTCCCGGACAGTGGGCTCCCCAGCACCTGCTCTCTGCCTGTTCTCTGGGTGCAGCCGGCGCCTTCTACCTGGTCACAGTGAGCTGCAGGCGGGGGCTGTCTTAGTCCTTCCACAGTCTGTGATCCACTCGTCCGGAACTCTTTATTATGCTCCAGGCACTCGAGTGTGCTCAGGGACCCAGGAGGGGTTTAAGTCTTTTGGTTTCTTTTTCAGTTTTAGTGAAGTATGGTTGATTTACAGTACTGCATTAGTTTCAGTACAGCATGGTGTATCAGTTTTTTTTTGCAGATTATTTTCCATTATAGGTTATTACAAGATATTGACTGTAATTCCCTGTGCTGTACAGGAAGTCCTCGTTGCTTACCTGTTCTGTGTGCCGCAGTTTGTATCTGTTAATCCCATACTCCTAAGTTGTCCCTCCTCCCCTCCCTCTAGGAGGGGACTTTTTAGGCTTCTGCTCTAGGAGGCCAATGAGTTCAGTGTTTGCACGTGGCAACCCCTGCGGGGTCGGGGACACAGGCTTGGAAGGCCCTGCCCAGCCTGGCCACTCCCCAGCTCCATCACCCGGACACCCATGTGCTTCTCTGAGTGTGGAGAGTGTGTCCTGGCCCAGGCCGGGCTCCAGAACCAGAGTGCACGGCACACCCGTGAGGTCCTCATTCTTACTGAGGCACGGATCAGGGCTAGTAGTGCAGACCTGTCAGGAGAGGAGGAGGCCCTCCGCCGACCACCGAGACCCTCCGAGCGGGCCCTCGCTGGGGAGGGAGTCTAGGCAGCCTCTAGGCCTCGCTTAGCCTCCAGTTCCTTCCCCGTCTGCTGGTGGAGGGGGTCGGACTAGCTGGGCCCCTGTGCCTCCCAGCTCCGGGACCTCGGGTCCTGGGCCGGAGGGCTGAGCTGATGTGCTTGCGCACCTTGTGGGGAGGTGTCCCTCCAGGCTCTCCCTGCGACAGCTGCCCCTCGCTGTCAGCTGTGCTGTCACTTCAGCCAACTCTTGTCTGGGCTCAGTGTCTCCCGAGTGTCAGAGGGAGGCTCTGAGTGTGTGTGTGTGTGTGCGCGTGTGTGTGTCGGTGTGCCTGTGTGCACCGTGTGTGCTGTGTCCTTGCTGAGCTCTGCCCCTCTCTGTGTGTCTGAGGCTTTCCCCAGATGACCAGGAGAGGCTCTGACAGTGGGGACAGAACCAGCTTTGCCTCTGGGCCACCTGCAAAGCTGCACAGGGCCCCAAGCTCAGAAGAGCCGGTGCTTGATTTAAAGTTCTGCAGTTGCTGTTCTGAAACTCGAGCAATGGCCTCACATTTTCATTTTGCCAAGGCCTGCAACTCCTGTGGCTGGTCCCTGTGCGGACCCCCTGTCCCCAGGGTCGTGCCTCAAGCAAGTCCCTATCTGGAAGAAGCCCATCGTGCCTGCCCCCTGCAGCCTTGGAGAGGGTCCAGCACTGATCCCGCCTCTCGCCTGGCCAGCCGAGGCCGAGTGGCAGGTGCTGGCCTCTTGGTGGTGTGACACTGGCTGTCCCCAGGCCCAGGTGCCAGGCTCAAGCGGTAGAGGACATTAATCACTCAGGCCTGCGTCCCTTTGCTTTCAACAGGGCCGAGGGAAGCTGGCTGCTGGGCTGGAGCCTGGGGCTGGGAGGGCAGTGTGGACCAAGCGAGTCCGCATGTGGGAGCGCGTGCCAGGGCTTTAATTAGCACCCCAGCCCCTGCCCTGGGGCCCCGCGTGTGCTCTGGGGAGGGCAGCTCAGTTTGCTGTGGCTCCAGGCTGCTCCCTGTCTCAGCCCAACACTCTCCTCCTCGCCCCACTGCCCACCCTGGGGACAGAGGCCTCGGCAGCTGCTCTGCTCCTCTCGTCTCTGGCCGGTGAGGACCAGCCTTGGCGTCGGCACCCCCACCCCCACGCCAGCGCTCAGTCTGCTGACGAGCTGCGCAGCGAGCCCTGCCCTAGGGTGGGGCGGGGGAGACAATAATGAAAGCCGAGGGGACAGGCCCTGTCCCAGGGAGGGGGCGCCTATCTCAGCCCCTCTCCCACGGCCCTGCATGAGCTGGGGCAGTTCCCTCACCTCCAGCCTCACCTTCCTCAGTTGCGCTGGGAGAGTTGAGCTGGCGACTCCTAACATGCCTTGTGAACCTCCGCGGCTCAGGGTCCCGAGACCACCGTCGGGTCTAGTGAGTCACGGGAAGGAACTCAGCAGAGCCTCATACTCCCGTGAGTACAGTCTGTCACAGCGAAAGTACACAGAGAAAAGCCAGTGGGGACAAGAGGCGCCCTGGGCAGCGTCCAGGCGAGACCAGGGGTGAAAGGCCAGGTTCCTCTCCCTGCAGAGCCATGTGGGTGGCCCTCAGCCCTCCCAGAACTATGTTCCCTAGCACACGCTGAGCGCTGGACGCTCACCCGGGCCCTGGTGTTCAGACTTTGCCCTGGGAGCAGATCACGGGGACACCACTGACCACCCACGTGGCTGATCTCAGTCTGCAGCTCCCCAGAGTCAAGCAGGTACAGCCCGAGGTGTCAGGCCCACATCACGTTACTAGAGAAGACTGGCTGGCTGCCCAAGGCTCCCAGATAAACAAAGACACTCTTATCAGGCAGGACCTTCCAAGGGCTCAGAGGTGATTTCCCAGGAACCAGGGTCAAGGGCCGAATTCTTCTGGGCAAAGCTCACCCTTTACTGCACAGGCCTAAGATGATTGTAGTGATGCGGACAAGAGAGGTTAAAGGGAAGGCGATCTGGGGAGAGAGGGCCACCCATTCTTAGTGGGGGTCTGGGCAGGGAGGGTGGGGGGCAGGAGGAGGGCTGAGGGGCCCATCTCCATCCCTGCCCATTCTGTGAGGGCTCTGCTCCGGGAATGGCCTGGGTGAGCCAGACTCTAGGCTGTGCTGGCCGGGCAGTCAGGGCTGTTCTCAAGTGAGAGAACTTAGACACAGCTGGGCGAGGCCTTTTCTTGCCCGTGGCCTGGCCCGTCTCTCCTGCCTTGCTTTCCCCTCCCGGCTATCCCCTGGCACCTGCCCGGGAGCGTGGTGGCCGGCCTCGGTTCAGTGAGCGAGCCCCGGGGCAGCGGTGGGTGTGCGGGCTCCTGGGGCAGCCGCTCTGCCGAGAGGGCTGCGTGCCCTTCAGGGGAGCAGCAGAGTGGAGCTGGCCTTTGTTTCTTCCTTTCTTATACTGAGTTCACAGCTCAGTTCACCCCCAACTCCTGAGCTCCTCCGTTTACCTCCTTAACATCTGTTTCAGGACCCTGGCGCCCCCAGGCCTCTCCGGGCACCTCCCGGGCTCGGTGTCCCGAAGACGCCTCTCCTGGGCCAGCCTCCTCCTTGCGACCACTTCTGAGCTCTCTGCCCCGGCAGCGCTGGCCCCCCTTCGCTCGGAAGAAATGTTCCACTTATGCCATCTCCACCCTTCACATGATGGGAAAACAATTTTCGAAATTGTTTCTCTTGAAAGCAGGAAACCAGGAACATGGCTCGCTGGGCCTGGCGCCAGCCGCTCGGCGTCTCCGAGCTCCGTCCACCCCGCAGGCCTCCCTGCTCACTTGCTCGTTTCATCCTCACGCGGCTTTGGGAGGGGAGGCAGGTCAGGCGGTGTCACCCCCAGTTTGTAGATGGGGACCCTGAGAACGGGCTGATTCTTGCTGGGTGTCCTTCCTGGGGCTAGTTCTCACACCCTGTCCTCCTGTGGCGAGGAAAATGGTGAGAATCAAGCAGAAGCTCCCCCAAACCCCCAGGCCCAAGGCCCGCTGGCCTCAGGGGGACTCTTCTCATGGTTCCTCCCTGGCTGTGAGCCTTGCGGCAGAGACACCTTGAACAAGCCTGGAGAGACCCAGAGGCAGACCTCTTTCCAGCACCATCCGACCCGGAGGAGGTGGGTCCTCGGCCCGGCCGTCACTCGGACCTCAGCTAGGCCCCCGCTCAGCCTCTCCCTTCCCCTGAGCAGCATCACCTCTGCATTATCCGGCTGCTGTGATGGATTTTGTACAGTCGGTCGGTGCACTTTAGCGAGTGATAGATTACTTTCATTGCTTTGCTTCGTGATTAATTTCCCATAATAGTCCTCTCTAACACCAGGGCGAAAAGAGGAGAGAGAGAAAAAAACCTACATGATCCACTTTGTGCTCGGAGTATAAATGAATGAGATTTAATTTCTGTTTAATTGTTTCCATAGCTCAACCTCTGCTGACTTCACAGGATAATTCACTTTGCAGTCTTGGGGAAAAGGAGGAGGGGCGGGGGACAGGCTGCAGCTGAGTGGTCTGCCTGTGGACACTGTTTAATTACACCTGATTGTCTTATCTCCTTGTAATTATTGGAGGCTCGTCAGGCCTCTCCGGCCGCCTCCCGTCGGCACCGAGGATCGATTCCCAGTCAGACCTTGGGCCAGCTGCCTTCAAGAAGGCCAGCCATCTGCAGGCACTGTGGTGTGGAGTCGAGAACAGCAGAGGGGTTCCTGAAGCTGCTGGTGGGGAGGCGGGACGGGGGTCATGTGGAAGTGGAAGTGGAAATTTCCTGATGTCACTGTTGATGCCACAAAAGCGGTGATACTGGCCCCCGACACCAGCGTGGGAGCTCAGCGGGTTCTTCCCCCCACAGCCCTTCCTCTTCAGGGCCTCTTTAGAAAGGCCGGGGTGGGCCGGTGGGTTTCCGCCGCCCCTCTTCCCGAGGTGGTTATTGGAGTCGTGCTAACAGGCCCTCCGTGCGCAGTGGCTGAAGCAGGTAGTGAGCGTGTGGCCGGCAGCCCGCTCTCCCCTGCGGAGTCCAGCACGCTGCCTTCTCTTTGTTTTGAGATTTATTGTGGTGAAATACATGTGACATACAGTTTACCATCTTAGCCACTTTTAAGCGTACACATCAGTGGCGTCAGGGACATGCGCATTGCTGTGCAACCGTCACCGCCATTCATCTCCAGAACTTTTTCATTTTCCCCAAGTGAAACTCTGCCCATTAGCCAATGACTCCCCCGCCCCCCCCGCAGCCCCTGCTAAGCCTCTGTTCAGCTTCCGGGTTCTAGGGGTTTGCTTTTTCTAGGGACCTCACACGAGTGGAATCACACAGTATTTGCCCTTTTGTGTCTGGCTTCTTTCACGCTTTCAGGAGTCACCCATGTGGTAGCCTCTCTCAGCACTGCAGTCCTTTTCATGGCTGGACAGTGTTCCATTGTGTGGGTGGACCACGTGTGGTGTATCCTTTCATGAGTGATGAACATGGATGTTCTGGTGGGTTTGGGGACAGTCCGGGGCCCACGGCCCCTTCTAGGCTGGTGTGAGCTTCCCATCCAAGTGACCTGAGCGTTTCCATCCCCTGCCCCTTCGTCTCTTCTCTGCCATCGGGAGGAGGGCCCCACGGCCCCTCCGGATGACCTCCCACTCGGGGCTCCAGCAGAGCTGGGGTTGTTTCCAGCCTTGAGCCATGGTCCCTCTGGCCGGGGCACGAGTAGGCAAGAAGCAGCTCTCACTGGTCCATCTTCATTTAATCCTCACAACAGACCCATAAAGAGAGGCTGGAGCCTCCATTTACATGTGGGGAACTCGAGGCTGAGGGAGTCAGGTGATCTGGTCAAAGTCCCTCTGGAAGGGTCAGCACCAAGCCTGGAGGCCCCGGCTTCTGGCTCCCACAGCCCGTCGTGTTGCTATTCATCCGGCACTGCCTCGTCCTGGCCCTGCCTGGTGGCTTGCCATCCTGCTCCACCCTCACCAGATGGAATCAAGACACCCACTGTGCCTGGAAACTTCTGTCGGTAGCCGTGGAAACTACTCTGCAACACCCAATCTCCTCTGACTCCTTGAGAATCCTGCTAGGGACACGGTGCTGATGGAGCCCGGGGGTGGCGGGGGAGTGGCAAGCCGCAAGGCCAACAGTTCCCAGCTCAGCGCTACATCCAAGGTGTATCCAGCCTTGGTCCGGGGTTCATGGTGGTCCTGGGGGCCGGGGAGGGACGTGTACTGGTCGCTACAGTACCAGGTCACTGCCCTCTGCGTTTTGATGTCTCTCATCCTTGGCAGAAGTACAGGCTTGTGGGGCAGAAAGCGTTCATTTGTCCCAGGGCCTGGCACACAGGAGAAGCCCGAGGCAGGCCCCTGGGGCGGGGTGAGCCCTCAGGTGGCTCGGTGGTGTTGGCTCAGAGCCAGAGGGAAGATGGGCAGGCTCCATGTTTGGATCGTCTACCCAGGCTCCACGCTGGCAGGAGCTCGGATGGGAGTGGGGGCCAGTCAGAGGGAAAGGCAGGTTTACACCGGAGTGAGGTGCCCTCCTGCAGTTCAGAGCAAGGATGTCAGGGCCCTCAGGAAGGACGGCAGGGCCCTCAGGAAGGACTTCTCCGCGGGCCCCCAAAGGCTGCGTGTGCTCCAGGCGCAGACGCATCCCACACCTCACGTTGGACCAGCGCTCTCTTCTGCCCCATTCCCACCGTGTGCTGCTGAGGAGGTTCCTCCAGGGTAGCCTCCTGGCCTTGTGGCCTTGTGTTTGGGGGACAGGACAGACGCACACAGGGAAAGGCTGAGAGAGCCTCTGTGTGTCCAAGCAAGCGGGGCTTCGGGGCCCTTGGGGAAGGTAGTGGGGCTGAGGGAGCGGCGGGAGGCCAGGGGCAGGGGTGGCTGGCTGCGTGCTCCTCCTCAACCCGGTGCCTGGCCCTTGTAACTTTGCATCTTAAACCCTGTGGGGACGGGAGAGGTCTAGGCAATGGAAATAGTTTGTTTTTCTTCATTTGCTGTGTTGAGCGATGGTCACGCCCAGGGGCTGCTGGCTGGCACGGCCAGAGCTCACGCTAGCTCTCTCTAGCTGTCCTGGGGAAAATGTTCTTGGCTGTGGACACACAGGACCTTAGGCTCAAGGCTGGTCCAGGGGCCCTGGAGGTGAGCTCCTCGGCGGAAGCTGAGTTTCCGGAGGGAAGAGGGTGCAGTGTGGTCCTGGCTGGTTCAGAGCACCTGGAGGACGTGTGCAGCTGTGTGCAGGTGGCCTTCTGGTTTGTAAAGTGGGGCCGTTCTGGAACCTACCCTGTGGTTCTACGCGGGGGCTCAGTAAGGTAACAGGCACACACTGGTGCAAGCATGCTCTGCGTGTGCAGATGGTCATCTGGGTGGTTGTCAAGTGTCCCGAGTGGCAGGCTCCCACCTCTGCCCGCTCGAGTGGTCGAGAGGGTGGGGTGAGCTTGGCCTCCAGGTGCCTGGGTGTGGCCACTCAGTGAAGGGCGGAGGTTCTGATAGCTTCTCTGCCCGGTTCGGGTTGGAGGGGGAGGAGGCCTGCCCTCAGCAGGTCTGGGTGCCCTTCAGGCAGGCCTAGCGGCTCCCGGGGGTGGAGGGTCTCTCCCTACCGCCCTTCAGTGAGTAAAAATGCCAGGGAAGGCCTGGGAAGGGCTGGCTGAGGTCCCAGGTGCTCCCGTGGACCAGTCATGGTGTCACGAGGATGGACAGGGTGTTTTGGTTAGAACAGAGGAATGGTAATTTGCCAGCATCGGGGTGATCTGGTTACCGGATGACGAGGGGCAGTCAGGAAGACCCACCCAGAGGTCCACTAGGGTGTGTGCCCGGCTGGACACGGAGGGACTGGCCCACGGGGGCTTGTGAGGAGCTGACACGCGTGCTGTGTCCTACGAGGCAGGTACTCTTGTCGTTCGTGGGCAGCAGAGAATCTGAAGCCCAGGGAGACCCAAGGCCACACAGCCTGCACGTGGCTGCCAAGCAGCCTGCGCCGTTTCTCCAGGAGGATGAGGACTGGGCATCATGGTGGCCGTGTCCATGGTGATGTGCATCTGGCGCTTGTTACCTGGCGGATAAATTACCAGCTGACTTCATGGTTCTCTCGGGGTCGCCTCCTCTATTTAGCCCTTCCCGCCCCGCCCCCAGCCCGCAGGGCAGACCCGAGACCCCCGTGGGCTCCCCGTGCTGGCTTTGTTCTCAGAGCCCACGGGTGTGTATCAGGCACACACACACACCCCTGTGTGGATCTGAGAAGGTCCTGAAAACACCCAGTTCGACGGGCAGGGTTCCTTCCCCCTCCCCTCTCCCCCCCTTCATCCTTGGGAGGTGCCCCAGCCCCACCTCCGCCCCCTCCACCAGCTGAGCAGGAGTTCTGCTTGACCTGGGGACCCTTGCTTGGAGGGCGGCCATGCTGGCAGGAGCCTCTGCCTATTAGTGGAGCCTGGAGTGTTGCCTGGGGTGGGGGAGCTGGGGGCAGCCTGGGTTCTGCACGGCTTGGTGAGTCTTCCTGGCTTCTAGTGGATGTGGGTCCTGCGGGCTTGGCCTTCCTCCGCCTCTCCCTTGCTGAGAGGCTGCTCCCAAGGCTCCTCTTCGTCCTGGAGGAGGAGGGGCGAGGCCTGCCCCGCCCCTGGGGCTCGCAGGTGCTCCGCCTCCAGTCCTGGCCGCCCTCCTTTCCCGCACCTGGCCAGGAGGAAAAGGCTCAGGGACGGGTGCCAGGGAAACGTCCCCACTCTCACCTCCTCCATTAGTCACCAGCTAGCAGGGCACCGGGGCCCCTGTTTAAGACGCGCCGGTGGTTCCGAGGTGAGCACAGGCACTCCCAACCTGCGCCGTTAATCTGCTCCCTCTGAGACAGGCTACCTCGGCCTGTTAATCACTTGCTGTAATTACAGCCCCAACTTTGCACGGGAATGTTAATTGATGCCTTGGATGGAGGGGCTGTGCATGCACGGCGCCCTTCTCCCGTGGCCCCCAAATGCCAAGGTCATGGGATTCGGTGGGGCTGACAGCGCATAGAAATGAACGTGTCATTGGTGGGGGTAGGGGTGGACTGGCTGCCAGCAGCAGCCGCGTTCCTCGCCCCTGCCCGTGTCCTGCGTGCTCACCAGGCCAGGCAGTGGGTAGGAGGGGGGCCACCGTGGAGAGTGAGGGCTGGGGCTTGGCAGGCTGGGGCTCGCCCTGCTGGGGTTCAGACTGGAGCTCCGAGGAGGCTTGCTGGCCTGCCCGTGGTGTGGCCGTGGTCGTCCTGCCCGCAGGACAGGATCAGCGGCTTTTCCGTGATTCCTCTGTTCACGCCAGGCAGTTCTGCTTTGTCCCCTGCAGAACATTTGGCTGGCTGGCTGGCTGGCTGGCTGGCGGGGCTGACTTCAGGCTGTTCCCGGAGCTGTGTGAGGCCATTCACACCACCCCTTGGGGCCTGGAGGCAGTTTCATGGCCTTCCCTGCCATTTACTCCTGTCACGAAGTTTGTTTTTCTCCGATTGTAAAAGTAACGTAAGCTTATTAGGAAACGTCTGGCAGTGCCCCCTTTCTCTAGGCTTCTGGGCCCAGCAGGAGGACGGAAGGGGCTTGGCTGATTGCCGAGTGCGGGCCCGTCCTGACGGGTGGGAAGCTGAGGCTCAGAGAGGGACGGAGTGGGCCTCCCCAGGGCCGCCGGGCCAGTGGCAGCACAGGCTGGGACCCAGGCTCCTGCTTCTGATTAGGACCCTCCCCGTGCTGCCTGGACCTCCCACACCGTCAGCCCAGCCTTGGATTCTGGCTTGAGCGTTCCCAGCGGGGCTGGAATGACAGAACGATGGAGGCCTGGAGGGAAGGGAAGGGGTGGGTCCCTGGACTCTTGCTGACGGCATGGTGGGGAGGAGGCCCTGTCAGCCTCTTGGTGGTCCTACTTACCTACGCTGCCTTTGGGGACCTGAAGGTAGTTGCGGTGAACAGAAACACCCTCGTAATCTGAGTGTGACCTCTTGGAGACGGCAGGGGGCATGGGGCCAGGCGGAGCAGGTGATGGAAGGACAGAGGGCCCTTCTCTTGCCGTCTGGTCTGTCTTATCTCCGAAGGTCCCGTATGTCCTGGTGGGGGCCACCCACACAGGGACACAAGGTGCCGATTCCTGTCCGCCCCGACACCACCACGTGGACACCCACTGCCCTTTTGCCTCGTCCCTGGGGGGCCCCTCGCCTGAGAAGGGGACCCCTTGTGGCTTCATGGCTGTGAGGTCAGGGCAACCTGCCTGTCCTGGGGGACCCACAGCGCAGGAGGTCTGGGTCCTGCACAGGATGCCCCCAACCCCGGCAGGGGCCCCAGACTGGGACAGGGCATGACAAGCCAGTGGAGCCAGCTCGGCAGCAGTGTCACCTGCCTGCTCTAGCCGCGTGGTCACCCTGTACACTTTCACTGCTGACCCCTTTCCAGCAAAAGTGGACAAATGGTAAATCCGCCACCAACCCTGGTTGCTGTGGGAATGCCCCCTTGGGGGTTAATGACATCCGCCTGCCGCAGGGACCCTGCCACCCCTTCTCCCACCCTGCTCCCCGCTCCTGTCTGCCCACCTGCCTTCACCGTGGCCTCTGAGGTCTGCCGCGTCCTTGTTACCAGCCAGGTTCAAAGCCTGTTCCGTGCGGCTTAAATCCAGGTGGGCTGCCGTCCTTTCCTGAAGTAACTGCAGCCAGGGTTCCGGGGCCCGTCTGCGGCCTTCGATGAGGAGAACCCAGCTGTTTGGTGGGCGTCCTGGTGGCAAAACTCTGGAGTCTGAGGCTTTCTCTCTCCCCGCCGTCTCCGTGATGGGGGTCTCAGGCCCTGGTCGGGTGGGGTGGGAGCCGGTCGAATCTGTCTTTCAGGGAAATGGGAGATTTTCCGGGCCTGCTCTGTGAGGCTGTGCTGACACCATGCCTCCCTTTCTGCTCTGTAACAGAAAGAGGATGTTCCCCTGCTGCCTCCATGGGGTGGCAGTTAGAGAAGCCTCTGGAACCTTCTAGAAAGGTACCATTCGCATTGAGTTACTTCATGAACATCTCCTCCAGGGGCTGCAGGATGCAGCCAGCTTATGAGATGCAGTGATGATGTCTACCCCGCGTGGAGGGCCTCCTCTGGACCCGGGACTCGGAGCCAGTGGTGCGTCACTGCTCAGCGTGAGGCGTTCAGGGCGCACTGTAGCCTCACGTCACCCCGGTGGGCAGTGGAGCTGTCAGAGGCGTGGGGGCGGGCATCCCTGGGCCTGTCCAGGGTCGGGGAGCACTGGGGGGTCTGATAGGCCCAGCCTGTCTGTAGTAAGAGCTGAGGCCTTCGAGGTAACAGCGTCTGACTGCAGATGTGGGGCAAAAAGCAGGCAGGACAGAGAGGTCACCCCCACGGACCCCGGGCTGCCCCCTGCTCACTGGCCTCCTGGCTCTGCGGCCAGGAGCTCAGGGCCAGGCTCCTCTGCTCTCCCCTCCCTCAGGTTCCACGAGGTGTGCGGACCACTTCTGTGGGGGGACGAGGGGCAGCTGCCCGACAGCCAGTGCCAGCCCAGAACGCCAGCGCAGGCTCAGCACCTTGCACTGCAGGCCTCCCGTGGTGGCAGGGCTGGTGGGAAAGCCTGGACGCTTCTGCTCCTCTCCGTCCCGAGGCCTTAGCTGGACAGCACAGGGAACTGTGCTCTTCCACCCTCCCTTCCCGGGCCACCTCTCCTCTGTGGCCCGTGGCCCGATGCTTTTGTCCTGCCAAGACTTGCTGGGCTGGCAGATGCCATCCGTTCCCCCACTTTCCAACCTGGGACAGGCAGGAGGGAGCCGGGGCGGGTCGAGCTCAGCACCTCCGTCTGCGCCGCCCTTGACCTGGCCTTTCTCTCACTGTCCGGGCTCAGTCTTTGGTTACTGGGCTGAGATGCTCTGTGGGCTGGGGCAGCCGCTGCTGAAACAGGGGGCTGCCTGGGTCCCCGCTTGAGAAGTCTGACAGCACCTGGACCCAAGGATGGGCCAGGACATGGAGGTCACCCAAGCCAGCTTCCTGCCCAGCGGGCGCCTCCTTCCCCATGCCCCACGACAGATGGCCAAGCAGCGGCTCCTCCAACGTTCCTGTGATTCGTGATTTAGTGATCACGGGAGCCAAGTGACAGCTGGGAGTCCTCGTACCTCCTCCATGTCCTCAAAAGGGTCCTACAGTCCAGCTGGGCAGGAAGCTGGCATCCTTGGTCCCTCCCGCTGCCCCGGGCCCTCCTGCTCCTGCTCTGCTCTGGAGGGAGGCAGCTTCCACGTGAAGACACCGGGGTCACTCTTGTTGCCACACAGGGTCTGCGGGATCTCAGGTGTCTATGTCCTCACTCCGCCTCTGGGTTTCTCTTTTCTCCCTCGAATGCCGGCTTTCTCTGGTTATCTTCTTCCATGGCCTGGAAACATCACAAAGTCGGCTGTAAGCATCCACGCGTTTGGTTTGGATGAGAGTTGGGGGTGGGGTCACCTGGGCTTGAGTCCACCCTTGGCCTCTTGCCAGTGGTGTGGCCTTGGCCGAGACGTGCCCTCAGCCTTGGTTTCCTCAACCGTGAAGCAGGGGGCAATGGCAGAGCCTCTTGGTTGTGTGGGATCAGTGAGACTTGCAGGTGAAGCATTCAGCACCTCTTCCTTGCGCTTAGGAAGCATGTAGTGGATGGCAGTGGTACAGATCAGTTTCACTGTCAAAATGCCCGTCTAAACCCTGTGGGTCGTTCAAGCCATCCAGCGCTGGTCACATCCTCAAGTGCACTTCGTCCCGGACGCTGCACCTCCCTGGTGTTCTGGCTGTGCCTGTGTCTCTGTCTGGGGGCTCCCAGGAGCAGACTCCGAGATAAGTGGTCAAGGCCGGTGGTGATGGGGAGGAAGGGACGTGGGGAGGGGGCCAGGGAGAGAAGCGGCCCGTGGCCTCCAGGGCAGCTGGGGCCTATCCCGCTGGGACTCTGGGTGCCGGCGTGAACGTGCCCCCTAGGGCTCTCCCACCACGGGGAGGGATCTGGGGTATGTGTACACCCACCTCTGCCATTCCTTCTCGAGGCTGCTCAGAGGGTGTGATTCCCGGACTCCAGGTCTCCGGGCCCTGGCAGGCGCTGGCAGTTCTTTGCAGGGACATAGCTGTGCCCTCCCCACAATGTCTAGATCTCAGCCTGGGGGTGAGGGAGGGGGATCCCCTTCCTCGGGGGCTCTTCCTGCTCAGACACAGAAGTAATGGTGGACCCTCATACCTGCTTTTCTCATATTTCTGGAGTTCTCTTTACCTTTCACTAGCCAGTCCCCTTTATCTCGGATCCCTGTAACAGTTCATCATTCTTTATATTAAGCATCCCCTATAATTTTGAGGCAAAATGGAGGTGTGGTTTTTGCCTCCTGAGTGGACATCTGATTGATAAAGAATTGGTACTGGGAGAGGCCCCAGGCAGTAGGCCATTTGGACACTGAAATGTTGAGGGAGAGGAGACAGGGCAGGGCCCGGGCAGTGTCTTCTGCAGACCCTCAGCTGCAGTGGTGCTGGTGGCGAAGCCGACAGCTGATGATACAGAGCCCTTTGGTGGTGCCCCCCCAGGATGGCTTTGGGGTGCCTCTCCGCCCACCCTGGTCTCAGAGCCGGAGCTGTGGGGACGCTGAGCAGCAGCTTCCCGCCAGGGGGCCCTTCACCTGCCAGGCACTGGCCTTCAGTAGGCAAAGCTGGCACCTCCCCAAGAACGATGTCCTGTGGCAAGTGGCCAGCTTTGTCACCAGGGAATGAATCTGTCTAACCTAACCTAACCTCCTTGAATCTAGCCTGATCCCACGTGCACGTACATGTGACGTACGGTGCTGGTGTCGCATGGTACCTGTGGTTGGCTGAACGGTGGGTTCCCAAATCCCTAGAACTTGGGAGTTTCACTTTACGTGGCAAGGAGGGACAGACTGTGATTAAGTTAAGGATCCTGTGATGGGGAGGTGACCCTCCAGTATCCAGGTGGGCCCCAGATGAACCCCAGACGTCCTTACAAGAGGAGGGCAGAGAGAGATTTCACACAAACAGAAGGAAGGCCATGTGACGAAAGAGACAGAGACCGAGTGGTGTGGCCACAAGGCAAGGAGTGCTTGGGGCCACCGGAAGCTGGAAGAGGCAGACGAAGGAGCCCCCCAGAGCCCCTGATGGGAGTGCAGCCCTGCTGCACCTTGACTTCAGCCCCGTGAAGCTGCCTTCGGACTTCTGGCTTCTGGGAGAGGATAGACTTCTTCCTTTGAGCCACCCATTAATGGCAGCAGAGACTCAACCCCAGTGTCATAACAAAACACACCACCTTGGTAGGAGGCGGGCCGCGCGAGATTGGAGGGGCTCCTCTCCGTGGCTGTCCTCTGGCTTGGCAAGGGAGAAGCTTGGTTTCTAAATCTGTGCTGTTAGTAGATGACTCTGTTACGGATGGTTCCCTCTCATTTCCTCCTCTGCCACCTTCCAGTTGGGAAACATGTTGTGTCATAAAAGCTTTGGTGAATGAGTACTTAACATGCAGGCAGCCCCTTGGGGGGGGGGGCTGACCTCCCTCAGACCCCAGTCCTAGGAGCTCTGTCGGGGGAGGGTCTCAGGAGCTCAAGAAGAGAGGTCTGGGCACCCCACCCCATGCGTCCTCTTTCACTAAGATGGGTGCTCATGACAGGGGCTGCTGGATTCTAGCTCTCGATGAAGGGTTTTATGCCCTGTCCTGGCCCGGGAGCCCCTGTTGACCCCACCGTACCCCTCTGGATCCCACAGGGCCAGCGCCTTCCTTCAGAGAGCTTGTGTTCTGACAGCTGGCCGTGGAGGAGTTTGTGGGAGTCAGGCTGAGGCCGGTCCTTCCTGCTGGTCAGCCCCCAGGACCGGGCGACCCTGCTCCCTCTCATCTGATTGTCTTGGTGGACCACTGCAAACCCAGTGGGTCCCACTTCTCCTCAGCTGCGGGGCTGCAGGAGGAAGCCCGGCCAGTGTGGCGGCCACGGCCGCACTGGCTGTCGGGCACAGAAGTGTGGCCAGGTGGGCTGAGCTGCCGTGTACATGGAAAATGCACATGGAACTCAAAGCCTCAGTGCAGGACAAAGGAGCTAGAATCTCACAGGTCATTTTTATATGGATGTTGAAATGATACTATATTGAATAGACTGTGTTAAATTGAAAAATCATAAAAATTACTTTCACTTGTTCCTTTTAATTGTTTTTATGTATGGCTACTAGAGAATGTCAAATTATAAAGGAAGCTCACACAGTGTTTCTGTTGGACCACACAGCTCCGGAGGCTGCCAGAGGCTCGCACGTGCCCTACGTCTGCTTGTAGCAAAGGGGCACCGGTGGAATTGTACACGTGGAGTCAGACAGTATTTGTCCTCTCGTGACTGGCTTATTTCACTCAGCGTGATGTCCTCAAGGTTCAGCTGTGTTACAGCAGGTGTCAGAAGAGAGTTTAATGTTTTAAAAGCCCTTCCAGGTAGCGAGTCTCACTCCATTCTCCCCATCCTGTGCGAAGGTTACATTAGCCCCATTGTGCAGATGAAGGCACTGAGGCTTACCGGCAAGGCTCACTGGGACGTGCCTGGTGGTCACGTGGCTTGTGAATGGGGGCGATGACATGGGTTTTCTGACCTCCCTCCGTCTCTGTCCACTTCACCCTGGTCAGGGGACACTGGCATGTCCACAGCTTTACCGACACACCCCACCCACTGTTTTAATGGTAACTGTCACAAGAGTGGGAAATAAAATCAGTTCTGGAAGGAAGCCTTCTTTCTCTCAGTGTCCCTCTGTTTCCCTCTCCCCTCCCTTGAGATGAGGCAGGGTGGTTTCTAAGAATAACTCCTCAGTGATGGGACAGGTCAGTTTATAAATACTGTATAACCTGAGATGATGGGTCCAATTTGAAGCCTGTTGACAGTGAGGCTTTGAAGGATGGGCTCCAGGCGGGGTGTGTGCATGCGCCTGGAATACAAATCAATAATTTATAAGGAGAAGGGCACGTTATGCAAATTCAAGGTATTGGCATTGTGTCTGCGACAGTTAAATGCTAGGATTCCGTGGAGGGAGGGGCTGAGCTGGGGCGAATCCTCAGCCCCTGGGCTCTCACGGGTTCACACTCGTGGGTGGGCATGAGGATGACCAGGAGAGGTCGGCAAGGGAGGTGACAGGGAAGCAAGAGAGGGCTGTCCCCAGGGGGTCCAGTTTCCTGGCCCTTGGACGTCCCCATTCCTTGGTAGCTAGGAGGGTTCCCAAGCGCGTCAGATACCCCTGTCTCTCCGGCCAGAGAGTCTCTGGTGTCGGCGCGCTGTGGCGCCCAGGCCCCTCCGCCTCGGGGTGGGGTCGCGGCGCGGGGCGGCCGGAGCCGCCCACCGACCCGGCCGGCCTGTCTTCACCGCGGCTTGCGTGGCCGAGGGTGCCGCTTACCGACCTCGTTACTCTCTTTCGTTTCGCCGCTTGGAGGAAGGTAATACCTTTCAGGTTTGACCCAAGTTTTACTTTTTGTTGTCATAACAGTGGCAAATCGCCCTTCGGCCCCCCCGCAGCGGGCCTGAAGGGGAAGTGACTAACGCAGGCGAGCCGCGTGGAGCCCCTGGCGCGCGCGGCGGGCGGCCGCCGCACGCCCTCCGCCACGGCCCTCGTCTCCGCTGGGCAGCGATCCCCATGACAAATCATTCTTCCCCAGCACCCGAGAGCCCGAGCTCCCTGGGGATTCTGAAAATTGCATTACCTCGACTTCAAAGTAGACAGACAGACAGACAAATCCCCAGCACTGGGCTCTGCCGCTCCAGGCCGTGGACAGCCTGGCTGAACTCTCTCGGTGGTCACGCCTCGGCTGGGGCTGTGAGCTGCGCTGTCGCTCCCCGTTTCCAGTGGGGAAGCGGGGTCGTCGGCAGGGAATCGAGGCGTCACATGATCTGCCTGCAGAAGTCTTTCCTTCTCTGGCTTTGTAGGAGCGACGTCACTACAAGTTACACAGCGTCTGACACAGACAGAGGGAGAAGGGGAGAGGGAAACGGAAGGGGAAAAGTTGTATCCGTTAGTGGTTGCTGCCCTGCAAACTACCTCCAAAGTCAGATGCTTCAAACAAGAATTCTTCCTCTTCATTGCTCACCAGTCCCTGGGTCCACTGGGGGGTCGGCTGACCTTGGCTGGGCTCCTCTGTGGGTCTGCAGATGGATTCAGTGGCCCTGCTCCAGGCTGGGTGGAGCTGGGGCAGCCCTGCTTTCTGTGTCTTTTATCCCCTCCTGGGACCAGGGGCCCAAGAGAACTGTGGAAACATACGAGGCTTCTTCTGACTCAGGCTTGGAAATAGCTCGCCACCTCTTCTGGGACTCCCCCTGGGGAGGCCGGCCTGGACGCCAGTCCCCGCTCCCAGCGTGCAGGGCGGCTGGGCGGGTCTGGGGCTGGGACACCTCCTGTGCTGTCATGTTGCCCCCCCTTCCTTCTCACTGCTAGGGAGGGGGCGAGCAGAGGGCAGACCGAGGCTGGGGGTGATGGCATGCTGGCGGCGGTGGCCCTCCTGTCACTGCTGGTGGTAGTCCCCTGGGGCGAGTGTGGGACACCTGCAGAATCATTACTCTGATTATTGCTTCTTCCCAGATGTATTGATCGGGCTCTGGCGAGCTGCAGGGACTTGAGACGGCGACTGTGACTTGCGATCTATTGTCAGTCCAGGAGGGGACTTTTTTTTTTAATTGAAAACTTGAGAGTAATTTACATAGTATGAAATGCACACATCTTCGGCCGAAGAGTGTTGACAAATGTACGAACCTGTGTAACGTCATGTAGGCTGAGACAGGGAACTTCCCCATCTCCCCAGGAAGTTCCTGATTCAGCAGAGGGGGCTGAAGTGCCGAGGGGGCTGATGTGTTGCAGGCAGGTGAACCCAGAGTTTAGGTCTGGCCTTGGCGGGACTCTCAGGACAGCCACAGCCAGTGCAGGCCCAGGAGAGCCCAGCTCCTCTGAGATAATGGCCTGGCTGGGAGGGGGCCGCAAAGGGGCAGGTAGCCAGGAGAAGGGTCCTTGGCAGGAGACGGCCAGGCAAGGTCATCAGCTCGTCACCCTGCCTCCACGCGGTCACCCAGGAAGGCGTCCACGTCCTGCTCTGTGGCCGGTGCTGTTCTCAAAGCCCCTGACTTGTGGGGGCAGATGGGCCTTTGGCATTCAAGTGACAACCTTGTGAATACCTGAGACCTTACATGGGAGGCTCCGAGGTGGGCATCACTGTGCCCCCAGGCTGTCGAGAAAAGGGACATGTGACATCTTGCTCTGGTGGCATTTAATGCCATGTCCTGCCAAGAAACCCTTCTGGGCGCTGTTTCTGCCGCAAATCCCTCTTGCTGTGTCTGCCCCGTTCGCCTCCTGTGCCCAGGGGAGGTGGGGTGGCCGAGAACCGGTGCCCATGCCAGGACCAGAGCAGCTTTCTCCTGGTGGCCGAATTATCCCACAGCAGGGCGCTCGGGGAGTTCTCAGAATGTTTGTGCAAAGGACATATGGTGACAGTAGCTAGGGATATATTTATTTTAAAGCATGTCACCATTTTAAGTTATTTCTCTGATGCATTCACTGTGTCCTGGGAGGGAGGACATTGCTCTGTGGACAGACACGCTGCCTCCTAGCTTCCCTAACAGAGGGAGCATTTAAAAAACCTTCCAGGAGACAGAGTCAGGCTCAGGCAAAACCCCGGACCTCTGAGTGCACAACAGAATGGAGGTCTTGGGGCCAGATCCAGGGACCCCAGGGACCCTGGGTCCGGAAGGGGCCTCACGGGAGGCAGTCATTCTGGTTCCTGCAACTCGACGCCAAGGAATGAGTCTTCATCCAGGCCTGCTGGCTTTTTATGACCCAGAGGCCACAGCACCCACTCAGAAGTCCCCAGCACCCCTCTCACTGGCGCCCTGAAGCGCCGGTCCCTACAGGCACTGAAGTGTCCTCCTTGGGGAGAGGGGACCCCAGGAGTCCCCCTTCAGCACTCTCCATCCTCTCCACTTCCCAAAAGTTAAAATCCTGTTAGGGTCTTGGCCCCCTCCACGTGTGATGTAAAGCCAGTCTCAGAGAGAAGATGTCAGCGGTTCGACATCAAAATCCTATGACCAGATGCCCTGTTTCTGCCATGCAGATGCCGGATGGCGCCGAGGAAGGTGGGAGAGAGCTCCTCCTGATCGCAGCCTGTGCTGCACCGTCGGCCGGGCCAGCTGCGCGGGGCTGAGCAGCTGTGGTCAAGGACCCCCTGCTCCCCCCGCAAGGCCTCTCCCCTCCCCCACACCCCCCTCTCTCCCATCCCCCCGGCCCCCCTCCTCTACTCCTTCTGACCTGACTTCCTCTGTCCCCTCCCCCGAGTCTGCACCCCCTCCTCCAATGCGCCCATCTCCAGATGTCTCAGCCCCCTGTGTCCCACCCACGTCTCCTTGCGCCCTGTGCCAGTGCCCTGTGCCAGCCCCCTGTATCCTCTCCCCTTCCCACAGCTCCATCCCCTGTCCCGCCTCTACACCTCCCTTTGCCCCTGCATCCCCCAGCCCAGGGTCGCAGAGCTGGAGGCCAGTGCTTTTCATCAGAACTAGGGAGAGGGGCAGGCACAGGGGTGAGCCTGGAGCCGGCCATGTCTGCCCCACCTCTCAGGCTGTCTGTCCACAGAGCAGCCTCTGCGATTTGGGGCGGGGTGGGGGGGTGGGCCGGCCCATTCCCCACGGCTTGCCCTCGCGCTGCTTCCCTGGGCGCTGCCCACAGTCCATGCCCAGTAAAGGGTCAAAGCCCCCTCCTCACACCCCTCCCCTTTCTCCTGCCCTCTGTCGTATCTTGCAGGCCAGGGACACCAGCTCAGGGATGCCCTTCTGGGGCACGTTAGCTTGGGTGGTCAGGGAAGCCCTCTCATCAGAGCATGATGTCCACGTGAGGACGAGACGAGACGGAGCTGGCAGCCTTACATGGAGGCAGCGAGTCTCACCTGGGCGTGTGGGGTCGCCCGGCTCCCTTGGAGTCCAGTCCTGCTGGACCTCTTTGAAGCATCTGATGCCCTCCTTCCGTGACTGCTCCTTCCTTGGGCTTTTGCGGTATTTTGCAGTCTCGCCTCCCCTCTCTTTGGGGGCCCTCCCTGTTCCTCCTTTCTCTCCCACCAGCTCCTGGAGCGTCCCAGGTGTGCCCTCTCAGCACCTGTTCTGTACTCCCCTCCTGTCTTCTAACTTGGTGTTCCTTTTTTGTTTTTAATTGAAGTATAGTTGATTTACAATGTTGTGTCAGTTTCTGGTGTACAAAATGGTGATTCAGTTGTACATATATATTCTTTTTCATATTCTTTTTATTATAGGTTATTATGAGCAATTGAATCTCGTTCCCTGTGCTAGACAGTAGGGCCTTGTGTATCTCTTTTATATGCAGTAGTGTCTATCTGCTAATCCCAAACACCTAATTTATTCCTCCTCCCCCTTCCCCTTTGGTAACTCCCTTGGTGTTCTTATCCATGCCCATGGCTTCAGCCACCATTTATACATATATTTTTGTAATCCCTGGGTTAATTTTCTATTGCTCTGTAATAGATCACACCAAAACGTAGTGGCTTCCAGCAGAATCATTTATTAGTTCACAGTTTCTGGGATTCAGGAATCTCTGGATGGCTGAGCTGGGTGCTTGTAACTCAGGGTCTTTCGTGAGGTTGGTTGCAGCAGCATGTTGGCTGTTGGTGGGAGGCCTCAGTTCCTCGTATGTGGATCTCTCCGTGTGGTGCTTGGGCGTCCTCATGACACGGCAGCCTGGTCCCCCAGAGTCAGAGAATGAGGTGGAGCTGTGATGTTTCTTATGACCTGATCTCAGAATTGACCACCACCTCTGCCGTGTTCCAGTGGGTATGCAGACCAGGTCCGGCCTGAGGTTGGGTGGTGGCTGCACAAGGGGACAAGAGGTGAGGATCATAGGGACCGTCTTCCAGGCAGGCTGCCACGATCCCCAGCGCAGACAAGACTGTCTCCTAAGTCTTAGGTCCTAGCGTCCAACCATCTGCCGTATATCCCCCCAGACGTACCAGGGGGTCTCTGAACACATGTCCAAATCTGAACTCAACTCCACAAGCTTAGAAAAATTGTATTACCTAATTGTCAATATGTGTGAAAGTGTAAAGAATAACGTACAAACTACATTATCCACCCAGCTGCGGCCCCCCCGCCGTAGCCCCCCCGCCGTAGCCCCCCCGAGTCTGGCCCATCCCACTCGTTTCCATCTGCTCTTTCTCAGATCTGTTTCGCACTCGATCCCGGGCGGCAGCCTCCTGGTTAGGATTCCCGCTTGGTTTTCACCCGCTCCGTCCTGTGCACACTGGCGTGAGAGCCGGCCTCCGAAGATCTGCATCGTTTCCTGCTTGCAGCTCTTCAGGCGGCCTTTTCACATCCTTGGCATGACGTTCAAGGTGCTTCATGATCTGGCTCCCGACTCACTGGCCAGCGCCATCTTCCCACACCGCCTGCTCCGTCGTTTGCGTTCCCTGGAGGACATCTCGCCCGCGCCTCCTTGTGTCGCTCTGTACTGCTGCCCCCCCCCCCCCCCCCGCCTCCAGTCTTTGACTCACTCCCAGGTCCGCACCTCCTCCGGGAAGCCAGGGCAGCCGCCGAGGTGAGTGAGCGCCCTCAGCCCGTCTCTCTCACTGGCACTGCGTTCCTTCCGTCAGTCACTCAGACACGTTGGCTCAGCACCTGCTATGTTCTATGTGCTGGGAATGTGGTGCTGAGCAAAACTAAGGTCTGCCCTATGCAGCTGCCAGCCTGTGCGAGCCCTCCCTCACCCCTGCTGGGCTTTTTAGGGCACGTGTCGGCTCTCCCTCTACACTGCAAGCCCCCTGGGGACACGTCGGCATGGTGTCTCTTATCTGCGTCCCCAGCATCTGGCATAGGAGGGACTTGATGAACGTTCAGTGCAGGAACGGTGCTTTCTGGAAGGGCCAGAGCTCAGGAACGAAATGGCCCGAAGTCCCCTGAGTGTCTGGAGCAGGCCTAGTTAACCATTCCGGGGTCTCGGTAGCTGGGCTGGGGTCCTCTTGTGTTTGGGAAACACTTCTGGTTTGGGGCCCGGAGCCCCTCGGTCACTGCTCCCAGCCTCGTGTCAGGGGTTCCGAGCTCTCAGCGTTGAGTCTGGCTGTCACTCGGGTCACACAGCCTCCAGCCGTTCCTCCAGAAACCGCTTCCCCGACCTTGGGGGAAATTGCTTCCCAAATGACACCCCTCCATTTCACAAGCTTGAAACACAGCGCCCGAGGACGCATAAGTTACACGCGGCCCTTCCCGCTCCCGTTGCGTATGCTGAATAATGTAACATTTCAACAATACCTAAAGGTACGCTATTATTAAAACACGCTGGTATTAAAAAAGGAGACACAGCAGTGGCCCAGCCACAGTGAAACCGTCACAGGCCCCACTACATGCCAGAGCAATAAAACCCAAATTAGTTTCGCTGGAGACAAGCTTCACAAGGCGGGGGCGGGGGGGGCGGTCAGGAGCGAGGCTGGTTCCACCAGAGTGGTTTAAACCCGGGAGGGGGAGATTCGTTTATTCGGAGTCTTGCATGTTCCCTGTAGCCTTTTCCCCAGAAATAAGCTGCTTCGTGTTCTTGTCTTTGCTAAAGAAACAGTGAGTTCTGCCTTCCTAGCTTGAGTCCCATTTTAAGCTCTGGTTTTGGTGATTAGCTCACGTTTGGCGGGGAAAGCAGAGACTGAGAAGGAATCGGGGTGATGAGAAATTGAGGGGAACATGGCCAGCATCCCTGAAAGATTTCTCGAGAGGGATTAAAGAGAGAAGATGGCAGAAGGGACGCTGGCCCATGGGGAGCTTGGGGAGCTGGTTTCAGAGAAAGACGAGGAAGGAAGACGGTGTCTTGCTGAACTGAAAGTAAGCGAGTTAACAGGACTCCACGTCCTAATGAATGGGTCGCGTTAGTACGATAAACAGCTCTGTTTCATTGGGATGTTTTGATGGTTTCCAAAAACGAACATCGAATCCCTGCCGTTACTTGGAGTGCCCCACCCCCATTTTATTGAGCTATAATTGACGTATGACTCTGTGTTAGTTTAAGATGTACGACATAATAATTTGATATTTGTGTTCACTGCAAAATGATCACCATAATTAGTTAACATCCAGAACCTCATCTAGTTAAGTTTTTTTTTCTCGTGATGAGAACGTTTGAATTCTGCTCTTAGCAGCTTTGGAGGGAATACCATAGCGCGCTGTTAGCTGCAGTCGCCGCGCTGCGCATACGCTCCAGGGTGTGTTTGTCTTACAGCTGGAACTTTGTACCTCTAATCACCTTCACCGTTACCCCCGCCCCCACCTCTGGCAGCCACCAGTCTGTTCTGTTTCTAGGCAAATCTATGTCATAGCTCTGAGTCTCTTTTACTTTCTGCCACCACCTGCAATGAAACGCAGCAGAAAAGGTGTGGTTTGGGGAGAAGGGCCCATTTCTCAGACGGGCACGCCAAGTCCCCTGGGATTTGTGCAGATGCCATTTCTGGAGCCCCTTCGGGAAGCCACACGAGAATGCAGGCCTGTCTCCGGCAATATCAGTATCGTCACTCAAAACAAACAAAATCCCCAAAACTTGATTTCTGAAGATCTGAGGGTCCTTTGGGAATGCCTTTGTCATAAGTAATAGGGTCCCCCATGCTCCATCCCACCCCAGCCCCTCAGGCAGCTCAGACCGGGTCACACAGCGCGTACGTGATGGGGCTGGCGGGTAACGTGCTCAAAGCTCTTCCCGCCACTTCTTCGGGTGACCTGGACTTTATAAAGGACTATTGTCGTCCCCAGGCTGTCCTTGGGCCCTGAAGTCCAGGTGTGCCTTTCTTTTGGAGATTTGGAAACAAATTCAGAAGTTCTGCTGGGCTGTTGGGCCTCTCTCTGCGCGAGAAGCTGTGCGTGTGAGGGGTCTAGAGTGGGCTCTGTGTGCTGGCTTTGCTGTGTAGAACGTGAAGGTCATTCTGCCTCTGGGAGTCCGAGACCGTCCCATGGACAGACCCAAGTTAATGACAGCTAATTCCACGTGTTGGTTTGCAGGCTGGCTCAGAATTTTAATGAGAGGTGCCACCCCACTGCATGCTGCTTACCCGGACGGATGTGCCTTCGTCCTCCTCCTCCTCACTGTTCGCTTAACTCATGTTGGCTGAACACCTACTGTGTGCAGCCCCGGGCCAGGTGCTGGGAGCACAGTGGTGAGCAGAGACCAACACAGGGCTGCCCTCCAGGGACTAAGTCCAGACCTGTCTCGATGGTGTTGATGGTGATGGTGGTGACTCAGCCAGGCTCTCCCCCCTCACCCCTCCCTCCCTCCCCCTTCCCTCTGCCTCCTCCCTCCTCCAGTACCTTCACCCCCTCACTCCCTGCCCCAACCTTGGACCAGCACCTCTGCTCAGCCCCTCAGGACAGAGTCCAGCCCTGCAGTGGGCGGAGGACAGGGGTCCTCAGAGATGGACGGAGGGGCCGACGGCCCAGTCCTGGGCGGGGCTGGAGGCTGCGGACCTACCTCTGAGGAGGGCTGGAGTTTGGGGTGGCCGGAGGACCTGTCATCCATGCCAGTCTGTTCTAGAAGGAAATTCCACTGGGGCCTGTGCCCTTTTCCGTGTTGGTTTATATTTTTTGCAGAAGACACTTTCTAGAAATGCAAGTGTTTATTTTTCCATCTTCTCTCCCCAGTGGCAAATATCTAACAGGAGGCCTTTTGGGGCTGGAGCTTCAAAGGCAGCCTCTTACCCCGTGGGGAGCAGAGCTGGACTGGGCTGGCCCAGCAGCCTCTGTGAGTGGTCAGACGGGCCTTGGGCCTGGAAGGCCGATGTGGGTGAGCAGGCAGTGCGAACGCACACGTCCTTCTCTGAGACGGAGCCCTCCCTCCTGCCCAGGCTCCCTGCCCTCGCCTTTGGCAGGACCACACCTGGCACTTCCCAGATCCAGGGCCTCCTCCGGTATCACATGTACAGCCTTCCTGGGAAACTTAAGCCTTCTCAACCCCCAAATTATTTTGCGGGCCCCCACCACTAATGCCAGTGGGGTGGATCCTGAAGAAGCAAATAGAGGGGGCAGTTAACCCTTGTGCCCCAGGGACCCTTGGGTTCGCAGTGGGTGTGGGATGGGGCCTCGGCGTCCTGCCCTCTCCCTGCAGTGGGCAGAGCCAGGAGGCCTCTGGATTCCAGCAGCAGTTGGAGGCTCCTGCCTGCCTCCTGTGCACCCCATGCTCTGGCAGAGGCTGGACCACGGGTTCCTGGCACTGAGCTTAGCACACGGTGGGGAGCAAGAAATGTGATTCCGAGAAGGAGGAAGATGCAGCTTGCTCCTGCGACCTATCCTGCCCTTCTGTCCCACAGTCCAGAGTCCGGGAGGCAGGCTGTGGCCTCCACCCTGGGCCCGGCCCTGGGCAGGCTTGGATCCTCTGCCCTTGGCTTTCTCCCTTATCAACCAGCCAACCTTGGGGGCCTCATGACTTCACAGCTCAGCCTTTTGCCTCCCACCCAGTTTGGCTCCAAGGCAGGGTAGGACCAGTCCCTTCCCTTGGCAGCCCGGGAGCCCTGCGGTCCCCAAAACTGCGGGCTTGACCTCTGCGCTGTGGGTGATGGAATGGTGTTGCCTGCTGTGGAGGGAGGGAAGATGCGCCACCGAGATCAGGGACAAGCTCTTAGATAATCTCCCATTCAGCTTGGGTGGAGGAAAACAAACGAACGGGGCTGTGGGGAGGGACCCTCCCGCCCCAGAGTTGTTCTGGTCGGTGCGCGCAGCAGGACTCGCCCGAGGTCAGGGCTGCACGACCCACCTCGTCCGGAACTTGGTCTCTGCAGTCCTCAGAGGCCCCGAGTTCCCAACTCCGGGCAAGCGTCTCAGGCCAACTGTGCATCACCCAGCAAAGTGTAACCGGTCTCAAGGTGGGCGCGCAGGGCGGAGTCGGGGCACTGGGTGCGCGAACAGCTTGGCTGTGCGTGGAGGATGTGAAGGCGTTTGCCCACGTTTGAGGCTTTGAGGATTGCACACAGCGGACTGGGTGCTGGGGACGGGAGGAGTCTGGGGGCACCTCTAGGGTTCTTGCGCTGCCTCCTCCCCCATCTCTGTGGCCTTTGTCACTTTCCTTTCCGGTGTAGGTACCAGGGGCGAAGTGCCTGGCTGGCGGCATCCACAGCCCCAGGTTGCTCCTGTTCCGATAGGTCTTGTGGAAATGAACCCCAGCCTTGCCTTCTGTGCTGGCTGCCGAGACTCGAGCATTTAGCTCTGAGAAGCAGGCCTGCCTGCCTTCCAGCCCCACCAGCTGGGGTCACTGCCTGGAGCCGCTTCCACCTGGGCTCCCTCCACTTCCACCTGAGCCCCTCTTCCCACCCCAGCCCCTCCCCTGCCACCCGTCTCATTGCATTTAGCCCACTGACCTGGGAGAGTCTGAGGACACCCTGGCTTCTTCCCCTGAAGAGTGGCCGTGTGGAGCTCGGGGCCGCTCCCAGCCTCCCTGCCCCCAGCTCCTGGCTCTGCGTGGCACCGGTGGTCATTGGAAAGGCAGTTGTGCCTCGGCATTTTTGTGTGGTTGGCAGCCCTCTGTGAGGTTGGCCCTGCCGTTTGGGACGGGGCAGGGCGCCGTTAAGTAACCAGATTTTAGGAAGACGGAGAAACTGGTAGTTTTTTCTTTCTTTTTTCTTTTGTTAAAGCTCCGTTGTGAGATTTCTGGGGACACGCTAATGGAAGCCTTTCCCTTGCAGGGGGAGGGCAGCGCTCAACCCTTCCCCGGCCAACACGATCTCCCAACCCTACCCCAAAGCCTGTCTCTCCAGGCTGCTCGGAATGGGTTTCCTAAGTGCTGTTTGTATCCTGTCCGCCTGATGGCACACACACTGGGTGGAATAAATTAAGCAAAGACAAGACTTCCCAGGCCCAGATGCTTCCTACCCCCTACAAAACCCAGTCAGCTCCTATCTCTCTCCTGGGAGTTCCCGCTCTAAAGACTGATGACTGGACACGAGTCTAAGGAGACCTGAGAGTGTGAAACAGGAGGATTAAAGTGGAGGTGCAGTCCGTCATGCCTTCACTTACCCACCCAGCAGATGCTGAGTGAGCTCCAGCTCTGTGCCAGGCACACCCTGGGCGCTGGAGATGGGGCACTGAGTAAAACAGCTCACACGTCTGCCCTCAGGACGCTGGTATGCCGGGGAGGGGAGGGGCAAAGAAAGGTCGCAGGAAACCAGTGCATCTATGTGACAGCAGAGTTGATAATTTCTGGGAAAATTCACAGGGAAATGGAGGAGGGAATGCCCAGGGGACGGTGGTTATTTTGTTCCCCGATGGCCTGACTGGAAAAGTGTCATGTAACAGAGTCCCTCGTTGGGGGCGGTGGGAAACCCCCAGTTAGGCAGGGAGTGCAGACCACGTCACAGCTGGTGCAAAGGCATGATGCTTGAGTGTGGAGGGACAGCCAGGAGGCCCGGGGACTGCAGGGCTGGGGGCTCCCGGGCAGGGCATGGTCAGAGGAGGGGCAAGTGGAGCAGCAGGAGGCCAGACTGCCGAGGTCCCTTGGGTAAAGGAGGATTTACCATGAAGTTTTGCACCCACTGGCCCCTGCATCTTTCTTTTGCGTCCACCGTCTTGCCTAATTTTTTTAGAAAGCCCCCAAATCATGTAAGCGTCAGAGTCCCCAAACTTGGGTTGCAGGCTGTTGTAGCAAATCTGGGTGTTTCTCCGAGTGACGCAGGATATCATTGGAGAGATGTGTCAGGAGAGTGACATCACCTAAGGAATCTGTTAGAAAGGAAGGGACAGGGAGTTGCTGGAGTGGTGGCAGCGGTGGTCCGGAATCTGAACTGGGTGAGGCGGGAAGTGAGAGCAGGAGGGGGCGTGAGACGCGGCAGGGTGGGACCAGCACCGGGGGGTCAGAGAGCTGCAGGGGTCAGGGCTTCACAGCAGGAGGCCTGGGCGGACGCTGAGGACGCTGCACCCAGGCACCCAGGCAGCTGTTGGGTCCTAATGGTTTGTTTTCCACAAGGTTCCCCGTGTTCCCCTGGGACGTGATCCGTGGTGGCCTTGAAGCTGCCCTGTCTTCTCTTGTTTATTAACACCGACACTTGTTTTATATCCAAAAAGGATATTTGTTTCAAAGGCATTTAAATGTTTTTCTTTTCTTCTCCTTCAGGTAGAAAATCTGTGTCTGAGAGCCTGAAGCTTTTCGAGCTGAATCTCGCCCTTCCCTGGTAACCCTCCACCCCAAGGAAGGTCCAGAAAGAACCCCAGGGGGGCCTCCCTGCTACCGCTAAAGCAGAGCCCCCCCTTCCACTACCAGGTAAGGCCGCCGCCTGCCCCCAACACCCTTCCTTGGAGTTTGCATTTGTGGAAAAACATCTTAGTGTGGCAATTTTATTTTGCACAAGAGAATTGCAGGGACCTTCTGTTGGCTCCGGTTTGCAGATTGAAGTGTCTTTTGTGGCTTCAGGGAGCGGGACGGGGAGAGTCACCAGAGCCCCGGTACCGCCGCGGGTGGGATTTTGTACGGAGCGGCTGCTGAAAGCCATCAGCCTGGCTGTGCGATTGTTATCCCAGGAAGGAGGGTGGACAGGATGTAGTGTCCACTGTCTGGTGTCAGCGCGAAATGCCATAAGGCCAAGGTTGGGGCCTGACTTTTCCCCTGCACAGTTCCGTGTCCTGCTGCCACATCCCCTGTAGCCCTGTGATCACCCCATTCCCCCTCCAGTGGCACAAGCTGCCCGGAGTTACTGGCAGATCCCACTGTCTCTGGGGGTCGCTTCCCCTTCTGACCACCTGGCTGCAAACTTGAGGGTTCCTACGACCCCCTCAGTTTTGACAGTTTGCTAGAGTGACTTGCAGAACCCCAGAAAGAGCTACACTTAGGATTACGGTTTTATTTCAGAGGGTGCACATGGAAGAGGTCTGGGAGGGTCCTCCTTAACAGACTGGAGCTTCATGCTCTTCTGTAGAGTTAGGACGGCTTGCCCTGCCAGCACAGCCGGGGAGGGAGGGAGGTCAGAGCGGGGCAAGGAGGCCGCTGCTTGTCCCGGGTGGGGAGGGGGCGGCTGTGTGATGGACCCAGGATGAAGAAGGCAGAGGGTCTGGGGATGTGCCGGAGATGAGAATTTTAGACAACATGTCTTCTACACTGAAATCACACTGTCGCCCCACTTCCTAAGCCATTGGCGGCCCCTTAGAGAGCCCAGCAAGGAAGACCGTATGCCCCCAACTGCCCTGGGATGGAGGTGCAAGGCCACGTGGCCATCCAGAGGGCCCCACCCCCCAGGACTTTCTGAAGCTGCCTCTCCGGGGCTCCCACAGCTTTTCTGTGAAACCAGAGTTGGGGCTCCGTCCCCACTTCCTCTTTACCGCCGTGTGCACTGAGATAGCAGCTTTGCCAGCTCTCTGAAGCGACCTCACTGGACACACAGTTTGGGGCTGACCTCAGTGCAGTCCTAGTGACCCCGAGGTTCATGCTCTGTCTCCTGAATCTTGGGCTCCTGGCTCTAAGCAAGTGTATGTGGCTCTATCCCTGCGGGAAGGGCAGCAGAGCGTCTGCATCCTGCAGGCAGGGGACTGTGGATTGTCTCCCTGACTCCTCGGAAGATATTTCTCCTTGCTGCCTCCTTGAAGGAGGGTGCAGGGCCCAGCCTCGCCTTTCTGTGGGTCTGAGAACCAGCATTCTCCTAAGAAGGTAAATCATTGGTGTCATCGAAGTGGAAAGCACCAGACTGACTGGTCCGGGTGGCGGCTCTGGTATTCAGAGGTCAGTGGGGTCGTGTGTAAGCTCCTTTGGGCCCAGGGCTGTTTCTGGGTGCACACGCCTCTTCCAGCCCCTTGTAGCTCCCGAAGGCATGTCTGAAGTTGTGAAACAGGGAGTGAGCATCAAGGGTCTTCTCCTTTCCAGTGGGGTGAAGCCCGGGGGGAGAAGCATCAGAGGGAAGACCCTCATGTCCCGTTCGCCCTGGGCAGCATGAAGCCTGCAGAGGGAGCCGGGCTCCATGTGTCACCTTCTGATCCCCTTCAGGCGGGTGGCAGGTCTCTGAAGGGAGCGGGCCAGGCACAGGGATCACCGTCAGGTGTGCAGGTGCCCTCGCGCCCTGCGGCGGTGCCTCGGTCCCGATGGCATCCAGGTGCAGGCTTCAGAGGGAGCTGCCAACCCACCCCCTGGGCGCCCCTGAGAGCTGAGGTCTGGAAAGAAAGCGAGGGAGAGGCAGCAGGCATCCCATCGGCTTCCCGCTCTCAGAGGCCCCGTCGCCCTGACTTGATCATGCGCAGTGGGAGCAGGCACTTTGGGGAAGAGCCCGCCTTGGGGATGGAGGTTTGGGGGATGGCAGCTGGGGGAGGTGAGGAGCCAATACAGGAGCGCAGGGAATTTCTGCACGTGTGTGTCTTCTACGCCCGCTCGCAGTGGAAAGTCGCCCTGGGGCGCTCCGGGATCAGGGAGGGAGAAACTGCAGGGAAGAGCCTGCAGGAACCTCTGCCCCCTTGAGTGAGGCCGGTCTACTCCCTGTGGCATGCGGGCCTGTCTGGTGCAGCTCCCCGGCACCGCAGACGTGTCCTTCGTGGGGCCCAGGGCTCAGGTGGGGGCAGGAAGGGGTCAGAGGAGGGCGTGGGAGGAAGCCGTCTCCTCCCAGCTGTCGCCCCATCGCTGGCTCCCTTTCTCTGCCTCGGAAAGGGTGCCATAAATTAGATCCCATTCTGAGGCTGATCCTTTAAATATGGATTTGATTTGGATTTTACTGTGTAGTAAATTCTGAGTCCTTATTAAAAACATGGGCTGAAATTAATCTGCTGCAAAATGAGATTTGTCTCTCGTGTGCAGTGGCTGGGACCGGGGGCAGAGGTGCCTCAGGTCAACAGGGAGGGGACCCGCCTGCCCGTGTCAGGAACAGAAACTCCCCGTCGACGTCACCGGCCCCTGTCCCCAGCCCTCCCCTTCCTCTCCGCCCTCTGTCACCACTCTCATCGGCCAGCCTGAATCCTCCCAACCACAGTGCTGTGGGGCAGGGTCACGCAGCCGAAGCAGAGAGCACAGCTGGCTGTTCCTTTTCCAGATGTTTTTTGGGGGTGGGGGAGCACCTCTGATTTGGAGCCGACTGATGAACAAAGTCTTCTGCTCTGACCTCTGGCCCCTCAGAGGGGAGAAGGGGAAGTCTGCACCAAGGTTTACTCCTCCTGCTCATGAAGAACGGGTTTGGGCTGGGCCAACGGCACTTTTTCAAGTGCAGGGGACAGCGTGTGGCCAAAGCAGGGGCCGCTGCACATGGTGGGGCGGGCGTGAGCGCCCTGGGGCTGGCACACTCTGGGCGGCTGCCCCCCCCAGCATGAGACCCCCTCTGTCTGCCCGGCCCCCGCCCTGGGGGAGGGGACCCCTGGGCAGCAACACGCGACTTCCCATAAATCACTCCCGGATGAGCTCGCTTCCTGCACCATCCATCACACTCATCTCTTGTCTGCTTGTTTTTAAAAGCTGTTAAACTGGAATCCGTCACATGGCACCCTCGGGGGGCCAAGCCGCGGCAAAGCTGCCCGCATCAGCAGTATTAATGCACATGGAGCTTTCTAGAGCATCGAGGTGAATGTCTCCCCGTGGTGGGGAGAGGGAGAGCGTGACTTTATCTAGTTACACCAGAAGCTAATGGGATGTTTCTCTGACACGTGCAGTTAATACGTTCCTGCCACGCGTGAGGGAGCCCCGGTGGCTGCTGGGTAGGACAGGTGATGCCCACCCGGACCGTGAGGCTGGTGAGCCGCCCTTCTTGCAGGGGTGTCTTCTTCTCATGCCTGATAATTTTATTTCGAAGACTTCAGCTTGAGACAGCTTTTGGGAAGATGGGTCCTTCTGGAAGCACCTGTGGTTGCTCTTCTATTGCTAAAGGAATTTGGAAAAGAAGATTTGGGAGGGCGCTGAGATCAGCTTTGCTCCCCGCCTCTGGACATTTACTGCTGGAACAAGTTCTGGGGGGGTGCCCCCGAGGAAGGGGGAGAACCTGGAACCTTTTTCATGTTCTCTCTCTCTCCCCCCGCACCCCCTCCCCTAATTGAGTGAGGAAGGCCTGGCCCCTGCTTCACTGTGGCTGGAATCTTCCAGGCTTTTTAACCCCCACTAATTGACTGGTGCCAGATTTGCCTCCAAGAACCCTTCTGTCTGTCCCAGACAGATGTCACAAACCTCGGTGGCACTGGTGATATTTTGTCCCATCTGCTTTTGGCTTCTTTGCTATCCTTTTCTTTGCCTCGTATTTCTTCGTTGCAGTATGAAACTGCTTGTTGGCAGTTTCTTAAAAAAAATCGGAGAACAGACTAGTATTTTTTGTGGGTGACCTTTGAGCTGTGGGAGTGAGCAGCCGGGAGCTGTCCCCTGCCCCCCCCCCCCCCCCCGCACTGGGGCTGTCCAATTAGAGCCCGTTAGCCACTCAGTGTGTTAAAGCATTAAGAACAATTAAGGGTGAGAAGGGTTTCCAGATGTAGCTTCAGCTCTGGGGCTGGAAGGGAAGCACTGCTGGCTGGTCCCCAGATGGAAACAGTCGGAGAAGGAGTGGCAGGAATCAGCAGCCGTCTCATCGGAGCCCAGGGCGTTGGGATGGGGAGCCTGTCGGTGGGAGGGCTCCATATTCAGATGCTCCGTGGAAGGGTCCTGGGGCTGCGTGAAGGACCACAGAATGGGGGCCTTAAAACAAGAGAGATTTATTCTCGCACGTCTCTGGGGGCTGGAGGTCTGCCACTGAGGCGTCAGTGGGGCCCTGTTCTCTCTCCAGATTCCGTGGTCGCTGGCTGTCCTCGGCGACCTTGGGTTCCAGTCTCTGCCTCCGTCACCAGTGGCTTCTCCTCTCTGTGTCTGTCTGTGCCTGTGTCTTCACACCGCAGGCCCCTCTGCGCACGTACGTGTGTCCGAGTTTCCCTCACCTTATACAGACCCCGGCCGTGGGTCAGGCCCGACTCCAGCAGGGCGTCGTCTTGACTTGAGTCATCTGCAAAGACCCGAGGTCCAAATAAGGTCACACTCACAGGTGCTGGGGGCCAGGATTTCAACATCTCCTTCTGGGGACACAGTTCTACCTACTGTATCCTCCAGGGACCCTCAGTGGGGGGAGGGGAGCCCAGATAACACGAACTCTACATGCCCCCTGCCCAGGAGAAGTGCTACTGTTGGTCATTTTGAAGCCAGTTAGGAGGTGAAGGCTGGAACACCTGGAGCTGTGAGAGGGGCTTCTTGAAAACCCCCACCTGCAGGTCGTAGGTCCTCCGTCATCCAAGATGCGGCAGTGCTCTGCGTGCTGACTACCTGGGGTCCTTTCTATGTTGCCCACTTCCCACCAGCCCACTGCAGACATGGGTCTTGAGAGCAAACTAAGCATTGAGAAGCCAGACCCCAAATCAAAACCTAAGTGTAAACAGTTTGTGCCGTTCGTCGTGGGAGCTGTTCCAGAGCTGGGCCAGCAAGGGTCTCCCTGCGGGGCTGTGGGGCCCGAGGGATGGGAGTGGAAGGGTAAGTCAGAGAGGGGCCTGGGGAGGGGAGGGAGGGAGGTCTTGGGGGAGGGAGGTGGTCGGGCACATGGCAGGTTAGAAATGAGGAGGCTCTCAAGGCCGAGGGGTCCGGTGGTTACAAGAGGATGAAATGATCGAGGTGTGACTCCCGAGCTGGGGGAGGCGGGAGAGGCCGACAGAGGAAGGAGCGTAGGTACTGGGGGACAGGGGGGAGCTGAGGCCGGACACGGCCTGCTTCCGGCTGCACTGCCGTCTATGGATACAGAAGTCCACTGGGGGTGGGTGGCCCCCTGGAGAACGCCCTCCCCGGTCCTTGTCGTGTGTGCACGGTCCATCCCCCGGAAGGTGGTGGGCCATCGCCATCCGGGCCGTGTCGTCTAGGCCAAGCTGTAGGTGATTGTCACCGTCAACAGCAGCCGGCGGGTGGGTGGAGGAAGGGAGGGACGAGCTTCATGCTGAAGCATGTTGTGTTGATACACGTGTGCAAGTGTCACACGCAGTCCTGGGACCGAACTTGGGACTTAGGGATGTCCTAGGCAGAGGGCGTGAGCAGGTTCTACGTGGGTTTGTACAAATCCACTGATTCTAGATTCAAAATGGGTTCTTTTCAAGGGGCCGCGGGGGTGCTTGAGCCAGCCTCACCCAGAGCTGGCTGGTCCCGCTGCTGTCTGGGCGCCTGGCGGGGTCCCTGGATCTGATACCACGGAACCTTCACTTTGTTCTTCTTCGTCGTTGCGCAGGCTGGCGGTGAACTCCACTCAAAGGGCAAACTGGCCAGCAAGGATTTTTATGGATTGGGAGAAAATTATTTTTTTTATCCAATTTGCAAGGATGCATTAAGTATCCCCAGGCCTGGCAGCTTTCAAAGACATCTGTGCTCTGAGGGGCAAAGAGCAGAAAGGGAGTGTCTGCAGATGCCTCGGGAAGAAACATTAATTTAGAAGGAGAGGTCGAGATAAGCTCAACTTTGGTTGTGTCTGTGTGTGTGTGCGTGTGTCTGTGCACGTGTGTGTCTGTGCGCGTGTGTGCGCGTGTAGGAGGGAACACGTGGAGGCGGAACCGAGCCATCCGTCTCTCTCTCGGGGCGGGAGGGGAGGTGGCGCGTGGACAGATGGGGCGGGAGGGGAGGTGGAGTGTGGGGGCAGACGGTGTTGTGAGTGACCTTGTGTCGCTGAGTGCTGTTGAGTAACGCCTGGAACTACCAGAAGCTCGCAGGGTGTGGCCCCCTGCAGCTCCCAGCAGGGGTTCAGCAGGATGCCTGCATTCTGGGAGGACCTGGAAGCAATCAGAAGACAAACTCAAGTTCAACAAAGATCGAATAACACACTCACAATGCAGCCTCATGTGGGAGACGTCTGTGTGCCTAGAGTTTCCAGAGCAGGACTTAGGGCTTGGAGACTGGTCCCGCTGACATCCCGGGACAACAGGTGCGTGCAGGTATCATATCCACGGTTCTCAGCTCAAGACTGGCACGTGTCATCTCTTTAATCCTCACAACAGCCCTGGAAGCTGGATTCCCTGAGGACACTGAGCCACGGATGGATGGTTAGCATGAGGCCATCCAGAATTTGAACCCACAGCTGCTCCCTGGTGGCAACACTGGCTGAGGACATGTGACTCTATGATCCAAATCAGAGCCACTCAGGGTGAGATCTGAGGCCGAGCTGCTGCCCCTGGATCTACAAGATGAAGCCAGAAATGGGGGGGTGTGTGTTTAGAACCTTCTACAGCCAAAGAGCAGTTTTCTGTCTAACTCAGGTGTCTGTTGATGCTAATGGTAAGAAATCGGGCTCTGTATTTTGTATGTCTTTTTACTCCATTTTTCCAGTAAGCCCATTTGTATAGCCTTTTTTGAAAACCAAAATATAGGTCTGCAGTCAATCAGAAAAAAGACGAGGCCGTTGCCACAGGCAGCGCGAGGAGCACGCGCAGAGAGGGCGCCCGTGCCGGGTCGCAGAAGGGGCGAGGTCAAGCAAGCTCCGTGGCCGCCTGGGGGCCCCGGGGCGGCGCCTGGCTTGAGGGCGCAGCCGTGCACGGGGCTGCATTTGTCTACGCGGGCTGCCCTTACGGAGCGCCAGGCTGGGTGGCGAACACAAAGCTGCTTGTTCACAGTTCCGGAGACTGGCCGTCCGCGATCAGGGTGCGGGCAGGGGGCTCCCCCTGAGGCCTCTCTCCGAGCCGTGCAGATGGCCCCGTATCCTCACGTGGTCGTCCCTCTGTGAGTGTCTGCGCCCTCACCTGCAGGGACTCAGTCAGGTTGGACTAGGGCCCCCCCCCCCCGTGATCTCGTTTAACCGTCATCCCCTCCTTCAAGACCCTGTCTCCAAGCACGGCCACGCTCTGAGGTCCTGGGGGTTAGGGCCTCCGCATTTAATGCGGAGGGGACACAATTCATGAGAACTCTCTGTGCTGCTTTCGCAATTTCTTTGAATCTTAAATTATTTCAAAATAAAAACTTTTTTTTAAAGTTGACACTGCCTCTTCCAAGACAGCGCGGCCTCTGCGGTTTGTCGCGGAGGGGTCCCCACAGGCGCGCCCAGCGTCCCGGGCTCCGAGGAGTGCTTCGGGAGGGATGCGGTGCTGGCGTGGGCCAGGCCCTGCCCCTCTGCGTCTTCTGCCCCCTGGTTCCGTCGCTCCCCATCCTCGGCGGGCAGTGGAAGGCTCGGGGAGCAGGTCCCGGGGCTGCCCACGGAAGCTCCTCCCGAGCCTGCGCCTCCTTTCCTCTCGTGGGTGTCTTAGGCGCACAGGCTTCTGCTGCCTCTGTGTTCTTCCCACAGCCCTGCACGAAGCAGGGTCCCTCGAAGGCCCTCCGCACGACGTCTTGACATGTCCTAGACGTTCACTGTTGTCTCCCTTCAGGTGCTCTCCCTCCGCCCCAGTGTGATGGAGGCCCGTGCCCCGTGGTGGACCCGTCCGCGGGGCGGGAGCACATCACTCACGCGAGGGCGTCTCCCGAGTAAAGAGGGCGCCTGCTCTCATAGCAGGACCTTGCAGACGGCGATCAGGCTTTAAATGCTCTGCTCAGCTTAGAGGCTGTAGGTTGATGTCGTCTTCATTTCCATGGTGCTGTCTGCAGCCGAGGAAGCGGACACCCGCACGACTGAAACAAATGTCACCCACACCAGGAGTGACCGCACGTGGCCTTCAAAAGTTGTCTCTTGTGTGTGAGCCAGAATGTCTCTGGATCGGCCACACTTCTAGACCCTTCTGCTGCACAGAAAGTTCCCAAGGCGGGGGCAGGGTGCAGCTCAGTGCAGAGCACATGTTTAGTTAGTGTGCATGAGGTCCTGGGTTCAGTCCCCAGCACCTCCGCTTAAACAAACAAACAAACAAATAAATAAATAAATAAACCTAATTTCCTCTCCCCTCCAAAAAAACAAAAAGCCCAAACATGAAAAGAATTCCCAAGGCAAGAACGTAATGATTTTTAAATAATTTAGTATTTCACTTGGCCCCATACACGCTTTGCAGACTGCCTTGCTCTCGGCCCCCCGCGTGTCGTTGGAGCATTGCACTCTGACCCTGCTTCCCAGGAGCTCTGCCACTCCTGGGGGAGACCCTCATCCTTCAGCCTCCAGAGCCAGGCGTGCGTGGACCCAAGACCCACCTCCACTGGGCGGCCAGGAAGGCTGAGGCCTTACTTTATCTTCTATGAAGAAGTTCATTTGAGTGAGTTTTTCTCCTCCGAGTCTAAAGGAAAGACTTTTTTTTTAAGGTGATGGTGCATCCCAGAGGGGGAGTGTGCACCTGCGCTCGGCAGGCGGTGCTCGGGCACAGGGAGGTTAAATGGCTCGTCCGGGTGTTAGAAGACACACAGCATTTCACTGGAGGTGTGGCTGTTTCCTCTGAAAACTCCAAAAGGGCAGGAATATTAAACCTGCACTCCTGAAAGACTGGGCGTCTGATGCCAGAAGGGGTCCTGGGAAGCCTGGCATTTCTTTGGAGTCTTATTTGTTGTCTTAAAAATTCATGCAGATCTTACATCTCGTCCACAATATGCTCGTGCTGGTTGTAGCATAACAGTACTATTTCCCCCAAATCCTACTGTCTGAAAGCTTAAGAAACGCTGGGCATGCTGGCTTGGCTACCCCGTTTCATCACTGTTTCCTGAGGGGCCTGAGGGGGTGGGTGGGAGTGGGTTCCCTGGTTTGGGAAGCACTTTGGGGGGGTGTAGGGAAAGGGCTCTGACCTGAGATGCATGTGAGTTGGGGGTGGGTGCGGCTGGAATGAATTTTAATGCCGTGGTCTGTGAGGTTTGATGAGGCTCCTCACATAACTCTGACGTTCATGGGGGGCCCAGTAGCCTAGAGACGAACTGCTGAGTGAAGGTGCCTCACCCCCAGCCATCACCCCACATCCACTAGGCTGCCGGGTTTGCTGGTAACGATCTCTGCTCTTCCTTCTCTGTGTGGATGGGGTGACGCCTCCGGTACCCACGGTGGCTACTGGGGATGACGTGATCTCTCAGACACGCCCATGTTGGCCACTGGGGTGGGGTGATGTCTCTGGTGGCATCCTGAGTTAGAATGAAACCCAAGCATGTATGCATTCACTCTCCAACATTTATGGAGACGTTAAGGGCAGGAGACAGCCTGGTGCTGTGCGTTCTGAGCTAAGCATAGGCTGGTACAAAGACGGATAAAATACAGCCCGTGGTCTGCAGGAGAACCCTCGCTGTGTGTGACCCTCTCACGCTGGGCTCTTATTTAACCCTCAGAGCACCCTGCGAGGTGTGTTTCTCTGTGGGAGGAGCCTAGGTCTGGAGGTGGCCCTCCGCAATCAGAGGAGGGCCTTCCCGCCTTCCCGCGTGTTCTCCTGGCTCCAGCCCGGCAAGCTGCCGCCCCTTCCTGCTGGAGCAGGGGACGCTTACCAGCGGGGACTGGAACCTGGAGAGGAGTCTGCTTCCTGGGGTCACAGATCCCGCAGCATCCAGCTGTGGGTGGAGGGAGGAAGACCAGTACATCCATCTGTGTGTATGTGTATCCATCCATCCGTCCATCCATCCATCACCAATCGTCATCCATCCATCTGCTCCCTCTCTCTCAGGAAGTCATTGCTTATTATTGTCATTATTATTATTGCAAATTTTATTTTTAAACTTCATCCTCTTTTGACCTTACAGGGGTGGGGATGGGGAGAAGTGACAACAGTGCTGTGTCCTTGCCCTGCAGTCTTTCATGCTTAGCTGGGAACCCTATCGGCTCTCAGGCCTCAGCCGTCCAGTGAGGGCAGGAAAGCTGTGAAGTGGGAAATGAGAATGGAGGGGAGGAAAGCCAGGCAGAAGGTGGATGGGACGTGGAAGTGTGCCAGAGGAGCCTCTGGATTGATGGTCAGACTGACGTATGTCATGTGGCATCTGGCTGTGACACCCAAGGCCATCCAGCTCTAGCCCCAACCTGTCCTGCCCCCTGCACCGCCCCCCCTCCTGGCCATCCCACAACCACCTGGGTCACAGTTGTCATCTGTGAGGCTTTCCCGCTAGGGCCCATCAGCTCAGGGCAGCCGTGTGCCCCAGGGCACACTGGCAGTGTCTGGAGACATTTGTGGCTGTCACACTAGAGCAAATGGGGAGGCGTGACCCAGTGGCCTCTCCTAACCATCTCGTGTAGCCGTGTGCGGCTTCCTGTCGCTCGTGGGAGTGGGGGCAGCCCCATGTGGGGTTCACGGGCGGCAGGGATTCTACACTGTCGGGAGGTCGCCCGCCAGCTGCGTCCCCTGTCCTTTTCTCCCACCTGGTGGCCTGGATCCCCTGGGCCTCACTCATCGACCACACGGACGCCTCTCCTTCAGTTGTCTGAGCTGACCACTCAGACCAGTCCCCGGGCTCCATAGCAACCTTGCCGCTCAGGAGGAAGATGAGTGGAACCGCTTGCTTGCTTCGAGTTGTGTGTGTGTTGGGGGTGGGGGAGTGGGATGGAGAAGGACTGTCAGGAGGGTGCTCCTCTCTCCTTAAAGAACGGGCTGACCCTCCAAGTCCTCCTTCTGGACGCGCTGGGGTCCTCAGATTTCACACTGTGGCTGAGGTCACCATTGTCTGTACCGTGGATCTCTGTAGACTGCCTTCCCGTGGTGGGGGTGGGGTGCAGCCTGGGTCTGCGCTCCTTCGGGAAGAGAAGACTTCATGGTGGGAAGCGCTGTGCCCCCGGCTTCCAGGGCGCTTCCAGATCCCCGGGGTCTGGGGAAGCGGCGGATGTCCGCCAAATGGTGGTCCAAGGGTCTAGTGAAGCCCAGGGCCCCAGGATGGGGGATGGAGGCTGGCCACCAGGGCGCAGTCCCACCTGACACCTGAGTGCGGGAGGAACCTGTCCTGGCACCACGGGGTGGGGGGGGGTAGAATGCACACCCGGAGGAGGCCACCTTCAGGCTGTGCACGGAGCCGCAGAGCGTGTTGGGTGCGGACTGCCCTTCAGACTTGGAAGTGAGGCAGACGTCCAGGCTGAAAGATCCAGCCGGGTTGTTCCTAGGAGGTGTGAGACATCCAGAACCTTTGCTTAGGGAGAGGCCGCTGATGCAGACGCCCCATCCAGCTAGAGAAGGAGAGCTCAAAGGAACGTCCTGTTTCTGCAGGCCTTCTGTCCAGGGGACTTGACCCCACTGCACAGAGCCCGTGGACCCGTGTCCACCCCCTGGCGGGCAGACGAGAGGCCTTGGCAGGGGCAGAGCCCGTCTATCCACTCCTTAACCTGCTTCCTTGCTGTGAGTCCAGGGCAGGTCCTGGAGAGGCTAGGCAGCCCCTCAGAGCCTTTGGGGAGGCATCAGCCTGAGGCATCGACCGCCTAGTTATCATGCAGGGAGTGTGCGCTTGGAGAAATTTAGATGTATTTTGTGTGTGTGCGCGTGTGTGCTTGCATGTAAATGTGGGTAGGTGCTGTCCTGATTGATGGCAATTAGCATTTTCTAACGGGAACAGATGTTCGGACTGCCAGGAGGCCGGTACCTAACGCCCACGCCGCCATCTGCTCGCTGGGCGGGCAGGGCCGGAGGAGGCGCCCGGCCCGTGGCCCTGCTGTCCCCGTGGCGTGCGCTGGGCAGGGTCGTGCAAGATTGTTTCTGGAGGGAAGAAAAATAATAATAAAGACGTTTTCCTGGGTTATTATGGGATGGAGCCTTCTCCCTGACTAGCGGCTCCGGTGTCTCCGAGGACAGAACAAAGGGAGGAGAGGGGGCAGGCACAGTGTCGGCTCTGGACCTGGGGTTGGGTGGGTGGGGTGGGTGGTGCGGCCTTGGGAGGCCCTGGCAGGGTGTTGCAGCGCACTGAATCAGTTCTTGGTTTAGAGCAAGGAGGTGACGGGGAAGGGAGGTGAGGGAGAGGGAAGTCAGGGAGGGTTCCTCTCAGACCAGCTCAGGAATACGAGACCCGCGGGTCCCCAGGGCAGCATGGTGGGTGGGGGCTCAGGGCTGGGCCGTGCCCTGCTCTCCCATCACTGACCGGTGGCCCCACTGGCTATGGAGTGGCCATGCCCCTGCCGCTGCCGGCTCCGGCTCCGGCTCCGGCTCCCAGTGCGGGTGAGTCACGCGCAGTGTGGGCTGGGGGCCGTCGACCCCTGGCCTGCCTCGTGGCCAGCTACACTCAGCTGTCCTGGGGGCCAGGGCAGACCCCAGCCGCAGCCTGCCTGGCTCCTCGCCCTCCTCCCCTCGGCCCACCGACACGGCTCTTACAACTTTTCCTGAAACATTCTTTCTTTGTTTCTTTCTCTCTTGTTGTCTTCTTAAAACAAAACAGTTTGTTTGCTTGCTATAAAAAGAGTCGCCCCCACGCAGTCACCAGCCCGAGTGCCGTCTCCCCATCCCCAGCGTCTGCATTGCAGCAGCGCCTCCTGCTGGCAGGTGTCTGCGGGGTTCTGTCGCCTGTCCTCTAGCCACCCCAACAGATGTACCGGGCTCTAACTGGGGGCTTGGCGCCTGGCCGCCTCCGCTGTGGCCCAGGGCCCCCCACTCGCTCTGCGAGGCTCACGTGTGCCGCCCCTTCCCCCCACCTTGTACCCATTCTCTGTCTTGGTGGGCGTCTTCCCAAACTGGTGGGCTGGAGGGAGTGACGTCGGGCGTGCCCCGCTGACGTGTCCCTGGCCGCTTGCCCGCCGCTTTGGAGGAGAGGAAGCACACTCGTTTCTGAGGGGCGAAGGGGGAGGGAAGGTTTCCTGAGGTGTCACGGTCTCGCAGAGACCCTGCTGCAGAGCAGAGGGATGGGTGGCAAGCTCTCCTGAGCGTCGCCACCTGGATGTCCTGGTCTGGGTCCAGTGACGTTCCTGCACTGGGTGGGCCGCCAAGGTCTCTGCGGGGACCCTGGGAGGGGTCTGTTTTTGCAGAGCAGCCCTACAAGACTTTGGTGCTGTGGGGACTCAGGTGGTGGCGGGGATGGTGTGGTGAGGGCAGTAGCAAGACAGTGAGAGAGGCTGCTCCCGTCCCTTCTTCCCGCCACCTGGAGTGGGCTCGGGCTGAGTGCCTCCGGGAGGAGTGGAGGCTGGACGACCCCCCACACGCGGGCTGGAGAAATTCAGTGGAAGTTTTCAAGCTGGCAGCCAGCAGGGTGGGCCTTGGCCTTGCCTGAGAAACACAGCCTCCCCTGACCTCCTACGTTTATCGCTGTGTGTCTGTGTTCTCACTCTGCATGGATGTCTGGCGTCTACCACTCTGGAGACCACCATGGGATTGACACCAGGGTTCCTCAGCCTGGGCACTACTGACGTGGGGGGGGGGACGAGCTCTGGGTTGGGGGTGTCCTGGGCACCGCAGGACAAGCTGTCTCCCTCACCTCCACCCACTGGGCCCCATGGCGCCCCTCCCCCTGCTGTGACAACAGTGCTGTCTCCAGATGTGGCCCCGGGGGATCCCAGCTGAGAACCGCTGTTAATCTGCATTCAGGTGACTCCGTTTCCGACTCCACTTCCAACACGTGAGAGTTTACTCTACAGCAGGCACCTTACAAGCCTTTTGAAGTGTCTGTTCCTTGTCACAGCACCGTGAAGCAGAGGTTGCTACTGTCTACACCCTACGGAAGAGGAGCCTGAGAGGTTCAGAGGGCCCCGGAACTTGTCTCGTGGAGGAGACAGACATGCTACAGCGCGTCCTCCCCTTGCAGTGAGGGTGCAGCTGTATAGAGGCAGAATAGACTCTTCGGGAGCCCAAGGCAAGGGCTTTTGAGCTGGGTTCTGAAGGACGCATGGGAGTTTTCTGGGGGAGAAAGGGGTGGACAGAGAATTGCAGACAGGGCAAAGGCATGAAGGTAAGAAAAGACACCGTTTAAGAGGAGGCACAGAAGCGGGCGTTGGCTGGAGTGTGGGCGACGAGGCCAGGTAGGTGGCGCTGTGGTGCAGCGGTCCGCGCGCCCCGTGGCGGGAGGGCTGGCGGGCTTGATGCGGGGGGTTGGGGAGCTGATCATGGTAGTGGTGTGGTAAAGGGTGGACCAGAGTCCTTCCAGGAAGTTGCTGCCAGAGTTGGGATGGAGAGGATGAAGCTCTGGACTCAAGGGCAGCAGGAGAGGCAGAGAGAGGCCAATTTTTAAAAAAATTGAGTTAACATTTACTCAACATGAACTTAACTGTTAATCATTTCAAAGTTTACAATTCAGTGGCACTGAGTGCATCCACAGTGCCACGCACCCCCCCCCCGCCTCTATCTTGTTTCAGAACCTTTTCTCCCCCACCAAGGAGAAGCCTGGCACCCGTCGGCAGTCACTCCCCAACCCCCTCGCTCAGCCCTGGCAAGCGGTGATCCACTTCCTGTGTCTAGAGATTTGCCGATTCTGGAAGCTCCATGTAAATGGAGTTAAATGTGGCCTTTGGCAGCGCAGGTCAGTACTTCACTCCTCTTGGTGACTGAACGCTATGCCACGGGTAAATGGACCACGCTGTGTTTATCCATTGTCTGCTGCTGCGAAAGACCAACTCTTTGAGGGAGGTTTCTGGCTCTGGCAACGTGCTAGTTGAACGAGGAAATAAAACCATGACCTCAAGTCCTGTAACTTTCACCGTTAAACCCCCTCCACCCCCCCGCCCATCCTCGACCGCAACCTCCACGTCCCACCTTCAAAGAACAGGTGTTTCGATACCTGCCGTGTGTTGAGGCGGCTTATTCTGAGGCTTTAGGAATGTGGCCACTGAGAAGGGAGTCTGGAAGTCGCTAGGCTTCGTGGGGGGTGGGGCAGTGGACATGGCCTCCCCGGGAACACAGGCAGCCCACCCCTCCCCTGGTGTCCCCCTGCCAAGAGCACTGTCTGCTCCTCGGGATTCCCTCCTCTCCAGGTGGGGTGCTGCCCACGCCATCAACCCCTCTGAGTCCTGGCCACACTGCGGTCCCCAGCACTCCCCGCTTCCTGGAGAAACGCGGAGCCTGGCAGTGCGGGGGTGGGGGGCGGGCAGGGTCCCAGTGCCCAGCACAGCTGCTCCTCTTCCAGCCGCCCCCGCTCCCTGAAGTAAACTGGAGGAAGAACGCTAGCCCTTCCCCACTTCCACAGCCGGCCTCGGAACGCCGGGCTCCGTGGAGGTGACACCACTGTCCCCAAGAGCCCCGTGAGCTGGCTGGGCCTGTGCACTGCGCTGAGAGGGGCCCGAGGGCCCGAATCCCAGGCGTGGGCTGTGGAGGAGCCAATGGGAGGGGGAGCTGGCCAGGTCTGGGGGCTGCAGAGGCCAGGCACGTGGGAGATGGGGGAGGGGAGGGCACCTCGTTGGGAGCAGAGACAGTGTTCTGCCTCCGGGCACTGCTGCAGTCTGAGGCGAGGGGACCCTCTGACTCTCCCCAGATAGGGAGACCCCACGGGCCATGGGTAGTGGAGGTGCCAGTGACCCATGGGGCCGCCTTCCCCGGAAGAGCCGGTGGACATGTTGAAACAGACACCAAGGCACGTCACAGGGAGTTACCGGCCATGTGCCTTGGGTGGGTGATTTCACAGATCTCCGGAAGTCGGTGACATTTGCAGAGATGAGGAAGGCCGTCCCCCGCTCATGAGCCATAATAAGACACCCCCTCCCCCTGGACACTCCACAAGGGGGTGGCCCCCTGGTACTGAGCCCACACGCGCCATGCAGGTGAAAGCTGTCCCGTGCCACCTCTGCCTCCACTGGACACCTTTCCCCACTGCCGTGCGAGGCTCTGTGGGTCTCACCCACCTGTCTGCTCAGAAAGCATAACCAGGGCCCAACATGTGCCAGGCATGAGCTGGCCAGGGCAGTGGACAGCAAGCAGGAGTGTCCCTGGGGGGCTGATAACCTGGTGAGGAAGGCGGCCACAAACAAGGGGTCCATGCCTGGGTCATCTGCCGTCGGTCCTCTCACCTTGTCGTTGACATCAGTTCCATCTGTGTCCAGCACCTGTAGCTCTGCCTGGGTCGCTCCCACACACTTGGTTACAAGCTGTTGTGAGGGCCCTAAAGGAAACAGACAGGGATGTTGTCCCCGAAGACACCTCAGGGAGGAGCATTTAGAAGAGGGCCCCGAGCCGAGTGGCTGGGGAGGGTGTGCGGGGGCGGGTAGTTCAGGCTGTAGGAACAACCTGTGCCGAAGCTTCACAAGCCAAGAGCCGGTTTATTGAAGAGACTGAGGGGCTGTGATGTGGACAGGGAGGGGACCAGCCAGGGTGTGGCTGGACCCCGGTAGTGAAGGGCGTGGTGATGGAGGTGTGCATGGCTTGCGTCTGTGAGGTGCAGTGGGGACTCAGACTAGGCCGTTCAGGTGGGCACAGCTGCTCGCACTCGGGACAGCCCAACAGCGCCACTCGTCCCCGGGGGGTGGGAACCGGCCCTCGGTCAAGCCTGGTACCTCTCCCCGGACACCTGGACCTCTGGGCATCGGGACACTGCATCAAGTTCCTAACTGGTCTCTTTGCCTCAGATCCTGGCTTGGGGTGAATGGATCTCAGCCTGGGGCGAAGGATGACCCTAGGAGAACAAGGATGAGAGGGTCAGAGGGCACATGGGGGCTGAGAGGTGTACAGGTGATGCTGGGGTGCTGGGGGAGGGCAGAGGCTGCTGCGTTCACCCTGGGCTGGGTGGGGGCCCGTGAAGAAGCACCCTCCTGGGTGGTGAAGGCTACACCCATGATCAGGGCACACGCCTGCTGTCTGCCTCAGGCCCTCGGGACGGTGGAACCGCGCCCCTGGGAACTGAGTCGGTCCCTCTTTCCTGTTCTCTGTCAGCCAGGGTCCCCCGTCACAGCCACTCATGAAGCTGCCCACACACGTCCGCACCCCTGCCCGCACCTACACGGGCCTGCACACACCTGCAGGCTCACCTTCTCTCTGCTGACCTCAGCGCAGATGCAGGCTCCCCAGGGTCAAGGAGCCGTGGCGGGCCATCTTCCAACTGTCCGTGTTGTCGCCAAGCTAGTTTCGATATCCCGCCTCCCCGACTTCCTGCGCACTATCCCCCGGTGGGAGGGCACCCTTCCCTGTCAGCGCGGCCGGCTGGACTCAGGGAGTGGCCCTGCTCAGGGGGCCTCCAGACCCCACGCTCACCCTGTCACAGCGAGCTGAGGCGGCAGCCCCCAGGATGCCCCGTTCGTGATCTGCTCTCCGGGCATCACTGTGACTTGGTGCACGGGCAGCAGGCTGGGGCCTGGCCAAGGCCGGTCCACCTTCTGGGCTCCAGTACCGCACAGCTAGCTTTTCACACTAACTTCCTGTAACATTAGTGAGTGACACTGCCCCGAGCGCGGGCGGGGCCTGCTGCTGAGACTCGCTTGCTGGAGCCTCAGGGCGGCCCCACGCTGCAGGTCTGATCGTCGCCCCCACCGCACAGACGTGCAGCTGACACTCAGGGGGACGGAGCAGTTTGCTCAAAGCTGCAACCTCTTGGGTGGACTTGGCAGATGTGGCCCAGGTGCCGTGAGGGACAAGGGAACAGCTCCCCTAAGCAGACAGTGCCCTGGCCCTGCCCGGACCCGTGTCTGTTTTGGAGCAGCCATGTGTGCTGACGCGCGGCTGGGTGACCACAGCTGGCTGGACCCTGCCTGCCAGGTCTCTCCTGGTGGCTCCCTTCCCCACTGCAGCTGCCCGCACAGACCCTCCCCGCTCCTTGCCCCTGACCACCGTGCCCCCCTCGGCGAGGGCCCAGGCAGAAACCCCCTCTCGCCCAGCCACACTCAGTGCGTTCTTTAAGCCCTTGTGCGTCAGGCGTCGCACCCAGGTTTGCACGGTGGCGCGCTGTCATTTAATCCTCCTGACAGCCTGATGGCATGGGTGTCACTCTTGTCACCAGTTTTCAGATGATAGAAAGGGAGGTTTGAGATCAAGTAGCTTGGCCAGGGTCCCGCAGCCACTAAGCACCGGCACCCTGCAGACGCCCCTTGACCCGATGTGACTCGCACACTGACCCTCAGGGTCCCCCCCGGACAGCGGGTGGCTTCTCTCTTGCCGATTTGGTCCAAGGGCATGTCTGGCCCCGTGATTCGGTTGAAAGGGTGAGCTGCAGTCCACGGTGGCCAGGTTGGTCTCCTGGGAGGATCTGAATGCACATTTCCTGGCTCCTTCCCGTCCCCAAGACCATGCTTCTTTGAGGCTGGCGTGCTTGTCCTCTGGCCTCAGAGAACAGCAACGTGGCAACTTCTCCTGGGCCCGCCCCTGCCTGCGATTGTCACCCACACTGACGTTCCCCAGGGTTCAGGGTTGACATGCTCAGCTGAGCCGAATAAATTAGCATAAGCACGTAAACCCAAATTTCCTAATATCTTTTTCTCTCATTTACTACCCAGGTGTTTAGTTAGATTTAATTTCTTGCAAATGATACACCTAACCATCATTATGTCCCTAATAACTGAGCATTTCGGTAGCAAATAGTCCTGATGAAGCGAGCAGGCGGCAGCGAGGGTTTAGCGTGTCTGTGGATGGAAACTTCTGGGGAGAAAGCGGGGCTTCGGGTGAGCGACTGGGGCTCCTGGTGCTGGGCGGGGGCAGGGGGGAGCGTCGGCGCTCTTCTAATTGGTGGCTGCCGGCCCTCATTTAGCAAAGCCCGGTTTGTGCTTCTCTAAAAGTAGGTTTTACTTCTTGAATTTGTTTCCTGAGCAAGGGTTTTGCTTGCTCTCCTCTCTTAGGAGCTGTCTTTTTGGACATAAGCATTTGGGACTAGTCTTGGTGACATAAAAACATCGCCTTGTCCGAGGCTGTTTCCCTAGTGAGCGTCCCTGAAGCGCTGCCACTCTGTGTTTGGAAAAGGGTCCTTTTCTTTCTAACATTGTGCCCAGGTCGTGGCGAGTGGCTCGTCGTTTTCCCCTGACCTCTTCGCCGTAGATTTGGATGAACCTGGAATTCCAAATGCAAGGAAGCTGGGGGTGAGTCATTCTCCTGAGTCCCCGCCCAGGACCCACATCCTGCTGGGGCTCCAACAGGCGAATCTTCGTTCTTGTCTCGGGACCGGCTTCTTCCTGTTTGTAGAGAGATGCTCCTCCAGCCCCCGGGGGCTCTCCCATCTCACCCTTCCTGTACCCAGGGTCACTCTTGTTCCCAGCCCAGGCCTCAGGTCACATCCTGAGATGGCAGCTGATTAGGATTGAAGTGGGCAAGTCAGGAGGGTGGGTAGGGGGCTTGCCGGGGCTCCCCACCCACCGGCAGCTTTGACTCCCCGGCTCTGGGTGCTCCCGTTCCCAGGGCCCCTTCACCCACACTGACTTCCATCTTGTGGGTGCCCTGCCTGGGTTTTAGGAACCTCCCATCATTTCGCTTCCTCTCGATCTGTCTTCCTGGAGCTCCAGGAGTTGCATTCTGGGTTTGGCATTCCACTGTGCTAACATCGGCCCCCTGGTGGGAGACGAGATAGCTGCGATTAGCCTAATGAGTGATTAATTAACAAGCGGGGGGGGGGGGGGCTGGATGGTGGAAATGTTCTGACCCTGCCGAACAGCGAGACAGCGAGACAGGGACGGGGACGGTGCAGCCCCAACAGGACTTTAACCCTCGAGTGCACTCCTGACAGCCACACGGCTGTGTCTGCGCTGCGTGTGAGGCTGCGTGTGCACACGTGGGGCATGCTGCCGTGATGCTGGGCCAGCTGCCCACCCAGAGTCCGAAAGGCAATGTCCACCCAGGAAGATGCTCCACAGGGTCCACAGGCGGCCAGATCCGCAGGGTGTGTGTTTGTGCAGGCAGGTTGCCGATTGGCACGTAGGCATCTTCACCCACAAATGAATGACGGAAACTGATCTTAAGTGGCAGTTATGCAAAATGCTGAACTATCTCTGGGCGGAGGATGTCGGAGTCTTCACCATGGTTTTTGTTGGATAAATTGTGCTGGAGTGACTTGGGTGGAGTCGGGGGAGGGCTCGGGGAATTCTTGCTGACTCACCTTGATGGGGGTTGAGTGTCACTGGTGATTGGACAAGGGGCGGGGCTGGACGTGGGCTGAGGGGAGGAAGGATGGGGTGGAGGAAGGAGGAAGAGAGGAAGGGGACAGGAGGTGAGTGACAGGTCCCCACAGCCATCTCCGGGATATGTTCTGTTCAGCTCCCACTGTAATTAAATGCTCCTTTTCTTCATGGAAACCAAAGGGAACACAGTGCCGGAAACTGATCCTGGGCCTCCTCCCCGTCCTCCCAGTGTGGAGCCGGTGTGGGAGGTTCCATTTGCTCTCCCCCTCCCCACTGGGGAGGGACCCCAGGGAAAGCCGGGAGAGGGCACCCAGCCCTGCCGTCCCGCAGAGCAGCCTCCACCCAGGGGCTACGGCTGGAGGACGTGAGGATGACCGTGGGAGGAGCGAGGCGGCAAAATAACTCTGCCAACGCCCGGAGCGCCAGCCCGAGCCAGATTCCCCCTATAATGCAGGCGTTTTCTCCCCTCCAGAGCCTCCGTGAGGGCGGCTTGCTGCCTGCTCTCCCGTACGCAGGGGCTGCTGACCAGCCAGGGAGAGTGGGCCTGCCTATCTCGCAGCTTGTGACAAGGCCTGGTTCCTGGCTCTGGCCCTGCCCTGGGAACTGCTTTGAGTGGAAGCCCCTCACCCCATTCTTTGACTATGTCCGTGTGAGGGTCCTGGGGCCACCATAACAATGATCACAAACCGGGGGCTTAAAACCACAGAATGTGTTCTCTCACAGTCCTGGAAGCTGCGGGTTTGAGATCAAGGTGTGGGCAGGGCTGCGCTCCCTCTGAAGGCGCTGGGGGAGGACCCTTCCCGCCTCTCCCAACTTTTGGAGACCCCGGCATCCTTGGCTTGTGGCCGCGTCACTCCAGTCTCTGCCTCTGTCATCATTTGACCCTCTGTGTGCGTCTCCCTCCTCTTCTGTTCTTTATGAAGACACTGGTCATTGGACGTTGGGCCAGCCCTAATCCAGGGTGAGTTTATCTCGAGGTCCTTGCCTTAGATACATCTTAAATATATCTGCCAAGACCCTTATTCCAAAATGAGGTCACGGTCTCAGAGTCCAGGGGTAGCCCTTGGACATATCCTTTCGGGGGACACTGAATTCAACCTATGGCAATGCCCCAGGTTTCAGTTTCAGTTCCTTGGCCCCAGTTGTGTCCCCACCTTCCTCACTCCCACCCCCTCTTCTCAGATAGGGCCCATCCTGGCTGGCCCCTGGCCTGGCTGCAGGTGCTCTGCCAAGCAGTGGACAGCACAGAACCCGACAGAGTGCAGGCACCCTCCGTGACGTCCCATCCGCCGGCAGCAAAATCCGTTAGAAGTGGGGGGCCAGGACGGTGGCTGAGCCATGCTCGGGGCACACAGTCATGAGTCTGAGCCCTTCACGCCCTGCTGATGCTGGGCAGCACCCCAGTGGGTCCTTCTGTAAAAGGGGGTACGTGTCAGCACCTGCCTTCCCCCACAGCTGGGAGGGTTGAAGGTGCTGGCCGCCAGTGGGGCAGGGGGAGGCCGTTGGCAGGACTTCTGTGGAGGCCGTGGGATGAGGCTGCGAGTTTAATTTCCCTGTGGCTCTGAGCTCGAGCCCTGAGACTTGCTCAAGGGCCTCTCAGAAGCTGACTGGGGCCAGAGCTGCATCCACTTACAGAGGCTCTGATAGACTGAAAAGAGGTGACGCGTTGCAGGCAGGTTACAGAAATTGAGCTGCTTTAAGTGTTTACTGCTAACGGATTCACATGCTTGCCGCACACGCAGAGGGCAGAGACAGCTTCCAGGCTTGTTCTGACAGCCGTCAAGAGAGGAAGGGGGAAGGCGATGACGGGGAGGCCCGGGCCACAGTGGCCCTGCCCTCACACCCGTGGGTGCAGGGAGTCTGGGTGGGACCCGGCAGGACCGCACCGGCTCTCTGCTCCTGTCCCCGCGGCTCCTGACCAGGGGTCTGCCACCCTGCTGCCTGGAGGTGGAGCAGGGAGGCCTGTGCTGAGCTTGGAGCTGGGAGAGGGGCCTCTGGAACTTCCCGGGCGTGTGGACATCGGTGTCCCTGCAGTGCCAGGAGCAGCGGGGGCAGCAGCAACTTGGCCCTGCAGGCTCCTGAGGGGGCGAGGGGGCGCTCGGCTGGGCTGGCCAGGCGGCTGAGGCACTCAGGGCCTCGCAGGCGTCGTCACCTCCGGGGCAGGTTTTCTAAACCCAGTTGCTTCTGACACTTGGAGCTGGAGAGTCTTCACTTGCGGGCCTGTCCTGGGAGCTGCAGGCTGTTTAGCTGCACCCTGGCTTCTCACCCCGTGGGTGTCAGTAGCGTCCCCTCCTCGTGACCACCAGAGATGTCTCCAGGCAACAACGCCAAGCATCTCGGGGGCAAAACCAGGCCCAGGGCGCACCACACGTGGGTGACGTTCAGACCTGCCTCCCGGGCTTTGTCGGGACACAGACTGGGCGTCCGCTGAGGTGTGATGGGCGGTGCAGGGGACACACCGGGTGGGCTGGGTGTGTGCAGGTGGGAAGGGAGTCTCGAGGAGGCGGGGGTGGGAGAGGCGGCTCTGTTGGGAGGCTGTCAGCCATGTGGAACGCTGGGAGCGCCTCCGCCGTGCGCCGAGGTGGGGGCGGCCCTCCCAGGCATGTGGGTGAGGTTTAACAGAGAAATGAGTCTGTGCGCGCTGGGCACCAAGGCCCATCCATCCTCCTCCAAGGACGCTTCCGTTTAGAAAATTCATTCTGAATCCTTTGCTCCCAGGTCCTGAGCTTCATTCGGCTCTGCCTCTGGGCAGTGGGACTTCTTTATAAGAAAATGTGCTCCCTAATAGAGCCAAGACCAATAAAATCACCACGCACACTCACCTTCCTAGCAGTGCTGTTCACAGTCACCAGAACGTTCAGGACAGCCCTGTGTCCATCACCAGATGACCAGGTCGACCCAGTTCAACGTCTGGGTCCTGCGGAATATTATTCAGCCATAAAGAGCAGTGAATTCCCTGCACCTGACACAGTGCTGCACGGATGAGCCTTGAAACGCGACGCTCAGTGAGAGAAGCCGGTCATAAAAGGCCACCGATGTGAGGTGTTCAGAGCAGGCAGATCCTAGAGGCAGAAAGCAGGCCGTGGTTGCCGGGCGCTGGGGGGCGGGGGCGGGGGAGAGACTATTAACAGGCACAGGGCTTCTTTGTGGGGTGCTGAAAATGCTCTTTATATGTTTCCACAGTATCTGAGGCCGCCGTTTGGTCCAGCCCCAGCCTTTGCCCAGCTGCGGCCACTAGTGGGCCCCTGGGGTCCTGTCTCAGCTTCCCTTGCCGGAGCTGGGCCTGAGTGAGGTTTTCAGGCCCCTTTCGGGGGTGATGGGAGAGCAGGAGGCTTCTGAGGGAGGAAGCTGTTGACTGAAGGAAGGCCGTGAATGGAAGCAAGGATTCGGACGCTGACAGCAGAGGCGGAGTTGGGCCCGCCCCCGTTGTCCAGGACCCCAGGGGGTTGGGGTCCAAGGGGAAGAGTGCTGGGGGAGCCTGAGCAGCAGGCAGAGGTCAGCCTCCGGCTGTGCTGTGTCAGGGCTGGGGTGTGTGGGGAACATTGGTCCAGGGGTCAGACATGAGTCAGCTGCAGACTCCGTGGTTAAAGTGACGTCTGCTGGGGAGCCCTTAATGACAAGGGAGGAGGAGCTACCCCGGGAGAAGTGGGTGAGGGGGTCACAGAGCTTTCCGGTCTGAGCCTGGGCTAGGGGAGCCCAGATGGACAGCGCCAGGTGTGGCTGGGAGCGCAGACAGGAAGCCGGGCCCGCCCTGAGCAAGTCCCCGCCCCTCAGCCCCTTGTTTATGAGATGGGGACAACGGCACCGTCCTCTCCAAAGTCAGGGGACAGGAAATGTGCCACCCAAGGGACACACCCCTAGTGAAAACGCTGAGAGGTTAGAACCGCCCGGCCGCGCGAGGCCCAGCCTCAGCTCTCTGCTGCGCCGACAGCTCGGGGCACGCTGTGAGCTCATGGGGACAGGTAAGTGGCACGCCCCACTCCAGCCGCGAGTGAGGCAGAGCTTCAGCTCCGCTCAGTGATTCCGGCGAAACTGATGGAGACCGACCCCTGAGGCCGGGCACGTGGCGGATGCTGGTGTGTGGCCGGCGGTGGGGGGTGTCTCTGCCATCCAGGTTCATCCGGGGACCCGCGAGGACCCCCGTCCTGGGGTGCAAGGCTCAAGCTCCTGGGGACCTCACGGGAGCCCACGCCCCGTTCCTCTGAGCCCTTCCCTTTGCCCTCACACACATACCCCGCTGCCATCTTCCACTCCTGGAACATTCAGCTTATTCATGTCAGGCTCAAGGTCACCAGAGACTAAAGAGTTGGATCGGGAGGAGAGCTCAGGCTGTTTCTCCCTCCTTACTGGCGAGTCAGGTATGTGTGCCTACACGCGCACGTGCGGGCGTGTGCACGTGTGTCTGCGCACATGCGTGTGTGTGCATGCACTGTACGGAGTGCGTGTGTATGGGCATCTTTGTGCAAGGACTCACATGCACGCATGTGTTCATGCATGAGTACGTGTGCACATTTGTGCCCTGTGTGCTTGTGTGAAGGGGGAAGAGAAGCCTCTCCAGCCCTGGGCCTGTCCCCTGCCAGGCGACAGTCCTCACCCCCGCCCATTGGACGGAGTCCTTGGGGGAAGTTACTGGACATCTGGGCAAAGGAGAGGAGAAATGAAATAAGTGCCAGATTTGCAGCGTGTTACCTGCTTTTATTAAAAATCAATGGCACAATAGAGCGATTCCACTCTATCTTACTTAAACCACATCCATGGCGTGGGAGCCAGGAGCGGGGAGGGGGCCTGGGGCCAGTGAGGGCGGGGCGCCTCGGGGAGGCCCGCGGGCTCTGTGAGCTGCTGCCTCCAGCCGAGCTCCTCCATAAAATAACCAGCTCATCTCGGGCCCCATCAGAGCCAGGATTTACAGCCAGGCCTGGATCACCGGCCTCACGCCTCTCTCGGTTTTATTCCTGCTGTTCATCACGCCAGGCCCTGCCTCAGCGCCAGAGGGACAGTTAATCAAGGCAGACTTTCTACCTTGTCATCCCAGGATTCTGCTGGGAGAAAATGTGAACCGTAAAATTAAAATCATCAGAACTTGGGCGTCTGTAAAGAAGCCAGCGGTCTGGGGAGGAGGGGGAGATTTCCCCAGCTCCTTGCCCCCTGACCCACACCCCAAAATGCTGGGCAGCAGGGACGCCACACTCGAATTCACTCCCTCTTAGTGCTGTGGGCAAGTTCCGGGCAGTGCCTCCCAGACTCCCCCCACCCCTGCCTTCCGCCCCAGCTCTGCCCTGTGCTCCCTGCCTCCCCAGGCCCCTCCCTTCTAGGTGACAGTAGAGGCAGAAAGGAAAGAGGAACAGGAGATGAGTGCCCAAGGATGGATGACAGCGTCTGACTCGGAATCTGATTGGAGGGAGAAGGGGCAGCCCCCCGCCCTGCCCCTGGTGGTCCCGGCCAGACTCAGGGAGCAGGAGGGCCTCAGACAGGCGAGGACCCCCATCTGTGCAGCCTGGCTGTGCGGATGTTTGGATGTGCGAGTGGGGCGGTTTCCCAGCTGTTTCCGGAGACCCAGGAGAACGCGATTAGCATTCAGAGCTGGGGAAGCATTGCCTCGGCCACGCATAGGGGCGGCAGCTCATCATTTGATCTTGGAGAGCAGGGGGGATGGAGCGCCTCCAAATCCTTCTAGACCCTTCTGTGAAAAACTGGGGAGGGAGAGCAGGGATCTTATTAAATAATTTTATTTTGTGGAGAAGCCAGTTGGGGCTGAAGAAACGGGAAGAATGAGACAGGACAGCAAACCCAGTGCTTGCAGGCCTGCTGGGCCTGCAGGCTTGGACCCATTCTCGGGGGCTGCCCCAGTGGGAGCCCCACAGACATACCTTGTCCAGCAGCCCAGAAGCGGGTTGTTTCGTTTTTAAACGTGAAGTTCCCTGTGGAGCCCTGTGTGCGTGTGCGTGTGTGTGTGCGCATGTGCATGTGTGCACGTGCGCACAGATGTCTCCCCAAGGCTGCTCAGTGCAGAAGGATGGGTGTGCTGGGCACTGGAACATGTGGCTTCCCAGGTCCCCAAAGGACCAGGCAAGCAGGCCAAACGCCTTCTGGAGAGCCCTGTGCCTGGAGGCGCAGGTTTCAGGGGACGCGACGCAATGCCTGCGGCAGGTGGAGGTGTTTGGGGAACCTGGCGCTTGGGAGGGGGTCTCCTCACACTGGTCTGCCCTCCCTCTGTGACCCCGGAGCTTGGTGTGGGGCTGCATGACAGGGCGACAACGATCAGCAGCTTCAGCTCAGAGGTGCCGTGGGCTTTCCGGCTCCAGAGCTGCCTCCCTGGCTCATTATTTATTTAATCGTCTCTAAATGATTCTGCAAAAAGAGGGACTGCAGGAGGGGCGGGCAGAGTGACCTTGTCCCCGGAGCTTTGGATGAACGATATTCGCCTGGGCAGCTGTCAGTCAAGGCACCTGTCTCTGCGGCCTTCAGGACTGACCAAGGTCACACCAGGCCTCTTCCCAGGCCACCGACAGCCCCAGAGGCCAGGGAGGTCCGCGGGAGAGGTGTTGGCATGAGGGGCAGCGTCGGGAGTCCGAACGGGGTTGGGGGACGGCTCCAACGCTCTGAGCTTCCGAAGGGCAGCCTGGGGCTTGAAGGCACAGATGACCAGGCACAAAAATGAAAACCCCATCTCAGTTTAGACTTTGCTGGCTGGGGACCCCTGTTTCTGACAGAGTTGCTCCCCAGGGCAGAAGAGAGTGGCTCCAGAAAGGACCTGCCCCTCTCCTGCCCATGCCCCAGGGCCCTGGATGGGAGGGGCCAGCAGCAAAGGGAGGCTGTATACTTGAACTTCACAAGTGGACCAGGGCTCCCAAAGGGGACAGAGGCTGGAACTTTGAGGGTGCCTTCCGCCATCAGGCCTCTGTACCTCCTCTTGGCGCCCCCCAATTCTACTCTTCCTTTCAGCAGGTCCGAGGCCACGCCCCTCCGTAGCTGCACACACGTGCGTGCACATAAGTACGTTTCAGAAGCAGCCTTCCTCCCCTGTTGGCATGCACAGAGGGCTGCTGCAGGCCTCAGGGCAGCTGCCGGTGGACCTGCCTGCCCACGGAGCTCAGCGTTCTTGGGCAGCACCGAGCCCCGTGCGTCTCCGCAGTGCTGGCACGTGGCAGGTGGCCAGCAGCTGCCTGCAGAGTGAGTGGTCGCCGACATTTCTAGAAGAATCCGTCTGCTGTTTGTACCCGCCCGGCATGGAGAACTCCGTGCTGGCCGCGGGAAGCCAGGAGGCAGTTCTGCTCTTGTGCAGGCTGCTTGGAGGGCGCGGGGGCGGGAGGGGGACAGTCGGGAGGACAGTGTGGCCGCCACTTTTGTGCTTTGGAGCGTCCGAGAGCCCAGGCCATTCACCTCGCGACGTTCCGTCGGATTTGGAATGCTTTACGTGATTTAGCTGCTGTTACAGATTTACCTTCCTAATTATGTTTGGCTTAGAACAATGTTAAAATTGTTTTGCATTCCCTGAGTACACAGAGCCAGGGCGTGGGAGGAGGTGGCTGGGGACCTGAGAGGTGGCAGAGAGAAGACATTCGGGATTTAAAGGCTGTTGGGGACAAGCTGCGTGCCGGTAATAAAGAACTGCCTGTGCAGAGAGGACCTGTATACAGGCAGTTACAAGCTAATGTGGACGCGGATCCCAGCCGAGCCGGAGGGCCCCGGGAGCAGCAGGCGCAGAGGGCCCTGGGCCGAGCCGCTGGCTGGCGTCCGTCATCAGTGCCTGCTCTGCCTTCGGCTCTGCTCTAGGCTGGCTCCTTGAGTTGCCTCTTTTAACCCCACAGCTGCCCCGATGGGGTGCGTGCTGCTGTCAGTCTCCTTTTATAGGTAGTTTAAGCGAGGCGCAGGGAGGGCGAGCCTCGGGCCTGCGGTCAGAGCTCCGGTGCAGCTGAAGTCTGGCCGAGCTGGGATCCTGGTTCCAGAGCCCGAGCTCAAATCCTCTCTGATGTGCCATCGCCAGCAAGACGGGGGTTCTAAACGAAGGGCCCATTTCCTAGGAAGTCGGCAAAGGAGAAGGTCAGAGGCACTGGGCACGTCTTCCCTGCGGGAGGCTCTCAGGAAAGGCCCAGCCCGGGGAAGCAGGCACTTGTCCTCCTTGCAGAACCAGTTATTTTCAAGAACTCACTCTTGCATCTCGCTGGGCAGGAAACGGAGTACCAAGGGGGACCAAGTTCGGGGAGGGGCATGACCTTTCATGTGGCAAGGGAGAAACTCAAGCTCACAGAGGTGTCACGTTCCTTGGTATTTTTGTACGTGGACGCATGTGCTTTTTGACTTAGAACCTGCATTTCTAACTTGCCCAGATGAGAGTGACTTGGGGTGGGCACAGTCACTCTGCACGGGTGGCAGTGCTTCCCTGAGGGTTCCAGCGTGCTCGGCCAGTGCCTGATCTCACGGCTCCCACGCCCATCTCAGAAGAAGCAGTTCTGTTCCCCGTCCATGTTCCTGTAAAGTTCAGACTAATATGGATTTGAAGCAGCATGACTTTAATCCGCTCTTTCCTAAGGAAGATACGGAATGTATCTGGGCCCCCTCTGCCCTCTCGGCTAATCCCCTAAACAAAGCCAGGCAGTCAGAACCAGGGGGCCCACAGACAGCTGGGAGCATTCGCGCTCTTCCCGCTCCCAGACCACCTGCGTATCCCTCGCACGGGGCGTCAGACCAGAGCGGAGGTCACAAAGATGCAGTCGAGCTGCTCATCTTCTGTGGGCTTGCCTTTCGTCTCCTGGCTCTGACCCGTTTGTTATTTCTGAACGGACGGGGCTGCTTACTGCCCTTCTGATTCCACATTGTCTAGAAAACGAACACGGATTCACCGGCAGCCTGGTTTCTTTCCTGCGGCAAGAAGCCCTTCTCAGTGGCTCTTAGCACAGAAATACCTGCATTTTGCAGGCAAATTGGCCCTGCAGTAATAAGCAGCTTGGCCCAGCCCCTTTTGAGAGGACCTGGCTGGCATGCCGGTGTTTCCCCGACTCCCAACCCCTCAGATCCTCAAACCCGCACACAACGCCCTGGCTGATGGTAGGAGAGCGGCTGCCAGGATGCTCTCCTCGCGTTGTTGTCAAGGCAACACCGAGGATGTGGAAACCCCTGGAGGACAGGAGCCCGCTTTCTTCGTTCTCCGCCTGGGCTCAGATCTCCTGAGGGCCACGGACAGATGTCACGCAGCTACACCGTGCAGGGGCGAGGGAGAGCCATGTCGCCCAGAAGGGGGCTGGCGGGCTTTGTTTCCCACTGTGATGCACGTGCTGGGATTTTTACGCTGCTGTAGAATCAGAGAACACTGGTTGGTTTCACAGACTTCAGCCTGCCCTAGTGCCTTCCACCGTTCCAGATTTTCCCATCTTGGAAGCTGAGGGCACGAGTCCCCCGGGGTCCTCCTCTCACGTCACAGTCAGATCTTGCTGCCTAAGAACTACCCCACCCGTCAGCCGCCTAAAACCGTAATAATTTACGGTTGTCCCTCATTATTTGTGGATTGCATATTTGCCTCCTCGCTGGCATTTCTTTGTAACCAGTCAACACAAACGGCACTTCTGCGGTCATTTGCAGACTTGTGCGGAAGAATGTGGAAAAATTTGAGTCGTCTGCCGCAGCTGAGGCTGAATAGGTGACGGCCTGCCTTCCTGTTCCAGCTTGCATGCTGGAACATTTTAGTGCCACACTTTTTGTATTTTTGTGCTGTTTTGTTGGTGATTTTGCTGTTAGAATGGTCCTGGCACAGGGCTGAATGCTGTCCGCTGTTCCTAACCACAGGGAGGCTGCGACGTGCCCTATGGAGGAAGCGTGGGGGCTGGGTGAGGTTCATGCAGGTGCAGGTTATGGTGCTGCTGACTCATTGAGCGAGCTCAGGGCAATGAACTGACAGTGTGTGCTTAGTAAGGCGCCTTTAAACAGAAATGCACAGAAAATAAACCTGTGCACTGGTATGTTGATGAAAACACGGTGGTCAGGGTCCTGTATTTCCCCTAGGAGCAAAAGTTGGCAAGGACTTTCTAGAACTCCGCAAATAACGAGAACCAGCTGAATTCTTGCTGTGTGCCTGCAGGTTGGCAGGGTGTTGGCTGATCTGGGCTGGGCTGGGCTCGGCCGGTGCTTCTGCTAAAAGCTGTGGGCTCCCGGGGGAGTTCCAGTGGCCACAGCAGAGGCACGAACCCAACACACAAACACCTTTGTAGCCTTTGCTTGCATCTCGAAGTCTCACCTCTCACTGGTCAAAGCAAGTCACGCAGCCAAGCCCGATGTCCTGGGGTGGGAAGTGCGCTCAGCTTCTGTGGGAGGTGCTGTGAAGTCACATGACAAAGGGCGAGGACACAGGGGCATGAACAGGTGGGGCCACCTCTGGACACTGCCCAGGGAGGATGTCCAGATGGACTGACCTGAGACCTGGGTCGCGGCAGGGAGGGTGAGGATGCAGAAGAGTCCTGGCCCAGAGGCAGGAGACAGGAGGGCAGGGAGGGGACCCGGGGGCGGGGACAGCTGCTCACCGTTTCCTGTTTGCCCCCAGGTGTCCTGCTGTCTCTGCGGAAGCCGCTGCTTCTCCAACAGGCAAGCTTGCTGCCCTTGCCAGCGCCGGCCAGTTGAAGGTGTCCACCTCCTGCAGAGCGTGGGCTGGGAGGGCGTGGGGACGAAGCCAGCTGATTAATGCAGAGAGCAGAGGAGCCAGAGAGGAGAGCCCGGAAAGCTCCGTGTTCTAGATGTTTAACTTCATGGCACCTTTTGTGCATTTCTGGAGTTAGGCATAAAGTGCAGATCTGTGGGAGGCAGCCTGGCAAACTGTGGGGCGTGTCCTGCTGAGACGAGGAGCTGGTGGGGTTTCTAGGATCATTCCAATTAGATCGCCTTTTGAAACCGTGTACAACATTTGCTTTTTGATTTTTTTTCCCTTCCCGTGCCTCAGGGCATCTCCCTGGTTCCTCATCAGTGAACGAATCCGTTCCCTCCACCTCTGGGACGCGGGGCCTTTGATACCGGTGTTCTCGGAAAGGAGGGAAGAATAATTAACAAATTAATTAATTGTCCTTTGTTTCCACTTCAGACAAATAAGGTAGTATTTCTAGCCCAACAGGTTGCACGTGAATAAAGGGTCATTAGTGACTATTTAAAAATGCATGTGTGCCTCCAGTGAGCAAACACAGACACCCCCCCACCCCCAGTCCTGGAAGTCTGACCGGCGCCTGACTAGCTCCCCAAGGAGCCTAGCCAGCTTCCGGGGCCTGGCCCCAGAAGTGAAGCTCCATGTGGATGTTTGTTTCTATGAAAAACAAACAAACAAAAAACCCCAAAAAAGCACTCCCCCAGCTTTTGCAAAAGAGTTGAAAGCAGGGCCTTGAAGAGATGTTTGCACACCTGTGGTCACAGCAGCATCACCACAGTCGCCAAAAGGCAGAAGCAGCCCCAGTGCCCGCTGACGGGTGACGGCCGTGCACACCATGGAACAGTGTTCAGCCTTAAAAGGGAAGGGAATTCTGACCATGTGCCGACGCGGATGAGCCCGTGAACATTATGCAGGGTGAGATCAGCCAGTCACCAAAGGACAAACCTGATTCCAGTCATGGGAGGGAGCTGGAGGAGTCCGATTCACAGAGGCAGAGAGTGCAGTGAGCGGTGGGTGCCGGGGGCTGGGGGCGGCGGGGGCAGCTGGTGTTCAATGGCACAGAGTTTCAGGTTTCCAAGATGAAAATAGGTCTGGAGTTCAGTGGTCGTGTTGGCCGCCCAAGAACATGAACGTACTTAATACCCCTGCACTGTCCGCTCAGAAGGGTTTAGACGGCCATGTATCGCTGAGCTGACGAGGGTGTCACAGCCAGAGGCGCCCCAGAACTAAGCCAGTGCTTCCCCGAGGAGTGGGGGTTCCACGTCCACTAATTCAGTGTTGGCAGCGATGGTACAGAACCACGTCCGTGAACAATGGGACCCGCCCGCACGTTTACGTGTGTCCTTCTCTGCACTGTGTGTCTGCTGTCTGGGCCCCTGGTCCCGCCATCGTTTCCCTGGGCTAATGTTTACGAATGTGGTCTCGGACCTGACTGAAACGTTTTATCCCTTGCAGTGAAGAGCGTTTCTCTGAGTTGGTCTGGGAAATTCCAGGCTGCAGACACCAGCTAATTTCCCGTCTTTGACCCTTTCTGCCATGTTTCTGGCAAACGTGAGTCGACAGGTTGAGGTCCGCAGGCAGCATTGGAATTCAGGGCTTCGTGCGTGTGCTGGTCCGGCAGCCCTGCCCTCGTGCCCCGTGTTCTTAGGAGGGAGTCAGTTGGCGGATGAGAAATAATATTTGTTGAGCATGGTAGAGGGTAAATCATATTTATACTTTACTCTGGGAATAAAAGTACTTCCAAAAGCATATTTGATTTTGAAATCACCTTTCTGATTAAGAGTCCCTTTAAAAGGACAGTTAAATAAACTGTCATTGGAAAGACTCCTTAAGTGTAGACGTGGTTTTCCATTTACTGGTGTGTTGGAGGGTTTTAGGCACTGGTTTGAATCTCTGTTTTCCACTTTTTTCTTATATGTTTTTTTTTCCTTCGAAGATGTTTCAGACAGGCTCAGTCCCCTAAGATTCTTGCCTGCTGTGGCTCTCCCTGCCACTGGGCTCTTGTCGGAATCAAACGTCTTCAGAGCCGGAGGCTGGCCCCGCTGTCCGGGTACAGTGCTGGGGAAGCCCTGCTGGTCACATGTCCCTAGGATCCCATCACCGGGCACCTCCTGTACGCACCATTGGGTGGGGCCTGGGGTGCTGGAGGCCCACATCCTTGTGTCCCACCGCCCTTCCCACCACCTTCCCTTCAAGAGTCACAGAGCCCAGTTCCCAGGTCAAGTCAAGGATTCATGCACAGGGCCTGGGCTGAGCAGAAGCATGGGTACCTAGATCGAAGACTGTTTAATTTTTAAACCCTCCCTTTCCTCCTGTAAGAAAAAAAACATTGCAGGGATCATGGCTCTGGAACCCAATGGAGCCAGAGTCAAATCCTGGCTCCCACTTAAGAAGCGTGTGACCCCAGCGAGACACCGCCTCTCTACCAGCCTCAGTTTTTTCATCTGTGAAATGGAGCTCCTGGTTCCGCTGACAGGGCTATAGGAATGAGAGTCGGCATCTACCTGGCTCAGAGCAGAAGGCCATCGTTCGGGGCACAGATGACAATGATGTGGGGGGGTGAACTGGGGCACCGTCTGCTCATTGGTCCGGGCCTGCACCTCAGGCCCGGCTCATGGGGACCCAGCCTCACAGCCCCCAGCAGCCTGACCACCCTGTGCTTCTTAGTAAAGTCGCTGCCTGCGGGACCGGATGAGAAGTGACAGTTGATACAAAATCTGACCAGTTCCATGGCGTGGTCTTCCTCCTCCAGCCCCAGACTTCTGCATCTTCTTTCCCACCTTCCCCACCTGCTGCCCCCGCACCAGTCCCCCTCCCACTTCCTCCCCCGCCCGTCTCGAATTCAGGGCCACCCAGGGGTAAGGATGGGACCCATGACCGTCCTAGAGCCCTCGGCGTGGACGGGAGCCCCCTGTGCCATCCCTGGAGTGACCAAGGGCCAAAGATGATGTCATCTTCCACTGCTGCCTAGACACTGGCCCCCCACTGTGTCCCTACAAGAGCCATGCTGCTGGGAGGGCTCCCTCGGGAGCTGTGAGTGTGTGCGTGTGAGCTTGTGTGTGCCGGTATGTGTGTGAGTGTGTGTGCACACATGTACGGGCACGTGCACCCAGTGGCTGCTTTTGCAGAGGTGCTGCTGGCATCAGTTGGGGGGGTCTCTGGGGGGAGAGTTGCTGGGAGGCTGGAGGCAGGTGGCGGGGGGTGGGGGGAGCCGGATGTCTGAGGGTGTCCTTGTTCCGGGAAGCGAGCGGGAACGGGCGGGAAGCGTCCTCTCCCTGGTGAACCTGACGGGCCATGGGTCACGCTGGGGCTGGGGCGGGGGGTGCTCACATGGATGACTGTGTCCCTGAATTCGAAGGAGAGCGTGGTCCCTGACCATGAAGGCTGTCAGAGGAGTTTTTGTGAGCAGGTCTTTTTTTTAAAGAAGGAGAGACTTAGATAAACAGAGAAAAGCGGACAGGCCTCTGGGCAGGAGAAAGGGTGTTGGGGGTGGCGTGGGGGGGCCTGTGTGAGGGCCCAGGGGACGACCGAGACCAGCCTGGGAGGGCAGCGGGTGCCACCGGGGTGTGAGAGGTGAGGCCACGCGACCCTCCCGCGCCTCAGACGGCCGTGAGTCCCGGGGGCCCCTCCAGGCCAGGCTCCAGCACAAACCGTGGTTCCTGGGTGCCACTGTGGGGCTGGGAGCACTTGTGGGCTGCCTCCCGGAGACCTCAAGGAGGACCAGGCACCGGCGGGGGCTGGGGGGGCATACTTCGAGAGGCAGGTGGACGTGGCGGCGGCTGCCCTGTGACTGCCTTAAGGCCGAGGGGGAGAGGTGACCTGGACTCACTCTCGGAGGAGGAGGAGGGCCGGGAGCCCGGCCCTCGGCGGTTTCAGTGGTGGCGGCCGCGTCGAGGGGGAGCTCGGCCGTGCCCAGCAGGCCTGGCAGCACGTCCTGGGCCGTGCGGTCCTGCCGCCGGCTGTGAGCAGAGCAGTTGAGAGGCAGAGAGGCCTCAAGGAAGTGTGTGCGTGTGGGCGTGTGGGCGTGTGTGCGTGAACGTGTCCTCCATGCGCGCTGGGGGCGGGAACGCAGGTGCTCTCTCTGCTGTATGTTCTTACGAGGGCACTGATCCTATCAGATCAAGGCCCACCCTTGTGACCTCATCTCTCACCTTAATTGCCTCCATAACATCCCGTCTCCAAATAGTCACACTGGAGGTTGGGGCTTCGACGTATTGATTTGGGAGGCAGGTGGTGATGAAGGCAGAGCCCCAGGTTCCCAGCTTGGGCACCCAGACAGGTAGGGGTACAGCAGGGGGACCACGTGCAGTTCTGAAACAGGTCAAGACTCCGGCATCCGCCCCACCTGGCCCAGCCCAGCCCTGACTCTGGTGGGCTCTGAGGACCCTTCCCAGGGATACACGGGAACCAGAAGTGTGTGCAGAAGGGGCAGAGAGGAGGCAGCCTGCGTGGGAAACCCTGTGCTGGTGCCCTGGGCCAGTGGCACAGAGCCGTCTGCAGGGGCTGTTGGGGGGCGTGTGAACCCCGCTTCCTGGAGGCACTGCCTGCGTGAGGGCTGCCCCTTTGCGCCCTGGGCTGTAGGGGCTGCACACGTGGACACAGGGAGAGCTGGTGTGATGGAGGCCGACTGTGTCCCGGTGGTGCTGGTGCTGGTGCTGGCGGGAAGGCCAGGTGGGTGTAAGGAAAGCATGGGTTCCATCCACTGCTGGGCGAGCCCTCGGGCTGCATGAACACAGCCTGCTCCCAGCTGCTCTGCACAAGGCTTCCCTCTGCTTGCCTGACCCTGACGGTGTCTCCAGGGGCCCCTCATGACCTGTCCTCTCCCTCCCTGCCCACCCCCTTCTCCCTGGGGCTCCCCTAGGCTCCAGGTCCTGCCTACGCCCAGAACAGGGCATGTGCTAAAGTGTGAACCAGGCCCCTCGCACCTCCTCTCTCCCCTGGCTCCTCCCCGACCTGGACGCCCCCTCCCATCCACCCCAACCTGGTGCAGCCCCTGCAGGGCTGGCGGTTGTTTACCACGGAAGCCAGCAGCCAGCAGGCCTCCCCCGCCAATCTCATCTGGGCGGGATTTTAATAAAGCCCTCGGCACAGCTGGCTCCATGCATCACTCAGTCCCCGAAGGTGGCCGGGCCTTTGATGGATACACGACAGTCAGAACCCACGGCTGCAGTAACGTCTCGACAGCCTGCTCCCCACCCCCGGCAAAGCCCCCGGGAGAGCGGGAGCCTCGGAGGGGAGGGAGGGGCTCACAGGAGAGCCTTCTGCTCGGAGCCCCAGGCCACAAGCCCTAATGAAACGAGATTACATGGTTCGGACTTTGACACACCAGTTTGAAAAATGGACATTTTCCCTCTGCTTTCTTTCTTTTTTCATTATTCTGGTCCTGCCTGAGGGGGGGGAAAGAGGCTCCTGTGGTTCTGAGAGGAGCTGAAATTGTGTAAGGGGGGCGTGAGCAGATGGAGGCAGTTGCCAGATGGGGGCGCTGCTGGGGGTGCTGGAGAAACTGGAAAGCTGGGCGTGGTGCCTTTCAGCCTGTCTGGCTTCGGGCTTTGGGGGCTGTCTTCCCTAGGGTCTCCTAGGCTTTATCACTTCCTTCTTCCTCCTCTGGCCTCAGAGGAGACCCCTGCCCCCAGGAGGAGGAGGAAGTGCAGCTGGGTGCTGCCTGGGGCCACCTTGTCTCACTTAGTCATTTGGGGTCCACTGCTGGGGTGATGAGCCCACATTCCCTGCGTCCTCGATCTCTGTGGCCTCCCTGCCTGGTACCCAGTGCCAGACCCTCATGGTGTGCGCCTGTCTTCACGTCCAGGCGACGCCCGCACACCCTTCTCATTTTGGACCATTTGCATCCTGCTTTCTTCAGAGCAGAGGGGCTGGGCGGCGATGCCATGCGGTGGATGTAACCTGTGAGCCTGAGGGGTCCCCGGGGCTCGGCCACCTGGGCGGCATCCTGCTGGCGAGCCCCCAGTCCCCTCTGCAGGAGCTGAGGGGTCTCACTCCATTAGAAGCGGCAGCCGCACTGGACCAGCCACACTTCTGACACCAGCTTCAAGTTCGGGGCTTCCAAAACCACCCTCAGATACTGTAATTGACTAGAAGGACTCCCAGAACTCAGAAAAGCGATTATGCTCACAGTTTTGGTTCATTACTGCCAAAACACACCGATTAATTTCAGCCAATAGAAGAGGCAATGGGGGCCGAGTCAAGGAAAGCAGGAACCGGCGGGGCTTCAGCTTTGCTTTCCCGGCTCTACCCGCTGATTGCTGTGCCTGTGGAGAACCCCAAAACCTTCATGAGCAGGGGCAGGCCCACGTCACCCTTCCCAGAGAGGCAGGAGAGGGCCTGGGCTGGGCGCAGGAGTGGGAAGTCCAGGGGGGCTGCCACACCTGCCAGGGGCCCCGCGCCAGGGCCGTCCAGGGGCCGTCGGCTCTGGGCTGGGCGGGGGCGTTCCTGTCGGGAGTCCCTGACTCAGGGCCGCACACACGATCTGAAAACCCTGTGGCTCAACAGGTATTGTAACAAACGGCAGTGTGTGTGGAGTGCGCTCTGGAGGCTTCCATCTCCCCATGAGGGAACCTTTTGTGAAGCGAATCATCAGCCAATTGGTGTTTTTTCAACAGCGGATTTGCCTAAAAGGAGACACACCTGTTAATCTTAGATCTCTCATGATGCCACTGCAAGGAAGGAAGCAGGGATGCGAGAGCGTCCAGAACTTGCACAGAAACATACGCACCTTTGAATTCTGCGCTGCTTTGCAAGGTGCTCTCACACACGTCATGGAGTCTGGACCCCGGCGGTCACTCCGCCTGCAGGTGGGAGGGCGGTGAGTTGCTTTCCCCTACATGGAGATGAAGACACTGAGGGTCAGCGATTAAGGGGCTTCTCCACAGTCGTGTTGTTTAAAAGAGGCAGTGTGGCATGTGCTGTGTGCCCACAGGCCCCGGATGCCTCCAGATTTCACACATGCACACACACACGCACACTCAGGTGTCCACTGTCGGTAGCTGGTGAACACCTGTCGCTTGCTGTGCCTGTCCTAAAGTTCTGGTCTGACCTCCTACATCTGCATGAAACCTGTGCACACGGGTCTTGGCCGTGGTCCTCTCCAAAGTCCTCAGGAAAGACCGCAGAGCCCCCCTCTGTCCGGGGTGCTGGCAGGGGGGCCGGGCGGGGCCCGGAAGACTGTGCTGGTGGCAGAGGTTTAATCAGGCAATGAAGGGCCCCTCCCCTCCCCTCAGCTGTGCAGTGACGCCTGCAGGTGACTTCGTGGTGCTTCTCTCCTCTCGGGTCACCTGAGCCAAGTGCCTTGCTGTTCTGTCACCAGGAGAGAGAGGCCCGCCTGCTGAGAGGTGAGGGGAGTGAGCGAGGCCGCCCCCACCCGGCAGGGGTACCACGCTCCACCAGGCCCAGGGCTCCCGGGAAGAAGCTGGGCTCTGCCCAACCGGCCAGCCGGGTGGGAGGCACTCTGCGAGCCCCGCCCAAGGGGAGCCACGGCCCTGAAACAGGATGTCCTCTGGTCCACAGGCGGCCTTTCCAGACTTTCACCCCAAGGGGCTTTTCCCTTTGTGTCGCTGTGGATTCGAAAGGCCACAAAAGAGGCAGCTTTGCTGTCAGACCGAGGGGGCAGCACCCAGGCAGCCTGGCTCAGCGCTTCCAAACTGTGAGCAGCAGCCCTTCCCCACTCCCGGGGGGGTACAGGGAGGGAGGCCCCCACTGCCCTGCGTCCCCTCCCCTGGGCTTGTCCCCAGGCCCACCCCCGGCGCAGGTGACAGGATGGGTTGCCACTGCAGGCCCACCCCCGAAGCCCTGGGCGCTGTGGCCATCTCGGGCCCTGAAACGAGTAGCCATTCTTCCTGGACAGGGAAGCAGTGGGAACAGGGGCCCTTTGACGCTGTCCTTGCTGCACGTTGTGAGGGAGGGAGGAGGCTGGGGGCTCGGCTGTGGGCAGGGCAGGAAGGGGCCGCTTGGCAGGGGCTTCCACCGAGGCACAGCTGGCCAGGAATGCCCCAAGTTCTGTTCCTGACCCAAGGGCTGCCGATGCAGGGCGCTACTCACAGGCAGGGCCCCTGCTGCCCCTTGGCCCTCCCGGATGTACTGGGACCTGTCCTTGCAGGTGACAGCCCTTGGCCTTGGTGGACACCTGTGGGCAGCCCTGCCCTGCCTTGGCGGGGCCTGGCAGGACTCCATGGCTGGCACCACATGGGTCCTGGGGAGCAGGGCAAGGAGGAGGAGGGGATGGAAGGAGGCACAGGCCCCCTGAGAGCCCTGGGGAGCGGAGAGCCTGAGGGGTCGGGGGCATCTGCACTTGCGGAGGTGGAAGGAGCTGACTCCAGCGTGAGGGGCTCCTCCTGGGGTGTGCAGTGTGCTCAGAGGCCCGGGTCCCCATATCCTGCCCCCTGTACACACAGACTGCCCTCCGAGGAGTCCCCTCTTGGTCACTCACACCAGGCTCTGCATCCCGCCGCAGCCTGGGTAGAATTCTGCACACTAAGGGTTTGCCTCTTTGGAATCTCTATGTGCTTTCAACATGCGAAGGTTCTGTCCCACTTTGCAGGGCTTCAGCCCAGGGGCCCCGGCTCGGCGGTCCTCACAGGTGGCAGGGTGCGGCCTGAGCTTCTAAGTGGTGTGGGAGGTCACCTGAGCGCCCCCGACTCAGACCCCTGAGGGTGGGACTGCAGCCTGGCCACTGTGATTTTAGGGTGGGTTTACTCACTCTTCTAGGCGGCGGTGGCCGGCACTGGCTTCCTGCATGTTGGCAGCTGGGGAAATCGGTGGCTTGGGAGCCCTCTGGGGACAGAGGGTGGGACTGAGCCGGCCTCTCCTGCTGCCCTGGCTCCGTCCCAGCCCCCCTGCCCTGCAGCTCGTCCTGGTCATGGGTACCTAGGAGCTACCTGGGCAAAATGGACAGACATCGCATCCCATCGCTGTCCAGCAGCGGTCTCTGAGCCTGGCCAGGCTCCTCCTGGACCTGCCTTTGCATTCTCAGAATCCATTGCAGGACCCCAGTGCAGACAGGCGGCGACAGATGGGAAGCCAGGTGGAACAGAAGGGGTTAACTGGGACATAAACTCATTTGCACATTGAAATACATCCTAAAGGGGGGGGGCTTCGTTTGAAAGTTCTATGCATTAATCCATCTTCCTATGGAAAGGAGGAAATTATTCATAATTAAAAAGTAATAATAATGTAGTGCGAAGGAACTCAGCTGTATGTTACCCAGAAAGAAGCTGGGAGGGTGGGCAGCCTATTTTTAATGGTCTCCATGGTGACAGAGATTTTGTTTACAGTGATTTTTTCCCCCCTCTTGTTCTTCAGCAAGGCAATTGCTGATTTGCATTTTATTAGAAAGTACTGCTGGCAAATCCCTGATGTAGACTGGAGTGGGACCCTGGGAGGGGCTGGGAGGGGCTGGTAGGGGTCTGAGCCTCTGTGGGGCTGTGCATGGACCACAGCCCCAGCAAGAGCACAAGAGGAAGAGGGAGACCCTCAGCTGCTGGGGAGTCCTGGCCCCAGCTCGATCCCCCAGCGCACTGAGGATCTCCCGACCTCCACAGATCCCATCCCAGACCCCTGAGGAAGGGGAGGGGCTTAGGGACCCCTGTCTCTGTGCGCCGTCCCGTGCAGTCCCTGCCGAGGGGCACACCCTTGCCCACCCCCCAACCCGTTGCACAGCGTCGTAGCACCGCTCTGTGTCCACTGCTCCCACCCCCCAGAGCCCCCAGCCGCCTGCTCAGGGCAGCTGGGCGGGTCCCAGCGACTCTGCCCCCAGCCCGTGCGAGGCTGGCAAGGGCCACTCACTGAGGGCACAGGGCCCAGGGCCGCCGGCTGGGCTGCAGATGGCGTGGCAGCTGTGTGCCCCGTGGAAGCCAGTATGAGTGGCCGCTGGCCAGGCCGCAGAAGGACGGCGCAGGCTGGGTGTGCAGGTGCCAGCGCTTCCCGGGCTGGGGGCCCGAATGGGTGCCTGACGGCTGCCCAGCCTCCTCCTGTTTCCCACCGCCACCAGGTGTGGGTCTGAGAAAGGGCAGAGAAGCCAGTCTCCACTCTGTGGCTGTGGCTCTGCCGGCGCCCAGAACCTTCTCCCCTCACTCCGGTGAAAACCTGCCACCCACGTGCCACCGGCCATGCGGGAAGGATGGGGCTTGCGAGCTTCCTCAGAGTTCCTGTCTGTGGTCCCTCCCCACACCCCCCAACCAGGACTTTGGAGTGCCGTGGGGACTCACAGCGCCTTTGGGGTTCTTAAGGGGTAACCAGATCCATGGCACATCTTCCACCCAGAGATTCGCACCTTCCTTTGGGGGCATTTGGATTCCAGGTCAAGGACATTGAGAGAGCGCAGCCCTCAATCCCCAGCTTGGGTAAGGACATCCGTCCTGCTGAGGAGGAACACGCGGGCAGCCTTCCCCCACGGGCGCCACTGCTGGTCTGGGTTGGGTTTGATTTTGGTTTGGGTCTCTCTCCTTTTTGTATTCCATCTACAACTGACCGTCTCAGGCAGCTCCCCCTCCCCTGTTTTTGTTTTTTTTTTTAAATCAGCAGAGCCTTTTGGGAAAATGCCCAGATTTCCCCTTTCCTGGGAGTGGAGGAGAGACAGGGTAGAGGTGGCTTGTTTCTCTGGCTACGGCATGTGCGATGGAGAAAGTCTGGGGTTGGGGTGCACAGGGGCTCAGGGGTTCCACTGTACTGTTGGCAGGAATCACACCACACACACGCATCACACACACTTTCATACACATGTGCACATATACACAGTACATACATAAATACACAGCATGTGCACTCTTGCATGCACATACGTACACACATTCAGTGATACACATACATACACATCACATGCACACATCACACTCCTGCTTACACACACATGGCCCTGCTGAGACCGTTCATTCTTTCATGTGTTCAGCAGCCCCTCAGTGCTGCCCCAGGGCTGCAGGAAGCCCGGGTTTGGCTTGTTCATGGGTCCAACACATAGTAGGTGCTCAAGAACGACTCGTTGCCAGAATGAATGAATGAATGAATGAATGAATGAATGAATACATGCTCTGTGTCGGGCACCGCAGGAGACGTAAGAGAGTCTGATCTGGTCCTGCCCTCATTGATTTACAGTCTCATCGGGGGAGTGGGATGTGGGGACAAAGGACTTGCAAACAGGCAGTGATTACAGGACAGGGTGAGGGCAAGTCTGGGGCCGGGGCCCTGAGGAGGATCACCTAATCCAGACCCGGGAGGGAGGGCAGGTGCCTGGCGCTGGGGCCTGCAGGCCGAGCTGGCCTTCATTATACCCGCAAGAGCCCCTCGCAGAAGCACCTAGAGACCTGCCCTCTAGACAGCATTAGACTCCCAAGAGCCAGCACTGAGAAGATACACAGTCTAATTAGAAAATGGACAAAAGTCCACAAACAGTCGTGTCGCCAAAGAGGACAGACAGCTGCCACGTAAACAAGGCAACAGTAAGGCCCCTCGCAGAAGCAGCTTGGTTTGTGTTCGGCTGAATAACTTGGGGAAGATCTGAGGATCCCGGGGGCCCAGAAGCCGGGGGCCTTTCGGCACGCTGCCTGCGGCGGTGCTGAGGCAGCAGCGGCCGGGCCGTGCTCTCAGGGCGCAGGCAGACGCCGCTGGCTTGGGGCGGACTAAGGCTGTGGGGATCTCAGAGGACATGGACCCAGAGGCAGCCCGGCCCCAGAGGGCCCAGCATCCAGGAAGCTGCGTGTGTCTGGCGTCCCAAAGGCAAGCTGAGCTGGAACAGGAAGGCAGCAGACGCAGGGACGCCTGAGGCAGGCCACGCGCCGGCCCTCACCGGTGCCCGGGCCCAGGCTGACCCCACGAGGTCGGGGGTCCGGGGCCTGCCGGTCCGGTCTGGGGAGGCCCGGGGCTCGGGCCCGCCTGCTCTGGGGCTTGAGATGCGCCGCCTCCCAGCTGCCTGCCCATCCGCTTCACTTCTTGCTTGGAATTTTCCATGTGGGCAAGAGGCATCACACCAGCTACCCTCCGCTTGTCACTCACGGATTTCAGAAGGGCAAGTAGGTAAGGAATTAGCTGGCAGGCACTTTACGTGCCACTGGAGTAAAAACAAACAGATAATAACAGGGTTGGGAGGATGTGGGGAAATTGAGAGTTTCTTACGTTGCTGGTGGGAACGTAGAACGGTGCAGCCGTGGAAAGCAATACGGCGGCCCCTCCAAAGGTTAACCATGGGAAGACCGCGTGACCCAGCACACCCACTGCCAGACACACACCCATCAAAACGGAAGCGCCCACGTTTGTGGGGGCACTAGTCACAAATGCCAAACGGTGGAAACAACCCAAGTGTCTGTGGACAGATGCACGAATAAACAAGTGGTGGTCTGTCCATACAGTGGAATATTATTCGGCCATAAAAAGGAATCAAGTTTCTGCTACAACATAGATGAACCTTGAAAACACTACACTGAGCAAAAGAAGCCAGACATGAAAGGTCACGTATGTATGGTTCCTTTATATGCAATGTCCAGAACAGGCAAATCCACAGCAGAATGTAGATTCGTGGTTGCCAGGGGTGGGGGCTGGGGGCTGGGAGGTGCTGGGGAGAAACTGCAGAAACGGTGAGGCACATCCTGGAGTGATGGAAACATTTGGGAACTAGGTAGAGGCGGTGGCCGCACAGCACAGCGAACGTACTGAACGCCACTGAGTTGTTCACTTTAAAATGCCTAATTTTGTGTTATGTGAATCTCCTCTCAATAAGCAAAGTAAAAAAGAGTTACTCACAGGCGAGACCACTAACAGCCACTGCCACTGAGAGGCTCAGCCCGCCCAGGCCCCGGCTCGGCACGCAGGAAGCCTCAAGGTCAGCCCCCACCGCGGCCCTGGGGGGCCGGTGCGCCCACACCGCGCCGCACGGATGGACAAAGGAGGCCTGGGGTACTTGCCTCCTTGCCGAGGGCCGGAGCCCGGGCCGTAAACAGATGAATGCCCGCAGGTCCCACTAGCCAGCTCCCTGGAGGAGAAACTGCCCTTTCACCATTGCATTCTGACTGCCCAGCCCAGCGCCTGGCACGTAGTAGGTGTTCAGATAGCTTCAACCAGTAAAGGATGATTCCCCGTCACCTCATACACAAGACTTTGCACCCAGGGCTCCTTGTGCAAAACCCTCTTGGAGGTCTCCCACCCCAGGGAATTCTTGCCTCACTCTCCCTCCTCCTTTGAGATTCTGCAAAGTGCCCCCCTCCTCCGTGGTCCCCAGTCCGAGGGGACACATCTGTCCCAGACCACGCTCGCCTTCTGGTTTGAATATAAGCCGAATGTGGGGCCTGATCCACGTCGTGCATGGTGACAATGGTGTGGGTTTCCGTCTCGTCTCCAGTGAAGTGACACACTTCTCTGAAAGTGTGTAATTTCCTCCCTGCTTCTCTTTGAACAGCAGGGCAGATGCTCTGACCTCTGTGACGTCGGTGACTGAGTCACTTGCTCATTCAGGAGGCGTGTGAGGTTACTTCTCCTCAGCACGGGCAGACATGCACTGACGTAGGTGAGTGTCATGGAGCCGCAAGTCACTTCTGTCACTCAGCAGCAGCTCCTGCACAGCTTTGCCTGGAAGTTCGTGCAGACCCACTTTGTTAGCTCATAGGCTTCTGGAAAACAGTCTGCATCTTGAATTTCTTTGAATTTCCCAGAACGCTCAGAGTGTCGCCCTGCATGGTGGGTCCTCAGTAAACACAGTCGCTTGGCTGTATTAGTCAGCTCCTGTCAGCCGCTGCCTCCTTGCCGCTCCTCCCGGGGCAGAGCGCTCTGGCGTCTCTCTCTGTAAGGACACTAACCCTGGGGACCCCACCCTCAAGACTCATCTAAACCTAGTGACCCCATGCTGTCACAGTGGGGGTTAGGACTTCTACACAGAAATGGGGGGCGTGAATGTTCAGACTTGCGGTCCACAGCACTGGCGTCAGCCCTTCCACTGAGGGGGCCAGCCACCTCCAGAAGCAAGTGTGCGGCTGCCCCGGGAACCTGTGAGTCAGATCTCATCATCCGGAGGGGCCCCTTCTCTGCGGCTGGGTCACGGCTTTCGGGAGATGTGAGGCTGGGAGTTAGCCGTGAGGCTCGCAGGGCATTTGCAGGTGTGGAAGGAAGTGAGGGCGTCATCCTCACCTGGTCCTGGGGTGGGTCTCCCGTTCCACGGTGCCCAGCGCCTGCCAGTCAAGTGGAGGTTTGCTGGCAGCAGAAGAAGGCACCTGAGAGGCCCCGGGGAGAGTGTGGCTGTCCTTTCCGGACACGCACAGTGAGGGTGTTGTCGGGGGAGCAGTCGGAGCCCGCCGGCCCCGAGAATGGGCAGTGCTGTGGGGGTGGCGCTCCCTGCAGGTGCCCAGCGCGGAGTCCCGGCGGCTGGCGCTCAGAAGGCCCCAACTCCCCGAAGGCTTTCAGGGGAAGGTTTCTAAAGACAGGGTGAGGGAGGGGGTATGTGATCAGCTCGTGGACGTGCTTCTGATGGGTCGGTGGTGAGGTCATCGGGAGTCCGCATCATCAGCCTCCTGGTTCCAGCAGGTCTGTGGTCCCCGTGCTTGTGGGCAGCGCGCAGTTAACGTCTTCCACCCGCTGGGGGTTTCAGTGTCTTTAGAACAGCTCAGAGGACACGGCTCAGAATGTTATCTAGAGCCCTCGAGGAGGAAGTGAAGGCCCTCGACTTTGTTTAATGGCTAAACTTATTATTTTATCTTGCTTGACTGCTTTCCTTTCTTTCTGCCTTTTCTCGCTTCTCTGATTAATTTATTCTTTGGACCTCGGGGAGGGCCTAGTTTCTCCACAAACAAGAGGCGGGCAGAGGACGTGGGGGGGGGGGTTCTGTGCGAGGAAGGCCCCACAGGGTCCTGCTGGGTTACCATCCAATGGGGCACTTGAGAAACGTGCATTTCGTCGTATGTAGATTTTATTCTCAGAAGCAAGAGAAAAAAGGAATTGTAAACAAATATTGAACTGTAGTTACGATGAATGTGCCGATATATCTGACGTATTGAGAGGGGCAGTGCCCCGATGCCTGCAGCTTTCCTCTAAAAGCGTCAGCAATAATGAAATTAACAGAAGTTCCTGAGGGAGAAAGAAAATGATACGTCAGAAGCTTGGGCCTCAAAACAGGCGTCAGAAGAAATAAATGGAGATAAGATAAAGCAATAAATAATAAAATAGGGTGATGGGTGGTCGGAGAGGTGGACGGATATGCAATAGCGCAGGTGTAGGTGGTGGGTACCCAGGAGCTCCCTGCAGACTCCTTCAGCTTTTCTGTGTGTTTGAAAATGTTTACGAGAAGATGCTGGAAAGAATCCATTGTCAAGTAAGGGCATACAGGGCTGTTTCTGGAGAAATCTGCAGGGGAGGGGGGATTTACTTCATGGTGGTCGGCAGGAGGTGGTGAGCCCACGTGTTTCTGGGTCCCGGCGCGTGCCGGGTGCCATGGGGCTGGGGCGGTGCGTCGACGCTTTCAGATCCTCAAGCTTCTGAGGTAAACGCTAAGCAGCGTAGGTCCAGGCCAGATGTCAGGTCCTGATGCGGGAGTTGAGACTACTTTGAGTTTCCACGATTCTGGTCTCCCAGGATTTTATAGACCAGGTGGAAGATCAAAATACCCGTACATGGAGGGATTCATTGCCCCAGATGTGGTGTTTGGTGGGCGTGCTGCCGGACTCTGGAGACGGAGGAGTGCAGAGGGGCTGGGCCAGCCAGCTGAGGCTGCTGGAGGCTGTGGGAGGGGAAGGAGGCGGGAGGGAGTCCCTGCACCAGGACTGCAGTAACAGGGTCAGGGTTGGGTGTATGGGGAGACTCAGGCTGGGGAAACAGGTGGGAACTAGGGGTTCCATAGGTTGGAGGCAGATTTTAAAGGGCTCTGAGAGTCAGGGCTGGGAGAATTCTCAAAAGACCAGGCTGCAGGGAGCCATGGATGGTTCTTGAGCAGGGGAGGTCACGGGGCGGGGTTGAGCATAGAGAGTGGTTAGAGGAACCAGATGGGTGGTGGGAGAGAAGAAGGAAGCCTCTGAGGAAGGAGCCCACGGAGGCTGGCGGCCAGGATGGGTTATTGGAGCAAGAGAGGGGCCAGGGCTGAGGTCTGGACCCACACGGATTTCTTCCTGGCCCCTTACAGGCTGGCCCCGAGCTGTGTCTGTGCCACCCTGGGGCCAGCTGCACGCCTGGGCACAGAGGGCTGTGCGGCAGGTGGGGGAGGGGATGGAACCGGTGACGTCTGTCTTCCCCGAAGCCCCTGAGGCCTACAGGGCTCCGGCCAGGGTTCTGGGCTCCCTGCATCTCTCCTGCTCACTCTGGCAGAGTCTGCTTAGGCAGGAGGGGCGGTGGGGGCTCCCACCTCCATGTCCCTGCCAGGCCGGCTGCCCCGGGGGACCGCTGCCTCAGCTCTGAGGCTTCTGCTCTCCCCTTGCCCCTTCCTGAGTCTCCTGCGGTCCTTCATCTTGGCGGGGCGCAGGGGGTGCCTAGCCTAGCAGCAATCTTAGAAAGAGGAGAGGATTCTGGAAATAGTAGCACCCCAGGATCACGCCTGGGGGCAGGGGCGAAGGGCGACGAGGCCAGAGGGCAGGAGGCAGGAAGGGAGGGTGTTGGGGACGGACAGGCCCTGCCTGGGAGTCAAGAAAGAGGAGCCGTCTTCACCACAGTCAGGCAGGCTCTTGTGGGCTGGGGACAGAGATGGCGTGCGGGGGTGAGAGACCGGGAGGTCAGTGGGCAGGTTGGGCACTCACAGAGGGACCCACGGAGGGGGCGCCTTTAGGGTGGGGACCAATTCTGAGCCCCCCTCGGATTTGCATAAGGACAGATGGGGGGACCTGCTGTTGGGGTCTGGGTCCACTGGACAGAGAGGCACAGAGCTGTGCCAGCCGAGGGCCTCCAGGACAGCCTGGCACCCAAAGGGCGGCCACCAGGTGATGGGTCAGGCGAGCCCAGAGGAAGGCGGGTGGGGGGTCTGCTTTCCACTAGACTGAGGACCCAGGGAGGTGGGCTTGGGCTGCAGGTGAGCGGGGGGAGCCGACTCCTTCCTCCTGGCCCCCCGGCCACTCCCCTCCCCTGGGCTGCTGCCCCCCTGCTGGGGCAAGGGATCAGGAGGGGCCTCCTGGCGGGACACCAGCTCTTTAAACAACAGAATGAACGGGAGGCCTCTACACCTGTGCGGTCGCAGACCCTGACAGCCGGCTCGGCCCGTGGGCTGATGTGAGCCATCCTGGAGGGAGGGCCGGTGCCGCTGGTGGCCCTTGTTAGAGATGCGGAAGCTGAGGTCAGAGAGGCTGAAGAAACTGGCTCCGGACAGAGCGGGAGTTGTGTCAGATCCAACCTGCTGGCGGACCCCACCCTGGTGCTCTGGAGTCAATGCCAGGCACTCCCTGCCACCAGCCCTCAGCCAAACCCCCTCCTCCAAATGTCCAGCCTCCCGTTTTACAGACGGGAAACTGAGAGCCGAAAGCGACGGCCTTTCAAGGCCAAAACACCCCCGGAGCCCAGCAGCCAGGTCCCTGGACCACCTCTTCCTGTGCAGCCCGCCGGGGGCCCCCATCGCCCAGGGGGCTCCTCTTCCCTCTGTGTCCCCCACGTCCCCTCCGGCAGGAGCCCTCGCAGCCTCTCCAGGAATCGTTAGTACCCGTCAGCGGCAAGCAAACAAACTCCCCACTCCATTTATTTCGCAAGCCTCCCGATTTAATTAGCTTTTCCAGTTTTCTGCCTGTCCTGGGCCAATCACTCCTTAAAACGGTGGAGAATTCATTTGCACCTGCTGTCAGAAAGCGGCTCTCCCCAGTTAGAAAAATAATTAAGCCATCATCACACATCGGGGGTAATGAATCACCATTTCTCACTCAGTTTGCAGGTCGTTTGTTTCCCCTGCACTGGCCAAGGAGGTGTGGACTCGATGTGAACAGCTGCCAAGTGGATCCCACTCCCCTCGTCACCCCCCCGCCCCCGCTCATCTCTCCCCAGAGACCCCGCTTTCTCCCTGTGTGCTGTTACTGGTACAGTGGCCCTGAGGGCACCAGGCTGTCTCGGGGCCTCCACCCTGGGCTCCGGGAGGCAGGCCACGAAGTTACCTGCCTCTGTTCTTTCTCAGGCACCTGGCTCCCTGGCGGCCACTATGCAGGTAACGTGGAAGGTGTCACCTGAATGAGACCCGTATGAGTTTCCTTTGACCGTCATGACTAATGACCCCAAACGGGTGCCTTAAACAACCGAAATGCATCATCCCACAGTCCTGGAGGCCAGGAGCCTGAACTCGAGGTGTTTAGGGGAGGACCCTTCCCGCCTCTCCCAGCGTCTGGGGTCACCGGCTGTCCTTGGCTGGTAGACCCGTCACTCCCTCTCTGCCTGTGTCATCACATGGTCCTCTGCCTGGTGCCAGACGTCCCTTGCCTTTCTCTGTCCCTGTCATTGGACTTACAGTCCACCCTGACCCAGCTGATCTCGTGGGGGGAGCTTTCCCTTAATTACCTCTGCAGACATTCTGTTTCCCAGGAAGGCCTCGCTCACGGGTCCTGCGGTTCAGGACCTGGGCGTATTTTTTTTTTGGTTGTGGGGGGGACACAAGTCCACCCACTACGGGTTCAGCCCTTCAAGCTGTGCTCACCAGGTGCTCACCCCTGGACACCTCCCAGGTCCCCAGACTTCATCTGTACACACCCAGCAACCTGGCCCCTTTTCTCCAAACTCCATCTCAGTATAGGCGGGCCAGCAGTTTGGGGGCCTGGGGCGGGCTTGCAGTCCCACCGCGATGTCTGAGTGGGCACCACCCATAACCCCCGGCCATGTGCTGGGGCTCCCAGACCGGCACCCCATCCAGAAGATCACAGTCATGGAGCAGGGTCAGTGGCGCTCGGACATGGGGCACTGGGATTGGAAGGTGGGGTGAATGTGGGCTGGGGAGCTTGGGGTTGTATGGGGTGTCCTCTGGTTTAAAAGAGGCAGAAAAGGAATCTAGGTCCCCTTCCCCGTTTTCACCCCTCCCTCTGCCCCCCAACACAAGTTCTCTGATGGGAACACAATGTAGGGTGCTCCAGGGGCCCCTCTGAGGGCCAAGAGCCGGGAGCCCTCCAGAGATGAGAGGCTACAACGGGTAGCCTGGGCCTTGCCCCGAACTCCACTGTCAATGAACTGGAGAAAACCTTTGCGTTTTGTTGACCCCCGTAAAGGTGGTGTTCTTGACTGACTGATTACCTGCCTGACTGATTTACTGACTGCGTGTGCCCATGGTTCACGTAGGAGTGTTTCCTCTGGGCCTGACTGATTTTCTTCCTTTTTCTTTCCTTTCCTCCCCTTAAAAAATTTTTTTTAAATTGAAGTACATAACTCTTTCCCCGTTTTAGTTGAAGTTCAGGATGGTAGTACCCACGTTCCGCCACCTGGTGGCGCAGGCTAGCCGCCAGCCGGGAGGACAGCGCTCCCAAGGTCTCCTCTTCTGTTTGAACACTGGGTCTGAAGTCTTCAGCCTGCTGAATCGTTGTCATTCTAGAACCAGCCCCCAGGGTGGACCGCGTCTCGCTGGCTGTCGTGGAGGCAGCATTTCAAGAGACTTCACGGCTGCAGATGTAAACATGAGTGCACCCGGGTCTCTGTTTAGGAAGTACAGGTTTTTCGAATCTGTTTTGTTTTGTTTCTGTCAGGGGGACGTTTTCTTGACATCCAGGAGACGGTGCCCTCCCCACGTGGCAGCATTTGGGGGTGGCTTTTGGAAGGTCTGGCTCAGCTCAGGAGGGTGGGCAGTGGGCTTTGATTTTGGCTTCCGAGCTGGCTTGGCTCAGATGCAGAGAGCCTCCAAGGTCGGGGGAGGGGGCGGGTCAGGAGTCAGCAGGGGTCCTGGGAGAGGCCCCACCCCAGCAACAGGCATTTGCGCCGTGGCTGCTACACGCAGGGACCGCCTACCTGTGAACTGGCCCCGCGGGCTGCGGGGAGGTCATGCTCCACACAGGAGCTGGGAGCACGGGGCACCCCTTCCCACGATGTCTGCCCAGGACCCCGGCACACTCTATGTGGGGGGGGGGGTCCCCTCCATACCCACAGGTTCTGCACCTGCAGATTGAACCAACTTCAGATCGAAAATATTTGGGGGTAAAAAAGTTCTGGAAAATTCCAAAAGGCAAAACTTGAATTTGCTCTGCGTCAGCAACTATGTACCTAGCGTCACATTGTACTCAGCGTTGTAAGCAATCTAGAGACTGAAGCGCCCGGGAGGACGGGCGTAGGTCAGATGCAAATACTGCACCGCCGTTCATAAGGGACTCAAGCATCTGTGGATTTTGGTGTCTGAGGGGGTTCCTGGAACCAGTTCCCCGTGGATACTGAGGGACATCTGTTCTTCCCCTGATCTGTCCATGACTTCCAGTGTCCTTCACTCCTCATTCCGTCCTGGTGCGGCCCACTCACCCCCATCCACACCGCAGGGAGCCCTGGCATCAGGGAGCTTGAGTTTCGGGGCCCCCGGTTCATCTCTTCACTGCCAGACTTTCCCCCACTCCACACCCCGTTCCCGCGGACTCCGATCTGATCCCACCGGTGGCACTGTGCATGGCTGGAGGCCGGCGTCCACGCTGTTCCCCGTCACTTCCTCCATCAGGCGTCTGTGGGTGGAGCTGAGGGCGGGGGTGCCTGGAGGTCTCAGACCTTTTCTGAGCCCTGGGGAGCTCTCCCTGTGGTCCGGGAGCTGACAGTGGGCCGTCCTGCGTGAGCGAGAGAAGGGAAGCGTCACTTAAAGGAAAGTAAAGATTCTTCTTACCCGCTGGGCAAGTTGTGCTCTGGGGAGGAGCCATGGCTGGTGTGCCCCTGAGAAAGGCAGTGGGAAGGCGATGGGACACCATTACTTAACACGTTAACAGCATTATTGCTGTTATTAAAGGGAGATTTCTTCCTTTCTCCTTCTGTCCGCTGGGCACTTGCACAGCCACCACGTGAGATTTTTGCCCCATATGCTGACCCCCGATGGTTCGGGGCTCTCCCTGTACCACTGCAATAAAAGATAGAACCCAACACGAGCCTCCGTACGAAGTCATCGCAGCCTTAACCCGAAACGCCCAAGAAAACCAAATGCAAACGCTCATATTCTGATCAGAAGTGGAAGCCATTGGAGAGGCTGAAGTGAGGGTTCCCAGCGAGGGGAGTGTGGGACCCTTAGATCCGTTTCCCAACATGTAAAATGGGGGTGAGGTCACCCATGGTATGTGTCCCACACCTGCCTTAACAAAGGCCCACAAACCGGGGCTCTTGAAGAACAGAACTTTGTTCTCTCCCAGTCTGGAAACCAGGAGCCTGAAACCACGGCGTCCCAGGGCCACGCTCCCTCTGAGCCTCTGGGTAGAATCCTCCCTGGTGGCTGCCGGCGGCCCTTGGCCCGATGATGCATCGTTACTGAGTGAAGTTCGTGTGCCCGACATGCTGTGAGGCAGGAGTTTGGATCAGGGAAAAGTTTACTGCAGGGCTGAGCAAGGAGGTGGCTCGTGCCCAAGAAAACCCCAAACTCCCCGAAGGGTTTCAGCAAAGCCTGTTTAAAGGCCAGGTGAGGGAGGGGGTCTCAGGGCGGGTGATCTGCTCGTGCACAATTCTCTGGTTGATGCTGAAGGACCAGGGTGGTCAAAACTGTCCACCCCTGGGTGTCAGAAGGTCTGGGGGCCATGTGCTCATGATCATCAAGTAGTTAATTTCTCCCATTAGGTGGTGGTTTTTGGCATCAGAAAAACTCAGGAAATCTGCACGAGATACTATGATCTGGGTCCTTCGAGAGGGGCTGCAGCAGAGGATGCGGGGAGGGGTCTGTCCTGGGAGGGCCCCACGGGGTCCTGCTCAGCTGCAGCCTCACTCTGATCTCTGCCTCTATCATCAGTGGCTACCTCCTCCCTGTGTCTCTGTGTTCATGTGGCGTTTCCCCTCTTCTTATAGTCACCTGTCTTACTGGGTTAGGGACCACCCTGATGACCTCATCTTAATCAGATTCCATCTGCAGACTCTATTTCCAAGAAACGTCACAGCTGCAGGTACCGGGGGCTGGAACTTAGCATGTCTTTTGGGAGGAGACACAGTTCAACCCAAGACACCCACCTCGCATGTTGCGGTCCGTGAGTCCACGTGTGGAAGACGGCTGTGGTCCTTTCTGGACCGTGGCCCCCGCCGTGGCCAGCTATACTGACGGTGGGTGTTGTCTGTATTAGCATCGCTCTGGTAGCTCAGACGTCTCAGCCTCAGCACCACTGACATCTGGGGCGGGTCGTCCTTAGCACGGTGCTGTCCTGGCCTCTGCTTCTAAATGCCACAGCAGCCCCCTTCCAGTGCAGGCTCAGAAAGGGGGTTTTTCTTTCCACCAGCGGTCCAGTTGGCCGGCGGCTGTACCCAGAGGTGGCAGACGAGTTTGGGCGGAAGGGGCCTCCCTGAGCCCGGGCTGAGACTTGGCTGGTTTCTCCAGGGGTGCTGTGGGCCCGGGCTCTGAGCCCGCTCCCCAGAGCCCAGGGTGTCTGGCATCGCCTTGCCGATGCTAGGGCAGGCAGCCCATGGCTGGCAAAGCTCCTGCTGCCTCTTTAGTGCACTGGACCCCAAATCTGATGGTTCTGCACGGCTGAGCCCCAGCGCCGGGCTGGCAGGATCTCGAGTGAAGGTCTGGACGCAGCAGCCATGCCCACAGTCAGAAGGGGGGGTGGTCCTTGTCTTCCTCATCTCACCTAGAGGGACACCAGCTCCTGTGCCCTCATCCCAGCTCAGCCACTTACTGCTGTTGACCTTGGGCAAAGCTCTCCTGCCCTGTGACTCAGTGTCCCCCTCTGTGAAATGGGAGAACAGCGGTCCCACCCCATGGGGCTGGGGGAGTCAATCCACAGGCAGCCCTTGGGCCAGGGCCCAGCATGACTAACTGACGTAAAGCCACTATCGGTTGTGAAGGGCCCTGGGGCTGGGCTCTTGGTTGGGGGCCCAGGAGAGTGGATCCCAGTGTGCAGCTCACCTGTAGAAGGGTGGGGGGTGCTGTGACCCGCTCACAGATGTGACAGGTGGAGTCCCGAGCTGGACACCAGGCTCGTAGAAGTTCCCAGGAAGTGGGAGTCCTGAGGAGGCGGGTTGTTGTGTCTGGTTCCTTCCAGGCATGGAATGACCTGTCCCTCAGAAGCAAGCGGCCCATTAAGGCCGGGAGCTGAGTGGTTTGCCCAAGACCGAGGCCGCTGCACGCCCGCCCCTCACCTGGACGCCACCGGGGCTCTCTGTGCCAGCCCTCGGCAGTGTCCGGTGTCAGCCCATGAGCATCGGAAGTAAAACAAACAAACCGAACCCTAGCCCGTCCCACCAACTGTCCGCATAACCTGGGTCCCCTGCGTGGGGTGACACGAGGGTCGAGAGAGACATCGCTTTGAGAGCCCAGTGAATGGCAGCCATGGCCTCACAGGGACACTTTGTCCCTTGTTAAGGATGTGCTGGGGTGGTGTCCTCGGCCTTGGTCTTCTTCAGGACGTCCCGAGTCCTCCCCGTGCGCCCCCCCCACCCCATGCTCCCACTCTCGTGCCCCAGTCCCCGGTGCCCTGTGTCCCGGGTTGGGTCTCTCCTCCCATCCCCCTCCCTCCATCGGCCCCTGGCTCAGCGAGCAGCGCCCTGCACTGGACTGTCTTCCACCAGCGTCTGGGGGATGCGGCTGCCAGCAGCTCCGGGGAGCCCCGTCAGGTTGAGGAGGCAGGGCTGTGCTGTTTGGAACCATGATGTGCAGTGACTTGAAGGAGGAGGACCCTGTGACCTGGGCCTTTCAGGCGAGGCCATCCATTACTGCTGTGGACATGGTCCCACGTGTCTCCTCCTGGGCACGCCTGTGATGCTCCGTGTCTGGCTCCTGGTGGGGACAGCAGAGGACCAGCCCGGGCTGCCCGCCGCTCCCTTGTCAGCCCAGCACCAACATGAGAGCCTGGGGGAGCATCACAGTGGGCTCTGTTCCAGGTGACCGCACAAACCCCACCTGCACTCGGCGAGCCTGTGTGCCCTCCATCCTGGTGGTGGAGGTGGGCTCAGCAGGGCTTTGGCCTCGGGGTCCCCTCTGCATTGCAGGGGTGTCCAAGGGACCCCCATTAGAGACCAAATTGTGACCTGCTCTCCATCCCAGGCTGGTGCTGTCCTCAGGCCAACTCCTGTTTTTCCATCCTGAGCCTTTTCTCCTTTCCCTGTGGTGCCCTGGGCCACAGGCAGAGGAGTCAGATGTCTGTGATGGCCGCGTGCAGTGCGCTCGGCCCTGGCAGGAGCAGAAGCCACGGGCTCTTGGCAGTGCCAGCCAGTGCCACGAGGTGGCGCCAGTGACCACGGCAAACGGAGAGCGGTCCGTGGGGCTCACACCTCTGTCTCAGTGTCTCCCCCCTGGTGGGTTGTCGCTGCTGACCGTTTTGTCTTCAAATAAACACTAGGTGGGGGGTGGAAGGGGGCCATTGGTAGAAGAGGTGCCCCCAGGCTTTTGCCTCTGCTGTTGGCAGGGTTCTCACAGTGGGTACCAGGTCTCAATTCAGTCTCCCTAAAAGTTTTTTGGTCTTTTAAGAAAAACAAAACAAAACAAAAAAACTGGAATTCTGTTTTGTTTCATCCCTTGAGCATGTGACAGTTCACAATATACTTTGAGTTGCAAATTTCACTGGTACTTTCGCTTGGTGTACTAAGTTTTGGGAAAGGAAACCTGTGCGTTCATTAATTTAATTTGTTCGTATTTGATAAGCCTGGGTTAAGGTAATGAGACGGAATCATCCTCAGAAGCTCTGGAGGAATCACACTGCGTCGGTCGACATAAGCTGGGTTATGCTCAGTAACAAACAGTGCAGGTGACAGTTCCATCATAGACGCGGGCTGTTTCTGACTCACACTGCCTTGTGGGTCAGCCGGGTGGTTCTGCATTGATGTCATGACATCCCAGGACCCAGGCTCATCCAGTGACCAACTGCTGGTTGCCGGAAGAGAGTGGGATGAGGTGCACGTTGGTCCCGAACACTTCCGCCAGAGGTGACCCCCTGCCGGGGCCTGTTTCACTGACAAGCAAGTCGCGTGGCGGTGTAGGATGGGCAGCCCGACCCTGGGCCCACGGGAGATGGCAGGTAGCCCCGGGGACCACGGAGAAACACACAACTAATTTTGTGTGCACCTGCGATCCGCCAGGCCTGTCCTCAGCAGTCCCGGAGAGCTAACTCTCAGACCTCACAGCTCCGTGACGCACAGAGATGAAAAAATTTGCTCAGGGTCGCAGAGCCGGGAAGCGGCTGAGCCTGGCGGGGACGGAGTCTGTGTACCGAGCCGCCTCTCTGTCTGAGTTTGCACGTGGGAAGTGGCGACGAAACCGCCGCGGGAGGAGATGCCAGCGAGGTGAGCCTCAGTCGCCGCGACTTACCGGTCACGTGCTCCCCTTCCCCTTGTTCTCACAAGGGATGTGATGACCGATGGGGAAGGTTGACCGTCAGACAGAGGAGGAGTGGAAAAGAAAGAGGAGGAAGCCCGTGGACACAGAAACCCGGAGGCCAACAGAGGCACGGGGCTTAGAGAACATCTCTGTGCTTCTGTCCTCGAAGTCTCAGAAAATAACAGTGGTTTTCCCGTGCTGGGTATTTACTGCAGACCCGGCGACAGCTAAGTGCGTTTCGTGTGTGATCCCAGTCCACACTCAGAACAGCCCCACACGGACGCACGGTTACTAGCTCCATTTCACAGACGACGATGCCGAGGCTACAGGAGAGTAAAGTCGCGCCGTGGCGTGAAGTTCCCGGCGGTGCTGGGACCCTGGTGCTTGTCAGCAAGCGTTGTTGGCAGGAAGCCCGGGGAGCAATTGGCCCTGGTGGGGAGCAGAGCATGCAAGTTTCTTCCACCAGGTGGCAGCACGTGTCCTCTCGTAAACCTGTTGCCACCTACCAAGGGCACTTGGGATCCAGGAAGGGGGCGACCCAGTGGGCTTCGGTCCAGCCTCTTCTTTTAGAAAGGCCCAGAAAGGAGGTGTGCTGCCTCAAACACGTGCAGGGCCAGTGGCCATGGTGTCTCCACACACCTCCCCAGTCCAACACGCACGCACCCACACACGTGTGCACACCTTGCTCTCTGGGCCCCATTTCCACGTTCATCCCACCCCATGCGGTTCACATCAAGCCCGATTTAAAGCAGTGGCCGTGCTCTAGTCGGACAGAGAAGCCATGCACTTGACGTTTTAAGTAATAACACAAAGAAGGTTTTATTAGAACGGCTGTTATTAAGATGAGGAAACTGAGGCTCAGAGGCTCAGGCCACCTGCCCCAGGTCTCCCTCAGGTATTGCTTGTCGTCGGGGGTCAGGTGAGAGGTGCTGGGAGCTGAGAAGGGGGCAGTGGGGGGGGGGCGACCTCGGTGGCCTGGAGCTGGGATGCCCTCCTGCAGCAGCAGGAGGCACGGGAGGCAGAGGGGAGGGGGGAGGGGAGGGCAGGGGCAGCTTTAGGGACACAAGTCAGGGCTCCTCTGAGAAAAGAGCAGGCGTGGGGTCCCTGCCCCAGGGGGTCAGATCCCCGGATGTGAGGTGTGCAGGCTCTGACGGGGCTGGCGGGGAGGAGAGGATTTGAAGAGAGAGCAGGAGAGACTTTTGAGGAAGACCCTAGAGGACTGGGAGCTGTGGAGATGGAGGGGCAGGGAGAGGGAGGAAGCAGAGATGGGCTGGGGTTCCAGGAGGTTCGGAGCCCCAGCACCCTGGGCCCCGGGATGAGAGGCAGGTCACTGCGGAGGCTCATTCTGAGGGTCTTGACGGGAGGTGCCTCCTGGCAAAGGGCTCCCACTGCCGGGACCCATGCCCTGAACCAGCCTCCCGGCGAATTAGAAGGGGCAGAGCCCTGAGAGTGCTCGCCCAGCCTGCCCGACTCTGCAGAGCATCTTCCCGGAGCCGGTGCGCAGGCTCAGCCCCAGACAAGCTTCAACCCATCTCCTGGTCCTGACGTGGCCTTCATAGTGAGAACACCGGCCTGGAAGATGCTTCATGGCAAAGCCAAGCTAGGTGCGGCCCTTAAATCAGCCCACCTGGCCTGCTCGTGTTGCCGTGTCCACAGGGAGCAGGATGGGGGAGCAGGTGGACACAGCATTGGAGGGACCCCGGGCACGTTCCGGGGTGGAGAGTCAGCACTGAATCCTACAGGCTGAACGAGACTTAGAACATTCTAGATTCATTCTTCTTCTTGACGCAGGGTCTTCCCTCCAGCCGCCAGATCCTCGGTGGGTTCTCTGGGGAGACGTGGAGCTCGTTGTCCGGGGCGGCCGGTCAGTGGAGCGCTGGCTCACCTGTTCCAAGACCGCTTCCTCTTCACCTGCAAGCCGCTCTGCTTTGGAAACGCGGAGCACTGGTGTTTCCAGCTCTTGGGTACCGAGTGGCCTCCTGCCCCCTGCGTCTCCTCTCCTGCAGGGCTGTTTGCTCTTGTGCTGTTGAGTAAATGAGTCCACACTGATGAGTTTGGACAGAGGTTCCCAGAGTGTGGTCCCCAGACCAGCAGCATCAGCCCCACCAGGATGCAAACCATCCTCCCCTCCCAGGCCCACAGGAAGGAGCCGCTGGGAGTGGGCCCAGTCTTACTCTCCTCCTGTCCCCACCCTCTCCTCCCTCCATCCGGGAAGGTGGGAAGACGACTAGAGGGGGCGGGTGGCCAAGTAGGGAGCTGCCTCCAAACTGGGCGCCTGGCTTGCAGTTCAGATGGGCCAGGTGGGGACGTGTGGAGCGTCCTGGTCAGCATGTCCCGCTCGGGGTGGGACTGTGCCCTCCACCCCCAGGGATGCGTGTCGCCAGGCAGGTGTGGACACTCACCCACCTCGGGCATCCGGACCTCATCCCTGGAGGAGGCTCGGAACACGCAGGCCCTGCTGAGGGAGGTCCCTCCACGCCTCCTCTTGCCCCTGCAGGTGAGGGGTACACTACACACATGCGTGTGCAACAGGCCCACGGCCGGGGCTCCCTCTGAAATGCTTACTGCAGAAGGCAAAGGAGACTCTGGTCAGCGAGGTCCCTGTGCTAAATGAAGGGATTAGACGACCTGGGCTGGGGGGACGCAGTGGGAAGAGTTGGGGAGCTTGTTCCCTGCCGTGCAGAGAAGGGGGTCACAGCAGGGGATGGCGGCTCGAGGGTTCTGAGGGGGGTTGGGGATTATGGACAGGCTCTCAGAGGCCTGGGACACCCCCTCTCCTGCCCCGTGGCAAGAGAGGCCACTGGGGAGCTGCCACCTGCCTCCCTGCTGGGGACATGGCGGGCCGGGCCCCCAGGGCCATTGCGACTGCAGCAGAGCACTTAACCCCCCCCACGGCTTTCTGATCTTCTCTCTGAAAAATGCCTAGCCTGGGTGACAAAGGAAGGAGCCTGCAGGTGGAGCGTCTGGGCACAGATGGAAACCCTTTCAATGTTTTGGAAGAACCAGGAGCCGGCTCCGTGAGTTGGGAGCGGGGCCTTTCCCAAGCTCCAGTTCTGGCCTCTGCCTCCACCGCGGTGGTGCCCGAGCACGTTTGAGGCCCCCTTCCTGGGCCCTCAAGCCATTCTGACCCCCGGGCATGGCTCCCTCACATCCAGCCTGGGACAGAGCCTGGTCACGGAGCCCCAAGCCTGGCTCACAAGGCCTCCAGGCCCTCCCGCGACCTTCCCCGGGCTGGTGTGCAGCCCTTCCCCCGGGGACGAGGAGCCGGTGGTGCCGAGCCCTGCAGCCAGCCAACCAGGGCTCTGGGCACCCGTCCGATCCTAAACCCTGAGTTGGGGCTTTGCTGGTGGGGTGCCTGGAAAGTGCCCAGGAACCCCCGGGCCGTCCTTGCTCTGATTCCACAAGGAGCACTTTTTACAAGTTGGAGTAGGAACCAGCCATCTGGGTGGGATTCCTCCAGGGAAATGTGCTCCTTCAGCGATGAAATTTCATCAGCAGCAATTAATTCTCTGTCAAGAGAGCCCACGAATTTGTGCCGGAAGGGAGAGAAAAGTGACTGAATCTTTGATCAAAGCAACTCTGTGTGCTGGAGGCCAGAAGCAGTTAACTACTTTTTACTGACGCGCGGCTGCCGGCCGGGGCGGGAGACGGGTGCTCTCACTCTTTCCAGGTCACTTGGGGAGGGTGGCCGCCACGTGGCCAGAGACGGCCTTCTAGGTCACCTCTGTCCTGCGGAGGAAGCTGAGGACTGGACTTCAGAGGGGGGATGGATGAAGGAGGGGGGCTGGAGGCCCCCGGGGACTCTGGGACGTGGTACCTCTGCCCCTAGTCCATGCACGCAGCCCCGTTCTCCATCCTCTCTGGTGCAGTGGTCTCAGGATGAACAGTAATCAGACACTGGAGCCCAGGGCCCTGGTGAGGACTGGTACTGATTCTGCACTGAGTGTGAGAGTGTGTGTGTGTGTGTGTGTGTGTGTGTGTGTTTGAAAGAGAGAAATTGACTGATTTAGACACGTGCTCACACAGCCCTCCAAATACGGTCCCAACAATTCAAGTGGATCATTCAGATAATTTAAACCAGCCATTCACATCAGCCATCCTGTCCTGTGCACCTTCAAACCCCAATGCTAGCTCAGAAATCCTCTGAAACCACCTCACCTGGGCTCCCCTTCTGCCTCCTGCCTGGCGTCCACCAGCAAATGCTCAAGGAGCCCGCGGCAGGATTCAGGCGCCCCTGCGTCAGGTCTCCAGGAGCCCGAGGGAGACACTCCTGACAGGGGCTGCCCGGGTCTGCTCTGGGTGAGTGGCTTTGGGAGCCGTTTGCAAGGATGCCAGCTCTGAAGCCTGGGAAATGTACGTGCGACTGTGGTCTGAGCCAATTTGGAAAGGTCTTTGGTGAGGAGAAAGGGATGCTGGTGGCCGCACGGGGTTTGGTTTCCCAGCAAGCTAGTCTGGAACCGGGCAGAGCAGGGCAAGTTTGAGTGCCCAAGGGAAAGTACAATTGTTTTGCCCCTCCCTTCAGGCTACTCTGTAACATGATTGGCGGGACACAGGCAGGAAAGGCTGAGCCCCTAGTCTTATGCGGTCTAAAGCCCCCTGGTGCCCAAGGAGACTGGAAAGTCTTGGGGGAGGAGGCTGTCATCGGGACAGCTGCCTTCTATCGGCAGCAGATCTGAATGCCTGTTGCTCAGCATTTGCCCCTGATGCTCCAGTCACTGAGACAGCACAGTGGCCTCAGAGAAGCCAGATCTGGCGGCAAGGTGGATCCAAAGCCACCAGGGAATATATCTGAACCCCAGTGAGGTCCCCATGTGGGTGCAGGAGATCTTTGTGGATCCTTGGGGAAGATGCGTTGGGTGTTGCCACTGGACAGCTCACCTGTAAAGGTGATAACAGGGCACTTGAGAGATGTGATCTGTGCGTGGAACGTGGTGAGTGTGCTTAGTGGCGACAGTGACATTGGGGTTGGGTTCATGTATCCGGCGCCTCTTTGGAGCCTTGCTCCTTTCTCCATTTGCGTGTTCAGATAAGCTCCAAGGAAGGAGAGCAAATCTGGAGATTCCCTCCCTCCTGGGGCCATGAGACCTGCCTCGGAGACTCCCGGGTGCTGAGGGGCCCCCAGCGTTTGGAAAATGGGAAAAGAGGGGAACAGCGTCCACCCCTAGCCCTACTTGGGTCATGAACCGAATCTGTGTAGGATGTTCATTTATTCATGCAGCCAGCGCTTAGGAAGCCCTGCTGGGTGCCGCGCCCTGTGCTGGGTGAGGAGAAACTGGAAACCACAAGACGCGCCTCCCCCCGCCCACCCCCCAGGAGGCGCCGCCCAGCAGAGCTGCACTGTGGGGCTACTGGGCACCCAAGTGCAGCTGCGGGGATTCGGGGTGCTGGGGTGAGGATACACTCCGGACTGTAAAGACTTAGCGCAAAGAGGAGCACGAAAACCGTCTCATCAGAGTTTACGTTGCTTACGTGAGGAAATGGTGACGTTTAGCACATACTGGGTTGAAGGAAATAGGTTAGTAACGTGAATTTCACCTGTTTCGTTTTACCTTTGCCACGTGTCTCCTGGAAAATGTAAAGTTGCACACGTGGCTGGTGTTATATCTCCAACCGGCCGAGCTGGTCCACAGGCGGAGACAGACAGGACCGTTGATGGTTGTAGGTCCCGTAGAATGATGCTGAAACACACAAGTGTTAATTGAGGTGGGCAGAAAGTGTGGCAAGGGTGCCTGGAGGGTGTGTGGGCAAACCCGGGGGTCCTGGTTCTGTTGAAAGCTGGCTGGGCAGCTGTGGTCCGTCGCTGCCTAAAATTCCCAGCTCAGTGAATTCCAGCCTCCTTCCCCTGGGTGCCGGCCCACCCATTCCTCACTCAGAGCAGCTCCTCGCGGCCCTCTGCTCAGAGCAGCCCCAGGCTTGTGGGCTGGACGTCACTGAAAGGCTTTGGGGTGTTCTCAGAGCCCCCGAGCAGCCCTGGGGGCCGTGCGGCTCCCTCCCAGGCGGGGCAGGGGCCGCGGGCCGCGGTCAGCACGTCCAGGTGAGGGGTCCTCATTGTGAATTCGAGGCTTGTCAGCGCCATCTCCGGGAGCCTTGGATAAAGTGTGCCCGTGAAGAAGATAATTGAAAATCAAAAAAGACTTTGTTAATTTGATTAGGCAGAGCCGTCGTTGAATTGTTCTTCATCAAAAGAGATTTAATTTTGACATGCAATTAAATTCTTCTGCTGTAAGATCTGCCCCGCGTGCTGGAGATGGGCTTGGCGGCTGGGGGAGGGGCGTCAGGCGAGGAAGGGGTTGCTAAGAATTGTTCAGTGGAGGGGAGTTCGCTGGGGGGGTTAGTGATGCTGAGGATTTGGGGGAAAGACAGAAGCGATGATGGTGGGGTCCTGGGAAGGTGGTCACGAGCTTCCGAGGGTGGGGGGAGAGGGGCAGCAGAGGGACTCGGACGGGACGAGTGACAGAGCTGGGGGCACGGGGGCCAGAGGGGGGCTTTGCCAAGAGTCGGGGAGGCTGCTTCCGGGGCAGTTCCACGGGGTGTAATTCTTAGGCAGGTGACCAAGGAGGAGCTTGTCACGTGTGGGAACTAGGATGGCTTCTTGGTGGCCTGAAACCAGGAAATACCCTGGACTGGGACCTGGACCTGGAACCCTATCTTAGAAGGAAGCTAGAGGCATCACCAGCGATTTGAGGATCTGAACCGTGTGGCTCCAGCCCCTGAGGGCTCCCCCCGGGCAGCAGTGGGACAGGAACACGTGTCTAGCTCCAGACCCCCCCACCCCAGACGGGGGCCCTGGTCATGCACCCGCGTTTCCATCCATCCACCCAAACGCAGGGCTGTCGTTCTCGCCAATGGAAATGGTAGTGGTGTTTGCTTTAAAAAGTCACCTACGCTTCTCGCAGCAAATCTGGAAAACTGAGAAGGGTGTAAATAAAGGTGGAGAAACGTGGAGCTCCCTTCGGTGACTTGTGAGGATGATACTATGTAATCACAAATCCACACGATAAACACAGTAAACTCAAGGAGAGCTAGAACTCGACCCCTCTTGGCTTCAGCTCAGCTCCACAGTGATTGTCCCCGAGACCATTCCCGGCGGCGGGCCCCCAGTCCACACAAGCGGGGATGGTGGCTGGGAGTTGCAAAGGACTGGGAAGGGGTCAGTTTGGGATAGATGCCCCTGAGAAGTGCCCCCCCCAGCCCCCACAACCCCTGGAGTCTGATGCTCCAGGAGTCAGACCCAGGGCCGGGGCTGGTCAGGTCCAGAGTGCTTTCTGAGGCCTGGGCAGCCTGGGCAGGACCCTGTGCCCCGGGGGCAGGGAGCAGGCACTGACCCAGGCTCCTCCTCCCGCCCCCAGCCAGGATCAATACGTTGTAATTAGCAAATGTTATCTATGAGGCCGGGCTCTGAGAAACTTGGGCTAACTGTGCAAAAAAATAAAAAGCTGCGTTAGCACAGTGACACAGCCTGGATAGGGAGGGGCTGGTGGAGGCGGGGGCAGGAGGAAGGCTTGCCTTCCCGGTCCGCCTCCCCGCTGGCTGATCCCGGGGGAAGCTTGGCCCAGGCTGTCCGCCCCTGAAGCATGAAAAACGCTAGTCCAAGGCAGGAACCATCCCGAAGGGGTGGCTGGCGTTTGCATGCCAGTTGACTTTGCCCTGGCAAATGCGGTATGTTTTCAATGTTCTCCAGGCTCCGGCTGGTGGGTGGGGGTCCGATGGGCCTTGCACGCACTTCCTCCCGCACCACCTGCTCACAAGGGCCGCGTTAGGACTCCTGGGCCCTGGCCACTCCTGCCTTCTCGGGCTCCTTCCTCCATAAAAAAGTATTTAAAGTGGTATTTTATGACTGCCTTGGTGTGAGGTGAACATCTTAGTGTTATATGTTGAAACATTGTCCTTAGTCTAAAAGTTCATTTATTTCTTCTGGTTTTAAAAGAAATTAAAGCATTTTTGTGGGCCATGGCGCTGTGCTTCCAGGTCTAATGGAGATGCGCCCTGCCCTCATGACGGGAGTCGGGGAGATTAGCGTGGCCTGGCACTGTCCAATTTCCAAGTCACAGTGGCTGTGGCCCAGTGGGGAGCTCCAGAGAGCGAGTTTGCACAGCTCAGGGGGAGGGGGGAGCCCCCGTGCCCTCCTCACGCACCCCAGGAGGCCTTGGGCTCCTCCTGAGGATTCTCCAGGGGATTGGGAGCCAGTGGACCCGTGGAGGAACCGCATGAGGTCAGGAGCCCTCCCCCATCAATGCAGACACACAGAAGCTGGATGTCCCCTCCACCTGCACCCTCCCCCCCCAGTTACCGTCCGGTTTGGAGCTTCCAGCTCAGGCCGGAGCAGCTGAAAGGCATGAATGTGAGGGGCCAGTCCTGCCTTGCCAGTCAGCTCTGCCTGTTAAGTCACAGCCTGGCCTCCCTGAGTCTCAGCTTGCTTACCTGTAAAATGGGCCTGTTAAAGCCTTGGTTGGGCGTGCCATCACTCAGAGAGGCTGTCGCGAGCACGAGGGGTGTGTGTGTGTGTGTGTGTGTGTGTGTGTGTGTGTGTGTGTGTGTACGTGCGTGTGTGTGCACGCACGCAGGGCTGGGAACGCAGGATGTGATAGCCGTGATTATCCCAGTTTGAGTCTTAATGTTTTTGAGAAAAAACAGTGATTTCCCAGTCTGGGGTTTTCTGGCATTCTTTCTGGTGGGTCACACTATCAATGAGAGTGTATTTCACTCCGACTTGTTATCTAGACAAAGGCTGCGACTTGGTGTGTGTGTCTGTGTGTGTCCGTGTTTCTCTGTTCCTGTCTCCCTGTACTTGTATCTGTCTCCCTGTATCTGAGTATGTCCTCGTGTCCCTGTATCTGAGTGTGTCCCTCTGTCCCTGTATCTGAGTGTGTCCCTGCACACACACAGGCAGGCCCAGCCGGGTGGTGGAGGCCTGGAGCATCACCACAGAAACAGCCTAATTAGGGAAATAAGTTTTTAGCAGGAGGGAAATATTTTATTCTTGATCAGGGACACTTCACCCACCCCTGCAATTTCTTTAAAATGATTCAGAAGACAACACAAGATGCCCTAAACTTGACCAATGAGCTGGTGGCAGGCACCGTGAGTTTTACCCCTGAGAAGCCTGGGTAGGGGGCGGGTGCCTGAGCTCGAGGTGGTTTGGGGAGGGGGCCAGGCCAGGGAGAGGAGGACGTGGGGAGCCGGGGGCCACGTTCTCAGGAAAGCTCCCTGACCACGGGGGACCTGGGACGTGGGAACAGACCTGCGGGCAAGTGCTCAGAGGAGTGGGCAACTTCCCTGTCTCTTGCTCGTGCTGGCCCGTGGCGGAGGGGCCACAGAGAGAGGGGAGCGATCCCCACGCGGCAGCTGCCCACCGGCCCGGCCCCCCCACCCCGCTCGCTGGGGAGAGATGGATGACTGAGAAGACGTGAGGTAGGCGGGGCCGGGGGGAGCCCTGGCTGTTTACCTGGTCTGTTCACAGTGGAACATTTCTTACAATATTGTGAAAAGGAATTCAGCCCAACACTTGCTTTATGTGTGCTTTGGGGGCAGGGGGTTCCTGCCCCCTGAGCCCCCGCGTCTTTCCGTCTGCACAGCCCAGTCTCCCCAGTCTGAGCCGAGAGGGTCTTACTGTCCCGGCGCTGGTCCCGGCTCGCCCCTCGCGCCCTCGCCTGTTCCGTCCAAATCCTTTCCTCACTGGCTCGCTGCTGCCGCAGCGGCTAGAAAGGCAGCTATAGGAATGGAAACCTGACCTTCCCTCCTCCCAAAGTAAGACGTGGGGACAGGGCACCCTTTCCAGCCAGGACCAGTGGGTGGAGACTAAGTTGGGAAGACGGGCTCCTGGCCCCGGGGCTGCGAGAGGGAAGAGGGAAGGTGTGTCTGCCCAGCTGGGAAAGGGCCACCCTGCGTCAGGGAGAGGGCTTGGCCGTGGGGCATTTGGACTTCGCATCTGGAAACAATCTGGGTAATAACTGCTGAGGACACGGACCGCGCCGGACGGGTTCTGAGGGTTTACACAGAGTGACTCGCTAAGTCCCCATCCACACTGTGAGGGACGCGCAACAATCACCCCATTTTATAATCGAGACGATGAAGGCCCAGAGAGCTTAAGTAACTTGCTCGAGGTCACACAGCTGGTACAGGGCAGGGGCGGGGTTGGAACCCAGGCACCTGGCCACAGAGTCTGGGCTCGTAACCACGGCAATGTTCCATGTTTCGTCAGGAGACCAGATGTTTCACCTGGAGCAGCCGAAGGGAGGGATCCTGGGACCCTTTTCTGAGCAGGAGTGCGATCCTGGGAGCTGCAGGTCTGCCAGCCAGTGTCTCCCTCGCTTCTCTCTGGTGGCTGGTCCCCTCGCAGCCAGGTCCCCGGCCCAGGGCTCACACCAGCTCTGGGCCATCGAGAGACACCCCGTTTTCCTAAAGTACTCTGACTTCCGGGGGCTGGGGACACAGGCCTCCGAACCCCAGCCGTTTGGTCAAAAGACCCACCCACCCACCCCATGATCACTTCACCCACTTGCCCAGCCAGCAGTGTGTGTGAGTGTGTGTGTGAGAGTGTGCGTGCGATCTATGAATGTGTGTGTGTTTTCTGCCTCCCCACCTGGCCAGCAGCTGCTCAGAGTCAGGGGCCAAATCTCCCTTTTCCACCCACTCTGCACCCTGATCCATAATCAGTGTGTGGGAAAGGGTTTTCCTCCACTGTCTCCATAATCTCCTGGGGAAACCTTGTCTTGCCCAAATGACTGGGGCCGGGGACACCTGTGTCCCCAGCCCGCGGGTGTCATAGTACTTCGGGAACACGGGGTGTCTCTCAATGGCCCAGAGCTGGTGTGACAGCTCATGGGGACCACCAAGAGGGGAGGTGGCCACCAGAGAGCAGTCGGGGAGACACTGGCTGGCAGAGCTGCAGAGGCCCGAGTCAGGAACCAGCAGAGGCGGCCAGGGCGGGCTGGGGCGGGCGGGAGTGGGGTGGTGGCCTGGAGCGCTGCAGAGAAGGAAGCCCTGGGCTGAGCGGGTGGCAGCTCTCCAGGAAGTAGGTGGAAGAGACATGGGATGTTGCACGTAAAAAAGTTCCTTTAAATCACATCATATTTCGAATGCTATGAGGGAGGCTCCGTCTGTAGAGAGCCTGCGCCAGAAGTCTTTTCCAAAAAACAATGCTTTCGCTTGGTGCAGAGCATCATTCTTTAATTCATGTGTTTTCATATGGAGGGTTCTTAAAGCAGGGCACACCTAAGTAGGGAAAAAACCTCCTAAATCCCGCAAACGTGAAAAAGGCTGTGTGCATGTGAGCACATGTGTGCGCTGGTGTCTGCAAGCCTGGCTCACACGTACCTGGGTGCAGGCAGCGCGGGCAGCTTATTGCTCGGTGCCGTTTAAATGAGAGCAAATGTTTCAAAGCTCTTCCTTCCAGGTTTGATTTGCTGGCCTAGGTCTTCTGCAGCAACTAATTAGCTTAATGAGTTTTCTTAATTCTCAGCTGTTAGAAAACCACGTTTCTGCATGGAAGCCAGTCCTTTCCAAAGGAGAGGGGCTTGGCATTTCCTACCTGGACACAGAGCCCCCTGTTCCCTCTCACCCGGCACACCATCCCCTCTCCACTCACTCCCCACCACCCCCCAGCTCAGAAGATGGTGGTGCCCAGCTCAGGAGGCCTGGCCCTCTCGCCGTGCTGCTGTCACCTGCCCAAAGCCCCTCTCGCTGCCTCTCCAGAGCCCCTCCTCTTCCTGGGAGGAGGCAGCACCACTGGGAGCTTAAACCCCTCACAGAACTGCAGGGAGGAACTGGTTCCTCCGGGGGGAGGCAGGTGCCGTGGGCGCCTCCTCCCAGATGCGTCCTTCCTAGCGGTCTGTGGGCCTGGTTTTGCGGGGGTCGCCAGCCTCGTTGCAGAGCCTCCGGTCCAGGCTGTGCATGGCCTGGGCGCGGTCAGGCCAGCCCTGTGTTGTCAAGTCTTTGGGGCGGGGGCAGTATTTGCTCAGCCCTGAACCTTTGTGGAAACAAGAACCCTTCTGGCTTTTCCGACCCATTTTGCGGAAACTTGGAAGAAACTATCTCAAGAGCTCAGAACGCAGCGAGGGGGGGCTGCATCTGGCTCCGCTGTTCATCATTCAGACACTTTGGGCAAGTTCTTTCCTTCCGTGGATGTTCCCGAGTGCCCGCAGCAGGCTGGGTGGGCGGGCTGGGTCCTGGGCCAGCCCCGCCTTTCTCGGGGTTTTTCCTCCCTATGGAAGTGGGGTTGACTAGGGTTTTAGGATGCGCTTGTGAGAGAGTGTGGGGGCCATGGAGGTGGGGGAGAAGGCGGGGAGGACACCAGGGGAGCTGTGAGTTGACATGGGCTGCACCTGGAAACACAGCTAGGTGGGCCAGTGCATCCGTAAATAACACGTGGAAATGGGGTTCCAGCCCTGCTGGGTCCCCTTCCCCCGAAACCAGGACTCTTTGAGCTTTGGAGACCAGGCCTCTGACCTGCCTGGAGGAAGTCCACACTCAGCTTCCCCTTTGAAGGAGCAAATGAAAGTCTGACGAGCCTGCCCCATCCACTGCCGGGGCTGGGCTCCCGCCGTGGCCAAGGGGCTCCAGGCCCTGCTGGCCCCTCAGTCTCCTTCACCCCTTGAGCTCCACTCCCATAGCTGGTGCCCCACCTTCTCGACCCCGAGCCTCAGGGGAACAAGGACCACCACATGGCGGTGACTTTGCAAGCTTCGGTTCTGTGGGAAGACCTTCTGGAAGATTCCCTGAGATGTAGGAGCACCGTATCTGCTGCTGCTGCCTTCTTGAACCCTCAGCTCTGCTCCCGACGTGAGATCCTGGGGAGATGGGCACCGCGTGCGACCCAGGAGCAGGGGCACCGGGGCTGAGACTCTCTCCTGGACCCAGAGCCTTCTCTTCCGGCGGGACCCCAGACTTCACCCCAATGAAGGGAGCGTCTGTCAGTCTTGTAGGGCCCCCTCTTTATCCACTCCGAGACCACGTCCTCTGACAGCGTGGGGTCCCCTCCGTGTGGGCTTCCTTTGGGAGGGGACGGGGGGGCAGGAGGGGCGAGGTCAGGACACAAGACTTAGATGCTCCTCAGATGCTGTTGACCCCACCTGTGTCCTTCGGGGTCAGAACTGTCACCAGGGCTGTGGAGAAAGACCCTGGGCTGGAACACACAGGAGCCTTCAACCAGAGAACGAACGTCTGTCCCCACAGCTCCCCACCTCGTTAGCAGGAAATGGACGCAAACCACGCTGACACTCACCTTCCCGTGTGCCGAGAGCCTCCTGTGAGGGTTTCAGGAGTCTGTGCCCCTTGCCTGCTGTTTGTCTCAGGCTGGGGTTCATCCCCCTAGAATGCACACGGAGCTGTGCCAGGGTGTCACGGAGGCGGGAGGCAGAGGACACGCACGGCCACGGTGGACGTTTGCCTGTGGACCGTCCCAGCGCGCGCTCCCGGCAGCGACGGCTAAAGGGCTTGCGGGCCTCGGGCGTCCTTGGGGCCGCTCTGATTCCTCTTCTGTGGCCTGCAGAGCCCGCTGCCTGCCTCGCGCACACCCACCACGCCTCCCTCTGCGTCCCCTCCGCGCCTCCATCCTCTCCTCCCAGGGTTCCCGTGCAAGGTGGCCGGGGGGCTGTTTCTGAGCTGTTCACTGAGGACATCTCACATGTGCCGTCTGAGCTGTGAGCCAGGGAGGGGCTCCCTTCTGTTCGCTGTCTTCTCCTTTCCCTCCCGGCACCTGCAGCCCAGAGCCCACATTTGGTATCAGTACTGCTGGCTGACAAACGCATGGAGCCGGCCAACGTGATGAGCGTTTTGAGCAAGAATCAGGCAGCGGGCGAAGGTCAGGGCACCCGAGGAGGGAGAAGAGGATGGGGGAGGAGGGAGAGGCGAGGGAAGAGGAGGCTCCCACCAGGGAGGACCAGTGTGATGCTCTGGCCCAGTCCCGGCTGGCGCCCAGGAACAGAAGCCTCCCAGCTCTGCGAACGTGTTCTCCTCGAGCCGGTGCGTCCCTGCATTTGTCCGCCCCTCACTGAGCAGCGGAATGGCACTCTATTCATGATGTTTTGATTTCTTGGTCTCTGGGGACACTGACTTTGATGGATGGAGACGTGGCACCCGCACAATATACCATAAAATAACAGCTCACTTCCAGAGCGGGCGTGAGCCGCTGGAGCCCACCCAGTCCTTTAAAATTAAATACTTTAAAAAAAAAATAAAGCTTGGGGGAAGACACAGTCACAACCCGCAGATGCCAACGGCCGGTCGTGCTGTTGATTTCATGGAAAGTGTCGGCTTTACCGATGGCCGTGCCCGAGGGGTGGCCGGCCCGCCTGCCAGGGAGGCTAGCACAGTGCCTGGTCACAGCTTGGCCAGCAGGCTGGCCCCGGGGTGGCCTCGGTCAGCCTTCTACTTAGTTCTGCTAGTGACTGGGATGTTTCGTTTTGGCTCTGTTGCCTGCAGACTCACAGCCCCTTGCTTTCCATAATGCTGCTTTCGGCACAGGGATCCCAAGTTGCAGGTGGTCCCTCTGCAGAGCAAGCCAGCAGACAGCTCTGGTGAGCCCCCCGTGTGTGTCACGGCAGGCAGGAGTGTCCCCGAGGGCTGTCCTTCTTGTCTTGTGGGTCCCGGTCAGCGCTGGGCCATGGCTGAACTCCAGTGGTTGATGCTGACAGCCTCTTTGGTGCAAGAGGGTGGTACCCAGGAGAGGACCCATCTCTGTGGTTATGGGCCACGTGGAGGCGTGGCCGCTGTGCTCCTGGCGAGCCCCTCCCTCCCAGCGGCCTCTGCTGGGTTCTGATCATGTCCTCCTTACCCTGAGGGCTTCATGAGTCCTAAATCAGATGGCAGCCGTAAGGGTAGAATATGGGGCAAAACTGTTTAATCTACGTTGTCAGTGTGGGGAAGATATATTCCTTCAGTTCTATTTTTTCAGAAGGTGTTATCAAATGTGCTGGTGATTCACGTATAGGAAATATATTCTGTTACAACATTTTTCACCTGCCGGGAGCTGGCTTTGGCAGGTCCTCACCGTCTCCTCCACTCGCTGGAATCCATTTATCTGGCGTTCGTGTGGGAGCGTGGGGGCCGCTGCTGGAGCACCACTGGAATTAAGTATGAATTAAATGTACCATTAAAACAAAGTGTTATCACAGGCATTTAATGAGTTTTATTCTTTAACGGTTTCATTTTGCGATTTTTGACGCCCAGCCGGCTTCCTGTCTCATTTTCTCTCAGTGGACCTTCGGTTAGGAGTTGTCGTGTCACTTAACATCAGAGGGGCGCTGCGTGTTCCCCGTGGTTACAGTTGTCCCTTTCGGCTCTGCTGGAGCGAGTGTTTGTTCAGAGGAGAACGAAAGCGGGAAAAGCCAAAGTGGTGGGGTTAAAAAGAGCGAGAAGCTAAGATTTTTCCCCCCAGAAATACCATGTGTGCGTGTGTCCAGAGCAGAAATGAAAGCGTTCAGGGTGGATGGGCTTCGCCAGGGCTCAGCAAGAACTAAGAGACAGGCCTCCTCACCCAACCCCCAAGTCAACCGAGTGCGGCCAGGACTGGCGGGCTCTCATGTTGCCTTACTTTACGTTCATAGTCCTGCTTTCCGCTCCCTGTCCCTCCAGACCCCCCCTGCCCTCCGCCTGGCTCTGTGCAGCCCAGCCATCCTGTCCTGGGGGCAGGGAGTGCCTGCCCACCCCCCGCCCTGGGCGGCCTTTCTGAGCTCCAGGCCGACAGCTGTCCGGGCAGGACCCGGGGAGTCAGCCCCACCCCTCCCGTCAGCCAGGAGGTGCAGTTCTGACTTTGTGCCAGGCCCGGCCCGGCCCGGGCACGGGATGGAGCAGAGGAGGCTACAGCTGCTCTCCCCGAGCACACCTTGATTTAACAAGCAAGTAAAGGACCCCAGCTGTCCTGAGAGTCTGAGAGGGCGGGGAGCCGGGGCCACTTCTAGGGCATGGGCTCTCAGAGTCTGTGGCGTGGAGCTCGGGCCTGGAGGAGGGGAGCAGCCGTGTGAAGGCTGCAGGAAGCGCACAGTAGGGCTGCAGGAATGGCCAGGATGGAGGCTCTGAGCTGGCGCACAGAGTGGCCAAAGTGGCGTGGACACCGGGGAGTGTGCGGGATGGTCGGGGCCACTGGGCCCACTGGATGGAAGCTGACTACCTTCCTAAAGTGGACCCAGGCTGCTGGGTGGGTGCTGGGCGAGCAGGGCGGGGTGGCCAGGTCCAGGGCTCTGAGAGAACCTGAGAGCACCGAGAAAATCAAGACCCCCAGACTTCTGGCTTGAGCCATTGGGTGAGTGGGGGTGCTGTTCATGGTGCCCCCGAGGGGGCCTGGGCAGGAGCAGGGAGGGAAATAGAGAATCATGCTCGGAACACACTGGGTTCAAGATGCCTGTGGGGCTTCCGGGAGCTGCTAGGAAGATGGCTGGACAGGAGGGCCTGGAAGACAGGGGTTGGGGGCAGGTGTCGGGGTCGAGGCTGGGAACAACCTTTCAGAGGCACTGCATCTGGATAGCTTGGGTGAAGTGGCCTCACCCACTCGCAGAGAGGACAGACCACGTCCGCCTGGACGTCAGAGGAATCCCGTCCGTGTCCTCGGATATTCCAAGAGTCTCTCCATCTGCAGCACGTCTGGTCTGCACTGTCAAACCAAACGTCCCTCGCCGTTCTCTGGGTCTCAGGACCTTGGGTCACTCTCAGAAGGACAAGAAACCTCCTTAGAGGCAGGAGGTGCTGGCACCTGACCTAGTGTCTCTGCCGTTCGCCCCACAGCCTGCATGAGCTTCACTCCTCTGCGTTTTTAATCACACGCAGTCCTCAGTTTCCTCCGGGTCCGGGAGAGCCTGTGCCCCATGAGGGGTCCTGTCCCACGGGCCTGTGCTGCTGTGTGGTCTCAGAGGCGGAAGCGCTCCTACCCACAGGCGGGCGGTGAGTGTTCCCTGATGCTCCTGCGTCAGTCCGAGCACCTCCTGGGCGCCAATGGGACGTGAAGGGGGTGTTGATGTCCCTTTCCCACACGGTGGGGCGACAGACTCCGGCTCGGTGGCCTTGGGCCAGTGACGGAGCTTCTGAAAGTCTCCTTTGCTTCACGCCGGGGCTGGTGGGGGGACGCGGTGCCAGTAGCTGGCTCAGTCACGGAGCAGCCGCCCGCAGGCCGGTGCTCATGTTCCAGGCACATCAGGTATTTCAAGCCCGGAAAGGAGGCCCCTGGGCACCTCTGCACGCAGGACATAAACGGCTTCCGTTCCCCCTCGAACATCCAGCTGGCACCGGTGTGCTCGCCCGCAGCCTGGCACCGTCCCTGCAGCCCAGCTCCAGGCCCAGCGCAGGTGCCCCTCCCGTCCCCTGGCGGCCGTCCTCCCCCTGCGCGGGGAGCGGGGGGCCTGTTTGGCTCTTGGAGACGCTGCCTTTCCCTCTGTCCTCATCAGACTCAGGGCTGAGGATCTCAGCCAAGTCCTGGAGCGCCTCGTTTAAAGTGGTGATGAGCTGACAATTCTGGCTTCAGAGAAACGCAGAGGGTGGGGTGCGGTGTCCCAAAGGTGAGAGGAAATCTGAGAACCAAAGAAAGTTCTCTGGGCTGCCCCGCCTTGGGCTGCAAGACCCTCACGTGTGGCAGGACTTGACCCTGCTGGCCACTGCCCTGCCCAGACAGCAGACAAGCCAGCCAGCGAGTGTGCAGGCGATGGAGCAGGTCCTTGGGAAGAAAGCACCGCGCCAGCCGCAGCTTCGCGCTCTGATGGCTGAGTAAATACGCGGGAGGCAGGGAACAGTGGTCCACGGCGGCTGTATCATTTACAGAGAGGCTCGGGGAATCTCGGAGGAGCGCAGACACTGCATGCATATTAAAATGGAAGTGGCAATTAACTACCAAAATAAGACATTTTTATAACGTTTTTATTGAAGTTTTAATGAACAAATAAAGAAACAGAAATCTGCATGCGTCTTGCGAGCCGTATAGAAATGACTAAATCAAGATGAAATGGCAAGAACAAGCAACCCCTCAACTTCTGATGCTTCTCAAAATGAGCAGGCGGGCGAGCTCAGGTGCCCCTCCCCCCGACGTGCACACGCGCGTGCACACACACACACTGGGCCTCAGCCCAGAGACCAAGAAATGCACAAGGATGTGACAGGGTGCGAGGGGGCAGAATGGAAGACGGGGGAGGAAACAGGGGGTGGGCAGGGGGCTGCACTGTGCATGGCTGGTGGGGGGCAGCCCTGCACCACGGAGCTGGGGCCCAGAGGTTTCTTGGGTTGTGGGGGCAGAAGTGGGAGCCGGGGGGCTTAGAGAGGATGGGAATCCCCACAGCTCCATTGACCAAGGGGGCGCCCTGAAGCAGTCCCCTACCTACCTTGGAGCTGTTTGATCGGAAGGAGGTGGGAAGTTCTATGTGGGAAGGCAGAGGGGAAGTCAGCCCATGTGAGCTACTGGAGCTGTGGCATGGCTCCGCCCATCAGGTCTTGTCACAGGTCAGCCCACAGGCTGAGGTCAGCGTAGGGACCTACAGGGAGGGTCACCTCGGGAGAAGGAAGAGATCAGGGCTGATAAGCTGGGTGGGAAAGATCGCCTTCCACGGGTGTGGTGTCTGGATGGGAGGTTGGGGAGCGGCTGTCAGTCACCCTCTTCCAAACCTTAGGGGCCACATGTGGGTCTTTTCTGATATGGGGGGCGGGGTTCGTCCCCCTACCCATTGCCTTTCCTTCTCTGAGAAATGAATCTCCGTTGCCACAGGGGGCATTTTCCCACGTTCAGCGGGAACGACTCAGGCCGCCTGCTCCCAACAACTGCTCATGATACACAAACTGGTTTACAGTCGTACCCCGATTTTATCACAACTAATTGAAGACTCATTTTGCCACTCCACCCCCCACAAAATTTTACCTGTTTCTTAAACACACACACAGGAATTTGATCAAGAGCTATTTTTCTCAATTAAAATCTGTGATTACATTTCCGAGCTTCCACGGGGCGGAGTTCTGAGTGGGGCTGTGATACACTTTAACTTCTAAACTGCTGGCACCAGTAACCCTGTATATTAACAGATGACAGAGGGAAAGCTCCTGGCTTCCTAGCGATTCTGTAGCAGTTTGAGTTTGTAATAGGGGTTTTGAGCCCAAGCCAGGAACCCCTCATCTGGCAGTGGTGGGAGCTTTTCTCACCTCATCGTCTCTGAAACTGGTTGCATGGATTTTAGTTCCACGAGGAACGCAGAATCCAGAGGACCGTTCACCTCCCGGTCTGGCATGGGCAGCCTTGCAGCACCCGACTGAGGCAGGAGCCCCGGGCTTGGCCCCGACTGGGCTGGTGAGGAGGTTCGGGTGGCCGTCCGACCGACGTCCCCGCCGGGCACGGGGTCCCCGCCGGCTGAGACTGATTCGCCGTCTCTTAGCGTCCAGGCTCACTGCCGTCATGCTTGTCTTGCTTTTGTTGAGTTGTTTTAGTATCTCTTGTTCTTAGAGCTTTTGAAAGTGTGTCTGCATGCCTCTTTGAAATCCCCAGTATCTTTAGGTATTTTTCTGTTTTAGCTCAGTGTACCTTAAAATGGTTTATTAGTTAAGATGCATTAAGGTCAGAAAGTCCAAGTCACCTAGGCGACGGCTGGCAACATGGGGAAAAAAAAAAGAAAGAAGTAAAAATGACCCAAAGAACCAGAAGCAGTAGCCGGCTAGACCGGGAAGAACCTGCCTGCCTGCAGGCCTGTTGGGCCTTCCTTATCTGGGTGGAGAGGTTGGGTTTTCCCCCTCTTTGTCAAAAAGTGTCAGCCAGACCGTTCAAATATGGTTGTGCTGCCAGTGTAGAGTTCAGCAGCCAGCAGTGAGGGCCCTGCCTGTCCAGCCAGGGTTAACGCCTCACCTTCAACAAAGATAGGCTCTTTGGAATTTAGGGGGGAAGATGGGAAAAGTAGGTCCCAGATAAAATGCAGGACACTTACTTGGGCTTGAATTTCAGATAAACAATAAGTAATTTTTAGCATGAGTATGCCCTGTGATAGTTGTAATAGTGCCATAGTTGGGATATACTTACACTAAAAATTATGTGTTGTTTCTTTGATATTCAGCCGTAACTGGGCATCCTGCATTTCTGTTTGCTAAATCTGGCATCCCTGGCAGGGAGGTGCCGTCAGTCAGCCAAGCCACCCCTCCCCTCTTGCCCTGAGCCTCTTGGGATCATCTTTTTTCTTTCTTAATTAAAAAAATTATTTTTCTGGTGGTGGGAGGTAATTAGGTTTGTTTATTTATTTGTTTATTCTTAGAGGAGGTGCTGGGGATTGAACCCAGGACCTCGTGTATGCTAAGCACGTGCTCTGCCACTGAGTTAAACCCTCCCTCTCCTTGGGATCATCTTTAAGAGGTAAATTTTGGGAAAATTTACGTCCACCTAACCCATGTGAACCTTGATTTCCTCGCTCATAAAATAAAGTTGTTGAGAGGATTAAATGATGTGTTGGCAAAGGCACGCAGCCCGGTGCCAGCCTGAAAAAGACAACCCACTCCACTCTAGCCTGCTTGCATCTGTGTTTCAGGCAACATGTACACGTGTTTCCTAGAGCAGCAGCTGCAGCACCTGGGGAGGACGTGTTTGTGACCGGCGGGTGTGGAAGTGGCTGGGGCCTGGGGCCGAGGTGGGGCTGGTCCGAGTTGGGGCTGGACCAGTACCTGTTCCCAAAGTGAAACTGCCAAGTCTCCGTTTGGAGCGCTCAGGTGAACACTTGAGAAAATGGCTTCCCCAGCAAGAGACGAGGAGCTGAGGGGCCCCGTCTCTGCGCAGCTGGGAGCCCTTGGGCCAGACGGAGCTGGGAGCCGGCCAAGGAGGGAGCGGGGAGCTGGGCCGGGCCTGCTGCTCAGGCTCGGGGGCCCAGGCTGAGAGGGACTCGGGCTGCCCTTTGTAACGCTTTTCAGCTGGGCGGTGAGAACTGACCTTTCTCTGTGATTCCCAACCAGTTCTTACTTTGGGTCTATTTCCTGATCTTTGTCTCTGATCACGTTTCCGGAAATTGATTTTTTTCTGAGTGCTTATTCAGATCTGCCACTGGATCATGTCTTCTCACGGCGGCGTAAAAATAACGCAGACTTTCTTGTTTCAAAGTGGACAGACAAGCACATGGCCTGGGAGGGAGCGCCCCTCGGTGGGACCCAGGTGGCGCCCCCGTGGCACTCGGTCTCTTTGCCACCCAGTCCAGGGGTCTGCTGGTGCTTCCTGCTTCCAGAAGAACACAGATCCCTCAGTTTCACCGACAGAAACGTTTGGACCACAGACGGGACGGGTTTCTTGTTCAAGTTCTTGCAGAAGTTCGAGAACCGAGGGTGGCTGAGTTTAGACTTCAGCTGGAGTGAATGCCCCAGAGCTGTACCCCCGAGTTCACTCTCAGGTTCGAGGTGGGAGGGAGGAGTTTATAAAGACTCAGTAATATTTGGAGTTGGGAGTGAGCCAGGATGTCACATACAGGAGATCACCTAACTCACGTGTTACGTAATTTTGTTCTGCCTTCTGTCAAATGTTTAGCGGAGATGGAATTTTCCTTGCACTTACAAGAAATGTAATTAGAAAGAAAAAGTTCATCAGCAGACTTGGGGTATATTCAGCTTTTTGGTTTCCATCCTGCGTTGAAATCAATCTTCCAGGGGCCATGACTCCTCAGCCAGTGGTGCCTGGAGGGCGGCCTCCTCTGCGGTCACCAAGGCCCCTCGGTTTCTATTCGAGCACAGGACTAGGGGGTGGGTACCCCAAGCAGAGAGGAGATGCTTGCCTGGTGAAGTTAACAGGAGTCCTGCCTGGGGGCCGGCAAACAGAGCTCAACCCGCCTGGCAAACACCACGTCTCTTGGAAGGACTCAGTGCATCTGAGCTGCACACACTTGCTCAGAGTCCAGCTCTCCACATCTCCCCTCTCGGGGCCACTTTATTATTGAGAAGAGTCGGCTCCAGACCAGGGGCCCCTCCCTCCCCCCTCCCCTCCCCCCTCCCGCACCTCCTTCTCTGCCCTTCTCTGTGTTTCCTGAGCCATCACTCTGCACACTTCTACCTGAAAAACATGCTATGTGCATGGTGGGGTCCTGTTTTAAACCATGTGGCTGATGAAGAGGTGGAATCCGTGAAACAGAGTGACCTCATTTGGGGACATGAAGAGGCGAGGCTGGAGGGAAGAGCCCTTATCAAAGGGGTGGGCTGTTAGCAATAACACCCATTAATAGCTGTGCAGCAGGGGAGGGGAGCAGGCCAGTAGGTGACAGCGAACCAAGTGCAATTCTCTATTAAATGAGCTAATTATATCCTTTAATTTTACTTTCGAAGGATCACGGATACCTTGCAAAAATGCAGAGCGTGTCAAGCTGCTTTCAATACTGTGGAACTAAAAATAATTGTAATAATGATTCATGGTGCAATGTGGACATTAATCCCTGGGCGAGGGGAGGGGAGAGGAGTGGGTGAGGTTCCTAAGCGCCCTGCAGGTGCATACCCGGGGGAGAAGCATCCCGGAGGGGTCCTCTCCCTGGCGGGCCTGAAGCAGAGGCGGCAGGAGCATCCCTTGCTGTGAACTTGCTGTGCGCTCTGCTGCCCCTGTTCCTGTGGTCCTCCAACAGGCCCTGCACACCGGTCTCTCCTCCACACCCGTCCCAGGAGTGTGCCAAGAACCTAGAAATAAGGTTTCCTCTGAGGAGAAATTTCAAAATACCAAAAGTGAGAGCGTAAAACTCCATAGAGACAGTAACAGGGCCAGTGGTTGCCCGGGGTTCGCGGGGAGGCAGGGCTGGGGCACGGAGGACTTCGGGGCAGTGAGACGCTCTGCAGGATACTGTAGTGATGGATACGTGACATGACGTGTGTCAGCCCCACAGAAGGGACCACACCAAGAGTGGACCCTGATGTAAACTGTGGGTTCTGGGTGAGGATCGTGGGTTAGTGTAGGTTCACTGATCGTAACAAATGCCCCACTCTGCAGGGGGGTTCATAATGGGGGAGGCTGGGGGTGGGGGGGACAGGAGGCAGGAGCTATACGGGAAGATCTCTGCTCTGTCTGTTCAGTTTTGCTGCGAACCTAAAATAGCTCTAAAAAATGAAGTCTACTCAAGACACAACACCCACAATGAGACACCACCACCTTGAACCCCAGGACTGCAGAGGCAGTGGGGGGAGGGTCACAGGAGCCAGGGGCCCATCAGAAGCACTGAGCAGGGAGACTGTGGTGGAGGACGTGGCTGCCAGAGCAGTGCTGCAGAGCGGGGTGACACCTGTCTCTCCAGCTCTCCGGGCCTGTGCTTCCATTGGCCCCCCATCTGGGGATGAATCAGGGATGCGTCCCCCGGGACAGGAAGTGACTGCACCTGGGCCGGGGGCTGAGGGCGCCACGGCAAACGTGGGCCCCGTGGCCTGGGCCACTCCATCCTGGTTGTCTCAGCCTCTCCAGGTATTGCGACCCAGATGGACACAGACAACCTATATCTCAGGGCTGTGCTGGACACTGGATGACAGCAGGGAAGACGTAGGCAGAGGCCCGTCTTCAGGCAGCGCCTGGTCTGGCGGGATAGACAGACATCAGACAAACAGTCACATAAATAAATAGCCCACAGAGCAGTGAACGTGCCGAGGGAGGAGAGGGTGAAGGTGTGCGGGTGTGCCACGGGGATGTGCCTGGGTGGAGGGAAGGGGTGGCTTTTCTGGGAAAGGGAAATTTCAGTAGGGACCTGAAGGGTGGGTAGGAGTTGGGTGAAGTAGAAGCTGCTGTGGCTGCAGGGTACTAGGGAGCTCAGCAGTTAGAGGGACTAAAGGCTGGTGTGGCGGGGCGGACGGAGGGAGGGAGCCGTACGAGGCGGGCAGCTGGGGACGTGGGCGGGACCGTGCCCAGGACCTGCAGCCCCCAGGCTCATGCAGGGTGTGTGCAGGGCCCGAGCAGGGACTGGCAGGGCCTGGTCTGTGTTTTGAAGGATCAACCCAGTGGCCCTGCAAGCATCCGTTGGAAGAGGCAAGTCAGGAAATGTGCAGCACCGGGGCAGGAGAGGACCAAGCCTCACGTGCTGTGATGGAGCACGTGGTGGGAGGTGGAAGCTACCAGACTTGCTGGTGAATTGGATGCAGGGGAAGAAGGGAGGGGACGGGGCAAGGTTGGCCTTCCATTCCGTGTGAGCAGCCAGGTGGCTAGAGGGGCTGTTTACCTGGATGAGGACAAGGGGGAGGAGCGGAAGTTCCCAGACACAGGGAGGTCAAGCGTCCTGCTTTGGACATATCACTTTTGAAGACTTGGGTTGATTTTGATGCTTAACTAGCCCCTTCTGCTAAAATAACCCCCAGGGGAACAGCAGAGGGAAACTGATGGCCCCTTCTGCTAAAATAACCCCCAGGGGAACAGCAGAGGGAAAACTGATGAGATGAGGAGCACGTGGAGGGAGTGAAGGGTTTCAAATCTATGTTCACGGGGCTGGGGCTTTGGCTGGGGGCCAGGGGTGGCCGAGCACGGCTGTGGGAGAATGCAGAATGAAGCCGGCTGTTGGAGACCAGCTCTAGCTTATCCCAGCTCCTGCCACCATTGCCTTGGGACAAACAGGACCTGCCCCACACCTGTGGCCTCACCCCACACGTGTGGCCATGCAGAGCTCAGGTGCAGATGATCTAACATCCGAGCAGCGGAGAGCCTTGTGCTCCCGGGGAGCCAAGCAAAACAGGCACCTGGACCACCTGACCTCAGCAGCCACTTCCCATCAGTCTCCTTGCAGACTACCTAGAGATCACACTAAGGCAAGCAGGTTAAGGGGGTGGGGGCTTCTTCTAATGCCCCTTCTTCCTGGTGAGGGGAAGGTGGAGTGGAGGGTGATTGACCGTCTTTTGGAGCCTCTCTGGCGACGGCACCGCCATCCCTGACCCCCGAGGTCGTGTGGGTTCCCCAGGCTGGCCCTCCTCCAGATGCACTGCAGGGCAGAGTAGCAGGCTTCCACTAGAGGGAAATGAGCCCACAGGCAAAATAACAAGACATTTGAGAAGCACACACATTTAAAAAAAAAAAAAAGGCAACAAACTGTGTTACAGTTTATTCCAGATTCCATCAGCAGCGGAAATACTAGAGCAGAGAGACCAGTTTTAAAAATCAGCTTAATAAACATGCTGGAGAGAAAGGACATTTTAAGTAAAGTGAAACAAGAATAAGAAAAGATACGAACCAAGCAGAAATGTTAAGTATTAAAATGTATTAGTTAAAATAAAGAGCAAGGCAGGGGACAAATGCCAGACTAAATACAGCTGAGGAATGAATCAATGAGTTGGAGGACCAGTGTGATACATCTGCCCAGCAGAAAAGAAAGGCACAAAGAACATACTTTTAAAAGCTATAATAACCCAAGGAAGAGCGAAGTTAAAGTGCTAACATCTAAGTAATAGAAGTCCCACAAGAAAAGAAAAAGAAAAGCACAGCAGAGGAGATACTTGAAAAATGTGAAGATAAAATTTCTGGAATTAAAAACAAAGGATGAATGGTCCCAGATTGAGAAAGGTCTTAGATTGCCATCAAGAAAAGATAAGTGGGGGGGGGGGGGGGGAATCAAACCTACATACTTACAATGACATTTAAGAATAAAAAAAGGTGAAGTTCTGAACGTTTCCAGAGAGGAAGAGAAGATCACATACAAAGAGCCAGAATCACAGGGATTTCAGGATTTTCTGCAGCAGCACCAGATGCCGGAAGACAATGGGGTGATCTTTTCAAAGTACAAAGGAAAAAGAACTTAGAATATAGAATTTTATATGCAGCCAAATTGTCATTCAAGTATGAAGTTATAACAAAATTTGCCATTGTACATTGTCCTAGCCGGAGCAATAAAAGAAGAAAAATAAGTAAAGATACAAAGATTGGGATGGAAGGAAAAATTGTTACCATTTTCAGGTGATATGGTCACTTACATAGAAAACCCCAAAGCATCTACAGAAAATCTTCCAGGAACTGGGGAGTTTGGCAAGTTGACTGATACAAGATTAAATTACAAAAAATCAGTTGTAGTCTATATACCAGCGGCAAAAAAACAAAAATAAAAAAACTATAAACACAATTAATGAAAAGATACTATTCATGGCAGTATCAGGAAATATCAAGTACATTTTTTAACAAAAATAAGTTATTTTTTGTTAAAAAAATGTTTCAATGTTCAAGATTTATACAGACGAAATTATAAACCTTTGTTAAGTATAAATAAAGGACCTCTAATAAAGGAAAGGAAGACTTCAGTATCATTAAATTGTCATTTCCCCCGTATTGCCTGTATTGACTGTAGCCAATGCGAATTCTGGTCAACGTCCAAACAGAGCTTTTCAAGGGACTTGGCAGGATGATTATACAGTAAAATAAGGGACCAAGAATAGCCAACACCCTTCTAAAACTAAGAGCACATGTCAGGGCTCATTGTGAAGCTATGGTAATTAAGATTGACCAATTAGCCACAAAGATTGACCAATTGACCAATTCCCAGATGGAACTTTGGTTTATGGTAGAGGTAGCATTTCAAATCATTGGTGAAAGGAGGTGTTTAATAAAGCGAGTTGGAAAAAAGGGTCATTACTCTATAAAAAGTGTGACACTGGATCCGTGTTGCACACCATATTTTGAAAATCAGCTCAGGTGGATGGAGAAGTTAAATGTCAAAAATCTTCTAGAGGAAAATATCGGTGGATCTTGAGTTAGGGGAAAAGGTCTTAAACAAGACACACAGGAAAAGTGAGTATACAAAATGACTGACAGATTTGAGTATGTTAAAAATAAGGAAAAATTAAGAGCTTTAAAAATCTACATATTGAATGGTTTTTTAAAGGTGAAAAGATGAGTTTCGAACTAGAATAAATTGTTATCAATGCACACAGCTGACAAAGATTAGTGTCAAGAACATCCAAAGAACAACCACAAACCAAGACAAAAAGTACAGAACATCCCAACAGAGAAAAAGGCAGAAAACAGAAATTTTGTATTTACATTGCCTTCTATTAACATTAAAGATAAAGGAAAGCTATGACCAATAAACATGAAAAGAGCTGTTTAACCTCATAAATGATCTGGGAAATGTGAAAGGCATTTAACCCCCATTTGATTGGCGAAAATTTTAAAGTCTGACAAATCCAACTGTCAGGATGAAGGTCACCTGAATGAGTTCTTATTCATTGCAGGAGAACATAAGTTGGTTCAGTCCCTTTGGAATAAAGTTTGGCTTTATCTCTTAAATGTGACCGTTCAGATACCCCATGACTCAGCAGTGCTACTCCATCTGTACTCAGGAGAAACACTTGCACCTACCTCACAGTAAGAGACATGTTCAAGAATGTTCCTAGTATTATTGTTAATAATAGCAAAAACCTAGAAACAACTAAAATGTCCATCAGCAGGAGAGTGAATGACTGCACTGGCAGTTTCATTCTGTGAAATATTATGCAGAAATCAAGGCAGCTGATGCAGAACAACGTGCAACCATATGGATAAATCTTAGTGACCTAATAGTAAATGTGAGCCCCAAAATATTACTTTGAGCATTATACTATTTTTATAAAGTTAAAACTGATGGTAATTTTTAAAATACAGATAGGCAGAGAAGATTTTTTAAAAATGAGCCAACTACATGCAGTCCACAAGAAACTCACTTCAAATATAACGATACAGTTAGGTTGAAAGTAAACAGATGGGAAAAGATACAAACATTAGTTTTAAAATGCATGAGTGGCAATATTATTATCACTTAAAGTAGACTTCAGAGTAAAGCAAATTATCAGTGACAAAAAGAAACATTACCTAATGATGAAAGGGTCAGTACAGCATGGGGACATAGAAGTCCCAAATGTATGTGCACCAAGCAACAGAGCTTCAAAATGCACGAAGCGAAACATGACAGACATACAGGAGAAACGGACAAATCCAGAGTTATAGCTGAAGACTTCAGTATCCCTCTCAGCAACTGATAAGATTACTGGATAGAAAATAAGCCAGGAGACAGAAGAACCAAATACCATCAACCAACGGTCTAATAGTTGTTCATCAAACACTCAGTCCCATCAACAACAGAATACACATCCTTTTCAAATGGAAACATTCGTCAAGGTAGACCACATCCTGGGTCATAAGACAAACCTCAACAAATGTAAGAAAATTGAAATCACACAGAATATGTTCTCTGTTTTTAAGGGAATCCAACTAGAATCAGTGACAGAAAGACCTCAGGAAAATCTGCAAACATTTGGAAGGGTTTTGAAGGCACTTCTGAGTTCGTAGGTCAAAGAGAAAGTTACCAAGGAAAATTAAAAGATACTTAAAGCTGAGTGAAAATGAAAACACAGCACAGCAAAATGTGTGGGATGCAGTGAAGGCAGCACATTTATAGCACTAAATGCTAACATTAGGGGGAAAATGTCTCGAATCAATAACTAAGCACCCACCTCAAGAAGCGAGAAAAATACAAGCAAAATAAACCCAAAGCAAGCAGAAGAAAGGAAATAATAAAGAGAAGAAATCAATGAAATTGGAAAGAGGAAAGCAATAGAGAAAAATCAATGAAAAAGAAAAAGCTGAGTCTTTGAACAGAACAATAAAATTGATAAACCTCTAGCAACACTGACAAAGATTAACAGAGAAGAGACACAAATTACCAGTGTCAGAAATGAAACAGGGGCTACCACTACAGAGCCTGCAGCCATTAAAAAGATAATCCGGGGACACCGCCAGCAACTCGACACATGTGCATCCCACAGCTTAGACGAAATAGACCGACTTCTCGAAATACACAAGTTGGAGAGGATGAGGTCCCAGAGGGACAGAGCCGGTAAAGAAGGGAAGGCAGTTAGAACAGTGCTCTGAGGGACGCCAGCATTTGGGAGTTAGGTAGACAAAGCGAAGAATCATCATCCCTAGAAGCAAAGGACAGCCAGCATGGTGTCACAACCCCCCCCCCCAAGGCAACTGACCCCAGGAGGAAGGTGAGAGCAGTCAGATGGGGTCTGCGGGCAGGCGAGTGGCCATGACCTCAGCACATCACAGTCAGGAGGTCAGGGTGATGCTGGCGAGAGCATTTGATGGAGTGAGCGGTGAGGACAGGAGCCAGGTAGGAGTGGGTTGAAGAGTAGATCGGAAGGTGACAGAGGGGATAGCTCCTGTGTAGACAAGTCGCTGAGACACTGGCGGCCGCTCTGGCGGATGAGGGGCGTCGACAGACTCTTGGTCGTCCTTGTTTTATTGGTGCTTTGAGATGGGAGATGCTGGAGCTTGTTTGAAAGCTGCTGGAGGTGGCGGGTCCTTCTAAGCACGCGCCTGCTGGCACTCAGGAATTTTTCCTGTTTACCCAGACTCAGAGGAGCCAGCTGAAAATGCCTAAGGCTCAAGGAATTTTTAAAGTGCGTGTGGATTTCTCCATTCGGCTCTGAAGCCTGGAAATCTGGAGGAGGAGTGTTGGTTTCAGGCCCCTGAGTACGGACCACCAATGTGCCCACGTGCCCTCATCTTCTGCCCGCTCCTCTGAAGTGCACCGTGTGGTTCTCTGAACCAGTTTTTTAGAATTTCTTGGAGACTTGAGTTGCAATGTCCAGTGTTTTTCCAGTGTTTTCCTTCTCTGTAGAAACAAACCAGTCAGGGGCATCTTCCTGGCATTTTGCGTCACCCCCCAAAGGGAGAGGAGTGGGGTCAGTTCCTTGGTCCTGCCCACGGGGGCAGCGCTGAGCCGGAAGCCTCACCGGTAACGGGGAGTGCAGGCTCCGTGTCTAGATCCTCTCTCCTTCCTCCTCTCTGTGACCTTCCCTGGCCTCAGCTTCCTTACCTGTAAGATGGGTCAATAGTACCTACCTGGTGGGGTCATGGGGATGATAGTGCCTGGCGGATCATACACTCACCATATGGCAGCCTTTATCATCCATGTGCATCCAGCCCCCGTGACCCAGGTCCCATGGAGGAACCAAGAAGGAAAGCAGATGTCCTTGGTCTAATGGTGGTCTTGCCCAAGAAGCTAAGGCATGTTTCCTTTCTCTGGTTTTGAAAGAGCCACTGAACTTCTGTGCATTTGTGAGGATGAGCAGAGTCTGGTCTCACTTAATTAAGAGATGGGCAGGCTAGGCCTCGGCCGAAAGCCACAGTGAATCACCAGCACCCAGCTGGGTTTTTATTGATCGAAGTCTTCTAAGCTCCTTTCTTGGTTTCTGGAAGGAAAGGAAAAAAAACAGACTTGGCACTCTACAGCATGAAGTACAGCATTACCTGCCACATCTTTTATTCTTCCTCCCTTCCTCCCCCTTCCTTCCTTCCCTTCTTTCTCTTTCTTTCTCTCTTTCTCTCTTCCTTTCTTTTCTTTCTCCCTTCCTTCCTTCCTTCCTTCCTTCCTTCCTTCCTTCCTTCCTTCCTTCCTTCCTTCCAATAATGAAACTTGAAAAGCCATGTAAAGTAATCCACATTTTAAACGTGCTTAGAATTTCTGGGGAATTTCTATGGCGATCCTGTTGTAAAGTGAATCTTTTCACCCTAGTTTTCTTTACTGTAAATGTGGAGTTTCTTATTTGGAGATTGCCTACAGCCACATTAGCTTATTTTTTTAATGTATTGAGGTTGTTTTCTGTGACTCTCACTGGGACTTTGGACACCGCACTCCTGCCCCCAGGGCCTCGCGCACGAAGCGGGGTCAGCGTCCCCTGTGGTTCCCCTGGGTGGGGCTCTGGCCCTGCGCCGCACGCCTGGAGTCCCTCCTGCATTGGCCGGCACGGGTTTTGGGGGGCATCACGCATGCTGAGGGGTGGGGTGCTCAGGGGATTTCTCCTCCAGCCCAGGACTTCAGCTCTCACCCTTCCTGCGTTGACATATTACCTTTCTCCGCAAGTGAAGTTTCCAGCATTTCATCAGAAGAGAGGAGAGCCCGCCTCTGACCAACATCCACCAGCCGAAAGGAGAAAAGAGCAACAGACGCCCGACAAAATACAAATACATTTCTCTAAAAGTGCAGTCGCTGGGAAAAAGAAAAGGCAGTTCGTCAGCTTGACATCAGAGGAGCTGCAGTCGCCCTGACAAGCCGCAAAGTCTAATGTTTTATTCACCAGGCCTGAAAAATAACTTCCCACCGAGGGCCCCATAAATAAACCAGGGTGATGAATATTACACGAAATAAAAACTGATAAAGCAAGAGCCCTAAACACGCGCCAGCGCACCGGGGCTGGGAAGCGTGCGGTTTGCATCGCCTCTAATGCCGGGTGACAGGTTTGGCAGAGCCGCCCGCCGGCTCGCTGGGGCCCAGGGGCGGGCCCCGACCACGAGGACACCCTCCCCGGCCCCAGCCCCCGGGGCCAAAGGTGAAATGTTCCAAGTGGATTCCATTTCTGCCATCTATTTTCCTATTAGGTTGTCACCTGCATCCACTGATGGAGATATTTCCATATATTAGGAGCCACGGGCTGCAAATTGCTTTTCCCGTAGCCCTGGCTAGGGGTTTCCAGGGGGTATCGCTCCTGGGAGCAGGCAGGCCCTCTTCTCCTCTCCCTATTAAGACTGTTAAGCAAAGAGCCTGGAACCCCAAGAGGGCTCAAGGGGAGGCTGTACCCCGGGCTCGCGGGGCAGGAGCCACTTTTCCAGAGGAGAAGTGGATCCCCGGTGCTCTGTGCACACGGGTCAGGTGGCCCGAAGGAAAGCGGGCGAGGGCCAGGGCGTAGGCGTCCTGTCAACACGCGGCTCCCGGCTGCCCTCCCTGACGCTGTGCCCCAGTCTCCGGACGCCCAGGGACGACGCCTTCTAAGTCACATTCGTTGTGCCCCAGGAGGGCAGAACTTGGAGGCAGATTTATTTGTTATGGGAAGACGTGGAGGGGATCTTGCTGCTGAAAAGTGTGAGGAGGTAAAATAAGGAAGCTGCAAAAACAACGTAGGCTGCAAATACATACACTTTTAAATTTGGACATTTCTGTGCACGTACACACACACACATAGGAATGTAAGCACGTCCCTGAATCCCTGTGTGTGTGATGGTGCAAATGCCCACAGGTGCACGTGTACACATGCCTTTGAGCATGACTACACCCCCCACACGGACTTGTGTGCGTGACTGTGGACACCCAGCCGCACACGTGCACGTGTGCGCACGCCTGCCTTCCCAAGTGGACAAATGCTCACCCACAAACACTCAGAGGTGCATTTCACCCTTTCTTCCAGTGACATTTTGGGGGAACCAACTGCCAGCCCCTAGAGGTTGGAACTGTGCCAGTTTGAGCCCAGAGCTTGACTTACGGGTGTAACCATCTCCCTGTGGCTCAGACACGGAATGGAACCCACGCCCCGCCATCCTGAAAAGGTTTAAAACAGGAAGCTGTGGGGTTGGGGGCAGTTTTTTCCCACTTCAATATTGCAGCTGTTTATAAGCGCACCCTTTGCTGGCCCTCTCCAACACGCTGACTCGAGGGATTTGCTTTCCTGGTTAGCAGCGGAATCCAGATGTTCATTACAGATGCCTCCATCTTTCCCCCCCCCCCTTTTTTCCCCATTCGTCTCATAAATTCAGGCCGTCTTGGAAAACTACAATCTTTTCCGTCTCCTGGTGTCTGAGCGCCAGGCCTGTGCCAGGAAGCACCATTGACTACATCCTCACCAAGCGTGTGGGTTCCCTCTCATCACCCCGCATTGGGCCACATTTCAGATGCGCTGGGACGTGCGGCCGGAGACATGAGGGGGAACACATGTCCTCTTTGCACTGACTCTAAAAATCAGGGTGTCGAGGGTGGCTCGGGACCCAGCATGCGGAGGCTGGCCCCACGTGGAAAGAAACAAACATGAGATTTAATTTCTGGGAGGCTGGGCTCATGGAGGGCAGCTGCCGGCTGCTGGGCTCCCGGTGCAGATCCCGGTGTGTTCCAGTTTACTGTGAGCGGGGGAAGGGAGAAGTGGGAGCCAGGGGGGGCGTTGCGGGGGGCAGTAGAACAGGGTCCTGCCCCCCAGCCGCTTGCTCTGGGGGTTTGCCCCTGCGGCGTTTTGCAGTGCCCGGAGCTGCAGACCACCGGGGCTGCGGAGACCTTCACGCTCATCCAACCCAGTCTGCTCATTTCACACATGAAAAAACTGTGACTCAAGAGGGGAGGATACTTGAGTGACTGTCTGAGGTCACCCGGTCTTAGGGCCACACCGGGACCCAGACCCCACCTTCCAGGCTGTGTGTAGGCTGCGTCCCCCTGGGCGGGCGCTTCTTCCACTGCGGCGCCCCGACCAGCAGCATCAGAACCACCTGAAAACTAAAAATGTACATTCTCGGACCCTCACCCCAGACCTACTGACTCAGAAACCCCGGGCGGGGCTCGAGGGAGGTGAGCTAGCGTGGATCCAAATGCTATCCTGGAAAAGCTGTTCATGGGGACGCTTCTCCATCTCAGCCCAACCTCTCTGAGATTCCACAGAAGGAGAGGAATTTCCACAAACTACAGTCATAGAAGCGTCCCATTACTCTCCCTGTCTGATAAGTATGCTCTGCTCACCGCAGCACTGCGGACAGCTCCAAAACCCGCCTTCCTATCCAGTCCTGGCTGCTGTCGTTGTGGGGTGACCGGGATGGTCAGGAAGAAACCCTACTTCCTTCCACTCTGTTGCCAAATATCTGGACGGGCGTGCCATCAACACACGAGAGGGGAGGGAAAATTTAGCAAGGGGGTATACATGTTTGCCGGTTTCTTTGCTTTTCAGAGGCAGGCTACAGGAAAAATGTGTGTGTGTGTGTGTGTGTGTGTGTGAGAGAGAGAGAGAGAGAGAAAATATGTACAGTAAATTAAGTGCATTTTCTTAACCTGATTTATGGGTGCATTTTTCTTGAACATGCACATGCATCCAGGGACGTGAGAGGTCATGCTTGCAGTTCAAATGCAAGGGTGCAGATGCCCCATTCAGCAGGGGCTGTCTGGGATCCTGCACTTGGGGCCTGAGCAGGGGTTCCGGAGATACCGAGGGTTCCAGGGATGCTGAAGGGACACTTGTCTCAGCAGTTACTAACGCTTTTGCCAAGTGAGCACAGTCTCTCCTTGGAGGAGTTCTAGCCCTGAGCTTGATCTTAGGAGGCGCTGAGATGATGCAGCTGTTCCCTGCACGGTTAGGAGTCAGGGCTGTTGAAATAGGACCACTCGCTTTTTTATTGTGCCTTTTTAATTGCCTCCTGAAGGCCAGCAGCCACCAGTAAAAGCCCTGGAAAATCATTACTCATTATGTGTGGTTCCTGGCTCAGAGTTGTCCCCTTGGAGGGGGTCCTGGTGGATGAGCCCGTTTCCAGCGGGGCTGGGCTGGGAGGCGGAGGTGTGGGATGCACCCAAGGACCAGACTGTTCTGGGTGCCAGGGTGAAGCTGAAGGAGACAGGAGACGTGGAAGAGAGAGGATGGGGCTGGGGGCTGATGTCCACAGCAGAGACTCTGCCCCTCTGAGCCCGGACACCTGAGTGCGAGGCCTCCTGCACTGACTGCTCTGTTTCTGCTGGGCAGGGGGCATCGGCTTTTGGAAACCTAGTTGTCCCATCCAAGAAACTGGGATTTAAAAGAACGGAGGGAGTTATCTGGGGGCAGAGTGAAGGAACACAGGTGCCTCTGCCTGAACTCACACATAGGTATGAGAGATGAGGAGAGAGGTGTCGCGATGACGCGGTGCACGTGGATTGGCAGGTGTCAGAAGTAGCAAGTCTCTTTTCTATAAGAACCGATTGAATAGTATGAGAAGAACCAGGGCGGGGTTTCTGGAGGATCTCAGTGCTGGACAGGAAGTCTAAGTCCTGGATACATGCTGCGTGGGGCTCAGGGGAGCGAGGTTGCCCTGGCCTTTGGTGCTTGGGGAAGGCTTGTGGGATCTGAGACTTGGGGGGAGAGCGGACGGGGCAAGTACAGGAAGGAAGGGGGTCCCAGGGGACCGCGGGGCCTGTGAGCACGGGCGCAGGCGAGGGGTGTCGGGAGAACAGCACACGCAGCCCTTGGCGTCCCTGGAGGTGACACCAGAGCGGGAGGCCAGACCTGGGGCGGGGGCGGGGGCGCTGTGCCTAGGAGTGCAGACTGAGGCCTGCGTCTGCAGACAGGGCAGGGGCGTCTGATGTCGGAGACAGGAGACGGGGTGGTGTTTAATCTCTCAGAGCCTCAGTCTCCTCCATTGTGAGACAAAGGTGATGGTGACAGAGTCTGCTGATGGGGTTGGACTGAGGGTCAGTTGAGATCATACAAGTGCAGTGGTTGGTCCAGGGCTTGAAGTAATAATCTGTGCAACTGAACACACAGACGCACATGCATACATGCACACGCACACACATGCGCGTGCACACACACACACACACACACACACACACACACACGGCAGTTTACAGCTGGGCCCCCACCTGGGTGAAAGAAAAGCCACACGCAGAGATCAGACTCTGTCCCAGCACCTCCCTTGGTCGCAAACGGGTCTCCATGTGCTCTGCTCATGAGTGGAGCACACACGTCCTGAACGCCTGCCAGAGCTGGGCCCTATGTACCAGGGGGATGAGGACCAGGACGCAGCCTGCCCCATCCTCTCAGAGCCCAGCCTACTGCACACAGCCCTCCAGTGTGGCTCTGGGGCACAGGGCAGTCACAGTTCGGCACCAGTAATTCTGGGAGCCTTGAGGAGGGGCCGGTGGACAGCCTTGGAGGCATCAGAAAGAAGGTGACATCTGAGCTGGGTTTGGAGGACAAGTGGGAGTTATCCAGCAGAGAATATTCTAGGCACATGGGATGGAATATCCCAGTTCACTGGGTCAAAGGAGCCCCACCCACTGAGGAACGCTAATGTGTCTGTGTAGGGAGGGTTGGCATGACTGGTCAGGAACAAGACACGTGCCCTCTGTGGGGCACAGCTCTACGTGGTTTACGCACTTGCGTCTCTAAACGCACAGACACCCTCTGAGGTGGGTCTGTTATTGCCCCCATTTTACACATGAGGAAACTGAATCTGGGAAGATGTGTCGGGGCCAGACTGTGATGGTCCTCAAAGCCGCCCGGAGAGCTCATAGTCCTGCAGGCCTGGGCTCTTAAACCGAGGGATTCACAGATGGGCTGATCTGAGAGCCTCCTGAAACGGTTGCAAAATTTAGTGTCTGTGTGCATATGTGCCTTTTTCTGGGGAGAGGTGTCTTAAGGGTCCCCCAAAAGTTGAGAGGCCCATCTGTCTGCAGAGGGGAGACACCAAAGATGTCCAGGCTGTGGTGCAGGCTCTCATCACTGATGATGCTCTTGCAAGATGCCAGGCATGCTACCAGAAGCAGCGAAGATGCCCAATGGAGTCAGGTGGAGACTGGAGAGGTGGAGGCTCTGACGGTCATGGGGGACCCACTGAGCATGAGGAGGGAGGGAGAAGGTGGAGGTTAAAGAGGGTGGAGCTTGTGGTCTGGATGCCGTGGAGGGTGGTGACCCCTCTGCTGGGACAGTGACGCAGGGGGAGGAGCGGGTGCTGATGAGGTCGCCTTGGGAATGTCTCCAGGGCAGCTGACACCACCAGCCTCCAGAGAGAGGAGAGGGTCCGGGGTAAAGGCTGTGATTTAGGAAGTCAGGGAAAGGACAAGACCACCCAGGAGAGGGGAGATGGGAAGAAACAGGACAAGATGATGGGAGAGACCATTTCAAGGGCTGAGGGACAACTGGTGGAAGGTGACAGAAGAGAGACGGGGCAGGACTGGAGGTGGCCGTCGGGTGTGGCAATGAGGAGGTGGCTGGCAATCAGGACGCAGGAAGTTTCAAAAGAGGGCAGGGGCAGGGGCAGGATTCCTGTTTGTAGGAGGGGTGGCGTGGAGGTTGGAGAGAGAGGAGACATCTGTGGGCAGTGAAGGAGGGGCGGTCTTAGAAAGGATGCCTCCGAGGACGTGGGGGCTAAGCGCACCCAAAGGCCAGGGAGGGCGAGAGGATGGGGAGACGGGAGAGAGGGTCAGGGGAGGGGTGGAGGCTTGGTCCTGGTAGAACTCTCGTCCCTGAGGGCTGACAGTCGCTGTGGTCTTCGGGGAGAAGCCATTTGCTCTCAGACAGACGCTTCCGGGGTCACATCACGTTTTTCCCCAAGGACCTTTCCTGTTTCCGTCCTGCCTCCCCCACCAGACGCCTTGCCCCCGAGCCAGCTGGGTGATGCTAAGGTTGGGTGTTTCTGAGCAGGACTTCTGCTTGCAGCCTCCGAGCACTGTTTTTGTCTCCTGTCTCTCTTCTTTCGACTGTATCAGTCTCCTTTTTTTTCCTCTGGTGTAAAAATAATGGCTTTGGATGACATGACATCAGGTATTGATTCAAGGGATGAGAATTAAACAGTTCTGTGTCTCTGGAACAAAAGAAAGTGAAACGTTTACAGCTCGCAGTACCTGGAAGGCCAGCGTGGGCTTCGCGATGAGAAGAGCTGGGGTGGCAACTTCTTAAAAAATGGAGAGACTTTGGGAGAAGAGAAAACATTCTTCCAACTCTTTGATGATGGCCCTGCCCGCGCTGAGGCTGTGGGTGCTCAGCCACATCCTGATGGGACCTCTGAGGCCATCTCCCTGCGCTACGGGGTTTGCGGCTCCCTCCTCTCTCTGTTCCTGTCTTGTCTCTTTCTGTACCCTCGTCCCTCTTTCTGTCCTCCTCTCCCCTGTTTTCCTCCCTTTCTGTGTCTCCCTCTGCCCCTCTCTCTGCTCTGCCTCTCTCTGTCTCTCTCTCTGTCTCTCCCCTCCCCCACACCTTCCCCCCGGCCCCCTCCTCAGTTTAACCTGCAGACTCAGGTGCTGGCGTCAGGCCTGTACCCGGCCTTCCTCCCCAGCGCCCTGGGCCCCTGTTCACTCCCTCTTCTCCCGACCCGGGGCTTTGTATTGATTTATCACAGAACGCCTCCCGACAGCTGCGCTCAGCCTGATCCCTGCTTTGCTCAGCAGCATAAAAAAATAAAAGAGCTACAAATGGCTCCTTCACCTCCTAGGACTCCAGTTCCAGTCCTGAATCTGGCCGGAGCGGTTTCCAATTTGGAGACAGAATTCAAACCCAGGTGGCAGCAGACCAGGATGAGGAGGTGGCCCGGGGGGTTGGCGGAGGGTGGCGAGGACGGGCCGTGGAGGATGCTGGTTCTCGCCTGCTCCGGGCTTTGGGGGACTGTCCACTCCCTCGCCCTCTAGGGCCGGGGTCAGGCTGCCTTGCCCAGAGGCCCTGGGCCTGCTCCCGGAGCTGCCTGTGAGTGGGGGCATCTCATGAGGCCTGTCCAGGCACAGGATTGCTCAGACCTGAGTCAGAACTTTAAACAGAATAGTCCCAGACAGCAGGGAGTGACTGTCAGCCACAGGGTGGATGTCACTGCTGAGGGGACCAGGCCAGGCTGGGGATGAGTGGCCCAGGAGCCCTTGGGACTCTCACACCGTCGAATGGCCTTCCCCCTCTCCATGGCATGAGGTGCTACAGGCAGAGTGGACTGGGATACTGTGATCACCCTGCAACACCCACGAAGGACCTCTAGCCCATAGACCAGGGGGCGGCAGGGTGGCGGGGCGGGCAGCAGCACGAGCTCAGTTCGGGAAGTCTGTCTTCTGGGAGCTTCCAGTCTCTTTAGAGTCTGGGAATCTGCAGTTCGTGCAAATGACCCGCTGTAAGCTGAGCAGGTGGCCCGGTGGAAGCCCAGGCCGTGGGCGGGAGGGTGGGGACCGGGTGCTGTCTGCGTGCGCGGACGGGGCTACGGGGCTGGGCCTCAGAGCCCACCCTCTGACTCAGAGTGCTGACGCCCTCCAGGCTCTGGGGTGGGAGAGCTCACTGACGTGGGGTGATGGGGACAGAATGGCGTGGGCAGAGGTGGGGCCACTGTGGGGACCAGGGTCCAACCGTGAGGAGGGCGGTGGCATTGAAGGGCAAAGTGGAAATGCAAAGGGAAGACTTGGAGGCTGAACCGGGGTGGGGGGTGGGGCGGGTGGGAGCCCCCAGGGCCCAGCAGCACGTGGTTGACAGAGACAAGGACCCTGCACGCAGCTCTTGCTTTTTGCTCATGATGAGCTGGGGCCCCAGGGATGGGGGACAGGAGGCCATTGGGGGGACATGCCCAGTAGATGTTTGGAAATAGAGGCTTAGGGCCTGGGGGCTACAGATGGAAGCTTTAAAAACATTTTCTTTTAAAGTTTCTTAAAAAAGAGTCCAAGTAGACAGGTTAGTTAATGAGACAAGACACATTCATTAAAAAAGAAAAAAGCCCCAAACCCAAACACTCAGGGTGAAATAATGCAGGGCCCCGAGAGAGAGCATGACTGAGAACAGGACAGAGTGGCAGTGACTGTCCTGGCAGTCGGCGCTGTGAGGCAGGGGCTCAGACAGGGGCTGCAGGGCAGGGGGCCCCACAGGACCTCCAGGCCCCGGGAGCACCCCCATGCGTAGCCCACCACCAGCTTCGTGACCCAGAGCCTGCACGGTGCCCAGCTCGCCACAGGCTGGGTTTTCCCCGTCTGCGGGTCAGGAAACTGGAGGAACAGAAGCAGCAACTCCCAGCCCCTCCTTCCAGCCTGGGAACCCCACCCGTGAGGGGTGGGGAAGGGCGTCCAGCCGGAGCGCCCCTGAATGGCCCCCCATCCATGTACGGACTCTACGGGGATGGCCCAGGGTTCTAGGCGGTTCAACGGAAACCACGCAGGTGGCATCTCTTGCACGCGGAGGGATTTTGGCAGCAACAGTGGGGGTCTGTGCTGGGGGAAACCGGGCAGAGCCAGGGGGACTTCCAGGTGGCCTTAGGGCATTTCCAGAACCATCCAGGGCAAAGGGTGAAACCCCAGCCCAGCAGCAAAACCAACTGGACACAAACTCTTTATTTTTGCCTAGATGAGGGTCAACCACCTGGCCCCTCTACTGGGTACTGGGGGCAGGAAGGGGAGATGGGAGAAAGAGAAGGCACTAGTGCAGCCCACGGTGGACTTGACCTCAGGTAGAGGAACAGTGAACGCACACGTGTGATCACATATACATGTGAACACACAGGCACACAGACACAGAGTTTCTGGGGTTCATCTGATGGCCCATTTTCCAGGGCAACCCAACTCCTTAGCTGCAAATGGAGAGGAGAGTTAGGGGCCCACAGCCTCCTGGGCTGTGCTAGCTGGGCGACGTGTGGTGGGCGAGGTCTTCTGGCTCTGACTTAGGGGTGTGAGCAGAGATGCTGGTAACACACCTGCCGCTTCTTTAAGGGGGGACCAGGGGAAGAGGAGCAGGGGTGGCAGGACAAAGATGCCGCTCTCTGGGAAGAACAGGGGCGACAGTTAAAATTTCAGGTCCTCTAGAGCAAAAGCGGGCAGGAGCATCGAGTGTTCATTCGGATTCTCCGCGTGTCCCGAAGGTGCACCCAGGGGACGGCCGTCGGGCCAGGGTGGCCTCCAGCTTTGTGAGTGAGAGGCAGGGACCAGAGGCTGCTCTTTAGGGCCCCCAGGGGGTCTGCAAGCCTCCTTGCAGGGAGAAGGAGGAGAGGACGAGCACGCCCGGTCTGGAGTAGCTGCTGGATTATATAGTGGGGGTCGTAACGAAGGAGGTTCTCAGAGGTGATCTGAGTTTATTGCGCGACCGTATAATATCGTCGGCAGTCATTTTTACTGTGTGAGAAAAGGCACAAAGGATGAGGCACTCTTGTTGCTTCCACCCCTGCCCCCCAACACCACCACCACCACCCCCCACCCCCCGCCCAGGAGGACAGGATCACCTGCAGGAGCCTGGACGGGTGGAGGAAGGGTTTGGGGAAATGGCCCTTTGCAGGAGTCCCCGGGACGGCCATGATGACTGCTGCGTTCTATCAAGCGTTAATGAAGAGAATAATAATAATAACAATGAAGCAGGAGGGAATCGGTTTCCACGGAGAGCAGAGCTGGGCTGGAAATAACAGGGGCCCATAAGTTCTCCTGTGTCTGAGGTGGGGGGAGCGGGGGAGTGGGGTGGGAAGGTCAGAGCTGGTGTGAATGTGCCCTGGAGAGACCCTTTCCTGCAGTGGCAGTGCCCCGGGGGCCGGGGTCTGGGCTAGGATGGGTGGGCGTGGGGACCATCCCTCCCCGCGGTGTGACTCCTTCCTGTGCCTATGTTCTTGACTTCTTCCAGCTCTTCCCCAGCCATCGCCTGGGCCGCCTGCTGATGCAGCTGGCTGCGGCCTTGCCCTGCCCCCATCCACCCCCCACCCTCCTGTGGTGACCTCCAGGGCTGGGATCCTAAACCCTCTGCTGCCCAGTGCCCTGGTGCCCTGGCCCTGGCCCTGGGCAGCTATGGTTATCCCCAGGCTGCTCGGTCCAAGCCGAGAATTTAATTTCCCAAAGCACAGGCACTGGTCATCCATCAAATGCATGCTGTTTTCACAGGTGAAGCAAAATGTCTCAGGCTGGAGAGAGATTCACCCCCTCCCACAGCCCAGGCTTTAGAACAACAGGGTCTTGGCCACGCCTGCCAGTCAGCCAGCACCTGGCGGAGGTGGGGGTGGGGGGGTCAGGCAGCACTAGACCCTGAGGCCTTCTGGGCAGCCTACCCTCCAGAGCCGCACTGTTTAAAACAGTGGCCACTTAAACTTAAATGAATTAAAATGAAACAGTTAAAATTTCAGGTCCTCAGGCACACTGGCCACCTTGCGAGTGCTCAAAAACCACACAAGCTAGTGCCTATGAAGCCAGAAGGCTGAGCCACAGAGCATCTCCATGATGGTACCATCTACTGGACCCTCCGTCGGACCAACTGTGGTGGACCGGGTGGCCAGCACAGGGGCAACCCTGTGCCCCGAGGGCTCAGCAGAGAGCAGCCAACTGTGCAGGGTGAGAGGCCTACAGGAAGGTTTTATTTTTTAAAAAAAGGGGGGTGCTCACCCTGCTCAGCAATCCAACCTCACTTTCTGTGGTGCCCCCACCTCTCTCTGGTCCCCACACCTGGATGGCACGCTGTGCTTCCTGCCCACATCTGTGTCCACACGACAGAGGCCTTCTAGCCTCCTTCCTCACCCGACTACCTTCCATGCCCTCTAAGATCCAGCTCCTGCGAAATGCTTCTCCTGACCGCCCAGTGCAAGGTAGGGTCCTGGCCTCAATGTCTGCACAGTTGAGTGAGTGATGGAGTCAATGAGTGACTGGGACGTAGGGCACTTGGCAAGAACTGAAGGTCTTTTTCCAGGTGGAAAGGCCACAGGCGAGCTCCCCAAGTGAGGCAGGTAGAATTGTAGTTGAGAAAAAAAAGATAAATAAAAATAAATAAAAGCAACTAAAGAACAAGCTGGACTTCTGCTGTTCTCAGCTGCAGCCTGAGTGTGTCCCAGTTAAGACCTGACTCCGGAGCACTCGGCAGCCGGTCGTACTGCTGACTGGGCATCTTCGCACGGGCCCCTGACCTGACCCCCTGCAGAGCGGCCGGGTCCAGGCAGGAGGAGGGACACTTCCTGATACGCAGGCAGGGCCTTTGATTAGCGTCTCAGAGCCTGAACCCCGGGGGAGTTCTCCAGGGCTCTGCCAGTGAGCTGGGTGTCTTAACCTTCCCCAAAGCGTGTGGGATCAGCGAGAGATGAGGAATTACAGAGGGAGAGCCTGGCAGAGGGCAGGTCCCCGTGGAGGGAAATTCTCAAGAGCGGCCTCCCAGGAAGGCAGGGAGTGAGGCCAGACAGGCCCTGGACACAGAGCCAGGAGATGAGGGCTTGACTCTGGCTTGAGTGCTGGTTAGCTGTGTGGCCTCGAGAAAGCCAGTTCACCTCCCTGGGCCTTACCTGCCTCATCTTTAAAATGTGGATTAAAATGCCTGTTTTTCTATTACAGTAGGCTGTGGTCAGATTATATAAGTGTAAGCATGCTCTATGCACTCTGAAATGCTGTAGAAATGGGGGGATGCTGTGTGCAGGGGCCTTTTCTTGGGATCTGGGGTCCAAGGGGTCAGAATCTGGGGGTTCCTTGCTCACTTCCCCACTGCAGGGCCATGTGAGAGAGTGGGGGCCCACTGGAGAAGTGTCGGGGGCCACCCTGCTGCAGGGGTAGCCGAGGAGGGGGCAGAGGGCCAGCCGCCCCGGCAGGGAGAGGTTCCTCGTGCATCTCTGTGTTGCCCTCTGGGCCTCGGGCAGCAAGCTAGAGAGGGTCGGATGTACCTGGGCTGGAACCCTGACCTGTTGCACACCTCCGTGGGCTGCAGGTCTCTCGCCCGTAAAAGAGGAGTGAGATTACTGTGAATCACTGTATGGGGAGGCTTCCAGCTCAGCACCTGACCCGGGCTTCCACCGAGGCACCCTTTCCTTCTCCCTGTGCACAGGGATACTGAACTGCGCAGCCAGCCAGGCTGCATCCCTCTGCATGGCTCCTGGTTGCCAGTAAATCTCAGCTAGGTCAGAGCAGGGCTGAGAAGGGAGAGACGTGCTGGCTTCCTCCATCCTCTCAACACCAGTTGCAGGAAATCTGGAGCTGAGGTGAAACTGGGGAGCACTGGGAACGGCGAGGGGGAAGCTGCTTTGCCAGGCAAACGTCCCTCCACCAGTGGCCCCCGCTCCGGCCTCCTGATGCCCTTGTCCCCAGCACCTTTGACATCCTTGCTCTGGGAAGAAACCACCCCAGAAAAATGTAATTGGTCTCGCCTCTTGCCAGTTCTTAACCTGGGCTTTTCCGCAGGAGGAAAGGATGCCTGATTAGAATATCTCTGAAGAGGGCAGTGAGTTATAGTAATGGACACTCTTCTAGCTTTCTCTCCTGCTCATAAATCTATCCCCCTCTGAAAGTGCAGATGGTCCATAATCGTCCATCACGCCGGAGTTCAGCACCGGACAGCTCCCGGGCGGGTTTTTCCTAGGAGGCTCCGTTTTCTGCAAGCTAAACGGAACTGCGGCTCTGCACAGCCTCTCCCCGTGATGGAGTGTGAGCAGTCCAGCCGCCAGGAATGATTTAGGAGCGAACGGACAATAAATATCCGAGAGGTTGGAGCTCAGAGCAGGGAGGCGAAGAAGGCGCTGCTGCAGCTGTTCTTTTCATATATTTTTTATTTTATTTCATTTCGTTTCAGAGGGACAGCAGGTGGTAACATCCTGGGAAGGGGTCGGTCTCGAGTGACCTAAGGGGCTCCCTCTCCGGCCCCATCCCAAGGACGAGTCGAGAACTGAGGTCCAGGGGCCGTTTGGTTGGGGGAAGTGTAAATGGCTGGGTAGTTGACATTCGGGGAAACGTGAAATTTCCCGGAAGTCTTACCGGGCTCATTGATAAGTCCTTTCAAGTTTAAGCTGTGTCTTTTGATGATATGGCCAAGGTGTCCTCAAAATTCCTGCCGCGTGTGGGCCTAGTAAGGCACAGCCCCACAGGCTGCCCAGCCCCACCTGTGGAATTCCCAGTGATGAGCCCATCACGCTGTCTCCCCAGGGGGGGGGCTCAGGTGAGAGCAGCTCGCCTGTGGCCTGTTCTTATTCAGGGTCTTCTGGATGGCTCCTGCCCGGTGCTGGGCTGGCACAGAGGAACGGGCAGGGGTCCCTTTGCCGTTGCCTGAGGCAGGGGTTACAAAGAGTGGTTGTGCCTGTTGTGCTAAACACATTGGCTGTGTTTCCTACAGACCTTCCTCCTCTGATGCCTGGGAGCCTTCACTATGGGGTTTGTCCTCTCTGCAGACAGACAGAGGACAGTCCCTGGGACCGTGACCTTGCCTTGGCTTTGGGCAGCATTTCATAGCAGCCCAGGCCCTCCCCACTCTCCTCTCCCTGCCCAGAGGCAGAGGAGCCGGGGCTGGGCTGCGAGGGTGATGGATGAGCGTCTGCCTCCCACAGGTGCCAGCCTCGCTCTTCCAGGTGGTGCCTCATGGCTGCACAGCAGCAGGAGGGCTGGCTGCTCTCCCCCTCCATGCCCCCAACCCACTCCCTCCTCCCAGGAGCCAGATCCTCTGAACCCCAGGTGAGGAGAGGCTTTCAGAGCTCAGCGCTGGGGGCACAGGCCAGACACCAGCAGGTTCATCCACAGAAACTCTTGCCAGCGTCAGCTGCCTGCCCACCAGGAGGCAGGGGGTCGAGCCACACACATTTCTCCCAAGAAGGGGAAGTTGCCAAAGGGAGGGCCTGGTGCTGGCTCCTGGCGCCTCCTCACCAGCCCTTGGGAATGGAGCTCCCCTCGGAGGCTTCCTTGGGCCCCCAGACCCCCCCAGAGCACAATGTGTTCCCTGGAAGCCAAGGCAGCATCACTCTGCTCCTTCACCCGGCGTCAGCCTGCCCAGGGCCGCCAGCCCGTGGCGGATTGCTCTGGACGCAGAGGAAGTGCTTCTCTGTGCTCCCTCCTGGGTGTGACAGGCACCCGAGCCCCCAAAGCCAGCTTCTCCGAGCCCCCTGCACAGAGGCCCAGGGAGGGTGGTGGGAGCGCTTCCCCTCACCCATCAGTCCCCAGGCCTGCCCTGCATGCTTGTTGGATGCCATGGCTTGAGTGGCACGGCTGTGTGATCGGAACAAGCAGCGTCCCTCCCCGCCCCTGTGAGGGGCTCAGCCCGAAGTAGGCTTCCTCTCCCCCCACCTCCCACTGAGGCACTTGAGTGATTCAGCTCCTCCTAAAAATGGGCACCTGAAGATTTGCAAATAGCCTCGACATGCAAGATCCTGCGCCTCGTCCTGCCTCACCAGCTCGCCAGTAAACTGCCTGTCCTAACGGTTGGCCTCCCTTCGCCGTTTGCATCTGTGCACTAATGAAGCCTGGCTTGGGCTCACGTTGGGGCATCGCTCCACACACCACCGGCCACGGGCAGAACGCGCCTCTCTCGCCAGCTCTCAGCGAGCGGTCCTCTCTGGCCGGGGTGGAAGAGCGCTGAGTAGGGGCACTGCCTCCTCTGCCAGCGTCAAGCACCGGAAGGCGACGCGGTGTGAACTCCTCAGGACAGGGGGGCTCAGAGAAAGGGGCCAGGTGGGCGGGCAGGTGCAGCCACAGCATGCCAGTGTCCGTTGGTGGCCTCGCAGCTGCCATGACAGGCCCTTCTCTTGGCTGCAAAACGCACTGCTTTCACCATCACCCCACGTGCTGGACCAGGAAAGGGACTTAAAACCTCAACTTGAGATGCAGTTGATGCCTAGCAACCAGCCCTCGTGTCTGCATCGTGGGGAAACCTGCCCTGGGGTCTGTGATGATGGCGGAAGAGCCGTCCCTCATCTGTGCGGCAGCAACGACTTAACACAAGTGCTAAGAGACATGCTGGCTCCTGGGATCGACCCCCCCCCCCCGCCCCGGCCCAAGGAGACTCTGGAGAAGTCCCGGTCCAGCAGTTCTCTTACCAAGATCTTAAGATCCCTGGAGCACAACAGCAGACCTTCCACTGTCACACACTGGTGCTGTGTGTCTGTCACACACATTCTTGCCAGCCCCAGTGACAATGGGATCAGAATGATGATAATCCCCACGGGGCACCTACAGCACTGAGACTGAGGGAGCCTGAGAGCTTCGCCCAAGGTCCACATCCAGGGAAGGCAGGGCAGGAGATGGAACCCAGGCTTGCCTGGTTCCCAGCAATCACTTCCTCCCCTCCCCACCATGTTTCTTACTTTCAAACTATTGACTGTGACAAGTTTGAGTGTGGGGCCAGCCATTCACACCCAGTGGCAGCCAATCCCATATGATCCCTGAAAGCTTTGCTATTGGGCTGTGTATACAGTCGGCGCTAGAGCTGGGAAGAGGGCTTCTAGGCAAAGGACTTTGGAAACACAACGCTGCCGGTTAACTCACAAAGCATCCCAGACCCCCTCCGAGGACTCAAAGGCAGCCCTGGGTGTTCTGTGTCCGGAGCATGCATGTGTGTGCACGGGTGCAGTCAGGGGTTTGCAGACCGCTGGACCCTACTTAGGACGCCCGTCTCAGTGGCTGGACACCGGGGCACGTCTCCTTTTCATCCCAACCCCTGGGCATCATGCTCACCTGCCGTTGCCTTTGGACGCTGTGTGACACGTGTTTCATCATTCATCATTTCATCAGGAAAACAAATTTCACTTAGGAGCCAGGTCCTCAGCGCTGCCATCCGCCACCCCCAGTCGGTTATGCTCCACGTGGGAACGTGAACTAACTTTTATTAAGAGCTTGCTGGGTGCCAGGCTCTGTGCTGGGAACTGTGCCTGGGCACGCTGCCTCTGCCATCTCATTTAATGGCTTGGCACGTTCCCCCAGCCCTTCAGCGTTAACAGTCTCGGTAAGACTGTAACCTCCCTGCCTCAGCTCCACGGCCGGCAGCTCTGCAGAACCGCTCTCCCTCTTCCTCGCCCGTTCTTGGTTGGGGGGCCCTCTCTTCTCCTGCCCCCTGTGTGTATCGCTCCTTCTGAAGCCCAGCTGGGATCCCCCCCCCGCCAGCGTATCCCCCTCCTATCTCTCTACCTGCACCCACCTCTTCTTTCCTTACACCAACATTCTTCTGCGTCACCTTCTGCAGTTTTTAATAATCACAGACATGTTTGCAAAGTTGAGAACAAGTCATGAAGGTGAGTTTCAGCCCCTGAATTAGAAGGTAGATTCCTGAAGTCTCTGGCATCTGCTAGTCTTCGCCTTGTGGGTTTTCTGTGCCTGATAAACACTCAGGAACACTGTTCTTCCCGCCTCTACCCCCTCTGACTTCTCCGCGAGCCCACACACAGCACACTCTGATGCAAATGCTGCCACCTGCTCTTCACGGGAAAATTAGACGTGGAAGTTTCTGCATTAGGCCTTGAAGTGCCTCGTGTCGTGGCTCGGCTGAGTGGGGGTGTCGGGGCGGGGTCCGAGCTTTGGCTCAGTGGCCGTGGCCTCCCTAAGACCCGCTGCAGTGGCAGGAGTGTCCTGGCTTTTTGTCCGTGTCCTTACACTGACATCCAGCGTTCGCGTTTCACACAGGGAGGACAGAAGGTGGTCCCTGGGCCTTTGTAGATGGGGACATGCCTTTAGAAGTTGTCCATCTGTGCCCTGGGCCCCAGCACCTCATTTGAACACAATAAATTTGAAGTCCATCTGTGTTTTTCAGCCCATTTAAATCTGAAAAACGAAGGCCATGAATCAAATCGGGGAGTGGTGGACACTGGCAGCGGGCGCTGCCGGGCCGTGGGGCCTCCTGTCTGGGGACCCGAGTGCGTCCGTGGGGGCCCCCCCCTAGCTGTGCCACCCCTTACCCCGAGGACCCGACGCTGCTTTGCCGAGAAGGTGGTGCCTCGGGGGCAGGAAGAATCCATTTTCCGCTTACCTATCAGTGATGGTGAGAGCCAGGCTGTGACACGGAGAAGTGGGGCGGCCCCTCAGCCGTTCTGCTGCAGACAGTAACAGTTCTGCCCCAGGATTTTCAGGGGGAAGGCAGATGCTCACAGAACAGGCAGGCAGAGCTCACAGCTGTGAGGTGCGGCATTTTTACGTCGAAGGCTCTACTGACAGCTCAGTGGAGGGCAGCAAGCCGCTGCTGTCCAACCCCGAGGGCGGGACGTGGGGCGTGAGCTCAGGTGCGTCCTGCAGGGTTCGGGATGGATTAGAGGAAGGACTTTTTCTGGCAGTGGGATTGGTTTGCCAAGGGAGGCAGGGCTCCTTGCAGGGAAGCATTTAAAAATCATACCAATTCACAGGGGAGGCTGTAGCTCAGTGGTAGAGCACGTGCTTAGCGTGCGTGAGGTCCTGTGTTCAATCCCCAGCACCTTCATTTAAAAAATAATACTTTAAATATATAAATAAATAAATGTCATTCTCTCCCTGCCAAAGTAAAAAAAAAGTTTGAGTTTTTTAATTGTAAAAAAAAAAAATTTTTTTTTAAAGTTAAACATATTAAAAAATGATTTTTTTTAATTGTACCAGTTCTCATGACGAGGACAGTACTTGAAGGCAGGAGAAGGACCAAGCATTGTCAAGTCTATTCTTCAAGCAGGAAGATCTGGGGTCCATGGGACCCTGCTTCTGCCACTGGTCCTGGTGACAGACTGGGCTGCCAGCAGCACCTCCTTGTCTGTGGCTTGGAGTCAGCGTTGGCACCAAGAGGCACCTGCAGGGGACTAAATCCCAGCCACCCCCCCCCCCAGAGGCCACATCTGCAGTGGTCAGGCAGCAAGGCCACCACAGCTTTCTGGGAAGCTGCCCACATCTCGGGAGCCACAGGCCACACAAATGGTCCAGCCCCACAGAACACACCAGCCAGCGCAGGCTGCCCTCGGCGTTAATTTACTCAGGGCCCTCTGGCGAGCTGATCTGAACCCAGAAACCCGGCAGAGACTCCCCGGGGATTCGCCGCCAGGGCCTGCCAGGGGGTTTGTACGGGGAGGTCGCTGTGTGTCCTGCGAAGGGCCAGGAAGAGCGTCTGCTGCTCCTCCTTCTGCCCCCCACCCCCAGCCTCTTAGCTGCCTCAGCTCTCCCCTGCAGCTGAGGCTCACCGTCTCCCGGGTTCCCTCCTTTTTTGGGGTGACACAGGGGTCACAGGCTCCTCCTTCCTTGCTCCAGTCTGTCACTTTTGTGGCAGAAAAGAAGCAGGGAAACCATCTGGGAAGTAGGTCACATTAAAAAAAAAAAAAGCAAAACAACAACCTGCCTGTAATTAAACTAGCTCCTCACGGGGGGCTGTCTCCGCAGGAGCCAACAATCCAGCAGCAACTTCCTCCCCCACCCACCAGAGCCTTCCCTCCTTACATGGGAAATCTCAAAATTCAACTCTTGGCACAGAATGTTCCAACAAATCCCCACCAGGCAAATAGAGCAAACGTCCCGATGTTAGTCCTCTGACGGCCTCTTGGCTGTGCTACTGAGAGAGGAAGGTGGTCGGTGTGGAGGGGCTGAGTGTGGGAACAAAAGCAGGGGGCGCCGGCCGTACTCATGGAGCCGAGCTCCCTGGCTCGTCTGCCCGTGCGGTTTTGTTTTCTGGATTTTAACACGTGGTTGGTGTTGTCCTCTGGGTTGGAGCTTTGGACAGTCCACGATGGCCTCCTTTTCTTCCCTGTGGCCTCCTCAGCCCCATGCTGGGTTTCTCCTTGGCCCCTGGGTGAGCAGGTAACACCCGGACCATCCAGATCTTCGGGCCCCGAGCACTTGTGTTTCACTCACGTCAGGGCTTCGTCCTCGCCGGGGCCGGCGGACAGCTCTCGGGCAGGCGCTTCCTTCTACTCCTGAACTTTGCCAGCAGCAGGCCAGCAGTTCACAGGAGGGTCTGACCAACCCTGTTGTGCTGGAGGTGTTTCCAACCCATGAGACGATTGTTTTTCTAAGAGGCGAGGATGAAAAGACATTTCTAGATGCGACAAAGTGGTAAAGCATGATAAAGCTTAACTTCCATTCCCAGAAGAATCATCATGAAACCAGCTGATTAAGACACGGGAGTCAGCGTGCCGTGCGCTGTCTTGCTGGTCGTCAACCAGATCCAACCTCTTCCCCTGCCTGGAGGATGGTCCCGGTGGGTCATGCCGCCCTGTGACTCACCTCAGCCCCATCAGAGACTGAGATTCTTTTGTTTGTTGGTTGGTTTTGAAGACTGTGGTTCTAACCACATAGCAAGGTTCTAAACCAGCTACCAGTGGCCTGGGAAGCAACCAGTTGATAAGGGGAAGTCGAGGGTTCAGGGACACCTTGCCCATTTGCAGACAGTCTCAGGTCTACCTTTTCAACCCAGGAGGGCCCACGTTTTGTCCACTCCCTGGTGTCCAGGGCAGAAATCCTCTATTCTGGAATGCCCTCCCACATGCACCAATGTCCCTTTCTGTACGTCCTTGGGACTTGAGTGCCACCAGAGCACTCCAGTGGACCCAAGCCACCACCCTCAGGGATGGAAGCCAGTTGTGCTCACCCACACCTCCAGCCCGGGTGAGCACCCTGACCACGGGCCTCCCTCGTCTGTCACAGCATCTTTGTTCAGAGCTTGGTGTGGGTCTGAGCCAAGGCTTCAGACGCTGTCCATTGGCTTGACTGCAGAATCAATAGCAACTTCCTTATGGACGTTTTGTTTGGAAATAAACATCTAAAATTTGATGCATTGGGTCTGGTTTGGTGGAAAGAGTGCAGACTTTGGAATGCGAATGACCTGGGTCTGCAGTTTCAGCCAGGCTGCGTGCTGACCGTGCGGCCTTGGGCAAGTGACAGTCCCAGAGCCCCAGCCTCTGTGTCTGAATGATGGGGCTGTGGGGGTGATGGGAGGAGGCTCCAGGAGAGAGCAGGGGGGAAGAACCAGGCAGGCGGCTGGTCCTTGTGAAGTGTTAGCTTGTTCCTTCCTTCCTTCCTTCCTTCCTTCCTTCCTTCCTTCCTTCCTTCCTTCCTTCCTTTCTTCCTCCCTCCCTCCCTCCCTCCCCCCCTTTCTTTTTCTTTCTCTCTTTCTTTGAAGGATGTGTGTTTGTGCATGTGAGTGTGTGTGTGTGTGTGTGTGTGTGTGTGTGTGTGTGTGTTTAGGCTGGGCAGTCAGACAGCTGGAAGCTGGGGTTGCCAGGTAAAAATAGAGGGCACCTGGTTAAATTCTAATTTCAGGTAAACAATGAATACTTGTTAGTATAAGTATGTCCCAGATATTGTGTGATACATCCTTATACTAAAAAACAAAATGCAAAACATTATTCGTTGTTTATCTGAAATCTCAATTTTAACTAATCATCCACTAATTCAATTTGAGAAATCTGGCAACCCTCACTGGAACAAGGTTTGTTGTTTTGTTTGTAGAGTTTGATTGACAGAAGCAGATGGGGGAAGCATGGCGGCCTTGGGGGGAGGCGCTGCGCGGGGAAGGGCCCAGGCTTGCTGGGCCAGCTCACCCAGCCCAGACTCCTTGAGTCTCTTGCTTGGCCTGGTGACTTCTCCTTTTCTCATTTCTGGGGGTCCTTCAGTTGCACTGGGCAGAACTGTGAGCCCCAGACAGTCCTGGAGGGGAACAAAGGCAGCAGCCCCAGCCCCGCCCAGTGGGGTGGCACCCCCTCGGGCTGACCCCGCGCTGACACCAAGCTACACAGCCCAGCTTGGGCCGCTGGCCAGGCCCCACCTACTTGCTGATCTGGGTGCTGGGCTGTGTTCTCTGGAACCTTACCCATTTGTTTCACGGATGACATTTGACCTTCCTGAAGCAGGACCCAGCAGAGCTCAGAGCGGCTGCCAGACGGCTGTGAGCCCCGACACTGCCGAGTCCTCCTTGACATCCTGCTGCCTCCTCAGCCCCAAGACCCCCCACCGCCTCCGCAGCTCTGTTCCAGCCCCCCACCCTCCTGTTCGCTAAACCGCCCCCAGCAAATTACAGCCCGGTCCTCCCGCCTGCTCAGTGGGCACTGCCGCCCTGGCAGATTCTGGTGCCAGCAGCAGGGAGCTTGTACACCTGCAAAGGGGAACTAACAGGAAATAAAATCGCTTTCCTCCCCCGAGGCCCCCTCCAGCCCTGCCTGCAGACCCATCCCTTGCAGAGTGAATTGTTTCCAATCCAATCCCGTTTTTATTGAAGTTCCCTCCAGGGTTAGCTCAGGAGACTCTCCCCCTGCCTCTTCGCATGGCCTTATTTACGAGAATCCCCCCGGCGTGGCATTTCAGCGTCTCCATTAACATTTCTTGCGTCCTGCTCATTGCAAGCGTGGGCCCTCTGAGACCTCAGGGCTGGTGGGCACGGCAGCGGCCCGCAGAAATGCCAGGCTTATTTTAATTGGTTTGAAACTGCGGCTGGCGACCACGGAGGGGTCCTTTTCCTTGAGTAATGACCTGGAATTTGATCATGCAGCTTTGATTAGCTTGTAATACTGAAGAGTGGAGCCGTATAAGATCAGCCAGAGCCGGGGCACATCTGCCCGCGTGGCACGGCCGAGGAGACGCACCGGCCCTGGAGGACATGGGCAAGCGTGCGTGTGCAGCCCGGTGGACGACAGATGGCAGCTCTTGGGGGACATCATCTTGAACTGGGTTTCTGGCTGTGGGGCACCCTGTCTCCACCTCTCTCTGGCAGACCTGCCAGAAAGCTCCTAGGAGTCGGCCTCAGAGCGGAGCAGCCGCCCTGAAGTCCCCTCTGGGGTAGTTCTGGTTCCTCGTCGGCTTGAAGGTGTTTGCTTGTGGGGAGCAGGGGAAGCCTCCGGGCTGCCGGGGCCTCACGGCGCCCTTCTCGGCGTGGGAGGCTCTGCTCCCCAGGGCCCTGCGCCCGCCCCTTGCGGTCTTCAGGCAGAGGAGCATGAGAGCCCCTGAGTTCTTGGAAACACAGATGCTCTGGACTCCAGAATGTTCGAGGATGTGCTTCCGTCCCCACGGCCAGGACCTTGTTTGGAATGCAGCTGTTTCTGCTTCCTGTTTGCTCAGGCTGGTTGTGTCTAAGGAAAACCTCAGCGGGCAGGTGAAGCAACAATTCTAGACTAGTTTGTTGTCCTTTAAATGGAGGGAGCTTGGAAAGGGCAGACCTGACTCTTCCTTCCAGAGTTAACACCATATACACCGTCATTCATCTATAAAGCCATCCTGGCCACTGGCCAATGGGGTTCTACTGAGTCACTGAGGCTCGAAAACACCTCGCCTGCTGCTGAGTGATCACACACGTGTCATCGGGGTCTCTCACTCCCTCAAGGGGCTTACAATCTAACCATGCTTGTCTCAAAAAACTTTTTGGAGAACTTCTATAATTAAGGCAAATGATAATAAATATCTATGTTTCTCCACCTGCAATTAACAATGGTTAACATTTAGTCACATTGCACTGTTTTTAGGGAAAAAATAGAAATGATGGAGGTCGAAGCTCCTGCCATCAGGGGCTACAAGGTCTGCTGGGAGTTGAGCCTGCCGCCATCCTGGCGCTGATCCCTGTGTCATTCTCTTAACGGCTGTGCCCCGCCCCTTCCCTCCTGTCTCAGCTTCACCGAGGGGGAAACGGAGTCACCCAGTGGTGGCCGTGGCAACAGTGAGACCGGTGTGGCGGTCACAAGCCAGGTTCTCCAGCCAGGTTCCCTGGGCCCGGGCTGAGATGTGCCAGTGTGCAGGCTGTATACCCTTCGGGGGCTGGGGGGGCTCTTCAAGGTTCCGTGCCTCAGTTTCCCTCTAGGGTCTCTGAAAGGGTTAATGTGTTACAGCAGAAGACATTCCCCAGAGTCTTTATGATCAGAGGCACCGCCCTGCCTGAGCCCCTGTCCTTCCCTCTGCCCGCTCCCCCGGCCCGGGGGTGGGGGAGCTGGAGCCGCGGCAGAGCACCCCCCACCGGACCCCATCCTCGTCTGTGTTCGGGCAGCACAATTTATTAAACCAATGAAATCTTAAGTACTTGAGCCCCAGAGGCCCCGGGGTGTTCATAGGCCTGGAGGAGCTGGAGGGTTTGCAGGTCTGAGCCTTGTGGGCTGTGGGGACGGGGACCCAGGAAGGGTCCCGTCACCCTCCATGTCCCCGCCCCTCCCTGAGTCGGGATGCAGCTTGCGCCCCCTTGTTCTCTGTGTCACAGTCGGGAATCTCCAGTTCCCTTCGTTTTGAAAATCTGCTCTTCTCCTCGTCGCCTTCTTCCCTTCCTTTCCTGTCCCCCTTCTTTGTCTCTTGGAACTAACTCCTGGGGCTGCAGCAGCCTCGGGGGCGCGGCCCCACCTCGCTGCACACACGCAACTCTGCGAATCGATTCCACAAACGATTAGCTACAGTACAGCGGCGCTGCTAACTGCGGCGTTTGGCTTTGCAGTTATTGGTGCATCATCAGAATTGAGAAGCCATCGTCAGGCACGGGAGGAGAGGGGCAGTGGGCAGGCGCACAGGGGAGGGGTGGAGAGGACTGTCCTGCAAATGCGGGGAGCCTGGTTAGATGGTGAGGCCCCAGCTGAAGGGAGCTGGGCGTCACTTCAGAGACTCCAGAGGGCCCGGTGGCTCCGGGCTTGTTGCCAAGCAGATGGCCAGCCCCTCACTTCTTCTTTCTCCCACCTGCTTCGACGCCATTGCAGGCGCACAGCTCCTTCCCTGGGAGGAGGAGCTGCATGTTGGGCAGAGCCTGGGGCCGGGGTGGTGGCATTTCTGGGTTTGTTCACGGACAGGGTCAGTCTCTTAGCGTGCAAGCTGGAGAGACCCTGGAGGCCTTGAATCAGATGGGGTTCTCCAGACAAACAGAATCAGTATGATCTGTCCACTTACACACCATCTCTGTGTCTGTCTCCCTATGTATGTGTACGTGTACGTACGTAGCTACGGCTATGTGGAGATAAATCGTGTGGCTATAGACAGACAGACAGACAGACAGATACAAAAGACATTTGTTCAAGGTGTTGACTCCCACAGCTGGTTCTGGTGATGGTGAGAGAGGTTAAGTGTTTAGATAAACTGCAGGGTCAGCCCTGCACCCCTGGAATCTAGTCCGGTGACCCCGACTGGTGAGGGGGTGAAGCTGTAGCCCCAGCCTGGCTCTGTGATTGAGTGAAGAGTTTGGGCCCATGTTAGGAACAAGTGACACAGGCCATCCCACTACCCATCTGGCCATTGCCAGCTGGACCCCCTGGCATGCTGGCCCCATCCCCTCGGGCCCCAGGGACCATTCTGGTGTCCTGGGGCTCACCGCAGGGGAGGGGCAGAGCAGGGAGTGTCCGCTGCCATGAGGCGGTGAGCAGGGACGCCTCGTTATAACCCCCCTAATGTTTCTCGTTGCAGCGTTCAAAGGATGCCGTTCCCATGACACTCTGTCCTGTGATATTTTTAATCAAGAGTGCGGGAGAGCGTGTGTCTGAGGCACTCCAGATATTCAGAGATTGAAAGTGGTTTTGTTCTCGTGTTTTCTCTTTTTTACATGCAGCGCAAAGTCAGAACTGCCCAGGGAGGATTCTGTCCACGTCTCCCTCGAGCTGGTCTGCAGGCCCCTGTGGCTGGGACCCTGTCCCAGGAGCTGCCCGTCTGCAAACAGGTGCGTGCCCCTTCCTGTCCGACTCTGCTCCGCTCAACCTGGTTCTCAGATCGGGGGCCTCTCAGAGGCCTGGGGGGCTGTGGGCGAGGGGCACATCCACGGGCGGCAGTGCGACCTGGAGGGATGTCAGCAGGGAAGTAGTGGCCGGTAGAGAGGAGGGTCCACCCCCACCCCCGCCGCCTGGTTCCCAGACCCCTCTGTGTTTTTCACCTGCCCTCACCCTGTGCCTCCACTAAAATGCAGATCAGCAAGTATATAATAGATAATTAATAGACTGATCAGCCAGCAAGGGAGGTAAGTAGATAAATAATTTTAATTATCCTTAGGTTGCCCATAAATCCCCTCACTGCCTTTTTATTAAACTCTGTTTACAGGAGTCATTTATACTGCAGGTCGTTCTGTAGACCCTCCCCCACTTCCTGACCTCGGGCGGACGGGCAGGTGGCAGCAGGTCCCTTCCCTTCAGGCCTGGCTCTGGGGCGGGTGGAAGGCTCGGCCCGGGCAGCGGGCTGGGCGGCACCGGGTGGGCCGCGCTCAGCACGCGACACGGCTGCAGCCTGAATTTAGGCAACTCGGAGCCCTTCGTCTTGCTTGGCGCCTGTGCTGCAGGTCTGCGCTCACTGTCCTCCCCGGGGGCGGCTTCGGCCTATTAATAGCCTTGGCTGAGCTGTCCTCACTGCTCTGAAGGCCAAGAGGGAAAGTGGGTTAATAAATATAAAAGAAAACTCTCTCAGAGGGCCTAGGGCCAAACTGTCTCCCAGACTCTCCGAGATCGACGGCTGGGGAACCCGGACAGGGCGTGCGGTTCCCTTCACCCCAGCCTCTCCCCTTTCCCCAGCCAGAGGCCCAGGGCCCTGCTGGCCAGTCTGAGGACCAGCGTGGAGAAACGCTCCCAGGTTTCCAGGGAGCTTGGATGGAGGAGGCGCTGGTGGGAAAGGCCGCCGTCCAGGTCGGGCAGAGGAGGTGGCTCAGACGTGGCCTTCATGCATCTGGGTGGAGGGCGAGAGGGAGGGCATCCTTGGCTTTCCCACCTCCCCTCCTGCCTGCATCCTTTCCCCATCATTTTGCTCCTGACCGTCCGTGTCTACTCCTCTGTGCTTGGAAGAGAAAGAGGAAGAGGGCCTTGGGCTGGTCACTGGGCAAGACCCCTCCCTCCTGCCCTTGTCCCCCACTCCTGGGGTCCATGGCAGAATAGTTCAGCCTGAGTTAGAAACACCTGGACAGAGAGAGTGGACGCCCGGGGAACAGAGCAGGGAGGGCACAGGGAAGATGGGCATGCCCAGGGTCTGCTCACAGTTGAATTTCAAGAGCGTCAGGTGTGTGCTGGCAGCCGGCGTTCTGCACAGAGGTGCTCACACTACTGGGGGGGCCTGGGGCTGGGGACGGTTCAGCCCTGTCTTATTTATTCTCTTCTGGTGCCGTGGGGGACACTCCTAGAATCTGTCCTCCTTCGGTGGGGAGCAGGGCACAGGGAGGTCACTGCCACCAGCCCCTGTGTGGCAGAGTCGGGGCCCACAGCTGGGTATGTGGCCACGGAGGGCTGCCTGCAGGCCCAGAATCAGAAAGTTCTCCACGGAGCTTTGGTTCCTGTCGTTCAAATCCTTCTGGGTTTCAGTGGTTGGTAATGAAGCCGGACTGTGGGTGTTACTGCTTCTGTGCAATGGGACTGCCCGCCGGACCCTGGCGTCCACAGCGGGCCTCCCGATGAGCATCCGGCCGTCTGTCCTTCTTGGAGGCGGTGTTCGCCGGGGCAGAGAGGGAATTTCGGCTGAGCACGTGGAAAGCCTTCTGAAGTTTCGCACAGTGGAATTAAAGTCTGAAAAACGGCCCAGCGGAGGCCTCCTGCCCTTTCAGGAGTGTGTCCAGCTCCGAGCTGGGCCGCCCGCCCTGCTGCCAGCCCGACCCACACAGGCTGAGTGGGAGGAAGACGGGCCGGGAAGAGGCAGAAAGAGCTGATGGGCACCTTTTCCACACGCTCCCTCCCTGGGCAGACCAGGGGCCTGCTGGAGAGGCGGCCTCCCAGCCCGTTTCAGTTACGCTCTGTGCAGGTGGGCGGGCAGACGAGGGCAGGAGCCTTCCTTAGGAGACAGAGGCGCCCGGAAAGCGTGTCTTTCTGTAACCAGAGGCATCCCTGTTGGAACAGCTCTGCATCTTTTTTGGCTTTTCTGGTCGTTTTGCTGACGTTTTTAGGGTTTCCTCGTTGTTTCTGTTTAGGGGCAGGTTGGGTGTGTGCAGAAAAGATAAAGAATAATAAATCAGAGACAGGATCAGACTGACGGTCCACGGGCATTTTACCCCGTGGTAGACATCACCGCAGAGGTGGGTCGGGCCTCCTCGCCGCCGCCCTGCGCTCTGGGACCCGCAGTGCTCAGGCAGAGGGCAGCTGGGGCTGGGCCACGAGTGTAAAGGCGCCTGGTGGGAGAGGACACTTCACCTCTCCTGAGGGGCCAGCTCAGAGCCTCGAGCTGAGAAGTCTTGTGACTCTGTGGTTGCCGCGGCTGAACCTCACCCAGCCCCGTCGGACCCATCACCACCCCAACTGCAGATGAGGGCCCTGGGGGCTGGTAAGTGAGGGGCTGGAACTGGGACTCACATCTGCTGGGTCTTCTGATCCCTTGCTCCGTGCGTGCCATGCCGATGTGGTTTGTCCGTGAACTTGGGAGGAGCATGTGTCTGTCTGGCTGGCTGTGGGAGTGACGGCCCCAGACTGGCCTGGGCGGGCAGGAGTTTGTGCAGGACAGAGAGTGGGGACCCCGGAGTAGGAGCCCCGGGGCTCGGGAGCTGTCGCCGGAGTCTGCTGTGTCCTTGGCTTAGAGTCAACACTGACGGCCTTTCGTGGGGTTGAGCTGTGGCTTGGTGTGTGCGCGCGTGTGTGTGTGCAAGAGAGAGACAGACACTCCAAGCTCTCAAGGATTTTCCTTCTCAGAAATCTCTTCCCAGTCCTGAAATATGAGGGGAGCAGGTAGAGGATATTGCTGTGGTCCAGCTGCTGTCAAAGCAGAGTGTGGCGCTGCGTCACCCCTTGGCACCCATAGACTGTCACCGAACGTCTGAGCCGGGAGGACCCAGGGATCTTCTGTCCAGCTCCCTCCTTCTTTGACCAAGAAGGAGCCTGGGCTCTGAAAGGCCCAGGACTTGTCCCCAGACCCTCAGCCAGGTGTGGCGGCGGCGCCCCTGAGTCACGAAGGACCTCTGAGGGGTGGCATCGCCGTACTTCCAGTGACCAGCATCCTGTCCGCTGGCCCACCGGGCGGGGCGGGGCGGAGGAGGCATGAGTTGATGTCACCGGGCGCATGTGCTCTGGGGATGAGCGTGCCTGGTCTGCCTCGTCTCCAGGAACTGAGCCACCCTGGGGAGGGCAGGGTGCCTGCACAGCGCCTCCTACCCTGCCTGGGCCCTGGGCTCCCCCACACCCGGGCCCTGCTGAGCCAGCGCCGGATGAGAGCAGGCCCGTGCTGGGAGGGCACCTGGCCCCTAAGACAGGCCGTCCAGCGACTGAGGAATGAGTGTGTGACCCTCCAGGGAAGCAGTGTGAGGCAGGGACCAAGTAAGAGTGAAGGAGTTGGTTCTGCCACAGACCCGTGGGCGTGAGCACATACCACCCCGAGAACCCCTCACGGATTCACCGTCGGAGCCGAGAGTGCCAGCCCTTTCGTGGTCTCCCTCGTCTTTGCTTCTGAAAACCCTCTGCCCTTCCTCCCCTGGGGCTGGGAGGGTCTGAAGACCTTCAGTGCAATCTTTTTTTTTTTCTTTGCAGATGAAAACAGGCTATTTCAACCTTTCCATTGTTACATAAGCAATAGATGTTTGTTGTAGAAAACACAGACGAGAAAAATGAAGGAAGAACCACACACACCCACAATCCGACTGTTAGAAATAACCGCCCTTCACGTCTCAGTGTTTTGTCATCTTCCAGGCAGTTTTCTGCTCATAAAAGTTTGCAGATTTATTTCACGCGACGCTCATTGTTCTGTAACCTGGGGTTTTTGTTTTGGTTGTTGTTGCTTGACCGTATTATCAGGGACATATTCTAGGATGCTGGCCACCTCGGTTTTTTTTTTTTTAATTGAAGTACAGTCAATTACAGTGTGTCCATTTCCGGTGTACAGCTCAGTGTCCTAGTCATGCATGTACACACATAGACCCATTTTCACATTTTTTTCCATTAAAGGTTATTATAAGATATTGAGCGTAGTTCCCTGTGCAATGCAAAAGCAACTTTTTTTAAATCTTATTTTTATGTATAGTGGCTAACATCTGCAAATATCAAACTCCCAAATTTATCCCCTCCCACCCCCTTTCCCTGGTAACCATAAGATTGTTTACTAGAAAAGGAAAGAAAACACCTTGTTTTTAATGACTGAATATTATTTCACTGCAGAGAAGCACCGTGATTTCCTTAACCAATCCCCTCAGGGATGTTCCCCAAGGACTAACACAGGCGTTGGCCACTGACCCTATTTCCAAAACCCTGTGCCACACTTGGAGAAAGCAGAAGGTTGATTCTCCAAACAGGAATTAGGAGATGGTCACTTACATTTAAGGAGGCTGCAAATATACCGCCCAAATCTTTGAGAAACAGGCTCCTCCAGGATATTAATGCAGCCACAGCAGGTAAAATCCCAACTCACATCCGGCTTCACGTCCCTGTGCCTTCCTCCATGGATGCCCTTCCCAGGTCCACAGAATGTGCGTGCGGGCGTGTACACACACTAGCGGGGCACGTGCAGACACGCACGCGTGCACACACACTCACGTGCACACGGACACGCTCTCATACACACATGCACACAGACCCTCGTGCATACACACAGTGTCTGAAAGCCCTTCCCTGTTGCCCTATTGCCACCTGAAAGGTGGTGTTAATTTAATTCATTATTAATCACCGCTATTTATCAGGTGGCCGGCTCCCAGCAACCATTCCTGGGGATCAACTATCATTTCTGTCTCAGAGATAAAGGGAAATGGGTGCTGATGAGCTGAGGCAGGTCGGTGCTCCCGGCCCACGTGACTTACTATTTAATGAAACAGACAAGCCTCTGAAGAGAAAATGCTTAGGGACTTTGAATACAGTCAGGTTTGAAGACCCCAAATCCCCAGCCTGCGGGCTAGTGTCCACAGGCTCGGTGCCAGGGGTGTGTGGCGGTGTCACTACGCTGAAACAGCGTGATGGCCTCCCCAGGGGTGTCTTTGCCCTGACAAGTCCAGCTGCAGCCGCCCAGGTCCACCGCTCCCTGCAGGCCACGCAGGCCTGGCCTCAGGTGCCCACGGGCAGTGTCTGTGTGTTTTTCTCAACCATGTACCAGATGAACCACCGGTAGACATACTTCTGGTATATTTGTATTCAGTTTCAGGGTGTGTACTGAAATTATGTATATGGATATGGTGTATATTATATATGTATTTTTTAAGTAATATATTTAGTTGACATTCACCTAACATAAAATTAACCACTTTAAAGTGAACAACTTAGCGGCAGGTGGGACAGCCACAGTGTAGCCCAGTTGTCCCCCCTGTCCAGTTCCAAGTCATTTCCATCGTCCCAAAGTAAAACCTCTCACGCAGGTAAAGTTTTGATTAATATTTAGAGCTACTCTGTTTTAAAGTTGTCCCGACCACCAACAGCCCTTTCCCCGCCCTCCCCTAGAAACAGAAACCTGAGAAGCCAGGGCAAGCTCAACAGTGTAAGTCCGGGGTTTGGCATTACTCACTCACTCGTTTATTCACTCATTCTTTGAGCTCCTCACCTGTTTGTGGGGTGCCTGCCATGTGGAACACCCTGTTTGAACCTTGGCTCTGTCTCTTACTAGCAAGTGACCTTAGGCAATTTATTGAATCTCTGTGCGTCAGTTTCTTATCTATAAGAAAGGCTAATAACGTCTTTCCTGGAGGACTGCTGACAGGGTGGAAGCGGTGTTTACTGTGTGTGAAGGAACCAGGACAGTGCCTGGTGCACAGCGAGAGCTCGGGGGATGTACACATTTTTTATAAATTTATTTCTAATTGTGGTAAAATACATGGAACAAAATTTACCATTCTAACCATTTGTAAGTGAACACTTCAGGGGCATTAAGGACATTCACATGGTCGTGCAGCCGAGACCACCATCCATCTCCAGCACTTTCTCGCCTTGCACCACTGAAGTTCTGTTTGCATTGAACACCAACTCCCCACCCCCGTCCCCCAGCCTCTGGCACCCGCCATTCTGCTTCCCTTCTCTATGAAGTTGACTGTTCTAGGGACCTCAGGTAAATGGGATCAGACCGTATTTGCCCCTTCCTGTCCGGCTTCTTTCACTGAGCATAGTGTCCTCAAGGCTCACCCATGACATAGCACGTGTCAGAAGGTCCTTCCTTTTTAAGGCTGAATAAGATTCCACGGTGTTTATCCACATTATGTTTATCCATCCGTCCGTCCGTGGACGCTGGGGTTGTTCCCAGCCCTTGGCTGCCGTGAGCCCGCTGCTCTGTGCCGTGGTGCCTTCCATTCCTCATCCTGGCGTGATGGAAACTAAATGAGCTGGGAAAGTCACTGGCCAGTGAGGCCCTCCTCTCCCTCCTTTCGCATAAAGGCAAACACACACGTGCATGCACACACACGCCTGTGAAATCAATCTGCAAAGACAGGCCTTTTGATGGCAGGGCTGAAGCCTTGTCCTGGAGATTCTCTGCATCCATCTGTTTGAGATGCATCTTTGAAGTTCTCAGTCTTGGAAAAAATGTACCCAGTGGAGGCATTCCCGGCCCCTGTGCTTTGAATGAGGCTTATGGGGCCATGTCACCCTGGGAGACGTCTTCTGTTAACTGTTTGCTCAGATAGTTTCCAGGTCCAGATACGGCCCAGACAGACCAGGTGGAGAACCAGAGGGGCCACAATGATTGAAAGGCTTAGAGCACACCTGTGGGTCCTGACATGATGCGAACTGGACGTGGGGCTGGGACCCAGAGCGCTTCCTCAGGGGCTCCCCCAGGCCCCACCCTGGGTGGGGAGTGTCTTCTGGCCAGAACCCACTGTGGGGTGGGGGTGGGAGTGTTCTAACTTCTGATGGGTGGGGACTGGGCAGCGGTGGTCTGGCAGCTGTAGGATTTCTGGAGCTAATAGGGAGGAAGAAAGGCACCTGTTCTCCAAAAGTAACTGCAGGATTGTGTTCCGTCCCGACACGTGAGCGTCTTCTGTGTGGGATTTTGTCTACCAGTGTGGCCACGTGAGGTGAGACCTTCTGAAATGTCACTTCCTTCTCTCCTGAGGCCTCTTCATCTTTTCTGGAAACAGTAAGCAGTATCTGTTCCCCTTTAAGGGTCTCTGGCTTTGACTAATAGCGGGTTCCTGGTATTTCCCTCCGAGCCTAGAAACGTTGGTCTGGAGACTGAGACGCCTTGAGAGGTTACTCATCACAGGCAGAAGAAGAAAAAGAACACAGCAACAGGAGCCACACGCGCTTTCCCTGGAGTGCTGTCTCCGCTGGCCCGGCCGGAGCACGCTGGCTCCTACCGTCCTGTCCTCTCACCCGCGCGCACCTCTGCTCGGCAGGCCTTTCTGTGTCTGTGTTTCAGTCTCATTTTACCACACGTGGATCCCCCCAAGGATGTTCACCCAAAGTACAAATGTAATTAATTTCACTTTTGTTAAGAAACGAAAGATATTTTTGTTGGAAATCAGAGCTCTGATTTAGCAGGGCCCCATCTCCCATTTGGGGTGATGGCACCCATTCTCCTCGCTGAATCCCACATCTCTTCTGGGTTCTTGGTGCTCTCGGAGCAGCGCTGAGGTGACGGGGCTGTGTCAGTCCACTGGGGCCGCCAGAAACAAGTTCCTCGGACTGGGCGGCTTGAACGCCAGGCGTCTGCTTCCTCACATATCTGGGGGCTGGGCGCCTGCAGGCTTGTAAGGGACATCGTATCTCTCCTCTGTGCACATCTGTGTCCTAATCTCCTCTTCTTGTAAGGACACCAAAACTGGAATAAGGCTCACCTTAATGGTGTCTTTTACCTTAATCACTTCTCTAAGGACCCTCTGTCCAGATACAGTCCCATTTTGAGGAGCTGGGGGTAGGCCTTCAATTTATGAATGTGGGGGACATAACTCAGCCTGTAACAGGGCCTGACCCCGTCCGGCGTTGTGCCCCAGTGAGCCGTGCACTGTCCCGTGAGTTTGCATTAGGGAGTGGCCCCCACAGTAGGACATCCTGCTCCCTGGGGCATCTCTTTGTGGCAGCCACCTGACCCTGCACCCAGCCTCTTGTTTCTTAGCTCGTCTCCCACGTCCACCCCATCTCCCCGAGTCCAGCTGCATCTGCTGCTGGGAGCACGTCTACAGTGCTGAATCCAAACAGAGCTCTCCGGTGACAGCCTCTGCCCGCCTGCTTCTGAGCCTGGCCACCAGCAGATGCTGGTGCTCCAGAGCAGCCACCCCGCCTCCGATCGATCCACACCTCCAGGACAGGCTGTGCACTCCTGTCTCTCCTGCCATCTAGGTCAACAGCATGTCGCTTCAGACGGTGTGGGGTAGCAGCCCCCACAGACAACCTCCACCCTCTTCCACCCTGACCCCATGTCCCCGCACACCTCATACTCAGGGTGTGTACGTGCAGGATGGAAGGGAGCAGAGGTGGGTCCCCATACCTCCCGAGCTCACCCTGCACATGCCACCGCGTTCATTAGGGACTGAGTTGGGGACACAGAATCTTCTCACCATCGCCAAATGAAAGGTTAGCTTGTCCCCTGTGCCTTTGCCTGTGATGCCTTTCTCTTTCTAAAAGGCCCCTTGTCCCCTGAATCCAAACGTCGCCTCCTCGGTGCAGCCCTCCTGGTACTGCCCCTCCCTGCTCCCTGCTCCCTGCTCTACAGGCACCTCCGTGGCTCTGCGCTCACCAGTCACGGAGCAGCGCTGTGGCTCCTGACCGGTCTTCTCCACCTGGGCAGGAGCCAGTAGTGCAGATTTCGTTCAAATGCATCTTGTCCCCCTACCCACACGCTCACAGTGCCCGCGCGGTTTTGGTGCTCGATAAACTGCTGGTGGAAGGCAGACAGAGTTCCCTTTCTCTGCTGTGTTGCTCGATGGGGTGTCGCCAAAGCCGCTAATCCCCAGGATCCTTTCTTTCTGCTCCTAGAAGACGTTTCTCGTGTCCCCAGGCCGCCTGAGCTGGCCCCCGTCTCCCTCCTATGCTGGTTTGCTCTAACACTGCTGTGACTCAAGCGACCTAACCCAGATGCATTTTGTACCTGCTTGGTGAGTTCTCCACCAGGAGCAGCGGCCGGGATGGGACGCTTATGCCCGTCACACCTTCCCGGGCACGCGCTCTGTTTTGTGACTCGTACGTATGCCTGTTAGTTTGTTTTTTCCAGTGCGACCATTGGCTGTAGTAGGACAAATGGGCTTTTCTGCTTGACTGTCTGGAACAGTACAAAGAGGTGGTGCAAGGAGCATCCAGGCCACTGAGTCACCCTGGCAGCTTCTGCGGCCCCTGACGGCCAGGCTCGGCCCTGCGGCCCCTGACGGCCAGGCTCGGCCCTGCGGCCCCTGACGGCCAGGCTCGGCTCTGCGGTCCCTGACGGCCAGGCTCGGCTCTGGTCCCTGACGGCCAGGCACGGCCCTGCGGTCCCTGACGGCCAGGCTTGGCTCTTGGAAGGCTGCCTCGGGTGGACCAGAATTTACACACCGATCAGTGTGGCTTGTCCTGTCTGCTGTCAATAAAACATGACTTGGGCCTAATCCCCCATCTTGGAAAGGACGCGTTCCACTGTGTCCTGTGGCCACTCTGCTCTGTGGCTGAAGCCAGGCTGGATTTCCATGTTATTGTCCTGCATCAGTCACTGTTTCTCATGGAGGTCAGAGCCCAGCCTGCTCCCAAGGACCTCCTGGGTTTCTGGGGAGGATTAGAAAGGGTCTCAGTGATGCTGCGGGGATGGCCTCAGCAGGTCACATGACCCTGGAGAGATGGATTCCACGTCCCCTTTACCTCGGCTCCCAGCTGGGTGGAGGGCACCTTGGCCACAGGTAAGCCGGCAGTGGGAGGCTGCATCCCAGGGCGGCCGCTGAAGGCAGAGCTGCTGAACCCCTAGGAGAGAGTCCAGGGGGTCTGCTGGGAGCCATTGTCATTCGGCTCTGGTGTGACTCTAGTCCCCCAGCTCAGGAGGCCTCAGACCCAAGCGTGGCTGCTCAGGGGAGAAGAGGGAATTCTGTGGAGCCCCAGAGGAGGAAGGCAGTGGGCCTTGGAGGGCACTTTAAGAAGATGAACAAACACAGAGAAAGAGAGACACTGGCCAAGATTACAGGGAAAGAACCACAGCTGGTGGGGGGAGGGGGGCGGGCCAGGGGAGGTGGCCGCACACGCTCAGTCTGCGCATGGAATCTTCCATCAGGTGCTTCCTGGGAGCCCAGCTCCCTGGGGAAGGGATGGACGGAGGACCACTCTCCTCCAGGTCAGGGGACTGCGCCTTGTCTTCAGTGTATTCCTTTTCCTGACATTCTCATTATACTAGTCATTTTGGGTATATATCTAATATAAAGCCTGCCATCAAGTAATGAAACACGGCATGACTCTGGCAAATGGTGTGATTATTACATAATGAGACTAAGTGCCCAAACCAAATAAGAAAATCAAAATCAGATTGCATGCATGTGTGCATGTGTGCGTGCTGGTACCTTTTTTTGGGGGGGAGGAGGCTTAAAATCGTTCTAATTTTTTTTACTGATGGCAGGTCATTTTTTAAAAAGTTCTTTTGTATTTTCTTTTCGAGTCTGTGCACTGGGGAGCCCCATAAATTCTGAGCTGTGGAATCTGGCTATGTCAGCAGTCTGCAAAATGAATTGATATTAAACGCAACAAAAGTCCCTCTAATTCACCTCGTTTCTGCCTCTGCCCTCCTCCAACCCCTTCTCACTCAACTCTCCCAGGCCGGGTCCCCAACCCTCCACAAGCTGTAATTGAAAAGTGGAAGAACAGAGATGACCACCACTACTGGGAACAAGGCTGCCTCATCTGTTACGTAAAACCTCATTCATTAAATGTTATTTACAAATAGCTACACTTGTTCATTGCTCTGCCACAGACAGACACCCTCAGACATGCCCACACACCCCACACTTCCCAGCACTCTGGTCACACACGGACACGCCAACCATCCTCACACACTCTCTGTCACTCTCGACCAGGGTGCACAGAGGCACCAGACCTTGGGTGGCTGCTTGGCCCACATGTCCCCTGTGGGGTGGATGGAGCTTGGCGTGTGGTAGGAAGCTGGGAGGTCTGGGCAGGGCAGGAAACCAAACACGGCGGCAGGAGTGGCTAAAACTCAGGGAGAAACAACGCAAAACATACACCAGCAACTTCTGATCCTTCACTCAGCACCTCTCCTTCCACTTGGACCCCGCAGTTTTGAGTTTGAAGTCAGGCAGTGCTTGTCCCAGATTGCCAATGGGAAGCCCCTTCCCACTTCCTGAGCTGGAAGTCACTTGCTGGAAAATAATTGGCTCCCACTCAAAATGCACAAAGAGGCCAAGGTGGCAGGCATCCCTCCCTCCCTCACCTTGCCAGGTTGTGCATTAATTTTTCCCTCCTGCCCGCCCCGCAAAACGGATCTTGATTTAAGAAATCAGACCTGGCAACTGTATCTCGTCCTTAACATGCTCCAATTGCCAGGATCTGGAAAATCTGCTGTGGGCAGGCAGGATTGCCTCCAAATGCATTTCTAGCATGGTGGATTTAGTGAGCACACACGTGGCAGAATTTATCTGCATACTGCACGTCTCACAGGCCCCAGCCACTGGTGCCAGATAAAACCAGAGCCTCTGAGAAGATCCCCAAATCTGAGCACGTCCCGTGGTGGCCATTCTCATATGGAGCCTCTGACTCAGATCGAGTGAGGTCGGAAAGGTGAACTGGGCTCCAAGCAAAGCTTACACCCATCATTATCTGGGAGAAAATCAGGCGGTTTGAACTGGGCATTGATCTCATCCATGACAAATCTTAGTCTCGCCCACCTCCTGGGAAGAATCTCTTCCTCTTGACGGGCAAACCTTTAGGAAGTTATTCAAATAGAGGGTTGGTGGAGAGATGAATTAAAGCAAGCGACGAGCCATCGTGTTTTGGATTTGATGAAGGCAGATGAGCGGTGACACGAGCCTTTATAAGCACTGAGTGCTGCTTCCTGGTGATAAATGGTGCCGTGTGCTTCAAGGCATGGCACCGAGGTGAGCGGAGGCTGAGTCACCAGCCCCCAGCCTGGAACCCCGGAGGTGCCTGGCAGCCCAAGGCCCCTGCGGGTCGCTGTCCGTGGTGCTGAAAACCCTTGTTCCCTCCACACCCCGTTGTCTTTCCCTGTTTCTCTAAGAAGTGAAGGCATCTGCTGGATTCGGGTACAGCTATTTGATGCTGGAATTTGATGGCAGGCGTGCCTGGTCTAATCTGCTAACAGCCCTCCGGTCCAAGATTCTGCCGAGGGGTTTCAAGCATGGAGAAACTTAAGAAAAAGCAGTGACTTGTTGAAAGGGCGTAGGAAGCTGGTTCAGTAGGCTCTGTTTTTCTAACTGTGTGAGGCAGCCACGTAGCCACAGTCGGAGACGCCAGTGGCCTGCAGTATAAATGTTTACCTGCTGTGGTAGTCGAACGGATGGCCATGTGTGAGACCGTGTCATTTCTTCCCACGTTCTAGCCAACCCCAGGCCAGCTGAGGGCTCTCCCTCGCCCCTGTTTCAGTTCCCCATCCTGTAACAGTGCTGGGGCTGAAACCCTAACCGCCCTCCCCGTGTGTCTCATCTTCTCCCTCTGGCTCACTTGGGGACCATACCATTGTTAAAGGGTAGTCCTCTGGCTTAACTGTCATCCCCCAAAGCAGCAGATTAATGAAAGAAAAGATTGACTTGGTGTGAGCCACAGACAAGGAACGGGGGCAATTCCTGCTGATCCCCGTGTGACCTTGGGCAAGTCACTATCTCCCCAGATTCTCAGTTCCCTTACCTGTTCGATGAAGATGGTGAGACCTGCCCTGCCAACCTTACAGGGTTGTTGGCAGGATTAAATCAGACCATACCTTTAAGTGTCTTTGGAAAACCATGGGATATAATATAAATGTAAGGCATCAATAAAAGCTGCATTGTAAGAGGGAAGAGGCTCCTGAGACCACCATCTCTGATGTTCCAGCCAAGCAAGCGCTTCAGAGGCTTCTTTTCCAGGGGGTGGGAGGAGGTGGAGGAGGGGGGCAACTATAAAACCCTGTAAAACCAAAGCAAGGCCTTCAGGGAAGAATTATCTTTTATACCAACTCCCCAAAGAAAGGCCAGATTCCAAAATGAAGTCTGTTTGCTTCTTACTTTCCTAATATAAAGGGAGCGGGCTATTCCCCCCCAACCCCCACCAAATGCAGCTTCGCATTGACGGAATCAGAATACAATAGTCAGAGGTCTCTGGTGGCAGAATTGAGCGGAGGAAAGAAAGCAAAAGGATCTGCTCTAAGCAGTCGGCACACTGCTGTTCTCTCATTATCCAACGAGAGAAGCCCAGCGTTTCCCTCCGCAGCACTGAACACCTCTAGGGGCAGCAGTGCATGGGGTGTGTGTGTGTGTGTGTGTGTGTGTGTGTGCAGTGCTGAGTAGAAGTGTGAGCATAAATATATTATCGTTATAGGCTAACGTTTTAATTCATTCCTTCAGTATTTATTGCGCATCTTCTCTGTATTGGCACAATTCAGGACCATGCTTGGGGCTGGCGACAGTGTCCAGGTCCTCCGATTGCCTTCTGGGTAGTGGGGCGTGGCCAGTCAAGACACAGTGTCATAAATGCTGCCCTGGAGGTGGAGCAGTCCCACCACACTTTCTGACTCTGTGAAGGGTGCGCACTGATCTTCCTCATCTTGGTGTCTCTCCTAGTCCTGTCCTCTGATGTGTCCTGGTGTCCTTGGAGTTGATGGCTTCCTTTGGCTTTAAAACAAAGCCCCTCTCACTGCAGCATGATTGCTGAAGATCCATGACAATTTAAGAGTAACCCCACAACATTGACCACTCATTAAATTCTCAGCATGAGGGATCAGGGGAAGTTGCTGATGGTGCTCCGGGGTCTGGCTTTGGGGTCTCTAAGCTGCAGCAGCTCGTTAGGTGGTGGGAGCTGGCTATGGCCAAACCCACGCCTCCAGTCCAGGAGTGAGACTGAGCACTGCGAAGTTCGAGGTTTGGCTCCACGGTGAAGTCTTTATGTCAGAATAACTGTCACACACGGACCCAGTTTCTCATAGCCAGCCTGCAAAGAGAGTTCCCTTTCTTCCCACTGAACACAGAGGAGCCACGTGGGGCCATCCAGAAGGGCTCTGGCAGTGGTCGAGGAACGGGCTGTGTTCCCTCTTTGCCCCATAAGGACAGGGACTCTTCTACACTGCTGCCTGTCCCTGAGAACAGAGATCAAGGGAGACTTCAGAGAAAACCCGGTGTTTGGTCCTGCCTCCCAGGCAGTGAGCCATTCCGAAGCACTGCAGCCCCTGTCGCTGATGCAGTAAGGGACTGTTGGTGCGAGGGGGTGTGGTAGTGATGCAGGGCTGTGGGACGTGCCCTCGACCCCATTTCTCCTGCTGGGAGGAAGAGCACCCCTACCGGGAGCGTTTGCAAGATGCCTCAATAAATTCCCACATTTGAAATAGAGTGCTGCAGATACCTCCTATATTTCATTACAAATCCATGTGGACCAGCTAAGTGAATGCAACTCCACAGCGACTTTCTTATCTCTCACCCTCCAATTCAACTGATGGAGTTACCCTGGAATCCAGAATGTGGCACTGAAGACAGAGCCGGAGGTCTTTCCGCGTACCCAGGGCACACATGAGACAGAAAATAACCTCACAAAGAGTACGCCAGTGACCATATGCTTTAATACCCTGGCCATCAGAGCTGACATTTATGCTATTAATTTTAAAACACGTTATTTCATCTCTATTAACTTAGACTTGTTTGGGGCCAGCTAAATAGCTCTCTTCCTTAACTGCAGGCAGGCGTTTTATTGTGGTCCTTCACTCCCCCAGCCCTTAATACCTCACTTTTAATTTGCTTCTTCTCCTGAAGTCCCAGGAGATGGGTGGGAGACGGGAGGAGAGGTTAAGTGAGGAAACCCTTCTAGAAAGGCAGGAAGCGCTGTTGACCCCCACCCCAACCCCAGCATGGATTCCTGTTCAAGTGCTCTGGCTGTTCCTGGGAGAAGCCGCCAGCATTGTCAAGGGCAGAGGGACCAGAGCCGAGGCCATGCAAGAATTGATTTTGCATGTGTGGTGGAGCCTCTCTGTCCAGGAGTCGTCAAACCCAGGGGAGAAGCCTCGGGAGGTAAATGAGATGCACATGATCTGTGCTTGTCCGTCTGCCTTGTCAAAAACGATAGCTTCTCTGATCTGGGTGACCCTTAATCCTATACACCACTTATTTCCCTCGGGCCTGAGCTCGGAAGGCCCTTACTGAGGGTCATTTACATCAGTCCCAGTCTCCGCTCGCTAACGGCCTGTGCTGGGATCCCTCCCTTGACTGTATGGAGAAGCAGCCTTCAACCACAGCACGTGTGGAGCTGCTCCCCGTGTGCCAGGCAGGAGGCTAAGACCTGCACGCAGGCCTGGAATGGCGTCCCCACAAGACACCTGTGACGCTGGCACAGCGAGGGGGGTCATGAGTCTCCGTTTTCCAGGTGCGGAAACCGAGGCTCATCCCCTGCCCGACCTCCCAGGCACATCCAGGGCTCAGAGGGTCCTGCCCTCCCCGCCGCCACCAGCACCTAGAGGGCATTTGCTTCCCCCCTCTGGCTGGACGCCACCAGGCACTCACCTGCCGGAGGAGCCCGTGTGCAGAGGCCAGAGCCTGCTCTCCCTGCACCCCTGTCAGAGGCGGGGCTGGAGTGGTCCCCAGCCACCCCTGGCCTGGTGTTATTAGTTATTTTTAGCAATCAATGTTATTGATGCCGTGTTCACTAGAGAAAGCCACCCGAGAGCTGTTCTTCCAACTCATTACATTTAGAGTTGAACTATCCCCTTTTTATATAAATCCTGACACATAAAGATAAAATACACCACTTTCTGGGGGAGGCTCTGAACCAGAGGCTAAGGGCTGGGAGGCAGCCCTGAGTGCTAGAACCAGCTTTAAAGATGACTTGGAAGGGGAGGTCCCGGAGGCCTGCCCCCCAAGCCAGGGACCTGGGCCGGGGGTTAGAACCGCACGTCGAGGAGAGCAGCACCTCAGCTGTCGCCAGCACTGAGAGCAAGGAGGCGGGGGCTGCGGGCCCAACAGAAAAGACGGGCCTGCTTTGGGGGGCCTCATTCTGGATGGCCGAGGGTAAAGGAGGGGGTTTTTGCTGGGGGCTTGAGAGTTTGGCTTCTTCAGTAGTGCTGAGGGTGGGCAAGGCCGCTGGGTCCTAGTGCCCAGTGGTCAACAAAACCAGTCCCGGAATCCCCACTAATCCACCAGGGAGAGATAAGGTCTGGTTTTCGAGAACATTCTACACTCTTCTCTGTCCCTTTGCCTTCAGCTTCCCAGCCTTGAAGGGACAGAGACTTGGGCCAGCCAGGGGTCCCAGGATGGCCCTCTTCCCACATGGAGAGCCACCCACTTGGGCTTGAGACTGCAGAGTGGGCAGAGAGCTGTGCAGACCGGTCAGAGACGCCCAGTGCCCTGTTCTCTGCCTCTAGAGGGGGTGTGTTTGGGGTATGACTGGCGGCAGAGGCCAGAGGAGACAGGTTCTGGTGGCATAGTTTCCTGGATGTGCAAGTAATACGAAGTTGCCCGTGACTGATTTCGCTCGACCGTTGCCCACGGCTGCAGCGGCCTCCCGGCATCTCTGCCCTGACCCGGTCCGGTTGTTCATTCCTCCTCTTTCCCTGCTGCTTACATTTTATCCACAGCAAACAACCCAGTCCCCAGTACAGGTTCCCAGCACTTCATTCCCCTTCAGGACTGGTGCTTTTCACAAGGTGCTCCTTCTGCCTGGAACACTCTATCTCTCCCCGTTACCTCTCTGATGAACTCTGAAATACAGGAAGGTACTGGGTCAGGCATATTGGTTTGGGGGTCTGAAACACGGAGGTCTATAAGATCATCTCAGTGGAGGGCAGCTGGCCTGAGAAGACCAGGGAAGTGAAGACAGGGCCCAAGGGAAATGGAATGTGGAAGAAGGAACAGCCAGACATGGTGCTGAGTGTGGACGCTGCCAAGGTAGACAGACAGCGGCGGGAATGAGGGCGTGACTGATCCTGTGAGCGGTGCCGTCAGTAAGGATGGAGGAACATCTGTCACGTTTTGCAGCTGCACATTTTGCGCAGTCGTGACAGCAGTTTGACCTGCATAGGGGGACCAGATGTCAGGCTGGGGGAATGGGAGGGAATAAAGCAGGCAGTGGTTTTGGGGCCACACTTCCGGGATGTTGGTTCTGGAAAGGGAAGTCAGGTTGGGACAGCTTGAGTCATGGGAAGACTCTTTGGATGGCTAGGCGGGCAGGCAGACCTCTGTACCTGTCCCATCTCTGCTTTGCCAGTGTTTGTTCTCCGATCAGTCCTCCTGGGGGCCTGGGGGGGCCTGGAGGGCAGGGACTGCCTTTTTCATTTTCCTTTCAATCATCCAGCTGTTCAGTGAGACCTCACTGGTTTCCAACGTGTGGGGCAGGCACCCTTCTAGGTGCTCAGGGTTCAGAGGTGAACAACGCACACAAATGTGCTGCCCCAAGAGCTCCCAGGGACTGAGAGAGGGGGCGGAGGAGGGCTTGGAAGCTAAGTAAGGAGGTGGGCAGGCCTCATGGAGGAGGTGACATCTGAGCAAAGACCCAAAGGTGAAACAGCGAGGAGGACACACTGGAACAGAACTGAAGGAAGGGAGGCAGGTGGGGCCTCTGGGGCTTGGCTTTGAGTGAAATGGGGGCGTTGGAGGGGTCACAGCCAGGCTGTTGGTGCCGCTGACTCCCTTGGAAGTTGATCACACTGGCTGCCTTGCTGCCGATAGTTGGTGCCTCCTGGGCCAGAGCAGAGCAGCCGGACCGGGTGGGAGGTTTTGCTTTGCTCCAGTGGAGGTGACCAACAATGGAAGCCCAGCTCTGTTTCAAGAGTGGACCCCCAGGGGCTTGCTGATGGATCGGGTGTGGGCGTGAGAGAAGACAGACTCAGCTGCCCCCAGAGCCTGTGATCTGAGTAAGTGCAGGTCACGCAAGGAAAAAGGGGCAGGTCGGCTCTCGGGGACTTGGTTTTGGAGGGGTTAACTTTGGAACACCCCGAAGTGGGGAGATTGAGTCAGCAGGCAGACGCGCCCCCCAGCGAAAGAACGTCATGCCTGGTGCCCAGCCCGTGCCTGGCGGAGAGGCCGTGGCGCCTGCCTTGGGGTGAATGCGTGTTGGACCACAAGTGTAAGAACGTTCCTGCTCCAAAAGCCTCTCCGGTCTCTGTCTCCCCTGCGCCTGCCCCACATCTGCAAGCTTTTAGTAGCTTAGCCTTGAAAAGGGCACAGGGGAAGCACAGGTTCTGTCTGACTCTCACGGTCTTGGGAAACGCAGCTGAATTTCCGTCGCCTGCTGGCATCATGGGATCATATGATGTGGCTGTTCAGGAAGAATGCAAAATGACCGCTCCTGAACAAGCTGGACAGGACACGACACTGGCGTCGTGGTGCCACGGCTCCTCCCCATCCCAGCCTCGCTGCCCCTCCACACACCCACCTTTGTCCACATCACAGCCACAGCCCAGGACATGGGCAGGGACAGGATCCGTGGGCGAGGTCTTTGCCTTCGTCTTGCTGCCATTTACCTTGAAATCTTCCTACTCAAGGTACATTGTGGTGGAGACACCCACCCACGAAAACATAAGTGTTTGCAGGTGGGTCCAGGGTCTCCTGATTTCCTAGAAGCAAGGACACGGCTGAGCACGGCTGACAAGTCAGTGCACACTCAGATTACTGAAATCCTGCAAGCGGGGGAAAGGCAGGGGAGACCTTCAAAGGCAAAGAAAATGCTGGCTCTCGTATCATTCCCCATGGCCAGATTGGAAAAAAAAAAAAAAAGATTATTACAGGGCTAGAAAAGTGCAAATTGCAGTTGAAAAATGTAAAAATGCAGTTGACCCAGACACCCCACATCCGCGTCACCTGTACATCCCAGTCTAGTTCCCTTATTTCTAGAATGTTCCTTTTTTTAATTTAATTTTTTCAAAAAAGTATTGAAGTAAAATTTGTATAACATAGGATTACCCATTTTATTTTTTTGTCTTTACTTTTTAAAAATTGGGGTAGCATTGATTTACAATGTTCTATTAGTTTCAGATGTGCAGCATATTGTACGGCGCAGGGAATGCAGCCAGTGTTGTATAATATCGTGCATCTTTGCTGCACATTGTATCTTTGTAGCTTATTTATTGTATACACAGGAGATTGCACCTTTTATAAAACCATCCATTTTAAAGTGAGCAATTCAGTGGCACTTCACTGTCTATTTCCAGGACGTGTTGATCACCCCAGCAGGAGACCCCGTACCCATTAGGCAGCCACCCCTCGGGCTCCCCTTTCCTGTGGCCCCGGTCGACACCAGCCTGTGTTTTGTCCCCATCGACTTCCCAGTTCTGCACGGTCCGTATCAAAGGAAGCATTCCACGGGTGGTCTTTTGTGTCCGGCTGCCTTCACTCAGCGTGATGTTTCCGAGGTTCACCGCACTATAACGTGTGCCAGTGCCTCATTCCTCCTTTTTGCCAAGTGCTCTTCCATCCTGTGGATGCACCTGTTTCGTTTATCCACTCATCTGTGGGTGGGCATGGGGGCTGTTCCCCACTTCGGCCGTTGGAAATGCACCCCTTGTGCCTCTGTGTGCAGGAGCGCTTCCCTTTAAGACACCCTCGACACGTGTGTGTGTGTGGCGGGGAGAGAGGACGTGCAGCTTCTCGTGTCCTCAGGCGCTCTCATCCCAGAAGCTCATGGTTGGAGGAACAGGGATGCAGCCAGAGGTCAGCACAGCCCCGCACACCAGGAAGCTTCTGGGAGGAGCACTGTGGGACCTCCCCCTCCAGCAAAGGCGGCTCCATCCTTCTCTTGTGCTCTCCAACCCCACCCACAGAGCCCACCTGAGAATCACCGATTCTCCCCAGCGGCCTCCGGCGACCTGGCCTGGCCCAGGTACCCACTGTTGACTGGATCTCCTGTCAGCGGGCTGGCCCTGCTAGGGTCCTGGCCGGGGGCCCCCACGTTGTGGATTTTGCAGAGCATGAGAGCAGAGAAGGAGACCGCTGATGTGGGGAAAAGGGCCTCCCAGGCATCCATGCTGATCCATCTCTCCCCCTTGCCCCCCACTCAATGCAAACCAGATCTAGAGGGAAAATGGATCAATTGAAACCCAATTTCCATCCCTCCCTGCACAGACGCTCCACACTCCGGGGTCTCTGCGGGTTGGGGAAAGGCTGTTTGGGTGTTTGGTGGGGGGAGGTGGTGCTTTCAGGTAGAAATGTGACTTGACGGTCTCTGGGGGCCGACAGGCGAGGAAGCCCTGCCTTAGCACAGGCAGGACCCAGGGCCGGGTCAGTGGGGGCCACCTTTCGCTTGCTGAGAAGCATCCCGTGCTCTACAACAGGCACCCTCGCAGGCCCTCCCGCACTGCGTCGTCCTCGTTCACAGAGGTCTGTTCTCCCCGCCCAGGGCTTGCTCCAGAGCCGTGAGCCCGGTCAGGGCTTCTCGTGCGGAGGGAGGCCTGCCCCTGGCTCCTTGCTCTCCATTTCTCTGTCCAGGGAAGACTGTGGATGTGTGCCTGCGGGACCCATGGGGGACACTGTCTCCACGATGGCCGTGTCTCTTGACCAGGCATTCTGCCAATGCCTGGGAGGGGATGGGGACCCAGGGGCCACCTTGGAGGGCATCCCTTTGCTGGGCCCCTGGGCTCCCACGCGAGCTGGTCAGCGGGACTGAGCTTCCCGACAGCTTCCATGTTAACACACAGCTAGGGTTCATCCTCTTCACATCCCACCCTTTCCTATCTCAACACCAAGGGAGAGGAACCACGGAGCCAGTGAACCGGCCTCGCGGGGGGTTAGGAAAGGCTGTGGAGATGCGGCTCTCCTGGGGTGGCCGGCAAGGCTGCTTCCTGCCTCGTCATGTCAGAAGGAAACCAGTCCAGGGAGGTGCAGACTCAGCTGCACAGCTAGTCAGACGCAGGGCGTTCAGTGCCTCCCTCACAGCTTGTTCTGGTCAACAGGCTTTGCCGGCCTTTGGAAACAGGCCACAGCAGGAGGTGGGGGAGGGGCTTCTCCCTTTGGGGCGTGACTGCAGGTGGCATCTGGGGGCATGGGGAACGTGGCTGCAAGAGGGGGCCAGGGCCCCACTCCGTAGAGCTGAGAAGCCAGGGGCGGCCAGGCTGTCCTAAGAGGAAGGAAGTTCTAGAAAGTTCCAGGTGACCACTAAGGCACAGGAGCCAATCCGTGTAGCCACAGGTGGCATGAGAGGGTCCCTGCGAGCACTCAGAGAGGAGTTGGCAGCAGCCACAGACAGCTGCATCAGGACCCAGCTTCCCGGAGGGCACCGCGCAGGGCGTCCGACAGAGGCACGTCTTGGAGCGTCCCTTGCCGGGGGCCTCCCCGCTCACTGGTTTCTGTGTGGGACTTGAACAGACCCCAGAGCACAGAGATGCAGCCTTTCCAAGGCAGCTGCAGGAACGGGTGGTTTGGGGCACTATCCATGGCCTTCAGGAAACCGCACGGCTCACAGCAGGGCTCCTGTAGACGCGAGCTGCTCTGGTGTTTCCGTCTGGTGTATTTGTTCACAGGCCGTTACCTACTTGGTGCAGTGGCTTTATGCTAGACCGCGTGGAGGCGCTGCTGGCTGGAGACGGTGGAGACAGGATAGAGTGTCTCGTGAACCAGCGTGAATGCGTGATTGTGGACGTGCACCGTCCCATCCACACAGAACAGGAAAGGGCAGTGGACACTCTGTGGGCACGTTCCTTGTGCCTTTGGCTGTCCACTTGTCTGGGACAGAAAAAGTGGGGCACCAGCTTCCCTATGTGGGATCTAGGAGAGGGTCCCAGCCCCAGAGGTAGGCTGGGCTACTCTGCTGAGGGCCTGCCTCGCCCAGCATCACCTCCCTAACCCTCCACCACCCTGCAGGGCTCATCCCACCACTCCCGTTTTGCAGATGAGAAAACTGAGGCTCAGCACATGAAACCATTTCCCTGGTGTCACACAGACAGAAGTGTCTGGGCAGGGTTTCAAATCCAGGACTGTGGACTCTCTCTGGGACTTCTCTTCCGTCTGAACACCAGGGCTGAAAGAGGATGGAGGGCTCCCAACGTCCTCTCGGACATCGCTGGGTGGGGAAGCATCTGTCCATGTGTAAGCCTCTTGCCAGCCATCTCCTTGTGACCACTGTGAGCCTTCAGTCCCCAAGATGGTCCCTGACTCAGTCATCGTCTACCTTCCCATTTTTTAATAATTCTCTCGTTACTGCCATTGTTTTATGAGCAAGACATTCGGATTATGAATTTCAAGATAACGAACAAAACATTTAAGAAAGTTATTACATATCATAACCCGAGGCTTTACCAAAAGATTTTCCAAACCCCGAAGAGCACACAGGCTTTGCACCCAGCTCTCCAGAGCAGCTCTGTATTTGAGACGAGTCTGTCGGCACCAGGCACAGGCCCAGGGAAACGTGGCACAGGTAAAAATCAGCTGGCTTTCTGAGTGCGCTTCCACTTCCAAGTACAGAGGTAAATAAAGGAGGGTCCGATTCCATCAGCGGAGGGGAATACATTTGTTCTGAAACAGTCATATGGTTCTAGGGGCTGGAGTCTGCGTCCAGGCCACCGCTAACCGGATGCTGGAGCCCCACTGCTGCCTGACCAGCCGCAGCTGCCGTGCTGACAGCAGGGACGGCTCTCCTGCACGCGGGTTGGAAATGCAGTCCCGGGGACGGCAGGCGCATCCTCCCCGAGGGGCCTCCCTCCAGGTCCAGCACCAACGACCAGTCTCACCTTGATCTGGTGCATTTCCAAAGCCAGACCACGTTCACATGTGAAAAATAGGAAAGTTATCTTAGCCTGGGGAAAGGTTCATCTGTGTCCTTTGTTCTAGAAGCCATAAAAAGGAAACAAGGAAAGAAAGCAAAAACCACCACCGGTGGCTGCTCCTTCCTGGCCCGCGTGGCAGAGTGCCCACGACGCTCGCACGAGTGTTCTTCCCACCTGCTCCTTGATGTCTTCCCTGAAAATGGAAACTTGGCGCACCTGCTCTGAACACAGAGCCACTTAGATGCCGGCTGCTTCCTCACTTTCCCGTTAGTTCTGTGTCTCACACAGTTAAAGTAGGCACTGCTGGCTGGGCCTTGAACTTCAAAGATGGTGCTGATGAGCTCCAGGTAGAGCCGAGGGTCAGTCTGCTTCCCAGAGGTCCAGCCTCCCCTTCCTCCAGCCTCCCCAGGCCAGGAGCCCACCCAGGCCACGGCAGGCTGGCCTCCCCACACTTTGGACCCACTGTCGTACAGCCGACCGCTGGGCTTGGAGGAAGCGTGAGTGACGGTTCTGACCAGTTCCAGGGATGCTCAGAGCGTGAGGACAGCCCGCCACGTGCAGTTACGTCCTGAGGGAGTCAGGCATCCCGGGGCGTGGGCAGCAGGAGCCCCCTGCGGAGATGGCCTCTCCCTCTCAGCCCCCTCTCCTGGCCCCCCCAGGGCCCCCATCTGAATCCCGCCCACCCCTGCCCCTCTTCCCGCTGCCCTGGCGCAGGAAGCTGCCTCCTTCCCCGGCTCTCAGCTAAACAAACATGCAGCGCATTGAGCGGGCACTTCAGGCTGGGTCCACACTGCGGGTCCAATTCACTCTCGTCATTTTTCATTCCAAATGAAATTCAGCTCCCGAGAGCAGAGAAGAACCCTTTTCTAAAAAGGAAATGCATCAGCGAATCCCTGAGGGGGAAAACATTTTGACACGGACGTCTTCCTGCACTTAATTCAGCCCGCGCGGCTCCCTCGGCGCTCAGCCCCGCCCCCACGCTCCTTCAACGGCTGCGTTTTCAGTCACCTTGCTCCTGGTCTGTACTGGCAGGAAAGTGCCCCCCTCACCGCTCCCTGTGCCCCAGACCCCGTCCCTTTGCTCGCCAAGCCTACTCCAGAACTGCCTGGTCAGTAATAAGCCACAGGGCTTGTGGTCAGCACTATCTCAAGAAGCAAATAAAACTGCAACCCAATACGACCACCTCGGTATTAATGTCATTCTCCTCTCGTCCCTTCCCACCCCCGCTGCCCAGAAGCATTTGTCTCAGCAAAGTCCACGGACCAGCTCAACAATGATCAGATTAATAGGTTGTGCCTCTGTGGACGCGTCTGTTTCCAGCCTAATGGCTGTTTGTTTCCCTGATGACTGTTTTGCTCATTAGGGTCTGCGAGCACCCAAAACCGGCGCCGTGCAAGCTTGACCAAGGGAGCGATCGTGCATGTGTGTACTTCAGAACAGCCCCCTCAAGGCCACTCACTGATTTTTTAACGCCTTTGGATGTATTAAAAGCCCTTGAGGGTGGCCCCCCAGTGTGGTCCCCGGGCAGGACCGCAGCCGAGCCAGGCATGCCGGCCGTGCAGGGCTGTGGATGCCCGTGCACCATCCAGCGGGCAGCGGGAACGTCCCGGCGTGACCACAAGCCAGTGCCCGGCCCTTCCGTGCCCCTGGAGAGTCACATCACAGCACCTCATCCCTCCCGCCAGCTCTCAGGGCTGGTCTCATTTCACAGATAAAGAAGCACTGGTGCGAAGCTGATAGGAGGTCCCCAGGGCCACACAGCTGGTCTGCACCAGGGACTGGAACCCAGGTCTGTCTGGCTCTGAAGCTCCTGCTAAATCCATTACCCAACCCGCCAACGGAGGTGATGCCTGTGGCCTGGGGACGACGGCGGACCACCCTTCAGGCAGCCCTTTCTCGCGCTCACCCGCTTGGTGTGTTATGGGAGACCCTGCCCGGGACGTTCTGAGTAACACGTGATGGACAGCAGAGCCATGCCCCACGTGCCCACAGCTCTTCTGCAACGGAAATGTGAGGACCGCACCAGCAGACAGCCCGGCCCTGCGTCGTGTTCTCTCCCGGGCCCAGGACGGCATGTGTGCGGGGGTACCTGGGGCTGTGCAAAGCAAGCGGGATATTTTGGCGTATTCTGTTCTGCTCTGACACGGGGTGAGCGCGCAGCATGGTATCTGGTCCCAGATTCCAGACAGCCCCGGTCCACGTTCTTCTTCAACCCGTTTGCGTGACGTACTACGGCCTGAGTTTAAGCTCGCTCTCTAACACGCATGCCCATCGAAGGAGTGTGTTCCCTCCAAAGGCGTCACCCTGCTGACGCCAGAGGACCAACCGGTTGCTCATGGTCGGCGGGGGTGAAGCTCTCCCCTTCATGGCGATTTCGTAGCGGTAGGCTTTGGAAGGTGCCTGCGGGAGGCACAGCAGGCCAGGCGTCCCGCTGTGCCTGGACTCCGTGTATGCGCGTGTCCTGTGCCTGACCAGCCCGCAGGTGTCCCGAGCAACACACGCAACAGGACGGCGCACATCCTTTTTTGATGGGTTCATGGTCTCCTCAGGGAGCTGTGTGCACACGTGCGTGTTGGCTTGTGACTTCTGCACCGGCAGCTGTTCAGTCACCTTCTGTGGGCGTGGTAGTGTTCTGAAGGCTGACATGCCATCTTTCCTCTGGACACCCCTCCAGTCTAGGTTATTCTGGGAAGGACACCACACACACACACACACACACACACACACAATCACACACACACACACTGTCACTTTAACTCCCAAGATGTTCCCATGAGTTCCAAGGGGGCCGGTGGGTGGTGAGAGAGGAGAGGATGCACGAGTCCTCCTTCACCTGCCCAGCTTCACAACAGAGATGCAGGAGCATCTGTGAGGGCGGGCGTCCTGCACCAGCCCTGGGCACCTGGAAGCCCACGTCCCAGGCATCAGGCGGCCCTGACTTAGATCTGGCTCTCTGAGTACTGGGTCTAAGATCTGTGGGCATATAACACGGGTGGAACACGACGCTCAAAATTTGACAGTGAAATCATTCACTTCCGACTGTGCTTATAAATAGGGGATGTTCACATTCCCAGCATCATCCGCACGTTCCAAGCCCAACCCTCCCGTCCCCAGATGCTGCCTTGCCTCTGGGTCAGCCTGCTGGGGCCACCCAGCAAAGCGCCATGGGCCGCTGAAACCGCAGACGTTTATTTCTCACAGTGCTGGACGCGGGGGGGCCAGGACCAAGGTGCCTGCAGGGCTGGCTTCGGGTGAGGGCGCTCTTCCTGGCTTGCAGATGGCCACCTTCCCACAGTGCCCTCCCAAGGCCCTTCCTCTGTGTGCTTGTGGGGTTAGAGGGAGATCTTTGGTGTCTCTTCCTCTTCTTTTAAGGACACTAATGCTGTCAAATCAGCTTCAACATATGAATTTGTGGGACACAATCAGTCCCTAACAGCCGCTTTTCTGGATCACTCTACCACCATCACCACCACCCTTCAGCCCCTCCACCCCCCACACCTGTTAACCAAGCTCCCTGGACCAGTGTCTTTCATCTCTTGATCGCTGAGACCTCCAACTGCTCCCCTCTAGATGAAACTGGTCCTTTTTCCTGACTCTCTTGGTGACAGACACTAATTCACATCCCCATTTCAGAGAACGTGGTCTCCTGCCGGGTGGGTGGGCAGAGCCCAGGGTTCCAAGTTGGCAAGGGTCCTATCTCTCCAGATCAGATCCACTTTGCTAGTTGTGGGGAGCCTCCATTTCCTCATCTGTAAAATGGGCGTATAAATAGCACACACCTCAGAACAGATGAGATGATGACGCAAAGGCAGCTGGTGCCACAAACGCACTCAGTCAAAACCTGTTGTCGATGTCACTTCCTCTGGGAAGTGTTGGTGTCCAGAGCCGGTCCAGATGCTGGCCCTGCACTCACTGGCCACATAACCTAAGCAAGCCGTGTCCTCTCCAGGCTTCTGTGTCCTCATCTGTCCCAGAGGGGTTGGGCTCCCATTGCAGTGTTACAAACCCTAGCCACTCCAGCCAAGTAGATGTGGGCCCCTTGTGGCCTCCATCCAGGACAGGGACAGGAAGGCTAACCCAGCGGCACCTGCAGCCGGAGGGCAGTAGCCGGCCGAGCTCCAGGCTGAGGCTACAGCCCGGCCGGTGCAGGGGTGAGCGCCACCAGCACTCAGTCTGGGATGGGACCGGCACTGAGGCTTAGAGAGCTTCCATCACCCAACCATTGAGCAGCAGAGCTGGGACTAAAAGCCCACACTGTGATAAGGAGGGGGCTGAGGGGGAGGGCAGGGGGTTGCTGGCAATGGGGTGAGGCTAGTGAGAGGGAGTCCCCAGTTCCCGGGAGCCAGCAGGAAAAAGGACATGGGATCAGACAGGCCTTTCCTTTTCCAGGCTGGGTGCAGAGCAGCTGCTCCACCTTTACTGACTTGGCTTGTACATCTCCTCTGATGCTTGTAACACTCCCTCTGTTAGCACTCTGTGTCCTGGGACCTGCCCACCCTCCTCTGCTGTCCCTGCAAGCAGCTCATTTCTCCAGCTCCAACACCCCTCCCCAGCCAGCCCCTTCCCAAGATGCGACCTTTGCAGCTGACATTGCCCCTAACCCGTGGGGCTTCACAGACCCCGCAGTGGGCAGCCTGCCCACCCCCTGACCCAGCCAGGCAGTGTGCTTGGGGCAGCTTCGGCAAAGGCCCACAGCAGCCTGTCCCCTCCTTGGCGCATCCCAGTGGTTCCAACTACAGAGATGGTGCTATGGGTTAATTTATAACTTTTCAGGGAGCTGAAAATGGGAATGTCTTCTGGTCTTTAAATTAGTCATGAAGTCAGATCCCACCAGCACAATTAGAACCCTCAGCTAATGATTATTTATGGAGTTTGAAATGCGTATTAACCCGATGATATTAAATATTAAACTAAATTGTAATACTTATATCTGTATTTACAGTACAAGGTACAGGATGAGCTGTAGTCCGCCCACCCCCGCCATGGAGTCCTAGGGGGCCTCAGGGTTCGGGCAGAGCCGGGCAGGGCCGTGGGTAAGGGGAGGATCAGACTCAGCCCAGGGGCATCAAGGTGGGGGCAGCCAGGGGGCCAGGTGCGCTGTGCCTGGGAGGGCGGGGCAGCCTGGCTGCACCCTCGGCTTCCTCCGGTCCCTGGTGGGATGTGAAGCTCCGTCTGCCCAGGGTCCCCCCACTTGCCGCTGCCGCCCAGTCCTGCAGGTGAAGCTGAGCTGGCAGGACCGTTGCTCTCAGCCCAGCCTGACACAAAGTCCCGACGCCCAGGGCGTGTGCAAAGCGATGGCTGACCTCATCACGGGTCATGGTGGCGGTTGAGTGTGCAGGTCCAGAGCCGCACACCTGCGTGCGAGTCCTGCACCAGCCCCGCAGCCCCCGCGAGCTGAGGCAGGCATGCTCTCCAAGCCTCATTTTCTCCACCTGTGAGCAGAGAGGCCGCAGCCGTCCCTACAGCACAGGGTGTGGTGCGCTGGGTGCGCTGGGGCACGCAAGCGCTCGGCACCTGCCTGGAGGTGAGTCGGTTCCAGAACACTACCTCTTAAAAAAAAAACAGCATTATTCAGAGGTAATTCACCTACCATGCAATTCACCCGTTTAAAGGACCCAAGGCTCTGAAAATAAAAACATCTTGATCCTCCCCTCAGATTAAGTGTAAAATACAAGACTTTTTCGTCTGTTCACAGAGTTATACAGTCGTCACCATATCGATTCCAGAATGCTTCCCTCTTCCCCAGAAAGAAATCCTGCACCCACCGCCAGTGATGCCCTGTTCCCCAAGCCCCAGCCCCCGGTAGCCACGAGTCTGTCTGTCCCTGTGGGTTTGTCTGTTCTGGACGTTTCACATCAGTGGAATCGTACAACACGCCGCCTCTGGCTGGCTGATTGCACTCGGCAGTGTTGTCTGAGTTCGTCCTGCTGCAGCAGGCGTCAGCCCTCCGCTCCTCTTTGTGGCTGAGTGACAGTCCGCCGTGTGGATGGACCACACTGTGCTTATCTGTTCAACTGTTGGTAACATTTGGGTTGGCTCCGCCTCTCGGCCCCGGGGGACGGCTCTGCTGTGCACGGCACTTCTTTGTAATTGTTTTAGTTTCTCCCGGGTCAGCACCCAGGGTGGCGGGCCTGGGTCCTGTGATAACTCTGTGTTTAAAGGAAACGTTCACTCCCATCCTAGGTCCGGGCTGGACCGAGGGCCGCCTCCTTCATGGCCATCCTACCACCCATCCCTGTGTTTTCTGAACACACTCATCACTTCTTACCCAAGTTCACGGTGTGTCCCTTCATTGCATGGTGTTAATAGATGTGTTGGTGGTGGCGTTGGAGGTTCAAGAACGGCTGGTGCTACATCTGCTTGTCTGTCTGAACCTGGCAGAGAGCTAGGCACACGGCAAGTGCTGGGCAAACCCTAGGAAGACTGAGCGTCCATGAGAGAGCCTGCTGGACGTCCGTGGGGTGGGGGCACACAGCGAGGCTTCTCTGTTCCCTCCGCTCAGCCCACTTAAGCGAGCACGTCCTCTGGCACTGCCCAGACGAGCGACAGGAAGACAGGTGTGGTCCCTGAGCTCATGCAGCACAGGGTCTGGGGTGAGGGGCAGTCAGGCCACAGAGAAAGTAACCAAAGAAGAAACCCACGCTGTGCAGAGAGTTGTGCAGCTGTGACATAGCCAAGCCACACGGCAAACCTGGAGGTCGGGGCATCTCTGAAATCTAACTGATCGGGTGGAGTCGGGGACAGAGCGTGCTGGGCAGAGGGGTCCATGCTGGGCAGAGGGGTCCAGGGCCAGAAGGGGCTGGAAGGAGGGTGAGATGTCTGGGAGGAAACCCCCAGAGGGGCGGGAAGGAGAGAGGCAGGAAGATGGAGACAGGAGACCTGGCCCAGGAAGCCAGTCGGGCAGAGCTGAGCATTGAGGCGAGAGAGGTTGTCCCTTGCTCTTAGGGCTCCGGGATCGCGGAGGGGCGGGGTGGAAGGCAGGGCACGGATGACGCGATGGAGGCCTGGGCCCGCTCAGTAGCAGGACCTGGCGGGAAGGGAGTGGGGCCTTGTTTTGGAGGAAACCCCAGGAGACTGGCTGATGGCTGGACTGGGGGCCCTGGGGGACGTGGGCGGGAGATGGAGAAGGATCGAGAATGACCCCTGGGCTTTCAGCTAAGCAACTGCGTGGATGGTGGGGCCGCTTCTTGGGGTGGGGACGTCTCAGGGACAAGCAGACCGGGGAATCGGACGTGGGGAGACGCCTGGCCGCTGTGATGCTGTTGGCAAGGGCACTTCCAGAGTGTCACCAGGGCTCTCTGAGCCCCACAACTGAGAGCAGCCTCTCCCAGGGAGGAGAGAGGCCGGGGCTGCTCTTCCCGCATAACCCCCTGCCTCCTGGAGTCCGGCTCCGCCCTCTGAAGGGGAGAAAAGAGCTGTGATGCCTCACGTCTGCTGAGGACCCCAGGCCATGTAATTAAAAGTGTTCACTCAGTCAGTTGTCCAGGCCACCCCATGAGCTGGGAACTCCCCTACCTTACAGATGAGGAAACTGAGGCAACAAGGTCCGGACGCCTGCTCCCGGCCATGCAGGCAGGGACCCTCCGCAGCATCCTGGTGCCCAAGGCCGGGGGTCTCCAGCCCAGAGGCAGGGGCACAACCTGAGAAGGGTTCATAGGCGGGGTAACAGCCCAGGCAGTTGGATGCTGAGTCGGGGAGGGGATAGGCGGGGCAGGAGGCCTCTGCCCAGCCGGCTGTGTGTGCAGGGTCCACGCCTGCCCCTGTCCTGGCTCAGCTGTCTTGCTGACAACTGACCGTTTCTTTGTGCAGCCACGGTGGTGCTGGATGCTAATCTGGGGCACACCTGTGCTGAGTCACCAGCCCGGGAAGAGGTGCCCACCGGAAGGCGGTGCAGCTGGGAGACCCGCGCCAGCTCCCTGTGGCCGGGCCGGGCTGGGCCCCTCTGTGGCAGAAGGTGTCTGACTCCCCCCTGTGAGCGCTGTCCGCTGTCCCTGGGGGGCACGGGCCCCCGCGGCCCAGCTCCTTCTGTCTCCTGGACCTCTGGCTCTAACTGCTTTTGCTCTGAAGCTGCTTCCTAGCACTGGAACTGGCCGCGGCCACCCCACACCTGTGCCAGCCCCGACGGGGCTGAGCCATGTGGTGCCACCACCCGTCCGCAGGCCACCAGAGGCCTCAGGACCAGGACCACCGGTCCCTGCCAGTGGCTTTGCAGCCCGGCTGTAGAAGTGTCGACCCAAACCACAGCAGAGGGGGCTCAGAGAACATTCTGGGTCCACTGTCACAGACAGGGAGGCCCCTGCCCACCCAGCCAGCCCGCATGAGCCAAAGGCCCTGTGGGCAGCGGCCATCGGTCACTCTCTGTTCTTCGGCCCTGAGCCCAAGGTGGTCAGTCCTGATCCTCCCTGCCCCACCCCCGGAGGCAGAGCCCCATGGAACTTGGGGGCACTTTTCATTTCCAGCTGAGTTAGGACTTCGCTGCTGCTGCCGCTGCCCTCAGGGGCTCCTGGCTCAGGGGCGTGTCTGGAGAAGGGGACGGGGTTGGGGGGCTGGGAGGGGATCAGCTCATCTGAAGGACAGTCTTTGACAATCTTTCTGGAGAGGATGTCAGGAGTGGGGGCAGAGGGGAGGGCAGAGCTGGGGATGAGGTGTGCACCCCAAATTCCTGCAGCCAGGGCTTCGCCTAAGCTCAGGGGACTGACTCCAACAGAAACAAGTCAGATGACAAAATCAGCTTGGCAGCAGAGCCCGAACAGAACAAAATACCCAACTGAGTCGATTTCACCAACAGCAGGACAGGCTCAGCATGAGGCGGCCTGCTCCCAGCTCCCAGCAGAGGAAGGGAGGGGACGGCATCGCAGGGGAGAGCCCCTGGGGTGGGGGGACAGGCAGGCAGCCCCGGGGAACACTGGGCAAAGGGACCTGCCTGTTTGGGAGAACGTGCTAATGGTCATTCTCGTGGTCTTGTGGTTTCAAGGGCGCGGTGGTATGGCCAGGAGTTACGAGAGGAGTCCAGGTCTCAACTCAGCCGAGAGATGCAGGCATCACTAGGGACGGGACAACGGGGCTCAGATAAAACCTCCGGCAGATGTGACACCAGGGTCCCCCTCGAGCCCGCCTGGAGATCGGCAGGGCCTTTAATGAGTGGCGGCCGCGGGCTCAGTCCGCGTGCCCCCGGAGCTGGCGCTCTTTCCCCACCCCCGCCTCTCGGGCCAGGCGACCCCAACTGCTTCCCCCACCTCAGCCTCCGTGCTCTCACCAGGAAAAAGGAGGCCTCCCGACCGCCGCCTGGAGGGCTGTTTTGAGGACAACAAGAGGCATTGGTGAGAAGGGCCTGCAGGCAGCAAGGCCTGCTCGCTGGTGCCGATGCGGGCTCAGAGCGTGTGTGGGGCCGGGCGGGGGCCTCCTGAGCCTCTGGCCTGGCCGCCCCGCGAATCGTGGGGTGGGAGCAGCCCGTTTTCCTCTACCAGACAGATGACACTTTCTACGGTGGTCCGCACCCTTTTATGACGTGTCCTTTCTGTTTTTAATGAGGAGACAGAGGCCCAGCGAGGTTTGGTGGTGCGCCCAGGGGTCAGAACTTTCGGGCAAAGGGGCGTGGGGCAGGAGGGGGGAAATGAGGAGCAGCACTCATCTGGGGGAGACACGCATGGCTCAGGCATCCTCCATCCTTGGCGGAGGCTCAGGAGGGGTCTGACGGCAGGAGGGAAGCCCCTGCCCCTGGAGGGGGACGCTGGGGACAGCGATTACGAGCCTGAGCTTCGGCAGGGCGGCCTCGGGTTCCCAACCTTGGTTTAACGGTCTTTTGTCGCCACTTGAAAGTCTCAGTACTCTTTTATCTCAGGCTGCACTGAGCCCAGAAAACTAAGTCAGTCCTGGGCTTTGGAGTCCGGGAAAAAGTGGGTCTAAATTGCAGCCCTGACATCTTATTGCACGACTTTGCCGAATCACTTAACCTTCACACCTTGTTTCCTTACCTGCAACCTGGGCTGACGACAGGGCACCCTCAGAGCAAGGCTGCTCACACGGTCACTCTGGTGGATGGGCGCCATCGTCTCTGTGCCTCCGGCTTTTAGATTTGCCTCAGATTCTATGGGTCAAAGTCACCGAGCTTCCCTGCCACCTCCTTGGGCCCCATCGCAGTCAGCTCGGTCCCCTCTGCGGTCCCCACCCACAGTGTCCTCCCCCAGCCCTGCCCGGGGAAGGACGCATCTCTGGACGCCCCCGTGGCTCCTGTGTCCCGTGCAGGACTCTTGGTGAGCCAGGGCAGCAGTCATCCCGGCCCCACGGCTCAGGGAGTGAAGGGCTGGTGCCGCGTTAATAACTGAGGAGGCGAAGCCCGTGGGACAGGCACGGAAGGAGGAGCCTGGTGTTTGCCGGAGGAACACAGTGGCAGGGGTGTGAGTTCTTGAGCCAGATGTCACAGGAGGAGGGGAGGAGACTGGGTTTGGGGGGAGGACAGTGAGGTCAGCCTTGGAGCTCGGGGTGTCCGCAGGACAACACACATGAAGATGGGGCTGGAGCTCAGGAGAGGGGTGAATCTGCAGACTTGTACTTGGAAATGGTGAGCACATGATCCCCTCTCAAAACCAAGTCAGGGAGGCCCAGGGGTGAAGCTGGGGGTACGGAGAGCTTAGGACATGCCTCTGAGGAGCTCCGATGTTTGGGGGAACGGGAGCAGGTGGCAAGGAGATGGAGGAGGAGCCATCGAAAGGATGGAGGACAAGCAGGAGCGCAGCCACCCGAGCCAAGGTGGACAGAGGTGCAAGGAGGAGAGAGCGACTCCTGGAGGGGCAGGCGGGCCAGCCAGAGACAGACCAACGTGAACTCAGCACCGAGGAAGTAGCTCGTGTGTGAGGGACAGAGGCACAGAGCAGACCAGGGCAGTGGCCGAGGTTGGGTAGGGGGAGTGCGGGGGGTGGGGAGGGAGAAGAGGGCCAGGCTAGGGGTCACCTAGCTGGGGTGCTTTGTGGTTTTGTTTTAAAGTGGAATCAGTCCAGCCTTTAAATGCAAATAGCAGGGAAGAGGGTGTTGATCCTGAAGAGGCGAGAATGGCAGACAGGGAAGGGGACAGACGTTGAGCTCCAAGAGAGGCTGGCAGGCAGGGAGCTGGTGGAGTCAGCGGTGAGGTCACCATGGGGCACTCAGGGGTGGGGGGTGGGGAGCACAGGGAAGGCTCACACAGGCCCCAGGGAGATGGGAGAAGGAGCGTTTATAGGGCAGCAGTCCTGGGGCACAGCTCCCAGCGCCTGGAGGCAGGTAGGAGAGGGCAAACGTTTACTAAGCACCTACTGTGTGCCCCCGGGTCAAGCACATGCGACCCCTGGGAAGACTGAATCACATACAGGATCCAGCGGCCGCTGTGACAAAGTACCACAAACTGCGTGGCTTAAAACAGTGGGATCTTATGCTCTCGGCCTGACGTCACAGCACCGCTCCCTCCCTCCGGGGGCCGGGGGAGGACCCTTGCCTCTCCCAGCTTCCGGTGGCCCCCGGCTCCGGCAGCCTCTGTGTTGCTTGCCTTGCGGCTGCGTTGCTGCTATCTCTGCTCCGTCTTCACACAGCCGAGAGTCTCCCCTGTGCGTCTGTGTGCCTGAATCTCTGTACAAATCTCCCCTTCTTACAAGGACCCCAGCCATTGGGTGTAGGGCCCACCCTAATCCAGCATGACCTCGTCTTGACTAGTCACATCTGCAAACACACCACTTCCAAATGAGGTCGCTTGCTGAGCTTTTAGGTGGTCATGAATTTGGAGGGGGCACTGTGCATCTCAGAACAGCATCTGAGCTGGACAAAGCAGGGTGACGTCAGAGGGGAAAGGGGGAGATCAAGGGACAATGAGGGCTGTTCTCATGAGGCCGCAGATAATGCCCCCTTGGGAAGAAGGAAGCAGGAATGCTGGAAAGAGGGGAGAAGGTGGCAGGGAGGCAGGGTGACCGCAAGGTGAGGGCAAGGGCACAGGCTGATGGAGGGAGGTGACGGAACACGGAGGGGAGGGAGACCTGATGGCTCAGATGAGTGCGCCCTAGTGCCCAGGAGCGGGGCCGGGGTAGACTAGGGCACAGCAAGATAGCTGGGCTCACGAGGGAGAAGGTTGGTTTCATTTTCCCAGGAAGGTGGAGCAGGCCTGACAGGGACGCTGGGCTGGGGAGCTCGGAGGACGCCCCACAGGGCAGGGAGGTGGGAGAATGAGCAGCCAGCCCGGAGGTGGATGAAAGGCCAGAGTTCTCTCTTGGGGGCTGGTTGCCAGCCCCGGTCCTGCAGCCAACAAGGGGTTTGCCCTGAGTCGTCTCGGAGCAGAGAGCCTCCCTCCATTTAGGAAATTCCAAAGGCTCTGGAAGCCCTGTGCCAGGAGCTCAGCCCAGCAGTACCCCCTTCAAGGCAAGCCACTGGTCACAGGAAACACGAACGTGGTCAGACCAGTCCATCGTGAAGATGGCCAGTAATAGGAAGGTCCTGGAAGAGCTCCATTCAGAGAGCAGTCCCATGGGAACGCAGAAGCCGCTGGGATGAGACCAACTTAGCTGCCCGGTGACGCCCAGGACAGCCAGGCGGGGTGCTGGCCAGAGCAACACCGTGAGGACGTGTCCCTGAAAGGGCTGAAATGTCCTCAAGAGAGGACGGCAGCCAGCAAGTCCAGGCTCCCACGGCCGCTGGTGGGGTGGGGGGGTGTGGGGCACAGGGACAGCGGGCTGCTGTGTCCAGGACGCTCTTCACGTTGAGGTGAGAGTCCACGCTGCAGGCAGGAGGGCAGGGGCATCGAGCAGAGGTCTGCGCAGACAGCCTCACCTCCGCGGTCACGGGCGAGCAGCCCCGTTGGAACCGTGGCGCTGGTGTGAGTGTTCCGGTGCCAACGGATTTGTGCAGCATTTGTGTGACAAACAGATTTCAATTCCGCTGCCCGGGCAATCTGGACGCTGCGCCGTCTGTCCTGACTCAAGCCACGTGGGCCCCACCGCCAGAGAGTTCTGAGTCACCTGTCCAGTCACCTGGAGCCTCCGGTGCCCACGACCTGCCCGGGGTTGGCAGGCTTCCCCGGCCGCGGGCTCTCGGGAAGCAGTTTATAAGCTTACCTGCAAAATCCCAGCCCAGTAAATCTCCGGAATGGGGGCGGATTCACCTAATGGAATTAGGAAGTTTAAAATAGCGGTGATCTTGAAAGGGATTCGGAAACTAAGCTCTTTCTGGAAATTGGAAAGTCACTAACGCCGGCCAGGAAGACCCTGGAAATTACAGACCTGTGTGCCCGGAGGTAATGAGTTCAAACTGCTCTGCGTGTCCACAAGGAGAGCGGGCTCTCGGACTCACCAGAGCACTCTGCAAAGTTAATAAAATGGCAGGCATCCCGGCGACCCAGTGGACATAATTTACCTGAGTTTCAAAAAGCTTTTGATGAGTCCTTCATGAGAGACGATTAGGGACGGGGAGCCAGGGAGACAGGACAGAGTCTCGCTGCAGGTGAAACCCTCGTTAAGTGCGAGGCTCCGAGTCCTGGGGCCAGCTGCTCCCCGGAACCGCCTGAAGACAGTTCATAATCGTGGACCCCTGGGGCTGGCTTTGGGGAGGAAACCGCCGTTAAATTTAAAAATGTAATAGGAGCTTAGGAAGTCGAGTTTCATTGAAAGCATTCCTACAGGCAAAGGAGCAGTAGGAGTTTCGTTGGGCGGAACTGTTTGCTTTCTGGTCTTGGTCCTTTGAACGGCGGGTGGAGGATCCCAGCCCCCTCCCCACTCTGCCCGGCGCTGGATGTGGTGCCGGCAGAGGTGGCGGTGGAGAGCCGGCTCTGGGAGGACGCTGCACGGCTGCCTTCTGAACAAGTTCAGTGCTATTATATTTATGGCCACAAATCTGCCTTCCGGACTGAGGTCCCCCAGGGCAGCGGTGACAATCCCCGTATCTTCTGGCAGACTCCCCCAAAGGGGCCAGCCGCCAGGAAGAGAGCGGGGAGGCAGAGGCCCCCGGCCGACTGCAGGGCGTGCCCACTCCAGCAGCAGGGAGTGAGGCAGAAAGAACCGGGTGGGATGCAGTGGGGACACGGTGCACGCACAGGTATATGAAGGATTACGCTCCGGACCAGAGCGTGTATCCAAGTGTCCTGTGGCTGCTGTAACAAATGGGCACAAACTGGGTGGCTTTACGCGATAGAAATGTGTTCTCTCACAGTTCTGGGGGCCAGAAGTCTGAGATCAAGATGTCAGCAGGGCTGTGCTCCCTCCAAAGCCCGGAGGGGAGCCTCTGGCCTCTCCCAGCCCCAGGAGTTCTCTGGCTGGTAGACCCATCACCCCAGTCCCTGCCTCCGTCTTCACGTGGCCTTCTGTCCTCTGCATCTGTGTCCAGATCTCCCTCCCTTCTCTTGTAAAGACACAGGTCGTTGGATTTAGGGCCCAGGATGAGCTCATCCCCAGATCCTTAACTTAATCACATCTGCAAAGACCCTTTCTCCAAATAAGGTCACAGTCGCCGGTTCTGGGGGTCAGGACTTGGACGCATGGGGGACAGGATCCACCCTACAGCGTGCGTGTGTCCATTCACCCAGTAAACACTTACCAGGTTCCGCTGTGTGCCAGGCGCCGTTCCTGGCACTGGCGATCTGGATAGGCATCAGGAAAGTCCTCGGTCTCCTGGAGCTTTGGTTCCAGGCAAGGAGCACAGTAGCACTGGACACCGGGGGTCTGCTTTCCAGGCGCACCTCACCAGGCCAGCCTGGAAGGAAGGAAGGGGTGACTCGTGAAGAGTCAGAGTGGCCTTCTGCCTCTCGCCACCTCCCCCGGCAGCTACTCACAGGGCTGCCCCAGAGCAGCGTGGGCGTCTCCGGCCAGGCCACCGGGCCCCGCACGGCAGGTGAAGCCTGACCGCGCAAGGGAGGCTCTAGTGTCAGCAGAAAGTCTGTGTGTCTTTCCCGTGTTTCAAACAAATAACATAAATTTAGAGTGCTACAGAATTTACAAAGTGCCTGTGAAATACCAACATTCGCTTGGGTCTCTCCACAGAAGTGCTGGCCACCGGCCAGGACGCTGGGCTGGGAGACTAGGAGAGAAACCATGAAGACGTTCCCCTTTGCTGTGGCTCTCACTCCAGCCTGAGTGTGTCCAGAGCCATGAATGCTTCCAAAGCCAGGCGGGGTCACAACGGGGTGAAGCCCAGCCGGGGGACGGCCCCCGTGTCCGTCTGGGTCAGGGCCGGGGGGGACCTCACTGAGCTCCTCAGAGCCCTCGGGACTCTGGAATGCCTCGTCAGCCCTGGGGATATAACCCCACCCAGCATGTCACCCTGCCCTGCCCGCTCAGGCAGCCATCCGGAACAGCCACCGGCAAGACCTCGGGGTGTGGAGGCCGCGGCCTCCCCTGTTCCAGCCTCGCCTGGAGAACCACGGGCCCAGCTGGCGTGCTCCCACGGCTTCAGCAGCCAGGCCACCTGGACCAGGATGAAGAGAAGACAGATGAAGCCGTGCTTCCTGGCCAAGGGTCTGGAAGGCACATCGTCCTGTCTGGGCCACCCCCGTGCTCGTGATCTAAGGCGATGAGTTGGTTTCCATCCAATGGAAAAAAATCAATTCTACTGTACAAGTCTTGACCCGGCCCGTGTGTGCCCCAGGCGCGGGTCCGTGCCAGCGTTCCGCGCGGCCTGTGGTCCACCTCTCAAGAATGGAACAATGATTAAGGGGTCCTACCCTCCGAGCAGGCAACAGCACTGACCTAATTTTGGATCCTAATCAGCCTGCCCCTGTGTGATTAACTGAGATCTTCCCATTGATTTTCCTTCAGTGGAGATCGGCCAGGGTGGAATTCAGAGAGAAATGTGTAAGTGCCCCGGCACCCGCGCAGCAGGGACCTGAAGTGAGGGGCCAGGCTCCTGGGGAGGGTGGGGGTCTGGGCGTGTGGGGTTCTAGGCTTCACCACTCAGTGTTGGGACCCCCAAGGAGCCCCCTGCAAAGCGGCGATTTTGGCTCAGAGCGCAGCCCAGGCAGAGCATCAGGAGCTCAGAGGTGCTGAGTGCTGTGACTGGCCCGGAGCCCCCAGCCACGCTGTGTGAACGTGGCAGGTGTTCTTATGCCTCCGTGCTCTCCGAGTCCCAGAATAACAAGCCTGCAGTTCCTCCGGGTGGGTCCTGGGCACGCTGCAGCCCTGCTCCCTGCCCTTGGCAGGCTCCGTCAGAAGCCAAGCCCCTGGTGCCAGAGCAGGGCTGCCCTGGGGGCCTCTTTGATGAGCAGGGGAAGCCCAGGGGCGAGCGGACCTCGATCCCAGCTTCACGCTGAGGTCGCCGTGGGATTAGCACAGAACAGAACAGAATTCCGCTCTCACCTGCTGGGTGTGCGAGCTCCGACCCAGACTGTGGTCCCTGCTCCAGCAGCATCGCATCACCTGGGGCCCCTGCACTGCCTGGGGCCCGGTGAGCAAGCAGACTCAGCTCGCCCACCCCCACCCCAGACCTGCTGAGTCGAATCTCCGTTTTAAGGGATCCCAGGAGCGAGGTGTGCACACAGTCCTTGGAGGCTCTTTGTGAAATCTGGCAAGAGCATCTCCACCTGCACCCTCCGGCTTCCAGCCCCCTCCCCACCTGCTCTGGTCTTTATGACACCGCTTTGCCGGGGGAGGCGGTTGCGGGGGGTGGAGGAAAGAATAAAAGGAGGGAGGGAGGGAGGAATTCTGTGCATATGATTTTGTGGATGATCACGCCTCTTCCCGCATTTACTCAAACATACTTATGAAGTGTCAGCTCTGAACCAGGTCCTGTTCTGGGCTCTAGAGACACATTAGTGTCCACCTCAGTGGACAAAACAGACAAGACTCTTTAGTGGAGCTTACATTGTGCTGGGGCAGAGGAACAGTCGGGGGAGTACCTCCAGGAGGCCAGGGCCGTGTGCCTGCGAGGGCCGAGTGGGGAGTGGGGATGGGGGGGTGTGGGATGGGGGGGTGTGGGGATGGGGGGGTGAAGTTTGCCATTTTAATCCTCCTTTTTGAGCAGAGACCCAGGGGAGTGAGGAACAGCTAGAGCAGGGCAGAGGCCCTGGGGAAGGGGTCCACAGCCAGCAAGGAGGCCAGTGCAGGCCCACAGAGGGCAGGGAGTGATGAGGTCTGGCAGTGGACAAGCCAGAGCAGGCGGGGCCTCCGAGCCAGGCAGGACTTTGTTGGAATCTGTGATCTGGACTGAACATCCTCTCCAGGCTTTCCTGACTTGGCCTCCGGCTGGCCAGTCCTCCCTTTCCCAGTGGAAGGGGTGTCAGACACCCCTCAGGCCCAGGAGCCGGCTCCCGTGTGGACGCGTCCTCAGCCGCAGTCCAGCCTGACTGAGCCTCTCCAGGCAGAGTACTGGCCCCCGGGGCTCTGGCTTTGGCCTTGGCAAGCAGCTGTCCCCTCGGCAGCAGGGTCTCAGGCCTGGCCGAGCAGCTGCCCGCTGGGCCTTGGAGGTGGCCTGTGGCCCAACTAGCTCTGTTCACTGCTCACCACGGGAGCGCTCCCTGGAGCCCTCCTCTGGGCAAAGCCGGACCCCATGCGGGGTTCTACCTGGGGTGCAGGGCCCGAGGGGCTGAGGCACACCGGCCCTGGTTCACACTTGCCTTGTGCTCGCAGTTGGCTTGACATTTCTGAGCCTCAGTTGCCTCATCTGTAAAACAGGGACGGTGCTCAGAGCAGCCTTGGAGGCCTTTCTGTGAACTGAACGAGAGAGGGCGGGGCAGAGACCGCGTGGCCGCCGCCCGCCCTCATGTTCGAGAGAGGCTGTCATTTGCTCAAGGCCATGCAGCCCGCTTGAGGGGCGCAGGGGGCCGGGGGCCGGAGGCCTCACCGAGGGGCAGTCCTGATCTCAAGCCCGGGTCCACGTCTGGGGAGGAAGCAGGTGCCGGCAGGACGGAATGGGCGAAGGGTCTGTCTCACCTGCAGGCTCAGATCTCCCAGCTTCTGGCACTCACAGTTCAGCCAAAGCACTGAGGTCGGGAGAGCCCCGCTGGCTCCCTCGCCACCCCTGTGCCTGCTGCTAGGCTGGCGGCCCTCCTCCCGCTAATGAGCTCCTCGGAGTGGCGGTCATTAGCCAAAGCCCCTGTGGGCGGCCCCACCACCGCCAGGCTGGGAAGGCTTGCTCTCCCCTCCCAAAGCCTGTGTCTACTCAGGCCGCCCGCCCCGTTGACCCCTTGGCCCCAGGTCGGGGAGGCCACTGCCGCAGGGAGAGCTGGCAGGCTGCGAGAAGGGCCCCGGAGGGCCTAGACTGACGTGTGTGGAGCCGTCCAGGCTGGGGTACTCGCAAACGCCCTGTTGCCAGCGTGCACAGATGGTCCGGGCTTGGGATCGCTCGCCCCTGAGGGGGGCACAGGTTTGCCAGTTCAGCAAAGGGAAGTGTGTCTGCTACCACAGTGCCCCCGCTCTGCCCACTCCAGCCCCTCCTGTGTCAGCAGAGCATCTCTCCCTTCCAGGTTGCAGAACAGCTCCTCCTCGGCCCCTGAAGTTCTGTCCCCCGTGCAGAGCCTCCCGGGTGAACCTGACTTGCGGCTTGGATGGGAGAAATAGAAGAGCCTCTTTCTGGGTGATGACCCCTCTATGTGTCCCACCCTGTGATCTCTCTCATTGGCCTCTGTGTTGTGGGCAGCTGCCCCCGACCCCAAGGGACAGGGCACCCAGGACGCCTCACCACATAGATGGCTTGGTGGGGCCGACCCCGCCTGGGATCGGTACTGCACCCACCCCACCCCTCCCGCACCCCCTCGCCCTGGTGGGCAGAGTCCACAGACACCAGGCTGAGCCAGGGCTCGCTCTGGATGTAAGGTCAGCATTTCAGGGAAGAGGAAAGTGTGACGCCAGAGAAACCGCATTCAGCACACACCTTGCTCTGTCTTCTCCCACACACAGTTCAGCCTGACGTGCAAAATTTAGGAGGAAAACATGACATTTCTGGTTTTGAGCAATGGTTTTAAAGCTAGAATTGGCAAAACCAGTGCAGCCACTTAGAAAGAGCAGCCTCAGCTCAGGCCACAGTGCTGAGGACACAGGAGGTCTTTTGGGCTCCGCTTGCTGGGGCAAGGTTTTTGAGCACGGCGCAGAGCTGCAGCTCTCCCTCCCCTTGGTGGGTTGTGATAGCCGGGCAAGTTCAAGGTAACCTGTGCGTCGGCCCCTTCTCTGCAGCCAGCAGAGCAGGAGAATGAGAGGGTGGGATTCCACTAGAGGCGAGCTGTGACCAGGAAGCCCTGTGACCAGGAAGCCACATGTGTCCTCTCCCACAGCCCCAGGGTGCTGCAGCCTCACCTCCCAAGGGGCCTGCCCATCTCCTACTTTGCACAACTGGGAAGAACTGAGTTCCCACCCATCCCCCTGGGCCCCCAGAACCTGTAGCTGCCTTTAATCTACCCAGGATCTGCCCCCAAGCATCATTCGTGCTCCTGGCTCCACTCCAGCTTAGAGAAATAATGTTCCATTTCCAGGGACCCCAGAGAGCCAGGGCTGGTCTAGCACAGTCTCAGCGCTCAGTGAACACAAAAGCAGTAATGACAGCAACCCTGGTGGTGGTCCAGAGCTACACATCCAGTGGTTCTGAGCGATGGAGATTCTGTCCTCTGCCCTTGCGCCCAGCATAGGAGGGGTGAGTGGGGTGGGAGGCTCAGGGACACAGTTCTTCCTCCTGGAGCCTGGGGTGTCCTTGCAGGCTGCTCTCCAGTGCTTCGCCTTTGCCTGCAGGAGCAGTGCTCCCTGCACCAGGGCAGCTCTGAGGGCTGGAGCGGTCCAGCATCCAGCCACAGAGCAAAAGCAGGCTCTTCTGCATCCTCTAAGACGTTTAGAGACATGATCTCTAAACTGTATGGGCTCTTCCTGAAAATTTCAAGAAGCACCCCCGGACTTCTGCTGGAATCTATTTCCCGTATGACCAGAAAACAGAAAGAGAGGATTTGGGACTCCCCCAACATAAAAAGCTGAGAACTGTGCCATAATTGCTTTTTTACTTTTATTTTTATTTTTGCCCAAAACAATAGCAAAGGACAATGAGGACAACCTGGGGTCTCTTTGTGACCCCGTGGGTTCTGTGGCTCTTCAGCGACTTCCCTGCCCACCCCGTAGATGATAAACCTCAGGGCTCTGCTCACGGTGTGTGCAGCTCAGCACGGCATCTTCCTGGTCCCCGGCTTGTGTGCTGGGGAAGCCACTCGAACACTCAGGGCCCTTCAGGACTTCACTTGCCAAAGATGAAACTGAAACTCTCTGAAGGATGCTCAGCCCTGCCCTGGTTTCTCTGGGACTGTGCATTCTGTCTGAGGCTCTGGGTTTGGGGAGAGCCCGCTTGGAGCTCCCGCAGCCAAGGCTCATGTTGAGACTACTTAAGTCCCAGGAGGCCTTGGGACCGTCACTTCCCGGTGTCCGTCATCACCGCGCGGCTGCGTCCGCTCCCCCGGTGACTTCCCCTGTGGAGCGGGAGGGGGCGCCGCTGGGCGGGTGGAGACAAGGAGGCTCATCTGTTCCCCACCCTTCTCCCGCCCGCACTGAGAACATCCTCCTCTTTCTTAGAAGAAAAGGGGGAAGATGACACGGTGTCTTCCACCTAAAGACGTTCTCCTTCCTGCAGCAATGCTTCTGCGATTTACATTAGGGGCTGCAACGGGCCGGAGTAAATGGAGCAGGTTTGCAATTAGTTTTCAAAGTACTTATCTCATTAAAGTAAATGAATTATTGATTTAGTGACACTCATGCTTTTAGTGAGTGGCGTGGTGCCATCCTCGCTCTGTGCCTTGGCTCTGGGAGCCGGTGGCCGGCACAAGCAAACTTGCTTGGCGTAGTTTTTTTTTTTTTTTTTTTTTTTTAATATTTTCTTCTCGTTATTTAGCTTTGTAATTAAAGTGGATCCACATGAGAAATGGAGGGTCGGTTTATGGGAATAGAAGCTCCAGGGATGAGCGTGCCCGCCTCCCTGCAGGAAGGAACGGAGCTAATAAGTGTCTGACCTCAACAGCTAATGGAGGTCGAGGCAGGAGGGGAGAGGGAGGGGAGCACCCCTGGGGGGTGGGGGAGGGCTTAGGGTGGACCACTGCTGCTGGCCCGTCAGCAAGCCCCTTTCCCCCGGACCATGGAATTCACGGCTTTGGAAGGTAGCTCCCCAAATTCCTAGAGGACTGTGACCAGGAGTTGGCGGAGTGACCGTCGGGAAGAACCGAGGGGGTCGGCAGGGATGGCAGCTGGGCTGGTCCTTGGCTCCGGCAAGCAGAGGGCGCAGGAGCTCTGCCCTGAGGCAGAAGATGGAAGTTTGCGCTTGGTTTGGCGTCGGTGCGAATCCCAGCAGCACTGCTGTCCCCAGGACGTACAGGAGGGCCTTCCTGTCCCAGGGCCCTGGAAAGTGGGTCGCAGGAGGGGAGAGGGAGAGGGCCCAGGATGCTGGCATGAGCTGCAGTGCCCCAGGACGGAAACCAGCAGGTCTGGGAGGACACGCCAAGTGCCAGCTGCTGACCTCGGGCGGCCCCTGCCCATCCAGGTGCTGACTCGGCGTCTCCCCGAGTCCGCCCCCAGAGGTGCCGTCACCAGGGGAAGATGGGGCACCCCATTCGAGGCCGCTGGCTTCTGCCGGCCTCGGCGTCTGGCTGCCGCTGATTTCCACCCTTGGTTCAGATTCACGTGGCCTTGCCCCAGAGCACAGCTGGCGGGGACAGCACTCTGGAGTGACAAATGGGGGAGCGTGGGCTGTGCCCCTGTGAGTTACTTCTTGGAACAGTTGTGGCAGGACATGATGTTGGAGTGGCCGAGTGTCCCTCGTGGTGTCATTAGCATCCAGCCCCTGGCTGGGCGGGGCCTCACCATAGGGGTCTGCGGCACCGTCACCCCAGACACCCCCTCCCTGGCTGCTCTGTGCTCCCCTCGTTCCCCCACCCACAACAGGCATGCCCACAGCCCCCCCACCAACTGCCCATTTCCTATCCTGGGGACAGGACCGGGACCAGACTGGCTGGGAAGGATGTGGGCCTGAGAAGGGCCTGCAGGAAAGGCCTGGCAAGAGGCCGAGTTTCAGAGGGGTCAGCTGAGGAGGGGAGAGTCGGGCGGATCCAGCACGTGGGACGGGGAAGTCAGCTAAGCCCCCTCGGGGCCCTCAGAAAAGGCTGTCTGCCCTCCGGCATGGCTGACGGTCCCTGCCAGGGTGGAAGGCCTCTACCTGGAGCTGGATCGGGGAAGGGTGGGGCCCGGCGGCAGGTGTTACCCCACCCACTGCGTTGGCCTGTAGGCTCAACCATTTCCCCAGAGCGTCTAGTCCATGGCAAGACCCAGAGTGGCCATCACCCGGGCAGTGGGCACATCCAAGTATCAGGCCCAGCTGAACAGTGTACTCATCCATGTGAGGAACCCATGCAGGGATGGTTGGCTTCACGGGACACGGCTGGTCCATCGCTGCCCACGGCCTGGACTGACCCTGCATGGGGCCGCAGTCCAGGAGTTGCTGAGAGGGCTCAGGAGTGGCCCCTGGTGGCAGCAGACCATCCAGGCTATGGGTCCTCCCAGGACAGGAAGGCAGTGCCCTCAGAGCACCCTGGGCACTGCTGACATTTCAGGGCTGAAGTTCCATCGCCATCCCCCAGACCCTTAGATGGGGCCAGGGGTGGGCTGGACAACAAGGGGTCCCTCCCTCTATCTACATCCAAGATCAGCCTGCTGGAGTCCAGCTGGTCAGCTGTGAGGCTGGACCTCAGGGCTACGTGCCCCAGAATGAGGAGAAGGGGCTGCTATGGCAGGGGGACCCTGGGAGCGAGTGATATTCCTTACCTGCTGCCACCAAGGGGCCGGGTTGTGAGAGGACAGATCAGTGCTGAGCAGCAGCTGCCTCCTCCAGACTCCAAGGTCCCCTCCCTGACGCCAGGACATCTGAGACCCTCTCAGAAAGTTGCCCTCACTCTCATGACCTTTAAAACTCCCTGAATGATTGCTGGGAGCCCACTGAGCCTGGGTGTCAGGGACCCAGCAGTGAGCCAGGTCCCCCCGGCACAGCTGCGTGCTTAGGCTTGGGCATCCGGGCCGCTTGCATCTGGGCCACTTCCTTTAGTCACTGATGACTCAGAAGAAGTCCTGACACAGTGGGCAGAGGGCTCCTTCCCGAGCCCATTCGCAGCAGGCTGCATGGGGAGAACAAAGAGCTTGGGTTTGGGAATCTGACCTGGATCCACACGTGGGTTCCTCATCCATTTAGTTCTGCTGTGTGACCCCAGGCAAAGTGCTCAACCTCTCTGAGCTTCGTGGATGATAATCCTGCCCCCACCTTGTCCTGAATTCTGTACCGTAGTTGGGAGAATTTAAGTTGTATGAGCAAGTAAACAGTCTCGGAGAATGCCTGGCAACAGGAGGTGCTCAGCAAACAGCCAGAAGCTCAGCAGCGCAGCGGGGCGTTTGTCGTAGTGGCTGCCGCCAGCTGAACACGAACCACCCGGCCTGTGACCTGAAATTCCAGACATGTCCCCCCAGTTTCCAGCACCCGCTCCCAGCCGGGATGCTTCCCAGAGCAGTAAATTGGGGCTGTTGCTAACTGGTTCGAATGTGGCTTGAAAAGAAAAGACTATACACACACACACACACACACACACACACACACACACACACACACACATCTTTCTTTGTGATGAAATTTTTTTTTCATTTAATTAAAAATGTTGACATTGTGCCTGGACACCCCGCCAGAGAAAGTGGCTATAAATTAAGCATTAAATCTTTAATGGTCCATAAAGAAATATTCGTTGCTGGTTACGTATATACTGGATATAAATAGATACAGAGAGGGCTTTTTTCATCTGGGAGGCAGATTTTTTTTAACCTCAGCTGGATAATCCTGTTAAGTGAATGTAATTAAAAGTTAAATTAATCCACATCCTCCCCCGGCTGTGTCTGGTAGGGGGGAGTGGGGTGCTAAGGGAGGGGGAGGTTGGCTTCATCTGGCTTTAACCCCTCTTGGGGAAACGCTGGGCGTTTCCCTCCAAGGAGCCCATGGGTCACCAGGGTCCACTTGGACCTGCCTGGCTCGGGGTTCGTGTTCTCTGGCTCCCTTCCCTAACAGCACCCGATGGGAGGGTCAGCAGAGACAGCTCAGGGAGCAACTTTGCCAAGTTCCAGGCTCTGAGGAGAGCAGGGCCAACTGGGAGAGGGCTCAGGGTGGGCTCACCATGGCCCAGGGACAATGGGATTCAGAAAACCCTCTTCCTTCCCCTCTGCAAGGAAGGACTCGGGGTCTGTGAGGTTTGGACATTGGAGAGGCTATCCTCTGTGAATATTAATGCTTGGAAAGGCAGGAGGTGAGAGAGAGAGATTGGCTAGAAGGGTAAACAGAACCAGGATTCTGTGTCTAGGGCCTTTCCCCTAGAGGAGTGTGTTAGTTCCCTGTTGCTGTAACACACTTAGTGACTTAAAACCACACAGATGTATCATCTCATGTGTCTGGAGGCCAGAAGTCCGACACCAGTCTCACTGGGCCAGAATCAAAACGTCGACAGAGCTGTGCTTCCTCAGGATGCTCTGGGGAGAATTCGGTTTCGTGCTTTTTCCAGCTTCTAGATGCCACTGCATCCGTTGGCTCGTGGCCCCTTCCCTCTCCACCCTGTGGCTTGTGGCCCCCCTGGGTGGGGGCACATCCAGATTTGCATCATGGAAGTGTCACCTGGCTGTTGAGTGGAGAGCAGACTGGAGAGAGCCGGAGTGGAGGCAGGAGACCATTTGGGGGCTGGTCCAGGGGAGAAGTGATGGCTTTGGGGCCAGGGAAGGGGGATGTGGCATGGAGGGGACATAGAAGTGGATGACTCTAAGGCCAAATTCACAGAATCGGTGATGGACAGGATGATGGGGCATGAGGGAGGGAGGGAGGGCAGGGTTGCCACCAGGTGACCTGCTCACTTGAATGAGTGACGACTTTTTTTGGTGAAATGGGTCCCACTGGAATAGGACCAGGAGCCACGGACATGGGGGTTGGAGTTGGCTGGTTGAGTTGGCCTGACCCTCGGGGACCTCGAGGAGGTGCCAAGTCCAGCATCCCTGGGATGCAGATGGTGGCTGCAGCCGGAGTGCTGGTGGGGTTCCATGGGGAGAAGGCAGAGGGTAAGAAGAGAAAGGGGCCAGGTTGAGCCCTCGGGTACCCACTAGAGGAGGCTGGAGCTGCAAGGAGGGTGGAGAAGGAAAGGCCGGAGCGGCGCGAGGATGACTGGCGGGGGCGGGGTGGGCAGCCTGGGAGGCCTGAGGGTTTGGTCAGCAGGCTCCCGTTCCGCTGCGACACTGAGAAAGGCAAGGCTGACTGAGACCGCCTGACAGTTCAGCTGAGTGAGGTTATGGGTAGAGGAAAAGGAATTGGTCTTTTGGGGCACAGACAAGCATGTCGTGGACCCAGAGGACTCTCTTCTTGACCGGAGCGTGGATCTGTGACTGGGGAGCTGAGGGGAGGCAGGCGTGGGAAGGTGGGTTGGCACCAGGTATGAGTGGCCGGGGCACCAGGTGAAGAGGTCTGAACCTTCCCCGAGCCTGCGGGCCATGGCCAGCTGTGACGGGGTCAGGGTTGTGATGCTGCAGGGTCATTCAGCCACGCACTGGGGCGGGACCCATGGTGGAGGGGGCGGCGCCCAGAGCAAGTTCAGAGGCTGCACGGAACTGCAGGGAGAGAAGGCACCCTTAGCCAGGTGGATTTGTGAGTGGTGAGGCACAAACAGGTACCGAGGTGTTGAGGAGGGAGGGCAGTTTGGGTGGGACAAGGGAGGGGGACAAGAGAGGATGCCCGGAGGTTCTGAGTCTGGGCGCTGGGTCAGCATCAGCACCATCGGCTGAACTGGGAGATGCAGGGCTTGGCGGAGGTTCTCAGGAGGGGCGACCACCCCTTCTCCTTCCCGCACCTTCAGTTTGCGTGTTTCCTGGCACTGAGTGACCAGACGGCGATGTCCGGGAGGGATGTGGGGATGCTGGGCTGGACACCTTGATGTAGAAGGTCTTGGAGGACAGAGAGTGGATGGAGCCAGGGCACAGAGAGATGGTCCTGTCTCAGTGACAGGTGGTCCGGGTGCGTGTCACTGGGAGGAGAGCAGGGCAAACAGGAGGGAAGCCAGGGGAGCCGCTAAGGAGGCTGAGCAGGCCGTGAGGGGACACGGAGAGCCCAGGACAGGGTGCTATAAATCAGACGTCCTCCAAGCGAGGCAGGGCGCGTGAGCCCCACCCAACACTCGCATCCACTGAAGCAAGTGACCGACCACGGTCTGCCCGCGACGACACGTCCACCCATACCTCGAGATCTGCTCACTTCACAGCCCTCACCAGGGACTCCTCCTACAACAAAAGCCACTTTTGTTATTATTACTTACAGTCCTGACCATTAGCCTGAGGAATGTAAGCACAAACACACTCACAACGGACCACGCTCTCGTCTGTCTCAGCAAAGGATTTTGGCGTGAGCTGAAGACAGGGACGATCTGTTATTAAACAGACCCGACTGTCAACGCAGGCACAATCCGCAAATTAGCTGCTCGTCAGCAAGGGCCAGTCGCAGGCAGACGCTCGCCGGGGCACGGGTCTGACAGAAGCCCAGGTTCCCTTTTTACTTCTGAGGCCATTTCTGGTAGAAGATGCCAAAACTGACAAAGCCAGCAGAGACGTGCTAGTCCCGGAAGGTAGTTGCTGAGCATAATAGTCTTTTTGAGGTGGTTTGGGCAGCAGCAATCAGGTCGAGCCAGCAGCCTCCCAGCTGCACCAAGTGCTAACTGACCCTTTGAGGCCTCCCCCTTCAGGGGCGCACCCCTTAAAACCGGCTCCCTCCTGCAGGAGCCAGGACCCTGAGAGGGGAGGCCCGCAGGTGCAGCAGGTGAGGCTGGCAGGTGTTTTAAGAGGACCCAGGATTTGTTTGAATCTGGTGGGATAGGACGCACTGACACGGAAATGACTGTCTTTCCTAGAGAAGACTTTATACTCACAGTTCCCTAGGAACAGGAGGCGTGCCACGCAGGGCCACGCAGGGCCACGCAGGGCAGCACCGGGGTGGGTCAGGAGGCAGCGGGAGCCGGGAAATGTGGGCAAGAGCCTGGATTGTGGTTTCCTTGGGAAGAGACAGGTGAGGAAGTGTGGGCAGGCTTAGGATGGGCTAGTTGAGTCACCTCAGTGGGCTTGGGCATACGGGCTGTCCCGCGTTGTCTGGTGCCCGGCCCTGGGTAGTTAGGGCAGGCGGACAGTGGCCTGGATTATGAGAGCCCCATGGAGGGGGTTGGGGTGTGGGCTCTGTGTTGGTTGGTTTGTACATGAAAGACGGGCTTCCTGGGGAGCTGTCTGCCATCTCTAGGAAGTAGCCAGCCCTGGGAAGGGTAGTCCCTCTGGGGTTACCAAGGCCCCAGGTATCAAGGCATCGGAATACAGAAAACAAAAGACGTGGTTACGTGGCAGGTTTGGAGCAGGGCCGCCCAGGGCACGCTGAACAGAGGGAGGCAGTGAAGGGTGGGCTCCGACTTTGTTCATAGCTCAGCACCACCCCCGCCCTGAATCTGCAGCCCAAGCGCAAACAGGCGACTCTGAGGACCTAAGCGCTCCCTGGCCGCTGGCGCTGCAGCACGCAGCGGCGGCTGTGCCTGAGTTCCCGGGCTTCACGGCCGTTCCAGCCGTGGGTTTGCAGGGCTCTGTGGCTGAGAGGTCGCAAGAGGCCTTTGTCAACTGCAGGAAGAAAGGGGGAGGCCTGCGTGGCAGGTCCCAGCTCGCAGTTAGGACCCAGCAGGCTGGGGGGGGGGGTCCTCCTGCCAAAGACAGGGTGGTGGGCATGGTCCCCTGGGTGGCCCGGCGAGCCTGCAGAGCTCCGAGGCTGGGGAAGAAACTCTGCAGGGCTAGGCCTTGCTGGCTAATAAGGCCAGGCGCTGGGCGCTCTGCAAATCAGCATCCTTTCCAGCCCCTGTTCCCCAGAGAAAGTGACAGCGACACTCCTGCCACCGTAGGAGTGCCGCCTGGAGAAGCCTCAGCTCCCACCTGTGCGCAGGGGCAAAGGCGCCCGTCTGTCCAGCTTGCAGGGTGAGGGTTTGTGCAAAGGGCTCCCTAGCCCCTCGACCCACAGAACACAGCGCAGACTCAGTGAAGGAGAGTCATTCTTGTTTAGTTTTAAAACCCATGGCCCACCCTTTCTGCCCTGTTTGGGTGAAGTCCTCCCCGGCAGTGGCCAGGCGTCGTGCGAAAGCCTGGTCTCTTCTACTCCTCACAAAGGCCCCAGGAGGGTGGCGCTGTTGTCACCCCACTCTACAAGTGGGTAAACCAAGGCACTCAGGGGTTAGAAACCCACAGAAGTTTTCACGGCTACCCCAGGCTAGACCAGACTGTGGAGTAACCTCCAACGTAAGCACCCAGCACAACCAGGGACTCCTCTCCCTTTGAGGAACAGGACAAGGCAGCAGATACCCCACCCCAAGATTCTTCTCGAAATGGGCATCATCTCTGCCTCACTTTTCACTATTTCTACAAGCAATTCTCTAGTTATTGCATTAAATTCAAACAGCGTGATTCTGCGTGTCTTCCTCGTGGCACTGACAGTAGAAGCCACTGATGGAGGAAGACGGGACGTGGTCCTGGGACGTGGTCCTGGGACGTTGCCGGGACCCTGCCCGGCTCCTGTGGACTGTGCAAACAGCTGTAACTAGGTTGATGGAGACAGATTTCTGAACATCTTAGAGGAATGAACAGGTTGGTTTCTCAGGGGATTTGCTCAGGAAATGAGATTTTGCCCGTCTCCCAAAGGAGAAAGTGTATGTCTAAATTATTGATAGCAAAACATGCTCATCTGAGAAGCTAGTGTAGCAAGCCGTCTGCACTCCGAGTGGCGCTGTCTGTCCTGTGTATTAACTCAGCTCCTCCCCCGTCTCCACCACCCCACCCACCCACACCCCTGCACAACTGGGCAGCGTCCCACCCCCCACTTCTGTGCAGGAGTGGTGTCCTCAGGCCAGACCTGCCCCTCTAGCGGAGAGGCAGTGAGTCGTCAGGTTTCCAAGGAGCACCTATGTGCAGACACATCCCAGCTGTAGCTTTGAACACAGCCCAGGCTGACTCTCTGTGCTCAGGAGCTGCTGGCTTTTAAAGAAACAGAAGGGACAGGAGCCAAGTGGAGACTGGACGGCCGCCCAGACTTAGCCATCGCTGAACTAACTCCATTTCAGCTGAGTGTTGAAGAGAACATGACGTGCGGTGCCCGGCTCCCTGGGGAGCAGCTCAGACGGGCCCTTTGCTTTCGTTAGAAGGAACAGCACCCTCAGCATAATCGGACTCCAGCAGGCGGGAGCGCCCAGGAAACCAGACAGTCAGAGGTGTCCGAGTCCCACAGACCATGCTGGGCCCCTCTGTCTGGACTCAGTAACTATTTGTTGAGCGAATAAATGAACGAACTTTGAGACAGGGGAGCTATAAAATCGAGTGCTCTTCAGGGGGTCCACAACCCAGTGTGGCATCCAGGACAACCTGGAGAATGTGAGACAGTGGTCACTCTTATCTGGTATCCCTGTCATGCCTCATGGATGGTTTTGCATCCATTTTCATAACCACATTAAATGAAATGGAAATGTGTTAATGGGCAGAACACAAGATCAGAGAACACAAAAAGAACAGAAAAATACGGCTGTGGGTGCCTTGAAATCCAACCAGCAAGGCTGAGCCACCTTTTTTTTCCTGACCTTGCCAGCAGTCAAAGCAAAATGGAAAATGGGGCTGATCGTACGATTCTCGATGTCTTCAAAAGTGGCTTAAAATGTTCATCAACAGAGAAATAGACAGTATGTGGTATGTCCATACAGTGAAATATTAGTCAGCCTTTAAAAGGCATGAAATTCTGACACCTGCTGCAACCTACAGGAACCTTGAGGACACTGCTCAGTGAAGTAAGCCAGACACAGAAGGACAGATGCCGTAGGAGTCCACTGGCATGAGGTCCCTGGAGGGGTCAGATTCATGGAGACAGAAAGCAGGATGGCAGTGCCCGGGGCTGGGGGAGGGGGAGGGAGTTCATGTTTGACGGGGACCGAGTTTCAGTTTGGGAAGGTGAAGACGTCCTGGAGATGGGTGGTGATGATGGCTGCACAGCAGTGTGACTGTGCTTACCCCTGAACTGTGAGCCTAAAAATGGTTTAAAAGGTATTTTACCACAGTGACAAAGTCAAACAAACAAAACCCAAAAAGCCCCAAACAAACTAGAAGCAAAACACCCCTGAAGGGAGCAGCAGTTTTCCCGGGGTCTTTCAGGTCCGAAAGGTATTCTTCAGGCTCCGACTGCAAGACGCCAGCGTGCCACTCAGCGCCTGCTCCTCAGACCACAGCTCGGCCGCGGCCTCCCCCTCCCTCTAGTTCGCATTAGGAGGACTCGCCCTCGGAGGGGTGAGCACGAGCGGGCTGCCCACCGTGAGGATGATGTCACAGAGGGCCAGGGCGGAGGAGGAAAGGGCTGCGGGGTCTGGGACCCTGGCCACACAGGAAGGACAAGAGGGGTGCAGTGAGGGTGGGGGCGAATGGGAACATCCCAGGGCGTCTGGAGGAGGCTGGTGGCTTCGCATCCTGGGGCTGCGTAACAGCTGACCCCAAACCGGGGCACCTGCAGCAACTGGAGTACACCACCTCCCGGCCCTGGAGGCCCGAAGCCTGAAATGGAGGCGTCAGTGGGGCCACCATCCCTCCGAAGCCTCTAGGGGAGGATCCTTCCGGCCTCTTCCAGCGTCTGGAAGCCCAGGCTTTGCTGGGCTTGTGGCTGCATCACTCGGTCTCTGCCTCTTCTCGGTGCCTGTGTCTGCTGCTTTTCTGGCTCCTATAGGGACACTCTCAGTGGACGCAGGGCCAGCCTAATCCAGGGAGATCCCACCTCGATCCTTAACCAGCTGCATCTGCAAAGACCCTCTCTCCCATTCCGAGGTTCCAGGTGGACACACACTTCTGGGGGGACCATTCCACCCAATACAGTTGGCATCTGGTCCACGGGGTGACAGCCAAGTGGGTTCTGTGGACTTGCTGGAATAACTCAGGGCTGGGCTCTGGGTGATTGGGGATTGCCTGTTGCAAAGCTGCTCAGGGAGGAGATGCCACACCCACCCTCCCGCCTCCCCTCCATGACTCCAGGACCCTGGACCGTTTCCAAGTCCATGGTGGGGTCTCTGGTTGCCCTCCCCGGCTGCCATCTGCTTGGCAGCGTTGGGCATTCCTGTCCCAGCTCTGCCCTTTCGGAGCCATGTCAGCCTTGGGAAAATTCCCTCCCTGGGCCTCATGGGGCAGGGGGGTGACCCACATAATGCTGGTGGACAGCTCAGATGCTGGAAATGCCACCGGTCCTGTGACCAGTGAGCTCACACCCGTCCACAGGTCCACTCTGAGTTAAGCTCACGTGGGGGAGCCCTTCCCCACAGCCCTCCCCACCAGCTGCCCGCTGACCTCATCCCACCAGACAGAGCCTCCCACACAGCCTGGGCAGTTGACAGCATCTGGGGCCACCAGCAAAGTCCGAGGCAGCACAGGGGCCACGGTGCCGGGCCGGGCGGGAGTGCGGAAGCTCGGGACTGTGCTAGATCCGACAGGGCTGGGAGAGCCAGCTGGCCACAGGGGGTCAGAGACGGCACAGCCGGGGAGTCACAGACAGACAGGGGGTCTCTGCAGACACTGGGTACCCAAGCCGTCTGTGTCCCGAGGCCGGTGGGCCCACAGTGGGCTGCTGGGCTTCCCCCGCCCTCTGCCCGCACACTCGGCCGGGTCAGCCGTGTCGTCACTGCTGCAGGGCCCAGGGGGCGGCCCCGCGGGCAGAGGGTGAGGTGGGCCGCGTGCTCCCCGCTGGCTGGAGAAGGACTAAAGGCCTCGGAGCACCTTGAAGGGGGACTGAATGAGGAGCCCTGAGCCCCGCCCGGCCCTCCTGGGGGAGAGGTCTGGGCCGCTCTGGGCACAGAGCAACCTCGCTCCCGCCCTGCTGCCCCGTGGGGGCCCACCGAGGGGTGGGCCACAAGCTCAGGACCCAAGTAGCCCTGCAGCCACCCTGATGACCAGAACCTGCCAGAACCTTCAGTCTCCCTTGCAGTGCCTCAGGGTCTCTGCGCCACGAACCAGCTGCCCCGCCCTCCCCTCTTCCCCTGTCCTCTCCTCTTCTCTCCAAAGGTGAATTTCTTTTCATAAAAGGGGGGGAGGGCTTTAAAAACCATGGTGACCACCATCCTTGAAAGTCATGTTTGAGCCCCCCACAGTTAATTTTTTACTTACAGAGTTGCGCCCTCCAGCTTCAGTTCCTCTTAGAGACAGAGCGCAAGATGGACGATTTAATACAATCCGAGGAGCGCAGCAAGAGCTGCAGCGGGCAGGCGGGGTCTGACGCTGCCTTCAGCGCCGCCCACCTGGCCGCGGCCCCCAGACAGTCCCGGAGCGGGCTGGGGGGGGGGGGGCCAGGCTTGCTGAGCGGGGAACCTAACGAGCAGCGTGACCCGGGTGGGCAGGGGGCCCCCAGGGTCCTTGCTGGTGCCGTGTGCGGCGCCAGGTAAATCCGCTCTGACCGTAAACAGGAGCCCAGTACCGTGCTGCTCATCAGGGAAAACGCAGAAAGGAAAAAGCAAAGGGAGGAGCGAGTCCTGGGAAACTGCGTGCCGTGGGCGAAGCGTTCGTGTCCCCCCAGAGTTCACAGGTTGGCACCCCAACCCGCACTGTGACGTTCGTGTTAGGAGGTAGGGTCTTTGGAAGGTGACTGGCGTCCAGCGAGGCTGTGAGGGTCGGTCCCCGTGGGGTGACTGTCCATCATAACAGGAGCCCCGGGAACAAATGTCCCTCTAGAGGGACCCAGTCTTTCTCCTCAAAACTGTCACCCGGTTCCAGTCACTCACAGCAAACAGCTTCATGGCCAGTTCATTCACGTGTTTCTTCACCAAACATGCACTGTGTCCGTCTGTGTTGGCCCCTCACCAGGCTCTGGGGACGCGGGGCCTCTCAGATATGGCCTCTGGGGGTGGGTGGGGGTCACAGTCTAGTGGGTGAGTGCCAGACGGTGGGGACCTCCCACGCCAGCAAACGGGGAGCAGCTCTGCTCCGGGAACCTCCTTGCCCCCCAAGGCTCCCCTGGGAAGTCTGCAGTCCAGAGCTCGGCAGACTTGGTGGGGAGGCTGTTCCACGGGGGCAGGCTGGCTGGAGACCCTCTGGGCTTGGTAAAGGTGTCTCGTTCTGTCTGGGCTTTGCTGAAGGGTCTTTCCACAGCGCGCTCGGGAGTCAGCGCCCCTGGTCTGACGAGCCATGTGCTCTTCTCCACGACCCTGACCCCTGATCATGGGTCAGAATCTCCGTAGCTGATTATCCCGCCGGGGGGCTGAGAGCCATGTGTGCCGCCTGTGAGGCTGAGGATCGGCTCCATGGGTCCTGACCCACCAGCACGCCCACGGGTGGATCCGTCTGCAAGGCCTGGAGCGGAGTGAGCCCTGGGCTCCTCCCCATCCTCCCCGAGACGGACAAGCTGGCTGAGGCGAGAGAGTAGAGGGCGGAGGGCAGGAAGGTGAGAAATGCCGGGGACATGGAGGAGGAAGGGAAGAAGCCAGTGTTCGTCTCAGAAACACAAGGCAGGCTCTTCGGGTCGGCCCGTCCTGACCCTGCAGGTCTGGCCAAGGCCATAGCGGGAGCAGGTCTGCACAGGGCCATGTGCACTGGGCCAACTTCCTTTCTCTCCAAGCAGCAACAGCCTCCAGGGAGGCACAGGGAGAAGTTCATCACCCCAGAGATTCTGTACCCGGACAGAGGACAGGAAGGGCCGGGAACTCCTCTCCGGAAGCACTAGGAAAACAGGCTGGACCCTCACATGCCACCGGTGGCGGGGGCAGGGGAGGCATTAGGCTCAGCAGGCCCTCCTGACTTTCCCTCTGGTTCTGGGTTTTTCAAAACACGGGTGTTCTTTGGTAAATGGACCTGGGTCCCAGCCTCGGAGTCTCCTGCCATGGACTGAGTTGGTGAAACCCCTGGGCTCAAATGGCACAGGTACCAAATAGTGTGCTTTGACCAAATAAGGACACTCATAACCACGGGAAACATTTAGGAGAACTCACGGAGTGACTCAAGACATTAGGATTGGCGGAGGCTGGGCAGGGTGGGGCTGGGGACACCTTGCCAACCTGATCTGTGCTGACGTTGCCCGAAGATTTGGGCCAGAAGCCTCCCTGGCGCTTAGAGGCAATCTGTGGGTTGAGCACAGTAAATATAGGAGAAGGGCCACGGGAGGTGTTTGGGTGGAGGAGAGACAAGGACAGGGAGGGGGCAGCGCCCCACCCCAAATCCTGGACTCGCCGGGTTCTCCTGCCCCGCAGCCGCGGGCCCTGCAGAGCTGACTCCCCCCACCCAGCTCCCAGGCGCTTGGCCCAGACCCACGCTCCAGGCTGTGTGTGTGTGTGTGTTTGCTCACTGGGGCTGACTGGATTGAATTAAATGGAACTAAATTGAATTGAATTGGGAGGAAAATTCACTTTCAGAAAAGAAACCAAGAAAAAAGTCAACCATAAGCACATGCCCCGGATCAACTGAAGGCGGCGGTGGATGCAAGCGGACTGACTCAGCCCATCTTGCTTTGTAAGGACGTCTTCGTTTGGCGGTGCCTCCCGATGCCATGCCATCGGCCCTCCTACCCCTGGGAGACGGGTGCTGGAAGCAGCTGCTCTCGCCATTTGGCGGGGGGGGGGGGGTGGAATGCAGATCGGCAGAGGCCTCCTGATGGCCCCTCCTTGTGTGGTTCAAGTTCAGCCTTGCCTTGGCCCACAGCCCTCCCTGCAGCGGCTGGTGGGGGCGGCGGGGGTGGGGTATCCCGCAAAATAGCTCCTTCCTGACTCGCACAAACTCTCACGCAAGCCAAGCAGGCTCGGTGCATTCGGTGTTCTTCCACTTCTAATTCTCCTTCCCTACGCAGAAGGGTGCCTCTTTCCACCTGTGGGTGGCAGGGAGTGTGGCACCGCGGGAACCTGCCGGGGAAACCCGGTTGCCCCAGGTACTGGTGATGCCGTTGCTTCACCAGTGTGGGCCTTGGTTTTTTCATCTGAAAAATGGGGCTTGTGAGACTAGTGCCTGCACCTGGCACATAAAATGTGCAGAATCAGTGACAGCCACTGCCTGCTCCTCCCGGTGCTGCTGATCGTGGTAATGATGGTGATTTTCTTAAGAAAAGAGGCCCAGCCTGACTGCCTTTCGATTCCAGAAGCATTTTGCTTGTTTTTATCCTGTTTATGCTGAGTTAAAATAAAACACACACACACACACACACACACACACACACACACACAGTGGGGACAGGGGAAGGGGCAGTGACTGCTTAATGGGTATGTGGTTTCCTTTGGGGTGATGAAAAGTTCTAGAACCAGATACAGTGATGGTTGCACAACAGTGTGAATGTACGTACTACCCCTGAACCGTGCACTTTAAAATAATGACAGTGGTGAATTTTATGTTATGTGTATTTTACCATGATAAAAATGGGTGTGCAAGATATATGCATATAACATTATGAAACGTGGAGGGGGAGGGTTGAGCTCAGTGGTAGAGTGTGTGCTTACCATGTACAAGGTCCTGGGTTCAATCCCTAGTCTCTCCATTAAACATAAATAAATAAATAAACCTAATTACTTTCCCCAGCCCCCCCACAAAAAAATTATGAAACTTTACCAAAATAAATAAGAAAAATTTAAGTCCAGAAAAGGCGCACACACACCCCTCCTCATGTCTAATCTCTGAAGCGCTCGATGAGAAAAGGGCAGGACTAGGTGTTCAGACGCACGTGTGCGGCCCCCAGGCCCCCAGGAACCAGCTTTGTGGCTTTAGGCAGGTACCTGATCTCTCCGACCCGCGCTCCTGGGTTGTAAAACGAGTCAGTACCTGGCCCTGCCAGCCTGGCGCCGGCTCTGAGCCGCTGCTGTTGAGGGAGACTCCTGGGAGCTGCATCTGTTTCCAAACAGCTCACAATGGTGGCTTCTGAAAGCGTGTATTTGGTGGGATGTGGAATTCTCTTCCTTCTCTTCAAGCGATAGCAGCCCATCCACTTTTCTTTATCTTCTACATCGACTAATAAAATAGATTTGCACGCCACGACCCTGCACGGTGACACCTGGGGAGGTGGGAACAAACCAGCGCAGGCGGCAGGGGAACCCAGTTAGGGGTTAAACACCACCGTCCGAGATCTGCCAGGTCCCCGTTTGCACGCCACCTGAAGCCAGGTGGGCGTGCCCGAGAGAAGGGCGCGGCTCAGAGTCTGGGGCAAAGGGAAGAAAGCGAGGAAGCACAAAGGAACACCCTGGGAAGCGAGTCTGGGAACCGTGGCCGACAGGGCCCCCAGTGTCCTGCCTGCCGTGGCCCGTTAAATCAAACGTGGGCTCCCAGCCACGTGCGCCGTCAGACCGCGGCAGGAGCGTAACCTGGGCGGGTTTCCGGGGCCTCCCAGGGAGGCCAGGCCTCCCCTTCGCGGCGTGGCTAGTCAGTGAGCCAACGCCAGCCAGCCACCACGTGTGCGCCGGTGACATCGACTCTAATTCTCTCTCCTTTCTCTCTTTTTTTCTTAGAGAGCCCACAGTGCCTCGGGAAAAATTGGCCGCATACAAGGTAGAAAGATTTCTTTTTTTTTTCCGTGAATAGTTTTTGACAGATACGCGCGTGTTGAACATCTTGGGAGCTGCTGGCAGTGGATGCGGGGGTTCTGGGCTTCCCTGTTTGCTGGGGGGAGGGGGGTTGGGGGCCAAGAGGGTGGGTGGCTTGTTTGGCTCGTGTCCCCCAGTGTGCTGGTCCAAAATGTACTGGGAAGGCAGGACTGGGGGAGTCAGAGGAGCCAGGAGGGAAATGAAGGGGCTGGAGTGTGTTTAAAGGCAGCACTGCCTAGCAGCTCCGAGTGTCTGGGGAAGCAGCGCAGACTCCTTCCCGGTCCCTTCCCCGCCTCCCCCGCCCAGGTGTGCGTCCCGGGACGGCACTGGCCTCCGGAACCAAGGGCAGCTCGGCTCACTGGTCCAGGGGGTCCTGGACTCCTGGGGTGGGGGGGCTCAGTTCCCAATGCCGACCCCCACAGAGGGGGGACTGGACACTTCTGACCTGATCCCATGGTCCACAGTGGTCCTCCTGCCTGCAGCTGATCCCCCTTGTAGGTTCGGTCACAGAGTTACAATTTGGAGGGAAATTATTATAAAAGGGATGCGTATTTGCTGTGAACAGAATTAGAAGATGCAGGTTGGCTGTGCATTTGTGACGCCGGGGACCCGGCGGGCTCCTCCTCCTCGCTCCTGGGTCTCAGGCTGCAGGCGCACAAGGACGTCAAAGCGTGTCCACAGTTCAGGAGTGAAAGGACGGCTGTCGGATGCGAGGAGCCTCCGGGGCCAAACACTGGAAGTTTAGCTTCATGGTCTCTTTTGTGTTGTTTTCGCCCCAAGCCCACTCTTGGCTCAGAAGTGGACGCTGGCCTGGTGGAGCGTGGCCTGGCCAGAGAGCTTTGTCCTGAAAGCCAGTCACTGCGGGCCACAGGGGCTGCGTGGGGAGGACAGCACGGGCCCAGCTTGCTGGCTTTCCCCCGGGGGTCCTCTCCACTGGCCCTGGGCGACACATGACAGGGTCCCCAGGGAGCGGCTGCTCTGTCTCTGGTTTTTCGGTGTGTTTCTCCATGGGAGGGGACAGAGAAAGTGCAGTTGGTGTTGGTCTCACACTGTCACCCGAGCGTTCTGACCACGAGGAGGGCGGCTGCACACGGCACTGCCTCGATGTGCCGTCTTTGTAAAACGAGCCCATTTTATGGAGAAGCGTCCAAAGGCGTCTCCGGGTGACTCTGTCTGTGGGATAAAGGATCCGTTTGTGCTCTAAGGAGTGATACAGTGATTTGCTGGCTTGAAGTTTTGCACATTTAGCCCTTTAATCAGCTTTGTCAAGGAAGAAGGCACACCCTTTCAACTACGTGTGTTTCAAGTGTGCGTTTTAACATTCTGCTTCATGTTTATACCCATGACACCACCCCTATGGTCAAGAAACCGAACGTATTCATCACCCCCAAAAGCTTCCTAGTGCCCCTCTAATCTCCTCCCACCCTTCCCCACCCCTGCTTCCCAGGAGAGCACTGGTCTGCTTCCTGTCGCTAGAGAATGGTTTGTATTCCCTAGAGTTTTGTATAAATAAAATCATACCATACGTGGTTTTTTGGTGTAGCCTCTTTCACTCAGCATAATCATGTTGTGGTTCATCCAGGTGGTGGTGCACATCCACGGGTCCTCCTTTTCATTGCTGAGTAGTATTCCACACTACAATGCACCGTAATTGGTTTGTCCGTTTAGTCCTTGAAGGAGACTTGGGTGGTTTCCAGTTTGGGGCTATTACAAATAAAGCTGCTGTGAGCATTCATGTACAAGACTTTGTTTAGGCACCTGCTTCCCTTTCTCTTGGGTAAAAAAACCAAGAGTGAAATGGCTGGACCCTATGGGTTTAACTTCTATAATAAATGCCAAACTGTTTCCCAGAGTGGTTGCACCATTTCACGTTCCTGCCAGCTGTGTGGAGGATCTGAGTTCCACAGCCTCCCCCACACTCAGTATTGCGGCGTTTATGATTTTAGCCCTTCTGACAGGTAGGAAAGGGCATTTGGTTGTGGCTCCCATTGCATTTCCCTGATGACGAATGATGTCGAACACCTTTCACGGGGTTGTCTGACTTCCCTACATCTTCTTTGGTGAAGTGTCCATTCAAATCTTCGCCTATATTTTTATTGAGTGGTTTGCCTTGTTCCGCTGGCTAGGACCTCAGTGCACATTGAACAGAAGTGGTGAGAGCGGATGTTCTCGCTTTGTTTCTGATCTTAAAGCGTAGTAAGCCTTTCACTGTTAGGTATGATATTAGCTGTGGGTTTTTCAGAGATTCCCTTCTATAATTAGTTCCCTTCTACTGCTAGTTTGTTTAAAGATTTTATTAGTTTTTTATTAGAAATTGATGTTAAAAAAAAAAAAGAAATTGATGTTGACTTTTGTTAAACTCTCCTGTCTATTGAAGTGATCAGATGCTTTTCCTTTTTCAGTTTGTTTTAAAAAACACTTTAAAACCTTTGTGGATTATATTCATTGATTTTCAATTTTTAATCTAACATAGGTTAGGTTTAAGTCTATCATCTCACTGGTTTTTTTTTTCCTCATTTGTTCTTTATTCCCTTTTTGCTTTCTTTTGGATTTTCTATTATTATTATTCAGTTTTACCTCCATTCCTGAGTTATTAGCTACACCTCTTGTTTTGTTACTCTGACGGTTGCTTTAGAATTTACAGCGTATGTCTTTAGCTCATTCCAGTCCACCCGCAGGTGACATTAGTCCGCTCCACACACAGCGTAAGTGCACCTCCGCTCCTCCCCTCCTGGCTTCGTGTTATTATTACCATGCATTTTACTTATGCACATGTTAAACCTTAAAATGCAATGCTGTTTTTGCTTTAAACAGCCCATTACATTTTAAAGAGATTTAAGTCATAGGAAAAAAGTCGTAAGTTTATCCATCCAGTTACCACTTCCGGTGGCCTTCATTCCTTTGAGTGGGTCCATTTTCCATCTGTGCAATTTTCCTCTGTCTGGAGGCCTCCCTTTAATATTTCTCATAGTGAACACCTACTGGTGATAAGTCAAGCTTTTGCATGTCTGAAAAAGACTTCACGTCAACCGTGTTTTGAAAGATACTTTTGCTGGGTATAGAATGCTACGTCGACAGGTTTGTTTCTTCTCTCAGTACTTTAAGGCTGTGGCTCCAGGGTCTTCTGGCTTGCCCGCTTCCAAGTCTGCCATCATGTCTGCTTCTGGTTCTCTGTACAAAATGTGTCCTTTTTCTGTGGTTGCATCTAAGATGTTCTCTTAATGACTGGTTTTGAGCAATTTGATTTGAGTGAAATGATTTGTCATTTTCTTCCTGTTCCTTGGCCGTGGGTTTGTTGAGCTTCTGGATCTGTGCGTCAGTTAGGCTGCCATAGTCGGGGCAGGAAAACGGGTTGGGGAAAAGCCCAAAATGTTGATCACAAAGGGTTCACCCAGACCTATGGCTGTTTCTGACTCTAAGGCCAAAGCTACATTGTACCAGCAACGTGGGCTCTGCTTTCTGGAAAAATCAGCTCCCAAACCGTCAGACTCTGCAGCACAGGGACTGGCAAGGGTCTCTGATGCCTCCCTTGGCTTTCGGCATGTGTCTAGCATGTTGACTTCCCCATAAAAGAAGCAGGACATGAAACATTTGAGATGAGATTAGGGGACACCGAAGGAAGAGTCTGTGTGTGTGCATCCATGTTTGTGCGAAACCCTAAAAACCCCAAGTCTGTGTTTTCCCCAGAGTATTAATTACAGTCGGTGAGGAGGCTTGCCTGGGCGTGTTCCGCTTGGGCAGAGTAATTTATCATCCAGTTTCAAGGAGCGGAAGGCAGGTCACGGTGCAGAGAGCAAGACAGACATCTCTCTCTCTCTCTCAGACTTCAAGCTGCCCCACCTGCTCTGCGGTGGACGGCTTTGCCCAAGGCATGTGCTGGAGGGAGCCCGGAGAGCTTGCAGGCAGCGGCCGGGGAGACAAGGGAGATACTGAGACACGATCCACATAAGAGAGACCCATCATGGGAAAGGCCTGTGTGGGCGGCTTGGGAAGAGAAACTGTCCAGTCTCTCTGGGACACCTGCCTCTGATGGGGGGACGGGCAGAAAGACAGGGGCACCGGCCAGCCTGGCTGCCCGCACCGGGTTTCTTCTGATCCTTTCATCCAGGCTGACCGAAGGGCCTGGGGTCTCTGGGATTCATGGGGGAGGTTCACAGAGAAGGCGTGTTCTATTCCTGTTGGTGGCTGGAAAGCAGGGTCACATATCTGCTCACCACTTAGCAAAGCAGAAGTCCCTTGCTGTGTGACAGTCCCAATTCAGGACTTCCCTGGCCTTGGTGAGGTGACGAGAAAGGCAAAACCAACACAGGGGACCCAGCCATCCTCCCTCTGCCTCTGGGTCCCTCCGCCCTCGCCTGAGCCCTCTGTGTCCCTTGCACTGCTCAGGGTCTCTCTGGGCACTTTGTTTTTGTCCTTTCAACCATCACCCTCGTGCTCCTGCCTCCTGGGGCTGCATGCGGACGCCAGACACCTGAGCCTGGAGGGACCACACACTCGCTTTAGGTAACAAGTGTTTTTCTGAAAAGTTATAAGGTGCATAATAATGAACACTGTCCCCAAGTCACCCCTCCTTGCCGTCCTCCCCATCGCACCCAGGCCCGCAGGCAGTGAGCGGGGCCCTTGCTTCTGCACGGAGTCCTTCTGGGAAGGGAGACTCCCCGGGCAGTACCAGCGATCTCGTCCGTGCCGGTGCCGTGAGCGCCTCCTGTGTGCCAGGCACTGAGCCTGGTGCTCGGGACACCGCACAGGACCAGCCAGACTGATGCCCGAGCGAATAGTCACCCTTCCTGGGGGCGGGGGGCCCTCCCGCCCGTCAGTGGGAACAAAGGGAAAGCCACTCAGAGGCCGAGGCCCGACGCGCCTCCCGGGACGCGCTTTCACAGCTGCTCGGCTCAGCCTTCAGTCTCCTGGGGCTTCTGTTCTTCCTCCGCTGGAATTAGCTTTCTGAGACTCGGCACGCAGAAGCGGGGGTCTCGGCCAAACCAGGCTCCTCGGGTGGCTGTCCAGCCTGCTGACTCTGGTACCTGCAGATGAGTTAGAGGGAAGGAGGGGAGGACAGGAGGTTCAGGAATGAGGGTGGAGCAGAGTGAGGCAGGGTCAGAAGAGCGTCTACAGCTGCTTCTGCCCGGGCCAGGCCACGAGGTCACTGCCCAGAGGGCTGAGGGTCCCCGAGGCCGGCCGGGCCCTGGAGCCTCTCAGACAGCTTGCCAAGTTGGGGTGTGTCCTTCTCCAGTTTGGAGGAGGGTGAATTCATTTGCCTCCCCGCCCCCACCTCCTCGCCTGCTTCTCTTCTCGTGTGTGCAGAAGCGAGGGGCCTTTGTGCACGTGTGTGCACGTGTGCAGAAGTGCAGGCAGCTGTGTGTGCGGGCTCCTGCACTTTCCACGCGTGTGTGCTCAGGCGTGGATTTTTCCAGAAGACACCCAAGAGCTGAATTCGACACAGGCCCCGCCAGTGCAACGTGGCCATCTGAGCCAGTCTTTCTAGAGGAGGTGATGGAGTGGCCGCCCCAGAGCACAGAGGCCTGGAGACATGCGACTTATTCAGGGAGGTTGCTGGCGGTGTTTGCAGGTCCCCAGGGGTTAGAGAGGCACCCGAGAAAGGGTGAGCAGCCAAAATGCTCAGAGGGCAGACCTCCCACCCCCCGCCCCAGAGATGCAACGTGAAGTTCACTGGAGCCCCAAACCCTCCAGACCCGAGCACATTGGACCCTTGGGACCCAGACCATGGAAGAATCTGCTTCTTTCTCTCCACAAAGAGGTGCCCCCATCCCACCCTCCCTAAAAGGCAGCCCAGCCACGCTCTGCAGCCTTCAAGTTCTCTGTTCAGTCCCCCGGCCAAATGCACAGGCATCTGCTGTGTGCCCAGCACCACACTGGCTGTCCTGGCTACAACAGGCGCGGCCAAGGCCCTGACCTCTAGGAGCTGCCCGTCTCCTGGGGTGGGGATGGCAAGTCCGGGTGTAAGGGCAAGGCCACGTGAGCGAGCTGGACGCCATGGAAAGTAAGGACGAGGCTCAAGGCCATCTGTGGTGGACACTGTGGTCCCTGTAAGCTTTCTGAGCCCAAAGTCTGGCTCCACGGGGCTCTCTAGACACACCCAGAGGAAATGCCACCAGGTGCCAGCCCTGAGCACTGTGTCGATAGGCGTGGCTGCTCATCGCCTAGGCAAGGACCTGGAGAAGGATGCTAGGGAGCTGGGGTGGGCGTGGGGCCTTTTAAAAAGCACAGAGCACCGGACCCTTCCTCAGGCCACAAGGAGGCTAGGAGACCCACTTCCACTCTGATGTCCTTTTTCTCTGTCATTCATCCCCTAGTGTTACGAGGGCACAGGCCTTTGGTGCCTCTCATTTGATTACTGACCATTTGACCAGTCTCTTCCAATCACTGAAACAGCCTAGGAGCAGGGCTGGCATTCTCACCCCAGTTAGAAATGAGGAGACGGAGGCTCAGAGCACAGTTCTGATCGGCAGGGTCAGGTTTGCAGACTCTCGGGCCCACGGAGCCTCCGGCCAGGCTCACCCCCTGGCACAGGCCAGCTCATAAGTGCTTGCACCCCCAGAGGGCCGTGGAGCTCATTAGACCGGCTAGAAATCAGACAGCGGGGTCCTGGGGCATCAGGCCTTCTCTGAACATCTCCTTTTCCATCCTCCAGCGTTTGTGGCTTGCGAAGGGTTTTGTAACAGTTACGGAGTGTTCAACAGGAGCACACACACCCCTTCCTGCCCCTCTGTCCTTCTTTGAACCCACCAGCATCCTTGCCAGCCCCAGATGTTCAGAGTCTGACAGCACTGCCTCTGCCCTGGTGCCTCCTTTGGGCTCATCCAGCCCAGGATCCAGGGTACCCAGCCCGAGGGTCCCAGCCACCGAGACCCACCTCCTCTTTCTCCATCCAGCTCTCCTCCCAACTCAGCCAGGTCCCTTTGGGGTGGGGGTGATGGCGCATGTATGGGGTGGTCCCCACTGAGGCCAATCACGAACCTCCCTGTGCCCCCTACCCTCCCATGGCTGGCCTTAACGGGGTGGGAGGAGCTCCTTCTGACATGAACAGGCCTAAAGCCACCATCCGGGCAAGGGAAGGGCTGGGCCGATCAGAGGTGGTCCCCGTCCTCTCCCAGCCTGAAAGCACCAGCCCAGGCCCAATGGCGACAAGAGGCTCGCCACCTACTATCACTCCCAGTGCGTAGGGCCACCATCACCATACGCAGGCTCTGGGACTCAGCTTCCCATTGGAAGAAACCTTAAGAACCACAGAAAGAACAGAGCTTTGTTTCTTTCTTTTGTCCCTTCAAAGAGAGGGTAGTGGCCTGGGTGGTCTGGCCTTAAGACCGAGAGGTGGATGGACCTCCCGCCTGGCCGGGGGCCTGGGTCCCTACGTGGCCTGTGGCCCGGGTCCCTACGTGGCCTGTGGCCCATGGGCCATACTGGCCTGAGGCGATGGTCAGGGAGGCTGGCCAGCTGAGCAGGCGTCCAGAAGGCTGGACCCCTGCAGGGCTATGAGTCTGGGGCGGCACCCCCAGCAGCGCAGGGGGTTATGGGGGAGGGCAGCCTGGAGGAAGCTGAGGCAGGGCAGACGTGGAACACACGTGGGGTCCCCAGCACCCTCACCCTCTCACTGTCCCCGAGCACTGCACTCAACTTCTGGCCTGGCTACTGCCTCGCCTCATCTCTGCTTGGCCTCAGTCCAGCGCCCAGAGCCAGCCACTCCACACCTCTGCAGCGGGAGCGGCTGCTCCTCCCTCCCTGCCCCCTCCCAGACTTGGGGCTGGGGTCTCGGGGGCAGGTCTCGCCTTGGTTCCTACCGACTTTCATCTTCCCACCGCTGAAGCTAAGAGAGACCTTTTGAGAAAACAGTGGTCCTTTTCTCCCACTCTCTCTGTTTTCCTAACCTCAGAGAGGGTCTCCTTCCCCATTCAGCACCCGTGAGATCTCTTAGGCTGGCAGGGTTTGCCTCCCCCACCCCCACACCGTGGGCGCCTCCCCGGGGCCCCGCGTGGGAGTGCCAGGCGTCAGGGTGGGGAGCTCAGCTCCCAGCAGAGAGCTGGGCGGCGGCAGTGACCGGACTGGGCAGGCCGGGCAGGACCCCAGCAGATGGGTGAGTTCAGAGCAGGCGCTGAGCCGAACAACCCGGGAAGTAAACGGAGAGACACAGAGGAGGGAGGGAGAGAGCTGGGCGGCAGCAGGAGCCAGAGGGAGGCAGAGAGGAGACCGGCACTTCTTAAGAGGGCTGCAGGTGTCAGCTACACTGAGCACCCGCCCGGGGACCGCAGCCCCCACCCCCAACCTCCACCGCCGCTGCCCCCCCCCCGAGTCTCCTCCCCAAGCTGCGTGGAGCCGCGGTTCCGAAATGATGATGTATTTTTGGGTATGTACCAAGCGTGGACTGCCGAGTTGCTTTTTCAGCTCCGGGCAGATCTGGGGTTGAAGTGTTGAGACAGAGCATGCCCACCTGGCCCCTGAAAGTGTCCCCTCAAGCCTGTCCCCAGCTGGCGCCAGCTTTCCCCCAGGGCCCAGCCAGCACGGAGCTGGGGTCAGTGTCCCCAGACAGGAAGTGCTGCCTGCCTGTGGGGCCAGACCCCTCGCAGTGGCCTCCGTGGAGCTGGGTGGAGGCTTGGGAATGCCCTGCGTGAGGTGTGCTCTCCTCCAGTCCCATCTCCCCCCGCCTGGCTTTGGGGAAGACGTCCCTCAGGTCCCCTGGTGAAAACTTCAGGTGGCTCCCAAGATTGAGTGCACACCCCCCAGGCCTCTGTCTCATCTGCTCCCTCCTCCCTGCCCAGCTCTCTGAGCTACAGAATCAGCTGGGGAAACTGGACCTGGGAGAGACCAGGAGAGACAGTAAGTCTGAGCCTGAGCCAACACCCCAAGAGCTCTGAGCCCCAAAACCCCGGAACCTCACAGGGGCCCTGGGGAGAGGAAGAGCCCCACGAAAGGCCCCCTCCCTCCTCCCTGGCTAGCCCTGCACCTCTCGGCAGAGAAAGTGACAGTGGCAGTGGCCAGAGTGGGGGTCTCAGCCAGACCTGGGGAAGGGGCATGCGGAGGCCGAGGCAGGCAGGGCCCCCACCGCGGGGTGCGGTGACTAGTGGTTCTTGTTAAGTCCTGCTGAACTGGGAGAAGGAAAGCCTGGTGTGTGTGGGTGTGTGTCCACGTGTGTGTGCGTGCACAAGCGTGAGCATGGGTCTCCGTGATTACAGGCCTCTGGGCTCCCATGGAGCTGGTTGGGAAATCTGTGTGAATTCTGTGAGCTCCTCGTCAGGGAGGGCTCTTCCCCGGGGCCCAGCCAGCAGCCCCAGCATCTCCCAGGCCGTGGGCTTCCTCACCTGGAGGTGCTTCTCCCAGGCTGTGGTCCCAGGCCCAGCCACAGCTGGCCCCGCAGCCGGCCCCGCAGCATCCTCCTCCAGGGGAAGCTCCCTGGGGCCCTGAAGCCTCACTGGGAGGGGCCGATCTGGGAGCAGGAGCCTGTGGGGCATCTGGGTTGCTGGACAGTGGGCCTGACAGGGAGTCAGCAGGAGAGGCCAGGGCAGCCACAGAGAAGGACCAGTGGTCACTGGGAGTCAGGACGGCTGTGGTCACAAGCTGAGCTCCACTGAGCCCTGCGGCCCCATTCCCTCCCAGAGCAGAATTAGGGCCGGCATGTGCCCAGATGCTCCAGGCCTCCATCCTTTACAGAGGCCGTGAGCTCTGCCAGGAACGCCCCAGCTGCCCAACCCTTTGTCTGCTCAGCAGATTCCCCCCTTGTTCAAGGCCAGCCCGAGGGGACAATGCCCCAGAGACACTGTCCCTGAACCCTCAGGCAGAACGGACTCCTCTCTGTATCTTGGCTCCTGGTGGCACCAGCCTTGCATTCCTGAGCTGGCCCCTGGTCCCTCCCGTGTGTGGCCTGGGAGCCCCTTCAGAGCCCTGTGGGGCTTCTCCTGGTCTGGGCCTGGTGACCAGGAGCCACTCCCGGGTGACCGGCTGGATGCAGAGGAGAGGCCCGCCCAGGCCCTCTGCCTCTCACCAGGCTGAGGCTCCTCTGAGGGTCTTGCCTCCCAGGGCCCCCTCCCCTCCAGGGCTCTGTCCTTGTCCACCCTGCCAGCCAGGCTTGGGGGACGTGCTGGAGTGTCCCCCCCTGAGCTGTTGAGGCTATTTTAGGACAGGGCTGGAACCTGATCGGGAGCGCCTCCCCCTCTCATCTTCCCTGGCTGGGCTCCGCCTCCAGGCGAGGATTCACTGCTAGGGGCCGGGGGAGCAGCAGGCGGACCCCTTCCTTGGGTCCTCTCCCGGGCCTCCCTCCCAGAGCCATGTCACCACCCCAATTTGCAAGATGGCACTCGAAGTGCAGACTCCCAAGCCAGCACCCCTGCCTGGGCCCCCTCCCAAGCCCCCCACCTGGCACCCACGCTTTCCCGCTGTCTCCCTGATGTCCACCCGCTGTCCCATGCCCTCAGACTCAGGACATTGAAGCTGCTCATTTCTCTTCTGACCAGCTTTCCCCTTCTTTTTCCTGCGGATCACGGGAGGGTCCTCCCACCTACCCGAACTCTCAGTCGCCCCTAACTCTTGCCAACCCCAGCTTCGCAGCCCAGGCCAGGCCCTGCGGATTCTCCCTCTGCCAATTCTCTCCATCCACCCCTCCCCCAGGCCCCAGGCCCCAAGGCCCAGCCCTCAGTGCCACCTGCCCAGGTCACGTCCAGCTTTCTTTCTTAGCCTGGAGCACAGAGTTCCTTACATCTGGCCTGCTTGGCCCTGTGGTCTAGTGAGCATCTGCTGAGTCCCCTCTCCCTCAGGCTTGTTCCTCCAAAAACACCCTCCCTCCCATGCTCACCACCCTCCCAGCTGGCTCCTACCTTCCCTTCAGGGTGAGGCTGTGGGCAGGGGGACACGGAGGGCTGCAGCATGTCGAGTGAGAAGCAGCTTAGAAGTCACCGTCTCCAGGAAGCCCTCCCTGACCGCCCCACAGCAGGTTGTTGTTCCCTCCACTGCACCCGCATGCACTCATCTGCAGGTGCTGCCGTTACCCGTTTACTCTGCCACCTCGCCTCACCAGCAGCTCCCTGCAGGGCCCTGACCGGGTCTTGCTCAGCGCTTGCTTCTGGTTCCTGTTCCATGACTGCCACTTGCCTAGGACTCCAGGAACTGGAGTGTGCTGGAATGAGTGAATGAGTGCATTCCAAGAGGCAGAGTGGGGCCTGATCAGGGGGTGTCCTCTGAAGCAGAAGTTCCGGAGGGCTCCCCACTCCTCTCCAGCCTTGACCTAACTGACCACGTGTCTTCCCATGCCCTGGACACAGCTGTTCAAGGAGGCATTGGATGATTCATTGCTCCCATTTTAAAATGGACGAAATTGGGGCCCATGGTCCCCATTCTCATTGTGAAGGGGGGCGGTGGCAGGCCGAAGGGGCCAAGGGGCCCGTCCATGGTGAGGCAGGGGTTGGGTGCAGAATAGATTGCTGTCGCTGGCCCCTCCAGCCGGGCCTTGGGGGTTCCCCTTGGTGGTCAGGTGTGGAAGTTCACCCTTGCTTCATGAGAGAGCCCCCCACGCCGACTGCTCTGGGCCTTGGCCTGTAATGTTGGTCGCCAGGGTCCACAGTGCTTTCTTCCTCACCCCCCTGCAGGATGTGTAGGTGCCACTGGGCAAGGAGGATGCTCGGGCTGGAAGGCTGTGCCCCAGCATCCCGCAGCTGCCCGTGGCAGAGCCAGGACTGGAACCAGCTGTTGCTCTGGCCCTCAGACACTTTCCTGCACCTGCCGCCTTGGGGTGTGTGCTCACTGCTAGGTCTCCCCACCCACCTCTGCCCAGCCCAGGTCTGACGTCCAGCCCCGTGCATCCCCCTCCTGGGCTTCCCTGAGCCCTGCCATCCAGCCTTTCTCATGCGCGGCACCCCAAGACTGGGAAACCCGTGTGGACAGGTGTGTCTGAGCTGTGTTCTAGCTGTGCGCTGAAAAGGGAGCATGTTGGCAAACACTTGTGGGATGGACAGAGGAAGGAGGGAGGCCATTGGGGGCGGCTTGTTTTTTGGGTAGCAGAACACGAACTTGTGTCTGAGCATGAGCAGGGGTGCTCGGAGAGCCACCTGCTGCGTAGGTCTCAGGCTTAGGGCCAGAGGCGCAGCGTGACTCCTGGGTGGATGGGCCGTTTGCTCCTGTTCAGGAAGAGGACGGCCAGGGAGCAGGGGACAGACTGGGGACAGGCTCGCGTCACCTCCACCCCAGGCCTGCAGCCTCTGGTGGGTGGAGAGGCTGGTGGGTGGCTTCCTAATTGACTGGCAACAGGCAGAGATGCCAAAGCAGGAACGTCTCCAAATTAGCCGTAATTGCAGGAGAAATAAAGAGCAAACAGGGCGAGCTGAATGAGGTTTTCTATAAATATTACGTTTTTTAAAGTTTGCCCTGGAGTAATAGAAGCTGTTTAAACGCTAATATCCTGTCTGTGCATTTAAAAAGCCTTATAACGAGGATTTAGTGCCTTCTTTTCCTAAGGCCTGAGATCTGGGTGCCCCTGGGTTTCCAGCCTCCTCTCTCCTCGGTGTCTCGGGATGGGCAGCCCCCAAGAGGCAGAAAACCCACCCTCAGCTGGGCCGGACCCAGCCTCCCGGCCTGAGCTCCCACCCTCTCCCCAGGCAGATGACGCGGCCACTCCTGCACCCTCTGCGTGGCCTTCCAGGACCTCGATGACCCCTTAGCCCACTCCCCGCTCCCACATAGCTCTTCCTTCCTCACTCCTTTCTTACCTTCCCACCCGCCAGGGCCGGCAGCAGTGGTCTCTTCATCTGAATCACTTTCGAGATGCTGACACCTTGGGCCCACTTTGTCAAGGCCAAGAGCCCCAGGGTCAGCTGAACCTGCAGGCTGGCCTCTGTCCCCAGCCAGCGGGAGAGCTGGTCTGGCTGACGAGGGACCGGGCTCCTGGATGAGGCACCTGCACTGCAGGATGGTGTCTGCTTTTACTAAAAAGTGTTGGGCAAAGTGTTCGTTCATGTGCGGAGCCATTCCGTGGTGGTGAGAACGTTGTAGGAGGCGCCCCAGGCACACCCTGCACCTGACAGAGGGGCGACTTTGTCAGGGGCCTAAAACCCACCGTTTGAAAAATGCTGGTACCCGGGGAGCCCCGTCTTGAGCCGTCAGAGGTGAACGTCCAGCTCCACCTGATCCTGTGTGTCTGAGCACCTGCCGTTCTGGGGCTGAGTAGGGCCGCATGGGCGGGTTCTGTGCCTTCGCTCTCCGTGGAGGGTCTTCAGGACCCTCGTCCACCCAGCAGCCTTCCAGAAATAGAAACAGGTCTGGTCTGTAGTGGTATTTTGTGTGCTCACGCAGACGGCTCATGTCGTGGTAACTTCCTCCACGGGCATCGCCAGGTGCAGAAGGGCTGGAGATCCGCCCCAGCTTGTACGTGCAGGGTGCCCGGCTACAGAGTCAGGGCTTTGAGTCCTGCAGCTTTCCATCCCTGGGGCGTGAATGTTCCAGTCGTCTCCGGTGGGGCAAAGACAGGAGGAGAGGTCTTACCCACAGTCCATCAGCACCTGTTGGCCACACCCAGCCGATACCATCTCCTGGGTGTGAGGGGGTCTGGTAGCCAGCAGTCCCTCTGAGGTGTCAGAGCATCCCCAGCAGAAGGACTCGGGACCCTCACAAAATAGGGGCTTGAATAAATCACGGAGGGAGAGGAGCGGGCGCCTCTGAGCGGGGTCGACCCCGACCACATGGGCATGCCCGGCTGGCCGCAGGCTGGCCCTTGGCTTTCAGCGTCATTTCCTGACCAGTTTGGCAATTGCTAGACAAAGGGCCCTGGTCGGAGCTGCAGGTGAAACATTTGGGAATTGGCACAGCTCAGGAAAGGCCTGGACTGACAGATGAGGACAGAAACGCCGGCGTTGTTGGGCGAGTCCTGTGGGGCCTGAACGGTGAGCTGGCTCCCACCCCCTCCTCTCCCCGCGCTGCTGGAGCATGGGGCGGGAGACCCCCCCCCCACCTCCCCCCAGCCCCGCTCTGGCACAAGAGGAACAGGGAGTTTCCTCCCTTCTCTGTTACTTCTGGCTAGAATGCAGCTGGGTGACATCCGTGTCCAGGTCCCTGGACAGTGGCAGGAGCCTGGGGGCGGCCCCGCCCTTGTTTCTAGCCTGTCGCATGCTCACTCTTGACTCCCACAACTAAACAACTCGAAGTGCGGGGGCTGTCGGGGACATCTGAGGTTCCAAACGAGCAGGAAGGCAAGGAGCGTGATTCTGGCCGAAGCTCCGCGGGGCTGGGGAGGAAGCGGGGTCGCGGCTCTTTTGTGAAAGCAGCAAGGTGCTCTGAAGTCTAATCCTTGGAGCTAGAGAGGTGGGAGGGGGAGCTGGGGACAGAGAGTAGAAGGGGCCTCGGGGGGTGCAGGAAGCAAGACGTGACCTCCAGAAGCAGGGTGACAAAGACAGGGGTCACAGAGGAAGGAGACGCTGGAACAGAAACCAGGCTGCAGGAGAGGGCAGGGAGCAGGCAGGCATCCTGGGGGCATGGGCCCCTCTGCTAGGGGCTGAATGGATGGGAGAGGACGGGTGATGCGAGAGAGGCCCGCTCCAGCCTTGGAGAACTAGGGTGGCAAGGGACGTCTTCTCGGAGAAAGGGGAACCCGGGCCCTGGCCCTCCACCCTGGGACATTTCTCTGCTGTCACATCCCTGGTGCGGCCCCAGATCCTGAGGTGGAACCGTGCCCCTCTGGTGTTTGTGCGTTCTCCAACACAGCAGGACTCAGGATGGGGACGATGCTGGCTGGTTGTCCCCAAAGGCCCCAGGGGACCAGAGCTTGAGGGGGCTTTGCATGTCCAGGCCTCCCAGGCCCAGCCAGGGAGCTCCCTGAGGGCAGAGCCTCAGCTGTCTGGTGTCCCTGTGCCCAGCTGTGAGTCTAGGGTAATGTGGGTGCCCTACAGGGGTGCTGAGCAAGGGAGTGAGTGAGGTCAGAGCTTAGCAGAGCGCCAGGCAAGCACTGTGCAGTGCTTCAAGGAGGGCTCGGGTCTCTGGGCGGCCCCTCGTTCGGGTGAAGGTATTTTGAGGTGCCCTGTTCAAAGGTGGGAAGTAAATGCTGGGAACAAGGCCTCAAAACTGGAGACCGAGTGGGGCAGGAGACTCACTTCAGGGCATCTGCAGCTGCCGGTGGTGTCCACGCAGCCCCTCTGGGGTCTGACTCCAGGAACGGGGCACCCCTGGGGGGCAGTGGACAGGGGTTCTCCTGAGCTGTTGGCAGGGCCACCAGGCCCCCTCAGCCCCCGCCCCTGTGCCCACACCTGCTTCCACCTGGAGCCGGTCCCAGTCTGTACCACTGAAACCAGGTTCAGCTAATTGTGATTTCAAACCTTAATTCCGGATAGAAGTTGGGATTAGGACCCTTCCATGTATCTTCCTCTGGCTGTGGCTTGTCAGCAGCTGGGATTCGGAGCATCCCACTCCTGGCTCCGGCAGACGAATGGGAGGTGCCAGCGTTGGCATGGCCAGAAGCGGGGGCTGCAGCGTGCTGGGATAAGCGTCTTGATTTGGCCCTGTCCCTGCCCAAAGCTGAAGCCGAAGCCCCGCCAGGAAACAACATACCCTCATTTCCCGTTTCGCCCTGCCTGCTGGAGTCACCTGCCCTCAAGTACCGCTGTCTGCTCCATGGCACTGGGCATGTGGGTCAGTAGGAGACCATGGGAACTGGAGAAGGGTAGGTGGCCCCCAAAATGTGGCACCCTGATGGTGTCTGGAAGCCCAAGCTGCATGCCACCTCCTTGTCCCATCCCCACCTCCCCCCAGCCAGGCACAGGATGCGCAGATGATGGGACAGGTGGACACTCACGCATCACCTACCCCGGCCCCGTCTTCTTGAAGGGCAACCTGGCGGAATGTAGCAAGAGCCATCCCGACCCTTTGACTCCATAATCCCGCTCCTGGGACCATATCCTTGGGAAATAATTCAAAAGAGGAAAAAAGTTTGAAGGACCAAGATACTTACAGCAGCAGCAGAAGCCCCACTGACTGGATGCTACCTGTCCGGCAGTCGGGTAATAGTTCAGTGACTTACGTGGCAACCACTCAGTGGGATGTTATGCAGCCTTTAAGCCTGATGGAGAGGAAGACTCAACACAGGGGAGTTGTCTTTGAAATATCATTAAGTGCAGAAGTGGGACACCTGATTATAACCAGGTAAAAACTATGATTACATATAGATAAGGAGCAAATGAGACCACAGAGAAATGGAGATAGCAGTGTTCAGATGAAGAAGTTAGGGGTCTAACTCTGAAAAAAAATTGGAGAAATAATAAACTTAACAAAAGAACATTTTCCCTCTGAGACCCCTGCCCCCTGTGCCTTGGGGAGTATCTTAGCCAGGGAGGAGCCGCGTCTGTCTGTCCTGTTTGGCGCAGGGCTCCCTGAAGCATCCTCCGTGCCCGCGCGGCAGCGCCAACCTTTCGCGGCAGATGTGAGCCCCGCACACTCCGCCTCTCGGGGTGTCTCCACAGGCAATTTCCTTTTGTTTATTTTTACCAAGCAAATATGATGTGCAGACACTTGTGCCAAACACTGGGAATATGAATGAGACCCGTCCCTGTGTGGGAGGTGCAGGGTGCCAACGCGGAGGGAGGACGCTAACCTGCCCCCAGCGTGGGGGAGTATCCCCGAGTGACCCTGCGGGAGGGACGCCCCCGCATGTCAGGAACCCCGAGTGGGATGAGTGGCCTGGGTGGAGAAGGAGCAGGCGCGGGGAGAGGGCAGCCCAAGGCGAGAGGCCGCAGAATCACGTCTCCCCTGGTTGGGAGGATAAGAGCCAGGTCAAAGGGAGCTTGAGAAACCCAAGCCTGGGGATGTAGCCTGGAATAGTTCCCACTTAGGCACCGGGCAGAGGCATCCATTAGCCAGGCACCCCTCACGCAAGGCTTCCCCACTCTGCTTGCCTGAGACCGACTTTCGGTGAGAAGGTCAATGGCGGACTGTTTTCTCAGACAAAGATACCACACAGGGAACCAGCCAGAGGCTGAAAATTGTCCAGAGACATGGGAAGTCAGCCAGTGGTCAGAGACCCCAACAGAGAGAAGCCAGCACCTCTTGGCCTTCATCCTCCCAACAGCCCCCAGCCCCTCCCTGCACCCTACCGGCCACTGGGCCTGAGGGACTCCCTTCTGTTTGCCAGTGTCAGAACCTCACGCTGTTGGCCGGGGTGGCCTTGGCTGGGGTGGATGGGGTGCAGATGTCAGGGCTAGCAGAAAGGGCAGAGAGCCTTGGTTCTGGGCCTGAGTGCCGTCTCGATGGCTGCGGGGCAGGGCCTGCAGCTGCAGAGCCACTGTATGTATCCACTCGGTTACCGTCACACCAGCAGAGGTTGGTGGGGGCGTTTCTGCAGTGACTGTAAATAAGGCTTTCTCTGGAGCTGCAGGAAAGGGGCAGGAGATGATAGAGGAAGAACAGAGAGAGATGCCAGGAACCGGCCAGGGACAGTCCACTCTCTGATCACCCTGCCAGCCTCCGGGGCTGCCACAGCCTCTGACTTGTAGCCCACATGGTTTTCAAAGGAAGAGACAAACATCCATTGTATAACTAAATAAACAATTACTTCCTCAATTCAGGGGCAAGACTGGCTAGATTTGAAGGAGCTGAGATGAGTGGGGAGAGGGGAGTAGGGAGAGAAAGAAAGAGAGTGAGCTAACGCTTAGGGGTCACAGGGATGCCCCGAATGCACACGAACCTGCCAGTGGCCCAGGAGAAGCTTCCCTGAGGGTGAGTGCTCCCCAGGGAGCACCAGTGAACCTGGAAAGATGTCCCCCTAGAGAGGGACGCCTGGCTCAGGACCTGGGGCTGGAAGGGAGGGGGACCGAGGAGGCTGGCATGTCCTGCTCCTGGGCGATGCTGCCCCTGGGCTGCCTGGTTACCAGGAGTGGCCTGGGAAGCTTCCTGGCTGAGCATGCGAGGGACACGGCCCACGTGGGGAGCAGTCAGACCTCCGTCGAGGTGGATGTCAGGAAGGGGCAGCCCCCAGGGCGTGTCTGACCAGAGCACGTCTGACCTGACTGTCCTCAGGCCACGAGGAGGGGATGAATCGAGGGGCCCTTGTGGTCTAATGTCCAGCAATGACCTTAGAGACATGAGGGAGAAGGTCTCACCTCTGTGCCTGCCACTGTGACAGGGAGACCACGCCATTCCTGTGAATGACCAGCCCTTAAGGCCGAAAAGATCATTCGATCATGGGTGCTTTTCTCTGTTCCCTAAATTTAAAGAAAACTATTAATTATAATATTAAGATGTACGTTTAACCCAACAAATATTTGAAAACAATACTGTTAGGGAGACTGGAGAGGAGAAAAAAGCCAAATGATTCTTTTTTCTTGGGATGAGAAACTCCAGATTTCAAGTCTTGGCTGTCTTGGTCTAGATTTTTCCCTTGAAAGCAGAGCTTGAGACAAGGGCTTGTGTGCAGGAGGTTTATTCTGGGAGATGAGCTGAAAGAAAGAGGGCTGGAAAGTGAGCTGGAAGGAGGAAAGGGACTGCAGGGTGCATTGTTGAGTGGACGAGCGCAGGGGCATTGGGGCTCAGTCCCACAGAGACCCCCAAGCAGCTGGGCGGAAGGCGCACGGAGGGATGGGAGCTACCTGCTCCCATAGCCCATTGGGAGGGCTGCACCACGGGGTGTTAACCTGGGGGCTCCCCCAGGTTTGTTCCTGCGCTGGTCCCTGCAGGCGTCGCACATGGGGCAGCCTCCGGGAGACAGAGACATGCAGTTTGGCTCGGCAAGGGGCAGGCAGGCAGCGACGCCTGGAGTAGAAAGGGAGCTGAGAGGAGGCGAGGTGGGACGCAAGAAGCGTGTGGGGCAGCCCACCTCTTGGGCCCCGTGTTATATCCAGGCCGTCACAGGGCTGTCAAGGTGACTCCCTCGGGAGTCGAGACTTGCCGGAGACTCGGCGCCACCGGTGTGGCTCCAGCATCACTGGAAGGTTTGTGCTGTGTCCTGGGCCTGCTGCAGCACCCTCTCTGCAGGACCTGCACAGGACTGGTAGCCTTTGGAGACATCAGCACATGCTGTCTCCTAAGTCCAAAGAGGCCGCTGGGTGCTGTGCCCCTTCTTGGTGGAGGAGAAATGGGGTGCAGCAGCTCGTCTTTATGAACTTCAAGGGGACTTCAAGGGGGCGTTCTGGAACGCCTCAGACTCTACTCCACTGAAGGGGCAAGACTTGGACCCTCCTGGGGTTCATCCCTCACCCTCTGACACATGTGTCCTACTGGGGCATTTGGTGTATTTACCGCTTCCTGCCCACCCGGTCCAATGAGCATGATCTCAGCCTAGTGGGTGAGCGTGATGCTCTCTGAAACGTCACAATGATCGCAGACCTGTAGACGCTGTGAAGAAGAGCAGGAGGGAAATTACAGCCCTGCGCCAAGACAGAATGTGTACTGCGATCCTTCCTGTGTAAAAGCGAAGAGATTTTAACCCTCTTTACTGATAGGGATTGGGAAGAACACATTTTCCACATCGTTACCAGGTACCAAGTAATAGATTCCTTCTGATAAACGAGGCGCTGCAGTCTGTGCCCGGAGGCTTGGTTAGGTGCGCGGGGGTCCGCCGCCACGCAGCAAGACCCAGCTGGTCCTTACAGGCGAGTTGACAGGGACACGAGGGCGGCCTCCACCCTCGCTTCCTTCAAGTCCTTTATGGTGGATCCAGTCTCCACGGTGTTCCTGGGGGTGGGAGGACCTGCTAGTTTTTCTGATGTGCTGTCTTGGCCGGGCTGGGGGAAGGTTCATGGGCTTCCACTTGGCCCCTCCAGGTCAGAGAACCAACAAGAGGGTTGTGCCGATGCTAAGTCTGTTTGTCCAAAATGACACATGGGAGATGAGAGACCCAACTACTGGATGGGTCTGTGAGCCCACTGGACTCGCTGTAAGATGGACTTGGGTCAGGGTGTCGTGTGTCTCTGGCTTTCCATGGACGGCCCTCCACCTGGTGGCCGTGACAGCATTTCTGTGCCACTGGTGCCTGTGTCAGCTCTGCTCACGTCTCCTAGAGCCTCTGGAGTCTGGATGGCCCTCCTTCCCCAGGCGCAGCTTCTCCGGCAAATGTCACAGTTCCCTCTGGGGAAGGGTTAGGGGACCGTCACTGCCGTGGCATGGCCAAGCCCTCCCTAGTCTTCCCTCCAATCAGTGGGCTCTGACCTGAGAACTGCCTTAGACCTGGAACTGGCTGAGGTATGGCCAGTTTCCATTGCGACGGCCGGGAACGGTCTTCTGCTCACAGGCTCTCCGTCTCTTTCTGGTTATAGAAATCAAGCAGCACCCTAGGTGGCCACCCACCCGTCTCACCCCCAGGAACTCCGTGGTCAACTGGCCACAGATTCTGCAGTTCAGGGCACCCTGGTTGCTACCAAGCCTACTGACCACGGTGGTGCTGACATCCACCCTGCCTTTGATGGTTCAGTGTGCCCACCTGCCCTCTGCTATTCTGGAATCTTCTCATCCTCACTGACACCAAGGAGCCCAGTTAGTGGCAGTATCTCCTAATGAAAACCTAGCCTGCAGAAGGCAGCTGCTTCTTACTCTCCACAGATACCCATGCCCCTCCACAAAGCATTTCTTACCACCTTTGTGAAGGGGGTATCCCCTGGACCGTCCTGGGCAACGTCAGCTGGTGGGGTCTCTGGTCACCCCACCCTGGGTCTTCTGACGCTTCTTCAATATTCTGCCAAAGTAGTTTCAGTGTCTCTACCTCATTTACTGAAAACCACCGACATATCTGTGCTTGAAGGAGCTGGCTATTGGATTGGCTCAGATGGCCTCGAGTCGTGGCGGGGGTGGGGGGCTACTTTTGTGTCAATAGTTTCTCCCCTATCCAGACTTAAAATCTGCCCACCCTGATCCGACTCCTTCAGAATCTACTCTGGCTCCTGCTCCCTAGTTCCGGCTGTGTGTCAGTCTCCTCCTGGAGCTGGGGATGTGTCCCCACTTGGCCTTTGCTGCACCCCAACTCTGGCTACTAGTCTTATGAAAATGAGAGAAGGCAGGGACAGCTTTCAACAGGACAAGCATTATCTCGTAAGAAACCTCAAGTGAGGTCTTTGCTGGTTCTCCAGGTAAGGAGAGCCAGCTTTCTTCTGGCAAGGAGGAGGGGGCTTCTCTGCCAGTTCAGCGAGTTTAGGAAAGTCAAGGGACCCTCAGGACCCTCAGGCTCATCCCCACGTGTGTTTGCCTCCCTTGGCCCCACTCTTTCTTTCTGGGGCTCTGATTTTAGCAAAGGAGACGTGTTGCATCTGTGTGTTCAGGCGCCTTTGTCACTTTGCTACCCTTGTAATTAAATCCTGGGGCTTTAGAAGATAAGGTCTGTTTAAATACTTCCACGGAGGCCAGTGTCCCTTGAGTTGAAATTCAGCTCACCTGAGACTGTCATTTCCTATTTTGAAGGCTTTGAAAGCCAACCGACTCCACAGTCCTTATAATTACCACTGCCCCAGACCATTGCCACCACTGCTGCATAACCACATTCTCCACACTCCACCTTCCCCTTCCTCCGTCCTCCATCAGAGAGAGTCTGTGAGTGTGACCGCCCTGCGTACCAGGGTTTGTCACAAGCCTGTGTGGCATCAGCCGTGGGGTCCCTAGCAAAGTCTGACGGTGGTGATCACTCAGTTCCAGAATCCCATCCGGAGGGGCTGCCTTAGCTTGGTTTCCCCCCAGACACCAGCTGGGAGAAGTGTTCAAAGGCGGGGAGCGTGTTTGGAGAAGTCCAGAGGGAGAGGCACGGTGCGGGGGATATAAAAGTTAAAGAGGGATAACCGGCCCAGGGGTGTGGTTGAGCTGATCACCACTGTGGGCAACCGAGATCAGTGCCGAGGGGCCACGGGCGGATCCACGTGAGGGCTGGAAAGGAAGCACCACCCTCCAGGTCCTTTCCCTCTAGGCAAGCTTTGCTCCATACGCCATTGCCTCTGCACACCTCCAGGTTTGCCCGTGCGTCAGAGTAGCTGAGTGGGTTCCCACAGGTGCCCACACAGCAGCAGCAGCAAAGCCCCAGGGCAGAAACTGAAATGTATGCTGAGGGGCCGCGCTATCAGGTTACAGCCGTGTGCAACTGGCTGCAGTGGGGAAGGCGGGAGTTAAGGGTGGATGGGAGGCGGGGCACAGGGAGTGTCCGACACCTGGGCTCAAGCTTCGAGGTCTTGGGTAGATCCCCTGCCCGGGCAGAGGACCACTGCGGGAACCAATCTGCAAGACTGGGTGTGAGAAGCATGTGAGATTGTGTTGGGGAAAGCCGTGTATGCTGGAGAGCTCTGCCCTAGTGGAAGGGACTGGCAGTCATGGTGCATGGGGGCGGCACCCTGGGCAGGGCCCCAAAGTTTCCTGGGACTGCCTCTCCTCCCCATGATGCTTCAAGCCCCCAGGTTTCTCCCCTTCTTCTAAGACAAGAAGTGCCTGTAGATTCTATGGCAGGAGGAAGCACAGGCCATCTCAGACGCGCCCCAGGCCTTGTGCTGCCCCCTCTGGAGTCCTCCCCACCTAGGCCCTGGCCCACCCAACCCCTCGTTCCAGGGAAGCCTTGTCAGTACCTCCAAGAGCACCCAGGGGACCTACGGTATTCTCCCAGTCATGACTGCTGACATTGCAGAGACGTGTGTCATCACCCAGCTTGTGACAGCTCCCAGTGAGGCAGGCAGGAGGAGGAGGATGAGACAGATGCTCTAGAGAGGGGGTGGTGTAAGCCTAGCATTTGGGTCGTCGGCTGCAGTGGAGGAGGTGCAGCGAAAGGAGGTCTGAAAGTTGAAGGCAACTTTTAAGAAAGTTTGCCTGAGTCTGCCCCGGGCTCTTCATCAGTCTCCCCCAGCCTCCGATGGAGTCGGGAAGGTGTTGGGGGAAAGGAAGCATGTGGGAAGGGGCTGAGGAGGCAGAGAGATGAGCACAGCACTGGGGGAGCACGGAGGGACCGGCTTCCACCTCCAACACCTCCAAGGGTCTGCGGGGGGTTATGGTTGGAAAAAAATGTGGTAGACTAGCAGATGCATTTTACATGTTCTGGAAAATACCCCCGCAAGGGGAAGGGAGAGGGAGAGAAGGAGGTAGAGAGGGAGGGAGGAAGAGAGAGAGAGAGAAGAAATGAAAGGAAATCTCTTGAGAGGATGAAATCACCGGTGCCCCTAGGGTTGGGAGAGACATCCGCTCGCCAGCAGGCACGTTCAGGACCAGGGACAGCAGCCCAGCAGTCTGGGCTGCCTGTTGGGTCCACAATCCCCTGAAGATCCCACTTGTGCTCCTGGAAGCTTGGTTTTCTGTATCCCAGCAGAGTTGGCCATCGATTTCCCTCTTTCCACCTCCCTCACTCCCCCACATTCCCTTTAAAAGTATCCAGAATTCCTTCTCAGCCCATTAACTGCGGATCCCAGACGGGCAGGTCTGTTCCAACGTGGAGGACAGGCGGGAGCGATCCTGGGTGGGTGGGTGGGAAGGGCTCCTTGCTGGGGCAGCACCCGGGCCACCTCTGCTGCTCAGCTCGCAGCGGAATCGGATCAGGATGGATTTACATGCCGCTTTCTGTTTCTGTTTTGTGGGAAGAGAAGGTAATGTTTAAAGGAACAAGGAGAGGAGAAGAGAGGTCTTATGGAGCACAGAGGTGTGAGAGAGTGGATGCAGGAGGAGCTGAGGACAGCGGAGACGCTGGCGATCATGGTGGGCTCATCCTGAGGGCACTGGGATGTGGCTGGCCCAGCTGCCCACCTCCTAAGATGCCCAAGGATGTATGACTTCCTTTCCGTGGTCTCCCCAACATGGCTGAGGAAAGGATCTCCAGGACTTGCCTCTGTATGAGATGGGGGCTAAGGGGTCTCAGATCCATCCACCAGGTCAGTTTTGGGGGATTTGTCCCCTTCCCCTGCGAAGGTTTGCTCTCTGTGCAAAGTTCCCTTTTTTTTTTTTTTTTTTTTTCATTATTGAGTTGATGTGTGGGTTTCTGCCAGCCCAGCAAAGCTTTCTTGGCTTCAGCAACTCCCCACGGACATGCCCGATGAAACCTCACAGCCCATCCTGCCAAGGCATGCCTCCCATAGCCCCCCTCTGGTGCAGCAAGGAGCCAGATGTGTAGAGACACAGGACTCTCCTCCCGCCCTGCTGCCCTCCCAGGGGCACCTCTGCCTATCTCAGCTCTGGGCAGAGACCACCCTATCTTGTGGCTCTGTCTACGGGGCTTCTTATGTTTGCTCTTAGACTGGGAGGGCAGCACGAATGCCCTCCATGGTGACTGCCGCATCCGCCAGGCGATACTAGGGCTTTGAATTTCCCCTGGAACCTCATCCTTTGGCCCCTTGGGGTTGCTGCAGCAAACAGCATACGTCTTGTGGGCTCGCTGCTCTCCAGAGGCCTTCCCATGCCTCTGCATCCCCAGCAGACCGGCAGCTTGGGCACAAACCAAGAGGCCACTTTGTTTACAAAAGTGTGAAGCACACAGCACTTCGGCCACCTGCCGTCCCACTGAGCCTTGGGCAGGCGTTAGGGTGCTTTTGTCCCCATTTTACAGATAAGGGGACGGAGATGTGGAAAGCTTTAGAGCAGAACCTTCCAGTAGAACTTCCCGCTGCCACGGGAATGTTGTACATTAGCACTCAGCATAGTAGCTACTGGCCACATGCGGCCACCGAGCACTTGAATGGAACGCAGCAGAGGAACTGGGGTTTACTTTTATTTAATTTTAATTGCAGCTTTAGAGACTGACTTAAAAGCAGCTAATTTCTTTCAGAACTGGGACCAAATCAGGCTCTTCTAGGTCACCTGTTCCCACCACAGAGGTTGTGGGCACCTCAAGGTCCACTGTTGGATTCAGAACGGCCGATGTCTGGCCGTGACCTCTTCCTTGACTCTCACCCGGGCTAATTTCTCTCCCTGGAGGGAACCCCAAGACCTGCCACTCAGCACGGTGGTGGGGAGCAGAGGGGTCAGGGCCCAGGCACGCTCCCTGCCCTCATTCCTATTCCCACACCTGCTGGGGGGAGGGCAGAAAATGTGAGAGCTGTGGGAGGAATTGTCCCAGTGAGGTGGAGGGGGTGGCAGAGCAGGCTGAAGCAGGTGGTGCCTGGCAGAGGCCCCCCAGAGCAGCCTGGCTGCAGAGGTGGCCCCTAGTTTCCTTTTTTGACAACCGCTTGCCGCCCTGCCTGTGCCTCCAGAGAAGACAAGGCGAGCCGGCCAGACCCCACCCCCTTACCCCTGTGGCACCCTTCCCTGTGTGGGTTCTGCTCCACAGGGACAGCGCCCACTGGCCTTCCCCTGGCCAGAGTCATGCAGACCTCCTCCTCGTCTCCCGGAGAACCAGCTCTCAGTTAACAGTCTCACAACTGGGCTGCAGCCTTGGTGCGATCAGCATCTTTGTGGGAGGGGATTTGCACCTTGCCACTGGAAAACGCACAGCACTCAGCTTCGGAAAGCTCTCAGGTGTGGAGCAGAGCTTCTGGCACCCCTAACAGTCGCAGCAGAGTGGCCGGATCCCGGGCAGCATGTGCAGGCAGCCGAGCGGGGTATAACTTTCCTGAGCCTCAGTGTGCCCCACTGTACCCGTCTGTCTCTCAGGGACGTGCGAGGCACGTTCAAGTGACGTACGGGAAGTGCTTTGTGAGCTGGTGTGCAGGACACAAACATCAGTGCTTCGCTGTGGCCTTAGCGCTGGGCCCTTGAGGACCAGAAGGGCATCTGCATCAGCCTCCCGACAGGGGCGCCCGTGCCTGTGTGGATGGAGAGGAGGCGGGCGTGGCCAGGCAGAGGCCTTTCACGGAGCCCTCTGGGAGTTTGCTCTTCGGTCTGGCCCAGCGTAGGGACTAACCCGTCGCTGCCTCCATAGCACCCGTGAGATGACAGCCCATCCCACACTCTCCCGACACAGAACGAGGCCCTCAGTTGGTGGAATCACACAGCAGGCTGAGAAAATCAGAAGCAGGTGCCCACGTCGTGGGTGCACGCGGTCTCGGTTGCCTAGTGTAGAGACAGGACCCCCTTTCCATGCCAGGATCTCTATGTGGGGCGCAGGGTGGGGTATGCAGAAGAAAGACAGCACAGAGCAATGGATTCATTGTGTTTTCTGCATCCCGCCTTCCCTCCCTGCCCTACAAAGGGAAATGGGTGGCCATAAAGACAGGTGTCCGTTCAGATACAACCCCCTTGGTCACCAAGCTCACAGTTCTAGAGGAGGGACGGGTCTCCCCACCTCCAGCTGCATGGAAGATATGTCTGTTGAAAGAAATATCTGTTTCCTGGTTTGCCCCGGGGAGAAGAGTGCTCAAAATAGCACCAGTGGAGGAAGGTGAGGAGAGTGATGGAGAGACACATGCACAGAGACAGGAAGACGTGGAGGGAGAGAGGCAGAGAGAGAAGCCCAGCGAGAGACAGAGAACAAGGTGCGGTCGCCCCAGAGGAGGGCTGTGAGTGGGGGTGCATGAGAGAAAACACAGCTCATGGGATTCAGTGTGGCCTCCAGGCCTCGTGCCTCCCACCCATGCCCAGCCACCCGCATAGGCAGAAGCCTTGAAGCAGAAATTAAGGTGCCCTCCAACATCCCTCCTGGGCAGAACCCAGGAAGGAGCCCCAGCTCCCACTGCGTTAAATTCAGCGGGTGTCCGTCCACCCCGGGGGGATGGTCTGGGCTGGTTTCCGCCTGGTGGGCTCAGCGTACTTCTGGGGCACACCCCTTACCATCAACCAGCATGACTTCTGAGAATGTAAACACATTTGAGCATAAGCCAGAACAAACAGTAATTAGGAAGGTAAATCCGAAGCAAAAATAAGCAGAATGCATCTCAGAGTCAAATAAGAATCATTTGCGGACTCTCTGCTCTTTCTGAATTATCAGTGGAACGTTCCACTCCATGTACGTGTATAATTGAGAGTTAACGATACTTCCTGTCCCCAGGCTTGGGAGATGATCAGGGCAAATTTTGTCCATTGAGGTGCAGAGAAAGGCAACTGCACTGGCTGTCTCACTTGGCCACTGCAGGGACAAGGGACCCAGAACAAAGCCCGGCATTTGGAGGTACTCAATAGATACCTGTTGATTTAATTAGCATGATTTATTGAGCATCTACTGTGTGCCAGCTCCTTCGTATACAGAATGTCTTTGAATCCCGCAATGCTGGAGGGAGGTGTTGTGTCCCATTCCTATAGATGCAGAAAGCACAGCTCAAGATGTTGAAGCACTTGCTCCAAGCCACGTGGCTGGTCGGGTCAGAGACGGGCTTGCCTCCAGCCTGGGGCGACTCCCAAGCCTGAGTGTGGCGCACCGCTTCCTGCTGGTAGAGAGCTCCAGAAGTGCTGAGGCTGCATGTGGCGGAAGGAGGGAGCCCTGGGGTTGCAGTCCTCCCAGAAGCTCAGCTCTGCTTTCGTTCCTCAGGTGGGAGGGGTGATGACTTAGATGCCAAGGGACTCTCCACCCTGGACACTCCTCTGCTCTCTGCAATTCATCTTACTCATCTGGTGACATGGGAAGAGTGATATGCATCCTTCCCCCTGCCTTTGAGTGGGCTGGGGTGTATTTAGAATGAGGCTGAGGGTACTCTTGGGTGCCTGAGATCCAGTCTGTCCAAAGCACTCTGATGATGATGATAATTATTGCCCTGCCCTGTATCACTGGAATGGAATTTCCGAAGCCTCTCACTCTACACCGGAGAGGAAAATCAATATGCTCACCCAGGAGCCAAATGCAAGCAAGTTCAGCCCCAGGGGAGCTGGCTGCTGGGATGCCTTCTCCCAGTGCAGGTCAGGAGGCAGAATTGCCAGCCACGAGCCAAGCCCCAAAGCTGAGAGGTACTTACAGTGAGGGTCTCCTTGTCCTGGGCAGAAGGGAAGAGTAAGAAGGAAAGCCGGCCCACCACTACCACCCATTGGCCCCCGGGTTTGTGCACCTGCACTGGCAGGACGTAATGGCAGGCCTCAGTCCCAGGCATCGGGGTGGAGTAAACAGAAACCAAGCAACATAAATAGATTTCAGTGGAGCAAACCCTGTTGCTGGACGTCTGTCTTTGGGGTGGGGGGAATCAGCGTGTGCTTCCTGCCAGAGGAGACTTGCATTCTCTGGACCCTCCACGAGAAGAGACCCAGTGGACTGTTCCTTCTGTATCCCACCATGGGCCTGGCACTGTTGCAAGCAATGAGTGGGTGGTGCCAGGGCTGAGTGCAAAGACATCGTGCCCTGACTCAAGATCAGTGCTTCCCGGTGGAAGTATAGTGGAAACCACATATATCTATGTGTAACCTTCCAGTACCCACACTAAAAAAGGAAAAAGAAACCAGTGAGATTAATTTTAATGATACTCTTTATTTAACCAAGTATATCCAAAGCATTATTATTTTACCATGTAATTGGATCCACAAGTTATTTTTCATTTCTTCTACAGTACCCAGTCTTCAAAATCTGGCTCGTATTTTATACACACAGGGGCTAGTGTCTCCTGTGTTGGACAGCGCCGGGTCTAGAGAAATCTCTTGAAGAATCAAGAGCCAATTTGTATCTAAATTCCTGGCAGAGCTCTCTCAGAATCAGAGCTTCCTCCTTACAACCCGCCTTGGACCACCTGGGCGGCTGGGATCCCAAAGAGAAGCAAAGAGGAGAAGGTAGCCCAGGTCCGTGTATGCCGTGGCAGGTGCAGGAGTGAAGGCTGCACCGCGTGAAATACACACAGAGTTGGTGTCTTCATGAGAAAATGATCTATCTGATTTTTTTAACTTTTTTTTTTTTTTTTTTTTTTTTGCGAGAAGAATTGGCCCACCAGATAGGGAGACACAAGGTTTCTCCTGTGCGTCACCATCTTGACCATCTCTTTTGCTCTGCGGTTCACGACAGTCCTTCCTTCATACTCCTGCCTTCTCCAGATCAAGCAAGGGGCATTAGGGCTGCCCCCTAGCCCAGAACACCTACCTTCCTTCCTGTGTGCCAGCTTCAGGGATTCTCTTTTTAAACTACCTCCAAATAGCCAGTGAACCAGCCACTCTTTCCTCCAGAGAACCCAGCCAGCTCAAAGCTCCATTGACCCTCTCCACGGCATTTACTCTCAAAAATACAATTCCAATACAGTAAAGATTCTAGTCTCCCAGCGTGGATTTCCAATTACCCACACTCGGCCAAGTGGCAGCCACTTCATTATAATTCTGTAATTGCCATATAGAATTCCTATAAATTTGCTGTTAATTTTTAACCACTGCATCCTTCTCTTAGAAAGTGTAGCAATAATTTGAAAATCTATAGACGATATTTTTAAGTGGATAGAGGCGGAGTGGTGGGGAATAAATCCAATGGGGGCTAGGGCTAGAGAAAAATCCTGATAAAACAGCAGTGGGGTGAGCATGAGAATGCAAGACTGGGGCTTCCTCAACTTCGATGCGAACATTTCTTCCAAATATATGGCGTGTTGGTGGCAGCAAGGATTGATCAGAGTCTGATCCGGGAAGATCCTGCTCTTAAATGAGAATGGCTTTGTGCACTGGGCTCTCCGTTAACAGGCGCATTCCCTGCCCCCACTGGGAGGTAATTTACAAGCCCAGCTTCCAAGTGTAATCTTCCCGCATTGTACGCTCCATGGTGCCTCCCCGAATTGCAACACGGACCAGGTCTATAAAAGACGCTTCGGAGGAAATGGCAGCCACACGGGCATTCCTCCCCCTGCCACTTCCCCCATCTCCACCACCACCAAACAAGTAAACACACAGGTGCTAAGCATAGAAATTAGCTTTCCTTTCAGGAGATGCTAATGACACAAGTTGGGAGGGCATGAGGTGGAGCCAGAAAGGAAACTATTGGACCCGCAGAGGCCGCGGGCACCAGGCACCAGCAGGGAGATGGGCTAGGTGGTTCTAAGAGCAGCCTGCTTCTCTTTGGGGGTCAGAGAATAAGAAAGCTGAATCTAGAGAAAGCCTAAAGGAAGACTCTGCTGGTGAGAGTGTGCAGGGTCTCAGAGGGGTGCAGAAGACTCATTTGGGTGGGGTGGATGTTTTGGTGAAAAGCAGCCATCAGCAGGGCTAGCCACTGGCCACCTCCAGCCAAACAGTGAGATCATTTACACCCTTCTGTGTTTGGCTCAGAAGGCAGGAGTGTGGGCAGTGCTGGACACCTCAGGGGTTGGCCAGAGCTGTCCCTGGTGCTGAAGGGCTCACTCTTCCAGGGTTGACGTGTTGAATGGTTCCAACTTTCATTCCTGGCTCCCAGGAGGGTTTCAGCTCTGGACCTCCATGTCCAGTCCCTGTCCCCACCCCTGGAAGAAGAAGAGATTGGCTCCAGGCTGGGAGGGTTATCAGGCAGCAGCAGTGATGAGAAATTGGGCCACAGAGCGATTTGAAGGTCCCAGTGTTTGATCTACTGCGGGGCTGGCTCCTTGCAGCTTTGCTGCTCCCGAGTTTGGTGACCTGAGAGAATTAAAGCTGCCTTAAATACAGTCTCTGTTGGCTGTATATTAATCAAGCAGGAATCAAAAGTCACAGCATCCTAGGGAAGTAAGAAAAGGAACAGACGGCTCCCCCCATCTAATGCAGCAACTCTCAGCAGGAGGAAAGGCTGGGAGCTGCTAAGAGCAGCACAAGGCCCTCAGCTGGCTGCCAACTTCCCCTAAACCTCCTTGCCAGTGAATTCTCAGAAACCTCATGCCTTGGAACTGGAGAGCTGTGTCGATGCCAGAACAGCACCAGACCCCAGTGCTAGAGTAGATCAGGAAAGAGGAGGGCTTCCCCCTGTCAGGAGTGAGAGGGACCAGAGGGCTAGGAGGTTAGCAGGGGTGGGGGCGCCAGAATCGCCTCATGCCAAAGTCTCCCACACATCCACCAGACATGTCCCACTTCCCTTCTCTCAGCAATCTTTAGGGGGACTAAAGAAGCAAGCAGCATCCATTGCCCCTTTCTCTGCTGCACTGTCCTCTAGTGGGCAGCAATTCATGTAACTTTCCTGGTGTCTTTTGAGTTGCGAGGCAGGGCTGATGCTAGCCAGGGTCCTGCCTACCCCTCCCTCCTCCTTGCCCCGACTCACTGCCCTCAAAGCCTGAGATAGGAGCTCATATTTGGCCTCTGTCACCCTGGGGGTATGAGGAAGAGAGTTTGCAGGTAAATGTTTGTTCCTCTGCTTCCTGGAAGACAGGCATGTCCCTGCCCTCGTGAGGCCTGAAACAAGTTTGGTTCCTATAATACTTCATTGGAAGAGCCTCTTGTCCCCGACTGCCCACCGGCCACCTCCCTGCTCCATCTCCCTGCTCCTGTCTGCAGCTTGGCACTGGCCGCCTGACACAGTGCACCTGCGTCCCCAGGGCCATGCGCTTCGCCAGGGCAGCGCTGCCTCTCTGGGCCTTTGTGGCCTTAGGCTCATAATGAGTTTTTAATGAGCTGATGCTTTGGCTTTAGGGGGCACGAAGGGGCAGAAGAAGAGCCAAGTGCCAGCCCCTCATATTCTGCTCCCTGCAGCCTGAGGTTGCTTTTTAACTGGCTGAGTGCGGGGGCTGAGGCCATAGGCAAATGCTTGATCCAGAGCCTTTCAGGTTTGTTCAGAATTTGGAGGACCTGATTTTCACAGTCCTTGGGCCCCAGCTACCCCCTGGCCATCACTCCCTCTCCACAGGAGGTCACTGGGTCTGTTTTGTCCCTTTGTGGTCTCTCCTCAACCAAGGCTGAAGGAAGGGGCACTGGTTTCTCTGTTAAGTAAGATTTATTTTAACTGATGTCAAAGTGAAGAGTCTAACTATTTCAACTGCTGTCTTTATGAAGAGACAGAAGACACAGGATGGAGCCTTGCTGACTCCACCCTAAGCAGCTCAGACCCATCCCCTGTGGATGAAAGAACACACTCTGACCCCTTCCCATGGGGTCTGCTGTTTTGTGTCTTCATTCAGTTCTAACTGAACTTGACACAAATTCACAATGGGAGATTCCCAAACGTCATGTGTACAGACTTCCCTTCCTGACACCCTGAATTATGTGGGGCTTCTCTTGGACCCCTCCCCTGGAGCATGCAGCCTTGTTCTACAAGTTCTGGTGGATGACCCTCAGTCCCTCTTGGGAGTTAGAGGACGTGACAGTGGCTCCAGCTGCTAGTCCATGCTCCCCCTTGGCATTCCTTCAAGGCTTTTCCCCTTTGAATAAAATTAAGGTGGAAAAGGTTTGTGTGAGACACAAGGTGGAATTTCTTGACAGCTGGGGTGATAAAAATCTGAATGAGCTCCCCAGAGAGATGTCAGGGTCTCCTTCAGTGAAGCATTAAAAAAAAAAAAAAAGTGGCAGTCCCTGAAAGCGCCAATGACTGCCGGCTAGAAAGGGGGAACTGGACGCTATGATCCCAGTTCCCTTGCATCTCCATCGCCCATGCCTTTATTTGCGTTTCTTTCTCCCTTCCAGGGACTGTGTCTCACTGGGGGTGAGTGGCGACAGGAGAGACAGGATGCTGGAGCTGTCCCTGGTGCTGAAAGGCAGCAAGTAGGGGAGCGGAGGGCAACCTTAGTGCTCAGGAAAGCTACCCTGGGTGGGCTGCATGGAGCAGTGAGTTCTGTAGGTTTTCCCTGGCCCCACAGCCTCTGCCAGTGACAAACCTGTAACATGAGCCCTGCCCTGATGTGAGCAGAGGCTGTCATCAGTCATGTCTGCACTGGGGACCATGCCATCCAAGGGCATTTCATTGGTGAGCCAGCAAGAGCTGGAATTTTCATGTCCAAGCAAACATGCAGACTTCCTGTGCCCCTCAGCACTCTTTCTCTTCTGCGGTCACTCTCAGGGTTGACACAGGGAACCAAGTAGATCTGCCCAGATTTAGATGGGACAGGAGAGCTCCAGAGGTGGGCCAAGCTCAGGGTGTGAGATGAGGATCCAGGAAATTGAGCATCTTGTGGCAAATCAGCTAGGAACCCCATAGAAGGACTTCCTCCCTCCAACAGCAGCTTCTCTCCTTGGCTTCGTCATAGAGTTCAGCAACCCTACTGAGTTCTCACGACCTCTTGCCTAATGAGAAAGAGGAAATTCAAGATAATTGCCACGCAGACCGAGCAGCAGTGTGATTAGTAAATGCCCAAGCTATTGCAAATGACGATTACGTTAACAGATTTGGTTTAGGGTTGATCCTGTTAGGAGAAAAGCCAAGGGCTAATGATGAGGGTGCTTAACGGAGCACATGAGCCAAGCACAGTCGTGGAAGGGAAGCTAAAGGCTCGTGCGAGTCTGCAAGCCGGGAGGCTTGTTTTCCAGCCTAAACTCTGCCCCTCACTAGTTGTGTGACCTTGGGCCACCTCTGTGGTCCTAGAAGTGTCATCATAAACCAAATGGGCATCATGCTACCTTCCCCATCCACCATGTGAGGATCAAGTCAGATGAAAAGGTCAGGAAAGCACGGAGCCAGTGCAAGGTGTTGTTACCGTTAGCAATCAATAATCACAGTAAATCACCACTTTTCCCCTTTGTACACTCACATGCCTGAGAAGTTGGAGCAAACAGTCAGGCTCTTCAGGCTTTAGAAAAAAATCTGCCCCTGTCCCTCCTCTGGCTTCTGTGGGTTCTGGGGCCAGCCTCCTGAATGGTGGCTTGGTCACAGCTGGCACCAAAGAGCACGGATCTGTTTCTCCAAGGCCCTCTCAGCCCAGGCTGCCTCCTTGCCAGGAGCTCATGGCCCAGATGCAGCAGGAGCCTGCAAAGAGCTTTCCCGGGCTGCAGCTGCCGAGGCCTCTTACCCACCAAGCCCCGAGGTGGAACATCACAGCGCTGCCTGATTTCAGATGTTCTTTTTGCTCTGTGCTGAGCGCTCTCCTCCCCTCCAGAAGAGGAGAAGGGAGAAGTCCTGGGGGTTCATTTAAAATAAATAAAGCTTGGCAACAGTGCTGACTGGGAAAAGCAGGGTGGAATGGCACCCACAGCCCTTCTCTGAGAGCATTCCTTCAGCTCCTGGGCCCCGAGGGGAGAGGAACTTGCCAAAGAAAGATGTGCTTATAACTGCAACCCTGTGCAACTTCTGGCTTTGCCCATATATCTTGAGTGTGCCCTTTGCTTTCAGTCTCCTTGTATTTATTATGTTTAATTTTGCTGGGACATGGTTGTAAGTGAGACGGATGGACCCGAATGTGGCTGGCAAACGCCTCTTAATTAAACAGATAAATAAACTTCCTTTGCACGCCGATTTTTACTTTTGCTGCAGTCTCTACTGGGGCCAGGGGGACAGCGACAGTGGGTGAGGGGGTCCCCACTGAAGTGGAAGGTGGGTGCTGGCCATGGCTTCCTGGGCCAGGACTGACTTTCCCTCTGCATTGCCAAGCACTTGGTGGCTCAGGGATGCAGAGGGACCCAGGGGTGAGAAGCACCCCCAGCACCCCTTCCTTATAGGCCTTCCCTCAAAGGGGAGGCTCTGGTCGGTGTGAGTGGGCCCTCTGCTGGACACCTCCAGTGTGGCCCGGTCAGCCAGGGCAGCACACTCCCATCCTGTCCTCACAGGGGCTTCTCTGCCAACTCCTCTGCCCTTTGGGAGAATTGGACACACCAGGATGAAGCAGAAGCAGCCCCAATCCCAAGTTAGGGAGGACCCCACCTTCAGAGAGTCTGGGGGTCTCCTTCATTTTACAAGATGACTAGAGAGCTGCCTGTCCTCAACTAGACATTTCCCCAGTGTCGTCTGTTGGAGGCACCCCAAGCAGCCCTGAGCTTGGAGCCGTCCCCTGACTCTATCCCTGTTCCCTTAGCTGTGGAATTGGGGCATGAATTCCCCTGGGAGGGTGTTCAGTTGGTGATGTGGGCGTCTGGTTGGTTCACGTAAAAGATGCTTCTTGGGTGACCGCATGCCCGCTCACACACACCCCTGCCACCTGAGCCTTGCCCACCCTAGCCCACTCCACTGTGGAGATGCCGTGTACAATTCTGCTGCTCCCGCCTCCTTGGTCCCCCAGCGCTCATGCCCAAGCCTGTGCCAAACACCCCGACGTTGGGGCAGGGAGCTCTGGCTCTGCTGGAAGCGCTGAGCACACTGTCTTTGTGTGGCCCAGCTGCAGCCGGAGACGGTGAGCTCACCCCTTGTACTGGGACATCTTTGCCAAGCTCCGCGCTGTCCTCCCTGCGTGAGCGAAGCCTAAGGACACTCAGAGGGGGCACTCAGAAGGGGAAAGAGGCGTGGGCTGATGAGTAACCCAACCCTCCACCCAATCTCCCCTGAAGGGATTGCAGGGCATCCTGTTTCCTGCTGGAATCTGCCGACGGGCAGCCTTGGAATTTCCAAAGGGTGAGAGGTGGGATATTAGCTTAGGCAAAACTCTCCCAGGTCATTTGGCCAGAGAATTGCCACCTTTGTTAAAAACACAGACGATTTTAAACACTTTGGCACACGCTCTCCCAGGGAGACCCCGTGTGCCCGCTTCACAGAGGTGCACACCACAGAGACGAAGGGTGTTTGCAAAGCTACGTGGGCCTGGATCTCCCAGGCTGGCTCGCCCAGAGTGGGTGGGGGAGAGGGGGCGGCACCTGCACCCGGCAAGGCCTCCTCCAGGGAAGGTGACACGGAGACGGGGCAGGAAGGAGCCAGGAAATCTCCAAAGCCTTGGAACCATCCGGACTTTCTGAGGCGCCTCCTTGCCTGATATTTATAGTGGTGCCCAGGAGCGCAGAAATAATTACACCTCAGTTCCTGCCTCCCTAACAAGGCCCTTCTCAGATTCAGGGTGAATAGGATATTTCTTTTTCTTGGCTCTTTTTTTAAGTAGTGAATATTAGCACTGGATTGACAGCTCTTCCCAACTCACAGCCTCCTTTCGCCCCAGAAGCGGGGGCAGTTGAGCACTGGGCCCCCGGGCTCCCCCCACTCACCGCTCAGGGCCACCCACCCTGGCCCAGGAGACACCAGGGGCTCCAGAGGGCTGCGAGGGGTCCAAGGGATCTGAAGAACGTTGCAGCCCACAGTCTAATGCGTTGCCTCTGCACCAGGCATTGGAGGTCCTGGGTGAGGATGGCAGAGACTCAGAAACAGTCACGCTAGATGCATTCCTTGCCGTTAGAGGGACCCAGTGCATCCCAGGAGCACAGAGCATGCTTCCCCTTTCTCTTCCAGACCACGGACAAGGGGTGGACCTGACACCAGTGGCACAGCCACCCTAGGGGCACAGACCCTTCTGCAGCAGCCTGGCTCTGCCCTGTCAGTGCCCTCCGGCAGCTGTGGTTGACTCACCAATGGGACGAGCCTCAGGGTGGGGGTGGGGCCAGGGACGACCACACTCGTCCCTGCCAGGAGCTACTCCAGGCATTGGCATGAGGCTGTGAACCAGACAGCAAGCTCCCTGCCCTCCTGACACCTCGACTCTTGAAGGGGAGACCAAGAGGCCACCAGCGGGGCTATTTAGCTGTTCCGCGGCCTGACACACACCCCTGCCTCGCCACAAAGACACCCCTCAGTGGACCGAGGTCTCTTCAATTTACCATTTAATAATTGGCTCGTAGTGGAAGTCACCAGTCCAGGACACAGCGCAGGAGGCCCTGGGCATGCAGCCCCATCCTGAGAAATAAGCCAGACATACACATTTTTCAGATCCTTTTTGTGGAGGTTTTCTTTCAATTCTGTTTTGCTGTTCTCACTCTTGCTAGAGCCTAGGTGTGATTAGCTGGCTGATGGAAGCAGGTGTCCAGACATGCTCTCTGGGCCTGACACTCTCTGGAGGTGAGGCTGGAAGGCAGGTGGCTGGGCTGAGAGGCCCACTGATGACCAGGCAGAAGGCTGCTGGAAGCAATACCAGTACTGAGACTGGCATTACCACCACCCTGGCTTTCTCCAGGTCAACAGATGAGCTGAGGAGTCCCTCCAAGAAAGCTTCCCTAGCCGAACCCGAGGTTTCAGCTCACCTCAGATCTGAGCTTCCGCTATGCTGGGCTGTCATAGCTCTTAGCACAGTAGGCTGCAGTCTTGGTTTGCTGGCTTGGTTTCCCCACCAGACAGTGTGCTCACTCCAGTGCAAAGAACTTTATTTGTACGGCTCCAGCATCTGGTGCCGTGTCTGCACACAGTGGATTCTCATTAAGAAAATGCGTGAGAGCTGTGTGTTTAGGATGCACTCCCAAGTCTTCTTATGGGAAGGATAAAGCGTTGATCTCAAGAGATGCTTGGTGACAACGGTGAATTAGCAAGCGGATAGTTCGCAGGCAGGGTGGACGTGGAGCCCAGGACCAAAGGTGAATACTCCATGGCTGCCCCAAATTCCTGGGTGACAGCTGACAGGGCTAGGGGAGGACAGAAGGAGAGGGAAGGCTTCTGAAACAGGGGGGCAGCAGAGATGCCTGGGCCACTCTGGGGTGCCACACTCTACAGAAGAACTCTCTGCAAAGACTCTGCTGGCAAATGCTATACCCAGCTGGGTGTTCTTGCCCCAGATGCCCCAGGCCTCGGTGCTGGGTCACCCCACCACTGTCCTAGGCTGAAGGGGCCCCTCGTCTGAGATGCTAAGTTAATAACCCGTCCAGCTCACAGGCAGGGGTGGCCTCTGCAGGTCCACAGTCAAGTGCCCCCATCCCCACTTCCTGCCAATGCCACCCCTGGGGTCAGCACAGTGAGAGATTCCCAAAACAAGGTCAGGCAAGGGTGGCTACCTAACACGATGGATCAGCTGTTCCCACCACCGTCTCTCCTTTGACCTTTGTCCCTTCTTCTATCTGCCTCCCTGCCAGACGTTGCACCCCCTTTCTTTCTTAGAGAAAGATAAACAGGAGGCTGTTTTGTTCAAGAGACATGGGGTGCCTCAGAGAAGGGCGTCCAAGGGTCACACACCTGCTAGCCTTGTTCAAATCAAGCTTGTTCCCAAACTGCTTGGAGGGAGACCGTTCCACAGCATCCCCCAACCACGCTGCTGCTTCCTAACTGGCCCTCGTGGACCCGTCCTGCAGCAAATGCTATAAGACGTCTCAGACATCACCCAACCAATCTTTCAGCTTGGAGGAAGAAACTGAAGCCCAGAGAGGATGAGCAACTTTGCTAAGATCACACAGCAAGTGAGGGTGCCTCCACCTGCCTCCCAAGCCAAAGCTCTTCTCACTGCCAGGGGGTCCAGGCTCTGCTTCCCTCCAGAGTGGGGCCTGCTCCCACAGTGAGAGGTCAGGAGTCACAGGTGCTCTTAGGTAGGACAGGGGAGTCCAGAATTGATCCTAGGTATCTGGGATTTGCCCCTTTCCTGGGGGAAGTATGCATGAGTAGGGCGAGAGGTTGGGCATGTCCCCTGCTGTCTCTACCTCTAATGGTGGCAAGTGGCAGACTGTCCCTCTTACAACCACACTCACCTGTGGCTTGTCCTGTCAAAATGGGCTTGGCTAGGGGGCATCTGACAAGTGTGAATGCATGGCAGGCCCGTGTGTGTGTGTGTGTGTGTGTGTAGCTTCAGATTTATGCACATGTACACACACCACACGCACACACTTGTCACGGTGGAAGCGCAGGGACACAGTCAAGACCTCTGCCAGGTGCTGACCAGGGTCAGGAATCTGACAGTGATTCTGGCTCCGTTGATGTGTGCACGCCAAGTCCAGAGTGGGTATAGAGAGGGGAGGATGCTTTGTAGCCAGTGCCCCTTGAAATCCTCCCCCGCCCCCTGTATATTAAGTATCCACAAGTCCATGTGCCTGCGGCAATCCTGGGGTGTAAATATGGCCTAGGGGCCAATGGGAGAGGCTCCCAGGGGGCCCAGCTGGGTTTCCAAGCCCTGGGCAGCGCGAGAAGCGTTTTCAGCAAGGAAGCCTCTGCGTAGATGCCCTCATTACATCACCGACATCCCCGCCACCGAGCCGGCCTCCCTTAGAAGAGGCGCTTCTCCGAACGCCAAGCAGGACGAAGCGCCTTCCGGTCGGGCCGCAGAGCCGCTCCTTCTCTCCGCAGCGGCCCATGGACAGAGCAGGGGCAAAAGGAGATTCCAGGCCCCAAACCCGGGCCGCTGGAGGCGGGGAGGAGGAGCGGAGCGGAGGGGCCGGTGCGAGGGTGCGAGAGGTGGCCGTGCGCGGGTGCCGGCGGGCGAGGGGTTAAGTGTGGGATCAGCTGTTGTGCCGTCGTTCCGGATTCTCTTCCCTCCGCGCGGGGCTCTGTTTGATGTTGGAGTACGCCAGGGACTCCCCCTCCCACCGCTACACACGCGCGCACACGCGCACACTCGCACACGCACCACTCTTTGCAGACAGGGCTCCGGTGGCTCCAAAGTGACGGACTCCCTCTTCCCCGCTCCCCTTCATCCATTCTCTCGCGCTTAGAGCCTCTCTTGCCATATTCTCGCGCGCGCTCTCTCCAGCATCCCCGCCCGGGCAGGGGAGCACCGGGCAGAGGCGCGCCGCTTTCCTTCCATGTCTCCCTTTTAAAGAGCGCCACGAGGGGGAGGGGAGGGCCAGAGGAGGAAGAAGAGGAGGAGACCGAGAGGGCGCCCGGGAGGCAGGGCGCGCGCACACACCGAGGGACGCGCGGAGGGTGCGAGCCGCGCAGCGAGCGCAGAGCTGCCTCGGCCGCCGGGCGCCCCCCTGCCGCCCCATGCTGTGCTCCATGGCGAACTCGGGCTGCCTCCTGCTGTCCAACTCCGGCAGCATGCTCCCGCACTCCGTGCCCTGCCCGCCCGCCTTCCTCTACCTCCAACAGGTAAGCGGCCCCCGGCCCGCCCGGCCCCGGCCCCCCTCCCAGTGCACGTGCGCCCCGCGCCGCCGCCCACACCCGCACTTGGCCGCCTCCGCGTCGCCGCGGGGGCCCCGCTGCGCTCCCCGCGTCATGGCGCCGGGGCCCGGTGGGGGGAACTGCGCCCCTGCGCGGCGGCCGAGCGCGGGGGTGCATGGGGCGCGCGCGGCGCGGGGCCGGGGGCCGGAGTTTGGGGCGTCGCTCGCAACTTTTCCGAAGGCGCGGGAGGGGGCGGCGGGCGGAGTCTCGGGGGAAGCCGGAGGGGAGGGGGCGGGGGCTCTCGGGGCCCTGGTCACTTTGGGGAACTTCGCGCCGGGCCGCGGGGGGCGCGGGGGCGGGGAGCGGGGCCCCTCTCTGGCCGCGTCGGGAAAGCCAGGGGGCCGCGCGGAGGCGGCGGGGGCGCGGAGCTCCACTGCAGCGTGGACCGCGCGCTGGGCCTCGGGGGAGGCGGGCCACCCGCCTGGTGGGGCTGGCGAGGGAGGCCCCGGGAGCTCCTGCCGGGGAGGGGGCTGGGCCAGACTTTTGCAATCTGCGGGGCTACGCAGAAACCTCGGGCTGGCGACTAGGGCAGGAAGCCCAGCTACTCTGAGCCCCCAAATCCCCAGGACGCTACCCGGGGAGGTGCGCGCAGAGCATCCGCTGTCGCCTGCTTACTGGCCGGGATGTGGGGGGCGGGGGTCCTGCGATCCCACCCAATGCGGAATCAGTGCGGTCCCAGGCCTGCACTGGGCACCGAGGAGGAACTCCATCACCTCCCCCAGGCCCCTTGGCCTCTCAGGGCTGCAGTTCCCGGTGCCAGCTTGGCCACAGCCGGCGGGGGGCTGCAGTCCCATGCCTCACCCGCCCTGGCTGCCCATGCTCCAGGCCTGCCCTCCCCCGCTGCGCCGTGGGGTTGCCTTCTTTATCTTTAGTACCTCTACCTCTGCTTGGGCCTGCAGGGTCTGGGTGACAGCTTAGGGAGGCCTGGGGCTTGAAGAGGGAAGTCGGTGAAGCCGAGAGAGCTTCAGGCTGACCATCCTGGGGCCTGTCCCACCCAGAAGGAGCGCTGCCATAGAACCAGGTCTGCACCCTGGGCTGGATGTGGAGATGGGAGACAGAGAGAAGGGGGTGCCACCCCAAGGCTGATGGTCAGGGCCAGGCCAGGCCTAAGTGAACGTGTCCCGCCACCACCTCCCCTGTGGGTATGTTTGAAGGAAGGATGGCAGAAGCGTGTGTTTCTTGGAGACGAGGAGAGGTTCTGGCAGAGCTGGGCCTTTGGTTGGTGGGTCCTTGTCTTTTTGTGTCCCACTTTGGGCTCTCCAGGGAGCCAGGAAACAGGGAGCCATCGGAGGTGGCTCAGCTGGAGCTGGGGACATGGCAGGCAAAGATGGGGCCCTCAGCTGAGCCAGAGCAGCTCTGAGTCCCGGGCTGCTGGGCACTTGGGTCAGCCCCTTACCAGGATCCACGCAGCAGGAATTGCCAGGTGTCAGCAGCTGCAGAGCAAGGGACAGGGGACTGACTGCATGGTCAGGAGCAGAGGGAGGCAGGAAGTGGCCTGCAACCCAGAGCCCTTGGTCCTGGTCTCACCCTCCCAAGGACCACCTGTGACATCTAGGTGGTCCTGGACACGGCTCATTGGCAACAAGAACAAGTGAAGGGGTCCCTATATGTGCAGGCAGCAGGCGTCCAAGCTCCCAAAGTTCCCTATCATCTTTGAGTCGCAGACAGGGTGGACCTCCCAGGTTAGCCTTACAGCGCCTCCCAAACTTCCATGAGTGCAGGAACCCTTGGGGATCTCTGGGGTGGGGCCCATGAATCTGCGTTTCTCACAAGCTCCCAGGTGGTCATGGGGCCCACCACTCAAAGTAGCCACAGTCTGCCCCACTCCCAGCCCCACTGGCAGGATGCTGTGGGCTGCAGCAAAATGTAGGATTGGAGACTAATCCACAGTTTATTGGCTGTGTTAGGCAAGTCAGTTCACCTCTTTGAACCTCAGGCGCTTCCTCTGAGAAAGAGGGCAAAGGCACCATCCCCCCACGCCGAATAGGAGGGTCGAGTTAATATGAAGAAGCGGCAAGCCTCCGAAAAATACCAGACAGACATTTGGCATTGTCTTGAAGGAGTCAGACCAGTGCTCATGGCTGGGGTGAATGCACCAAAACGACCAGGGGTGAAGGCACCGGATTCCTCCAGTGCTGGGTGGATGTGTTCCCCAGTGGTGGCACGGGGAGCTTTCTGTGGGGGCAGCCAGATGGCAAAACAGACTTCAAACCAAGCTCATCCCAAAAGGATATCAACTGTGTGTAGAACTGTTTCTGGAAAAGCCAGTGTGACCTGCGGGCCAAGCTTTGAAACACCCAGTCTCCTTCACAGCTGTTCTGCAGGGGATGGCCATGTGTCCTCTGAAAGATCTAGAATACAGCCGTTTCCTGGCTGTTTGTGGGGACACATTTTTATAGGCGCACTTGTAGCTCCGGACTGATACAAAACAAATACGATGTTTAGTTCAAGACCCAGGTTGTCCCAAAGCACCTTTGGAGTGAGACAGAGCCTCCTGCGGCCCCTGGAAGTAGAGGCCGCAGGAGGAGGGGCTCAGGGGGGCCCCGGCCCGGCCTCCAGAATCCGAGCTTGCGTCTCCCGCAGGCTCCCACCGAGGGGTTGCAGGTCTTCCGCGTGAGTGTGCCCTGGTGCCATATGTAGGCTGTGTATTCAGTCTCAACGCACGTTTGCTAACAGGAGCAGCAGCAAAAGACGTGAAATCAAGCAAGACAAGAGACGGCGTTTTCGGCGCATTAAGATGCAGCGTTTAAACAGGCAAGCTTTGAATCGTAGAGTCTTTCGAACTGGAAATTGGAAAATAAAACCTCCAGCAACAGAATTCCCTTCTCGCTATGGAAGCATCACCTTTCCCCACTGCACGGGCTGGGCCCCAAGTGCGCTGAGCATGGGGCTGGGGCCCCTCTGAGACGCAGCAGCTCTGTAATTAATTAGAGGAGCTTGCTGTCCAGCGTCCCTCCTCTCAGCCACTCAGCCGGGCTGGTATTTTTCAGCGTTCTCACCATCCGAGGGATGACTTCAGGTCACCCGACACCAGGAGAAATCCAGCTGTGGTTTGGGCTCCTGTGTTTGTACAGAGCTCCCCCGAGCGGCCTCGGGCCTCCCCCAGGTAGCACTCCACAAGGCCTGGCCTTGGTTTTCCTACCTGCCCAGCCTGTCACCAGGAGCTCACCTGGGGGCTCTGGCTCCCTGTGAGTGCTTCAGCCCCCTCCAGGGCAGCCAAGGGCGTGGTCCCCCATGTCTGGCCCCTGCTAGGGTTGCTGGCGTGGGGCGCAGGGAGGCTGTTGTCCTGGTGCATGGCGGCCGGCGAGGAGTGGGGCCAATACTGGTCACCTTTCAGAGCAAGAAGGACCTCAACAAGATGCCCTGGAGGCCCTAGTCTGGTCTTTAAGAGAAGAGAGTTGTAGAGAGTGGGAAGAAAAACCCTCACCAAGCCCACAAGATGGGATTTTGTCACGGTAATTACTTATTATTAAGCTGCAGTGTCCTATAAAAGTGAACCTTATGACTGTATCCGACTGGGACACTGGAAGATCACTCGGCGGAGGGAGAGGAGCTTCAGTGCACATGTTTGCTAAAAAGGAGCCTTGGTGATGGAGGGGAGGGGGCTGTGCCGGCAGGTTGCCGGCTGGCCAGAGAGGGACCAGGCCCTGGAGCACATGAGCACCGGGGGCCTTCCTGAGGGCTGTGTTGTGAGTTCTGTCGATCTTACTGTCTTTATGTTCTTGGTCAAGGTGAACACAGATCGCCTCAGTTGTTGGCATAAGTGTTGCCAGCCACCGTAAGTTTCTGTGGAGGATGTGGTGTTTCCATCCAGCTTCTTGGTGCGAGGCAGGTTGCTTCTTGGAGCTGACAGCAAAAAGCATTCCTTCGGGGCGTGGAACCTAAAGGCTCCCCGGGGAGGTCAGGGACTTCTAGGGTCTGTTTTGAGATTCATCAGGAAGCTCTGCTCTTAGTACTGCTTGCTCTCTTCGGGGTATCAGCGCTGCTGGTCACGGGAACTTTTAATAAGGATTAATTGCCGTAGCAAAGGTAACACTGTTTCTTACACCTTCTGTGCACGACTGGGCATTTCCTCTCTGTTCCTGGGCTGTTGGCATGTCACCTGGTGGGATTCCGGGAGCCCCGTCTGAGACACGCTTGTTCGTGGTGACATAGCGTGCCCGTGAGCGCACCCCGGCCAGCAGGCGGGGCGGGCACAGAACAGCAGCCCCTTCAGAAATACGTGCTGTTGAGCCCGTTCCAGTGGCTGGAGCCACAGCCTAAAAATTACCCTCTGAACTGGAGAATCTAGTCAGACGAGTAGCTGAGGCCACGGGACGCTCATGTTGAACTGAGCCACCTGGTCAGGGAGCCCCTGCCCCGCAGGGCGTCCTTGGGGACCAGGGACGGTGCTGATCTGGTGGCCCATGCCTTGAGGTGCCCGTCCCCCTGGGGAAACCGGCCTCCCCTGGCGTTTGGTTGCTGGAGTAACTCGGGTTGTTTCTGTGGGTTCTTCTCCGGTTTTCGCTCTCTGGTGGCTCGTGTTTGTTTCTCAATCTGCTGAGTGTCCGAGCATGTCTCCCAGTCGAGGGAACTGCGGCACAGAGAGGTTAGGTAATGGCTCTCGTAAAACCGCTGATGAGCAGAGCCTGGATTCGAGCCCAGGCAGCCAGACCCCAGACCCACATTCTAGTGACGGGCGGGGGCTTCTCCGGCCGCCTTCTCCGCAGGGTGCAAACGAGAACTAGCTCGGCTGCAGCCTGGAGTTGGAGAAAGCGGGGGCAGCCTGCCTCCGAAGCCCGCGGGTCCTGGCCTATCACATCTTGCTCCGCAGCGTAAGTGGGTTTCTTTGAAGAATGGGGAGTGCGGAGCTGCGTCTGGCTGGTCGGGCAGTGAGCGTGGCAGGGAGTGGTGGCCGAGGGGGTACAGCGATGGGCACAGATGGACGCCGCTTAGTGTAGGGTGTTCGGACGAGCAGAGCGGCCTCAGACCCCCAACCCTCCTGTGGGGCGTCCCTGCCCAGAGGTGGCGGGTGCACAGGACTGGGGACAGGCTTCTCCGGGGCAGAGGAGCAGGCGTGGCAGGCGTGGGCTCAGCCCACAGCCAGTTGGCGCGCCGGGAGGTCGGCAGAGGGCAGGGAAGAACGCCGCAGCCGGCAGACAGTGCCTGCAGCCTCCCAGACCAGCCGTCAGGAACTTAGAGATCACAGAACGCCGTCGTCCTTGGAGGAGGCGAGGCCGAGGTCCCAGCCCAAGCACCCCGTGTCCCATGTCCTCTGTCCTGGGGACAGCCACCCGCAGGCAGCTCAGAGCAGAGTATCAGGTTCCTAAGGGAGGTCAGGAGGCTGGCAGGGCCTCAGGCCAGCTTGGGGGCAGCGCCCTGCACGAACCTCGGACCCCGGGCCAAAGGCCATGGTCCCAGAGGCAGGGCGGGCGTCAGGAGGGAGGTGGGCAGCTGAGGGCCTGTGTGTGACCAGGGTGAGTCCCTCCCAGGCCCTGAAGCAGCAGCGCAGTGCGGACCTGCAGAAGGGGCTCCCTTACTCCCTGAGGCCGGGTTTGGCGGTCACCCCGGGCTCCTGGGGGCCCCAGTGAGGCTTCACGTTGCTGTCTCTCCTCCTGCCTCTCCCCTATCTTGGGACCCCCCCCCCCCGAGTCCTGCAGACTTCCTCTTCTGCCTTCCTGTCAGTTGTTGTCCCTAGAACATTCCCTGCTGCTGGGCCTCTGCGCCCTCTGCCCTCCTTCCCCCTAGCCTACCTTCTCACTTCTCCCAGATTCATTTTCTCTCTGCTTCTCCCCTTCGCCCCTGACTTCCTCCCAGGGGATTCCAGCCCCTCCTCATCCTCCAGACTCTGGCCCGCCCGTATGGCCCCCTCCAGCCCCCTCGCAGTCTGCCAACCCACCCGCCAGACCGTTATGGTGTGAATTGCATTTCCTTGGGACCACAGGACGGACTCTAACCTTTTGTGTCACCAGTGCAGCTGAGCGTGGCCCTTGGTGTCCAGGGCCCTCAGGGAGCAAGTCCAGTTCTGGAAGGAGACTGGGTGGGGCTGGGACTCGGGCTTGGGCAGGAGGCCTCAGGCGCTCCAGGGAACCTTGGGTGGCTCTGGTGCCAGCCCACCTGCCACAGCAGGGTCCCCACCAGCTGCGACAGAGACAGGCCGGCAGCCTCTGAGAGGCAGGAGGAGCCAGCGCTGCCCCCTCCCCAGGCCAGGAGCTTCAGGGAGCAGGCAAGGTCTGCACACCTCGGGGACCCTTGAGCAGGTCAGGGAGCCGACCAAGAAGTGGTGGAGGGAGCGGGCCAGCAGCATGAATTATTTACAGAGTAGCTGTTTGTGCTGGACACTGCCACAGGCCCTGGGTGTGGAGTTGGGGGTAAAAGCCCCCTGTCCTGTGCTTCCTGGGGCTCCCAGGTCCCACTCAACCAGAGTAAACTGGTTCTGAGTGTGGCAAGCACATCTCTCCCCCCGCAGCTGTGAGGACCTGTCCAGAGCCCAGCCGGGTGGTCAGAAGTCGGGATCCAGCCAACGTCTCCCCTTCCCGGTTTCCGGCGGGGGCTTCTGTGTCCAGGCCTCTGTGTTGGGATTTTATGTCATCTTCTCTTCCCTTCCGGGGGGCTTTTGGGGCTGCAGAGGCTCCTGCGTGCTTCCCCGACCCGTACCTGCCCCATCGCCACCCACCCAGGCCTGGTGTCCGGCCTCTTAATCAGCCCAGCAGGCAGCTCAGGTGTCCCCGGGTGTGGTGAGTCACCTCTGTGTCTGACTGTGGGGAGCTTGTCCAGGGGAGCAGTGGGGAGCCTGGGCAGACACCTGGGAGGGGACTGTTCCCTGGGAGCCCTCAAGCGGGAAGGAGGCCACATGGTCCCTCTCCCCGAGCCAGTGCAGGGCTGGTCCCACTGGGTCCCCTAGGGTCACCCACGCCAGGTGGTCCTGAGGGGATCTGTCCCACATCAGCCTCAGAGCAGCCACAAGTTCCCCCTTGTCACCCCAGGAGGGGGATGGGTGGGAGCAGGCATTGGCTGTCCTGGCCCCTCCGTGACCGGCCCTGTGACCTAGAGCACACTCCGGTCTCTCTGGGCCTTTGTGGGCTCACGTGCAGAGCGAGGGTCCGGTCAGCAAGTCACAGGACACTCGGGGATGAGCCAAAGTAGCATCTAGCCTTCACTCGGTGGGCAGCGCCGGGGCCCCCGTGTGTCACCCAGCCGGGAGTCCCCCTGCCCTCACAGAGCTCGGTCCAGCGCGGGAGGGAGGGCGCGGATCCACAGAATGGCAGATAAGACCAGCAAGGGGTGGACGTGGGAGACACGGGGTGGGGGCCGCGGGGCAGGGCAGAGAGCACTTCAGCTGAGCAGGGGACAGAGGGAGCGGCGCCAGGGTGAAGGCTGCGTCCTGCCGGGACTTGCGCCGTCTCCCCTCCCGGGGGGGGCCCTCTGCTCTGCTGTGCCTGCGTCCCGGCTCCCAGGGCGCAGCCTCACTTAGACAGATGTTACCTGTGCCTGTGCTGTGCGAAGGGGGCCGGGAGCGTGCTTGTGTGTGTGTGTATAGTGAGCTTGTATGTTGTGTGCGCATGTGCTGGGTGTGTGCGTGCATAGGGTTGTGTGTGTTGAGAAGGCGGAAGACAGCTCCGGAGCTTCTGTGTGTGGTGTGCACACAGCCTGGTACAGGTATGAGGGGGTCCCCAAAATGGCACACACAGAGACCGTCCCCGTAGGTGTAAAACTTAATCCGTCTTGAGCTGCAGGGTGGGGCCAGGTGGGGAGAGGCCTGGATTAAGAACCAGGAGCCTCCAGGTTCTCATTGCAGCTCTGCCCGGCCTGCCCTTCTCCAGCATCTTACTCCTCCGCCAATCAGTGAGCAAACAGGACTGGGGCGGGGCCGCCCAGACCTGGAAGTGGGGGTAGAAGTGGACGAATGGGTGGGGTTTTCCCGTCCCAAGTGTTGTCTTGTGGGGGGAAGTTACTGCCAAACCATGGTGCATTCTAGGAAGGGTGACCAGAAGGATCAGCTAAAGGCCGCCAGGGGATTTCACCCTGATCTCTGCTGACCATCGTCAAAGGTCAGCAGGTTGGCACATATGGGGAACAGACCCTCCCCACCTGGAGGAGCAGAGAGAGAAACAAGCAATGGTCTTAAAGAAAAATCTCTAAGGACATTTCTAACCAGCATCTCCCAGCTTTAGCATTGGTTGTCACATTGGTAGTAAGTTCCCCGTCACCAGAAGAATGCAACAGAGGCCGACTGGCTCTCTGCCTCAGGGGCTCTAGAGCAATGCTGTCTGCTAAAAATGTGGTGCCAGCCAGCAGCAAAGTTTACCTTTTCTGGTAGCCACTCAGAAGAAGTGAAAAGAAACAGATGAGACGAGTTTCATTAATACGTTTTATTTAACGCAGTACATTCCAGATATCCCATTGTCTGTGACGAGTATGAAATAATTACTGAGACAGTTTGCATTCTTGGTTTTGTACTAAGTCTTTGAAGCCTGGGATAGGTTTTACACGTGACCACACATCTGCACTCAGACTAGCCGCGCTTCCAGGGCTCCGCCCTCACGTGGCGTCCTGAGGAGTGTGCAGGACGGAGCTAGAACTTTTCCATCATCACAGAAAGTTCTGTTGGACAACACAGCTCTAGACCTCGCTGCTCACAGTCTGGTGTTCGGACCAGCAGCACAGGGAGCCGGCTTTTCTAGAAACGCAGACCTTCGGGCTCCCTAAACCTCCTCCATCGGACTCGGCGTGGCTCAGGGGGTTTGGGGGCTCCTGCTGCTCTAGAACTTGGTGCGCGTCAGGCAGTGTGGACGGGGTGGGCTTCGGATCCCTCCAGTGGCTGCAGGTCTCAGAGCCCCACCGGCCCCCGATGCCCATCTACAGACAGGCTAAGACCTTGGCAAAGTCTTCAGCACCTACCGACGCCTGGCAAAGTGGGAAACCTAAGACTCTAAGTGTGATAACATTTTTCATGAAGATCAGTCTATCCACTTTTGTGTATAAAATGCCAATTTTTGTTAAATGATGGTGATACCCACTGTTCATTTTTTAAATGTCCTTACTGCTCAAACAAAAGGTTGGCAATTCAAATCCACCGCCCATCCCCTTTTAAATACATTTTACTAAGTAGCGCTTTTCAAAAGTCTGGAAACCAGTGATATTGAGTGGGGATTGTTGGGCCAAATCCATCCTACCGTCTGTTTTTATCTTTTAAAAAAGTTCCGTTGGAACATGGCCACATCCATTTGTTTACGTGCATCTGTGACAGCTCTCACACCACAGCAACGGAGCTGAGCAGGTGCAACAGAGACCACATGGCCCGCAAAGCGAAAATATTTGCTGGAAGAGTTTGTCAACCTCCGGCCCAAAGCAGCGCTGCTCATAGAGCGGGAGCCTCCCGTGATGCTGAGTTTTCTAGTAGCTGTGTTTGAGTTTACCAGCGTGAAAAGACACGGGTGAAATTCATTTTAATGATATATTTCATTTTACCCAATCCAAAATATTTTCATTCCCACATTTAACGACTAAACATCACAAAGATTTATAAGAATTAGCATTCTTTTTTCATGCTAAATCTTCGAAATCCACTGAGTGTTTTTCTTTTGCGGCTCATGGCACGTCGGACCAGCAGCATTTCAAATGCTTGGTAGCCATGTGTGGCTGGTGGCTGCCATCTTGGACAGCGCAGGTCTGCAAGGAATGAGGCAAGTTCCAACTGGGGCATCTGGGAGGAGGCTCGGAGGAGCTGGGCTGTGCCCTGAGTGTCATTGGGGGGCTGAGACCCATGGCGGGGCCATCCCAAAGGGTGGCAGCAGTTTATGTGGAAAGACACAGAGTTGGGTACGTTCCTGGCTATGACCTTGGCAAAGTCACAGGGTGCGGTGCGTTCCTGGACTGCCTGGTATCCGGGGTGTGAGGGAGAGAATGACTATGGGAATGGTTCTAAGTCTAGGCTGAGAAATTTGGACTTTTTTTCAGTAGGTAATAGGGAGCCATGAAAGGTCTTTGAGCAGGGCAGGGACATGATCAGCTCTATGGGTAAGGAAGATTAATCTGGAGTCGGGAGGAGACTGCAGACCAGGCAACAGCCAGGACAGAGGCTTGGGCAAGAGGTGATGGGGCTTGACCCAGCAGGTAGTGGGTATAAGGCGGGAAGGGATAAAGAAAGATTTTGCAGAGGTGTGCCCACATGCTGACATGTGAGTGATGGAGAAGGCAGATCTCCGTGGAATCATGGTCTCTGGCCTGAGGTTGGTGCTCCTGTGTGCTGAGTGGTTTGCTCTGGTGGCTGTGACCCCGACCATGTGACCTCAGCCCTCGTGAGTCCCCAGGCTCTGGCTCCTTGGTGGAGAAAGGCCTCCCCCTCCCTCTCTGGCCCAGGAGCCCTTCTGTGGGTGCCAGAAGGCTGCACACCCCAGCACAGGACCCTCGGGTCCTGCCCCCTCCTCCAGCCTCCTTTCAGGTCTGTTGGGCTAGACCAGGGCAAGTGCCCCAGACAGATGTGAACATTTGGCTACGCCCTCTGGAAGCTTAACACCTTCAGCTCTCGTCCTCCCTGAACATCTGGTCTGAGCCCAGCTGCACCCCGAGGCTGCCCCTCCTGGATCCTGCCAGCCCCAGAATAAACGCGCTCTGGAGCTCATTTGCAAAGTAGCTGGGAAGACAGCTCCAGAGGAGGCGGTGGCCCACGTGCCCCAGACCTCCGGCATCCCCAAGCCACTCTCACAAATACCTGGCCAGGGAGGTGCGTGGCGGGGGCTGGAGGCAGGCAGTGGGAGGTGAGGCGAGCGGGGCTTCTGAGGGAGGGATGGAAAGGTCACAGGTCACCTCTGCACCCCCTGGGAGGGCCTCACAGAGGGCCGGGCGGTTCCAGGCATGGGGCTCAGTAAGGAAAACACCTCAAGAAGGGAGTGGATCAGGGGGCACCTGAAACGCGCTGGGGGGTGCACACGTCTGCCTGAGCGGGGGGCACCCATTTCTCCCCACACAGCTCCAGTGTCCTGACTTCTGTTCCTGCCGTGCCTTCGGCCGAGGGTGCCAGTCCCCAGACGCCTCACAGGCCTTCTTATTTCCTTCAAGACTTTGCTCTCTCATGAGACCTTTCTTGACTGTTATTAAGCCATTTAGAAATGCAGCAACGCCCTCCCCTTGACGGGCTCTACACTGTCCTGGTGCCCTCGTCTGCCTCGACGAGGGAAGGGCCGTTGATTCTGTCCACTGTGTTTCCCCAGCACCTAGGACAGCGCCTGGTGCATGAAGATGCTCAGTGGATGTTCACTGCGTGACTGAGACCCTGCCCTCCCTCTGCAGGCAGCCTCGGGGGGCGAACGGTCAATTTCCGCCTGAACCACTGCCCCTTCCAACACCCCCAGCCGGGCACCCCTCCACGGCCCGGCAGGCAAGTGGCTGAGCAGCCACAGGTGACAAAGGTCGGGTGGGGTCTCCGTCACAGCCTCTGTGGGGCTCTGAGGCTCAAAAGGCAAGAATGTTCGGGGTGGGGGGTGGATAAGGGGGAAGCAAGCTTGGCTCTTTCGTCCCACCTCCACTTCTTCCTCCCTCTTCCCTCCCTCCCCGTTTTCCTTCTTTCTTTCCTTTTTTTTCTAACTATATAGTTCATATCTGTGGTCTCTTTTTTAATTGAAGTATAATTCACGTGCCATAAAATACACCCTTAGAAAGTGTGCAGTTCCATGGTTTTTAGTACATTCACAAAGTTGTGCAACTGTCACCACTGTCTAGTTCCAGAACGTTTTCATTTCCCCAAAAAGAAACCCAATATGCATTAAGCAGTCACTCCTCTTCCCCCCTCCCCCAGCCCCCAGCAGCCCCTAATCTGCCCTCTGTCCCTGGATGTCCCTGCTGGACAATCATGTTAACAGAATCATGTAACACAGGGCCCTCTGTGTCTGGCCGCCACTGTTTCCTGGGCTCCGGGGCTCGCGGGGTTCCCGCGGCAGGAAGGCCCAGGCTCTGCGCTCGGAGGGCTTGCAGGTGGCAGAGGCGGTGGGCTTCTTGGTCCTGGGCTGTGTATGATCTGCAGTCATCCTTTGCTTCCCTTAGAGGGGCCTCTTGCGAGAGGCTCGCTTGCTCACAACAGTGGCTGGATGGGGTTGGAAGGAGGAGAAGGAGCCCTGAACAGAGGAGGGTGGCCCCCCGGCTTTCCCAGTTTGTCCGAGCCGTGCCCCTGCCTAGGGTGAATGGAAAGAAACACCCAGGTCCTCTGGTTTCTTCTGATGAAACGCAGCCCACGGGCGCCCCTCCAGCAAGTGCCTGGACCCGAGCGGTTGTGAGTGTCCGTCCCTGCAGTCTGAGGGCCAGCGGACGGCTGCTGCCTCTCCCCTCGTGCAGAGCCCAGCTGCTCCGGGCTCACGTCCCAAGTGAAGAGTGATGCCAGGACTCCCACAGTCCCAGTGCGGTGCAGCGGGGAGGGGCCGGGTGGCCCTCTCAGGGGTCTCCGGGGCCCAGCAGGCAGCCTGGTGAAAGCGTGTGCGTGGTTTCTAGGGTGTGGTTTCTGAGGGTGACATGTGTGTCTGAAACCTCTGCAGTGTGGTTAAGAATTTGGGACTCTGGGGAGAGACAGAGCCACTCCCGGCTGGAGTGTCTGCCCGGATGCCTGTGCCAGCACACGGCCTGCGTGACCCAGGGCTACGCCGGCGCCCGGACGGGGCAGCTGGGAGGATGAACCAGCATGCAGGCAGGTTGGCAGAGGAGGCTGCAGCTGTCCCTGCCAGGCCACCTTCAGCATCCCAGGCCCCGGGGCTGGAGGCAGCCAGAGCCTCCTACAGAGCTCTTGTCCCGAAGCCAGGCCTCCCTGGGCACACCTGTCCTCTGCCCCGCCCCACATCGGTGCACTGGTCACCGTGGGCAAGTGCAAGCTGGAAGGAGTGAGCAGCTGGGCTCACCTGCTTGGTGACCCTGGCCTGTCTCCGTCCCGGGCCTCAGTTTCCTCATGGGTCCGTGGGGAGAGCATTGCATCCAGCAGGGGGTTAATTGACAGAGTGCAGCCCGAGTGCAGCCTGAGTGGCCTGGGGCAGGGTCATCCCTGGTGGACGTGTTCTCTTCCGTTGCTTAAGTCTCCACATATGTTAAATCCAGAAAAAGAATTGCTAAAATAAGGTCACAAAATGTGTCGTTTATCTTAAATATTTCCATTTAGCAAATTAACAATTTAAACCCATGCTTGAGCAAATGCAGTGTAATTGTGCTATTCGCAAGTTGATGACGGGGATTTATTTTAATTTAGAACTGAAAGTGTACATTGGAGGCCCTGCCTGGCCAAATGTTCCCTGCCTGTGCAGCTCCTCAGGGCCCGGCGGGTGCTGGGGTGCCCTAGCCAGTGGCTGGCGGGGGGTGGGGGTGGGCAGAGAGGTCAGTGCCCCTCCAAGCCTGAGTGTCCAGAGTCTTTGGGGCCTCCCGAGTCTCTCGGTGCCAGCTTTGCTGGTTTCCAGATCCCGTAAATAAAGCACTGACCCCCCCCATTTATCTACCTGCCGCCCGGCCCTGTGGCTGGCATCCAGCCGGGGGCCCCCACCCTTCTTTCGCTGAAGGGCTGTTACTTACCCATCTTCCTCCTCCCTCCTCCTTGGAAACTGCTAGAGCCTTGGGAGGACTCTGTGTCACCCCTGGGCCCGGGACTAGAGGATCCAACAGCAGAGAGAGGCAGCTTCCCAAGGCCCCTCTGGCACCGCTGGCTGTGCCCCGGTGGCCTGGGTGGAGCTGGGCTTGAGGAGGCCGCGGGGCCGACTGGGAGAATCTAGAGCAAGAAACCCAGACAGGAGACAGCACAGCTGTACGAGGGAGACAGAGGGCCCACCAGTGGGCCCTCCCTTTGGGGGTGCAGGCCGACCCTGACCCCAGGTTCTGAGCAGGCTTGGGGTGAGGGTGCCAGCACAGGAGTGGGTGAGAGGTCAGAAGACTGTGCGTCACTACCAGACCCGTGTGCAGTGTGGCGCTGAGACACACACCCCCTCCGGATCGGCACTGCCTTACAGGGTGCTTGATGGAGACCCCAGAGAGGGTGGGGAGGGGGAGCCAGCATTTCATTGCCTTGTGCCTGGCACTGCTGTCTCTTGAGTTTCCCAGTAGCCCCAGGATGTAGGCTGTGAGCCCATTTTACAGAAGAGGAAAACTGAGGCACAGAGCAGCCTCAGTTGGAGGATGATGGAGAAGATGGAGGTTGGGGGAGACATACCCATCTTGCTCAGGTGGCCACAACCAGGACCTAGGACCCCTCGCAGAGCCCCCACCCAGCTTGGCTCCCTGGGCTTCCATGTGGTCACTATTTTGAGGGTGTTTCTAGGCTCCCAGAGAGCAAGTATTTCAGTCCCTTCCCCTTATGATTTTTCCAACAGCGCTGTTGGGTATAATTTGCATGTCATAACACTCACCCGCTGTAAGATATACAATGCAGTGACTTGTAAGAAACACGTACACTGCAGAGACAGAACTTCACCACCAGAAAAGCTTCTTGGCAACTTCCCTTGGCCCTAGACCTGGCTTGGGGCAGCCCTGGCAGGAGGGGTGGGTGGGCTCTGAGCAGCTCGGGGCTTTCCTCAGGCAAATGAGGACCAAGGCCCTGCTCGCCTAGTTCTGGTGCACACTCTCGGGGGCCGGGCCTCCTACCCCTGGACCGCAGCACCAGGGTGTTCGATGTCAGAGACTCTGCTCTCCCTGGGGACCTCCTGAACCCCTCCACCCTCTTCCGCAGCCTCGCCTCCCTGTGGGTGGCTCAAGGACTCCCCTCCATCCATGGCTCAGAGCTAAGCCGACTTAATTCTTTTGATCTTAGTTTGGAAATCAGCCCCTCCAGCCATTCTCGCTGCTGCTTTGCTAAGTCTTTGGGGCCCGAGTTGGAACCCTGGCTGCTAGCACCTCACAGTGGGCTCCCCTGGCACCTGCCTTGACCTCCTTTCTGGAGCACAGCCCCCGCTGTGGGTCTGCTGGGCACCCTCCAGGTGGCTATACCAGGGTGGAGCCCCAGGAATGCAGAAAGATGGGCCCCTCCTGGGGTCTGCTTGGCCCTGGGCCTCCCTCGTCCCACCTGGGCTCAGGGTTTGCCCTGCCAGGCCCTGTGAGGAAGAGGCTGGGGCGCGTGGGCAAAGCACAGGTTCGTAGCCAGTTGTACCCGGTTCCCATCATATCTCTGCCAGGTGCTGGGTGCAGAACTCTGCAACAGGTCATCCACTGCCCTGAGCCTCAGTTTCCCTGTCAGTAAACCTGGGGGTCTGTGGGAGGTCTTTCCTCCCCTGCGGGGCAGGCGCCCGGCCCCCAAGTCACGAATCAGCCCCTAATGACTTTCTGACCTCACCTAACTTCCTAGAAGCCAGGGACAGCGGAGTACCCTGGGTACAGACCCCCGGTCAAGCCAGGAGCAGGGCTCAGCCAGTCTCCCCAGCTGATGCCCGAGGAGCCAGCAGTGACCTCCTAGCCAAAGCCAGAATTCCTCCCGGAGCCCGGAGCCAGCAAATGGGACCGGAATAGGAACTGGCTGTAAAGTTCTTCCCACACTGCTGCTCCGGGGGGGGATGCGGGGGGATCCGGGGGGATCCGTGACCTCCCGCGCTCTGCCCCCCAGGAGGAAGGGGACCCCACCCGTGCCCCCGTCGGAGCCCACCCCCTCCCAGGCTTCCCCACGCCCGCTCTGAAATGAGAACCAGAGGAAATGAGGAGCCCGGCGGTTCATTTGTGAGCTGCATTGTGTTGGGGGCTCTTAATTAGACCTGATTAGACTAATTAACTTTCAGATGAGAACCTGAATTTTTTTTCTCCTCTTGCTCTCTTTCTGTTGCTTTCTCTTCATTCCCCTTTTGGAAAGTGAAACAAGGATAAATATTTCAATGGCTCGCCGCAGCCTAGGAGGTGGACGCAGGCCCGGTGGGCTGGGGGCAGAGGGCCCTGGAGGGCGGAGGGCGCGTGCTGCCCCCCCTCCCCCCTCCCCGTCTCAGCTTGGCTGTGTTGCTCTGGGGCCCACGTCACGGCATACTTCACCCTGGTTCTAGGAAGATTGGGATGTGGCAGGTCTTGCCTTTAGCAGATGAAGTGCATTTTGTTTCTGGTGCCAAGAGTGGTAGATGAGAGAGACCTGGGTCCCCTGGGTGAGACTGAGACAGGGAGAAGAGGGTGAAGAGAGCTCCGGGCGCTACCTGCCCACCGGCTCACTCCGACCCGCCCGCGCCCCCGCCGCCGGCTCCCACCCCGTAGTGCGGAGAGGCTGCTGTCTGTGTTCTGACCCCCGGCCCTGCAGGCCAGGCCACCGGTAGTGCTAGCTTCCTTGGCAAAGGTGGCCATTCCCAAGGCATTAATTCTGCAGCACCTCGCTGCCCCCAGACTGGAGGGGTGAATGTGCCCATCTCCCAGGAGGGGATCTGAACAGGTGGACAGTGCCCTGTCCTCCCCCAGAGGGTGGGCCACCCAGCCACTCACTCTCCCTGTCCGTCAGGGGCAGACCAGCACCTGCGTCTGGGGGAGTTTGAGGGTTAAATCGAATGGCCCCGTAAGGAAATCAGCCTGGAGCTGCTGGCCTGTCTCCCCTCAGACATGGCGTTGGCTCCTTTCCCGGGGTGAGGATTCCAGCGAAGCCCACCCCTCCTGGAGGTTCTCCCCCTCACCTCATCTCACCTCCCCAGACCCTGACGGGGAAGAATTCCTGACGCCAACACCTCCAGCTTTCTTATTGATTTCCCCTCTGCCTCCGACGTCCCAGCTGCTGGGATGATGGCCCGAGGTGGGCCCTGCCAGCGGAGGTGGGCGGGAAGCTGCATCTGCTGATGTTCTAGAACTTGTGTGCTCAGGTGGCAGGGTCGGGAGCAGGCCCCATCCATCCTCGTAGCCCGGCCCCCTCTGTGCGGCCCCAGCCCATTTGCCTGGCTCAGCAGAAGGGTCTGGCTTCAGTGAAGGCTTCAAGGAGGCATGGGCAGAGTGGGCTGCAGTAGGCTTGTGTGGACTCCGTCTGGCCCGGGGCGGCCCACTGCACCTGGGCAAGGAGGGGCTGAACACAGGGAAACTGCTTCTGCATCAGGTGGCCCCTGGCAGTGGACCTGGGGAAAGCGGGGCACCCTGTCTGCAAGGCTCCTGCATCGGCTGAGCAGGAAGCAGGCTGGCACAGGTGGCCACTGGGGCCTCCCTCTCCCTCTGGGCCTTCCCCCTCCCCAGGCAGCCTTGAACCCCAGCTGTACATAGGCACCAGCGGGGAAGGAGCCCAGATCCCAGGCCACCTTATTCCTTTTCAAATCCTGCCTGCCAGCTCTTGAGTTCCGGTGACTTGTTATCTTGCCTGGATCTCCTCAGAAGGACGTTCTCCTGCATGATGGTAGGTACCCCTGCAGCTCAGAGTCAGAAAGAGGCTGTGCAGGGTGCCCCCGGGCCTCTCCACAGAGCCATGCCCCAGCAGACTCGAACCTTGGTTCCTGGGTTCCCGGGTTCCTCCAACGCTGAGTGTTGACGCCTTCTCTTGACTCCCAACGTACTAAGGGTCCATGGCTAGCGCGAGCTGAGAGGGCAGGCCAGGTGGCCTCTTCCCCTAGAAGAGCCCCACTTGGGGCCTGCTGCTGTCCCCTCTCAGAGTTTAGTGACAGGCTGCAGCCCTGGGTCTAATGCAGCGGCTCAGGAATGCCTCTGAAACTCCGCTCAGCCAGCGGATGCACAGGCCCTGAGGAGGGGCCGCAGGGCCAGAGGAGGGTAGGGGGAGAGGCAGCCATGCTGGGTGAGCTGTGCTGAGCCCGGGATTGGGGGGGGGGGTCCTGCTTTTCCCTCCTGGCTTAAGCCTTTCCATTATGGGGTGGAGTAGCATGGGGACCCCGCAATTTCAGTCTCCAGCTGTCACGCTCTCTCCTCCAGGCAGCCCCCATCTGCCTGCCCTTGCTCAGGAACATCCCCTCAAACTCTCCTGCACAAACCTCTATCCCCCTGGCAACTTCCTCCCACCCTAGGTGGCACCAGGGATGCTCTGAAACACTGCAGTTTGAGAACCGCCAGATCAAGAAAGCGTGGCTGGGTTTTTCCATCCTAGCCGCCTGCATTTCCTCTGTTCTCTGCTTCCCCTCCTGCACTGCCTCACCTGGACCCTCCCTGGCCTGCTCTTGGCCTGCCTGCCTGGCCCTCCACCCTCTGCAGACCCTCGGCCTCGCCTGCCAGGCCTGACTCTGCGTTCCCACCTGCACCACCCACCTCATCCCGGGGCTCACAACTCAGTTCAAATGTCTGATTAGTCCTTAGGAGATCGAGGGGTCAATTTTCCACAGCTCCTTCCTCTCCATTTAACTAATTTAACTGCACGATTGTTACAAATTTCATTTTATTATAGCCCTGCTTCTCAGTCCAATTGAATTACTAAAATCTCATTTTCTCAGAAGTGCTGAATATGTAATTAGAGGAAAAATTATGCTCCTGTCTGCCTATTAGGACGGTTCATGTGTGTGTGAGCCGTGTGACATGTGACGGCCACATGGACATCCTGTGTGCAGTGGGCTTGGCCAGAGGCAGGCGGAGGCGGGTGGACGCTCACCGGGCTAGAGGCGAGGGTGTCCGATGTCTGCGCCCAGCGGGGCGGCCCAGGCCAGTCCCTCTGGGTGAAAACGTTTGTGTGTGCAGGCAGCCCCCACAACTGCAAGAGGGGAAAACCGCATTAACTCCCCGATTACAAATTAAACGGTATCTGTGGGCCATTGTAATTAAAGCGGAATTCGATTCCATTCTAACGCCCCATTATGCCGGGCTCTGCGAGGTGAGGCTGGGCTGGTGCAGCTGGTTTGATGGGACCCGAGGTTACAGGGAGTGGAACATCGGCCGAGGTTTGTCCCCCTTCCCCAGCCCTGGGTTCTCAGCGGGGCAGCTGGGGAGGAGGGCTGGGAGCTCTGCCCCGCTCTGCCTAGTCCCTGAATTTCCTCCCATTGCTGCTCCCCAAGGGCTCGCTGTGGAGGCGACAAGGTCTCCTTGGGCAGGTGGCTTTGATGTTGTGGCCGCTGCCCGCCCTGCAGGGGGCCCTGGTCCCTGATAGTGTGCCAGCCGGTGGGGGAGGGGCCACGTGGGAAGAAAGAAGGGAGTGGGGTCTTCAGACTGAAGCTGCTGGAGCGAAGCTTAAGTTGTGGGGACAAAGCCCTTTGTTCCCCACGTGCCCCACAGGGGTGTCGGGCTGCAGTGGGACTCTGTCCAAAACGGGTGAGGCTGGTCTGCAAAGACCAGTGAGATGGTATTGGGGTGCGCACCGCAGCTGTCGGGGGTTTCCAGGCCTCTCTCAGGGTTCTGGGGGGTGGGGTTCATTGGCAGCAAAGGAAGGGCTTCTTGGGGGTGCTCAGTGCCCTCCCCCAACCTGACCCTGCATCTGGGACTCCAGGAGCGCCAGCATCTGTACGTCTTTCCCTCGTGACTTGACCTCTGCTGGCCCCTGTCTTGACCTTCCCTCGACTCCCTCCTACACATCCGTCAAGGTTCTGGCAGAGCCACCTCTTCCAGGGAGCCTCCCTGAATGCCCCAGGCCGGGTGACCTCATTGCCTGGCTTCCTCTGTCCTCCCACAGCTGCACATTATCTGCAGAAGGACTGTAGGTCTGGCTGAGCTGTAAATTCCTGGAGGGCCAGGGCCAGATAGGAGTCTTATTCAGTGCCCAGCTCAAGAGTGGCTCTCAACTGCTGCCCCCCAACTGCTCCGTGGGTCTCCCCTTGTCCTCAGAGAGTTCTCTGCAAGAGGAGTGGCAGAGGGGATGCGGTGGTGGTGACCAGGGAGCCCAGGCTGGCTCCAGGCTGCGTGCACAGGCAGGAGGGGCAGCGGCAGACACTGGTCCTGCCGTTTACCCAGATGTCACCACCTAGGCCTCGGCCTGCCCACAGGTCCACAGAGGGTGCGTCCAGCTCCCATCCCTGCAGCCTGAGGTCTGTGCACCCTCTGCGCGCTCATGTGCTCAGGCCTCTGCGCCGATTCAGGTGCCAACAGGGCCTCGGGTCTACCCCTCACCTGTGCCGGGGAAGCCGGGCTCGGCGGGGCCTGCCCTGGCTGCAGGCCGCCCGCCTCGCACGGTGTCTGGAGAGCGTCACGCGTGAGATTTCCTCCCGCCTGTAGCTGTGTCTGCTTCCTAATCCCCAGCTTTTTCTACTGGCTGCAGATCGCGGGAGAATCCCTCAGGGCCCCAGCTAGGAGCTCGCTTATCACTCCCGCGCAGCCCCGCAAAGTCAGCCCAGCCCAGGGCCGCCCACCACCCTCCCTAGGCCCGGGAGGCCCAGCAGATCCGTCTGTTTCCTCCGAGCTTCAGAGAGGGCGTGGGGGCGGCACTGCCGGGTGGGGACACAGGGATGTGCACACGCGTGTGAACCACACTCGCACGCCCCCCAGCTGAAGCCTCTGCACCATTTATCAGCTCTCTTGTAAGGGAGGCGGGAATGGGACCAGCCTGGGGTATGCAGGTGCGAGGGTGTGGGCGCGTGCACACGTGAATGTGTATACTTGGAAGTGAATGACTGGGGAGGGGTGTGTCGCACACACGTGTGTGAGTGTAAGGCCGTGTGTCCGAGAGTCTTGCACCTTCAGGCTGTGGCTTGTGGCAGCTGGGCCCCAGCTGAGCTCTGGGTGCTGGAGGGCAGTGTGTCTCGTCCCATCAGCCTCTTTGTCCGTCCGTTTTCTTGTCCCACAGAAGCCTGTGTGGAGGAGGGCGTGTGCGGGTGTGTGCCCACCAGCATGCAGGCTAAGTCTGGCCTGGCCCTGGCCACTCACTCGAAATGAGCACAGACCCCCAAACCCCACCTCTCCTCCCGCCTGCATTCCCTGGGGCCCCCCTCACCCTCCTGCCTGCTCCCTGTGGCCCCCTGGTCTCAGGCTGGTGGCTGTGGGGTTGGGAGGCTGGTCGGATGGATCAGCCCCAACACAGCCACTCAGGCCTTTCTCAGAGGGAGCTTACGTGGCTCCAGGCCCCCTCCTCCCTGGAGCTTGTTCCATCCTGGGGAGGGCCGCGAGGGGAGTATACATGGACTGGGGTCCCTCCTTTCCCCAGCAGGTGCCCTGGGTCCTGGCTGTCTTTTCCCGAGGCAGGGAGATCAGGAGGCAGGAACGGGAGGGCGTCTCCCCTGAGGCCGGGCCCCAGACCCCTGTGTCTCTGCAGTATCACAGCTCAGCCTTCACAGCTCAGCCCATTCCTCAGGCAGTCGTCCTCCTCCCCTCCTCCCCAACAGGCTACAGGTGGAGAGTGGGAGGGATGCAGGGAGGCATCTTAGCCCCACTAGACAGCTGGGCAAACAGAGGCCCAGGGGGAGTGGTTTGATACCTGCAGTCAACAAGGACCAGGGTCTGGCAGCTCTGGGCACCCCACATGGTGGGTCCGCCGCCCCTCTGCCTGATACCCTCCAAGTTCAGGGTAGGGTCCTGAGCCTGGCCCCCTGGATCTCTGTCCTTCCCATCCTGAGCTCCGCCCCTGCCATGGTGTTTTCAGGCCCAAATGAACATCAGGCAGAGCGGGCAGGGGAGGAGCAGCTGTGGGTCTGGGATGTGTCTTGGGGGTGCACTGCCCTTTGCCTGGAGATCAGTGCAGGTGCTTGGGGTTGGTTCCCCGCAGTCCACTCCAAGGGTGGCCGTGGCTGTGTACTTTTTTTGGCCACAGCTGGCCCAAGCTCCATCTCTGGGAGAGGCCCAGCTTCCTGCGGTGAGTGGTTTGGGCCGTGGGACGGAGGGGGATGCGCAGGTGCCAAATCTGAGCTCCTGGACTGCCCATGAGACCAGCCTTGTCTGGACCTCTGTGCCAGGTGACTCGAGCAGCTGGTCACCCTGCCTCACTGTACCCCATTGCCCCCTTCTCTTCTCCCGAGAGGGGAGGCTTAACCCCACCCTCCCTCCTTGTCCTCCACCCACCCACCTCTGGAGCGCAGCCAGCACCCCTCCCCAGCCCAGTCCTCCCGGTCCTGCTGGAACCACGTCTCAGGCACCATGTTCTCAGAGTCTTGGGCCCCCTGCTGGCCCCTTTGTGAGCAGGTGCTGATGGGCATCCAGTTTGGCTGAGAGCAGAGGATGGGGGACCTATCCATGGTCCTTGAACACTGGAAGGCAGTCATATTAGAAGACCTATTGCTCGTAGCGCCGGGCAGGGTCAGAGGGTCTGGAACTGGTGGGGAGGGTCCAAGGAGCAGTGCCCTGCTGCTCCCTGCGGGGGCCCCTCTGTCTGGGACAGCCCAGCCTCTCTGACCCAGATGCCGCCTGTTCCCTGGGTTCAGCTGAGACCGAGATGGCGTTTTCCGAGGAAGCTTTGCTGTACGATAGGAGGGAGCACCAGGAAGAGGGCCCCGGAGCCTGCTGCCCGCGAGTTCCCAGAGCCCCGCCCTTGCCTTGGAGGCCGGGCTGGTCCACAGGCTGGTGTGGCCGCACCGGCTTGGCGGGTGGGGGGTTCAGAGCTCCAGGGAGCCGGGGCTGGGGCGGGCCCTGCGTGTGGCCTGTTTGCCCGCACCCGCAGGGGAGGTGAGGAGCAGCTGCCTGGTGGCAGCTTTGCTCCTGGGCCCTCCACACAGTGTCTGCCTCTGAGTCTTTCCTCAGCCGATGCCCTGGCAGCCCCAGGTGGGGCCGCCCCGGCCCCCAGCATGGCCATCTGTGTCTCAGACCCTGACCCGCACGTCGCAGCTCCCGCTGCCCGCCTGCTGCAGAGAAGCCCCACGAGCAGCCCGTCAGAGCTCTTTCCGTCTGTTCAGTCACGCACTCTCACCATGGCCCTTTGTTCTCCCATTTTACAGTAGAGGAAGCTGGGGGCACAGGCGGCCTGCCTGGGGTGGCCTGGTCGGTGGCCTTGTTAGTTTGCCACAGAACGAGCAGTCTAGACAGCAGAAATTTATTGTCTCCCGGTCTGGAGGCTGGACATCCAAGATTCAGGGTTATTCCCCCCGAGGCCTCTCTCCTGGGCGTAGAGACGGCCGTCTTCTCCCCGTGCCCTCACGTGGTCGTCCCTCTGTGCCTGTCTGTGTCCTGATCTCGTCTCATAAGGACACCAGTCATGTTGCATTAGGCCCACCCGCGCGACAGCATTTAAACTTAATTACCTCTTTGAAGACCCCGCCTCCAAATACAGCCACCTTGTACGGAGCTGCGGGCTGGGACTTCACACGTGAATTTGGGGGGATGCAGTTCAGGCAGTGACAGTGGCAGGGGCAGCTCCAACCCCGTCTGAGCTCAGAGTCACCCCCTTGTATGCCTCCCAGCCATGCGATGGCCATAAACAGCAGCAGTCATCAACACCACCCCAGGCTGCTCACCGTGGCTGTGTGGGGTGGTGGAGGTGGGCAGTCTGGACCTGTGACAACTGCCTGGGAGGGACAGCTCCCACCCTGGCCTTGGCCTGGCCGCATCACACCCTCCCCTGAAAGATAGGGCTCGGGGTGGGGCGTGCTCAGGGCCCAGCATGTCCGAGCTCTTACAAGGACTCGTGGGGGCCTGGCCTGAGCACACCTCATCCCCCAGGGCCTCACACGTTACCAGGCCGAGTCCCACAGGGACGTTAGTAAACGCCAGTTTCTGCTCTGAGTTTGACTGACCCGGGAGGAGCCAGCATCTGGGCCCCTGGCAGGTCCCCTCAGCGGGTCCTGATGCAGGTGTTCCTCGGGCCTCATAAGCAGAGATGCTGCTGTCAGTGTTTGTAGAATGGGCAAGTGAGCGTCTGGTGGCCCCGTGGAGCCTAGAAAGGAGAAGGGGCAGACCTGGTGGCAGAGGGGAGGGGCAGTTGTCAGCTGAGGTCCAGAAGAAAGGCTCTCTGCCAGGAGTCGGTTGACTTCCAAGCCGCAAGGGCCAACTGCAGACTGGACAGTGCCCAGGTGCTGATGGGCCCGGGCCAGCCTGGGGCAAAAGCAGAGAGAGAGTGAGGACAGACAGACAGGGGGACGTGGGGTGGGACACCAAGGGAGCGAGGACAGACAGGGCACGAGGGGGGAGACAGAAAGAAGGGGTGGGTCTCCCTGGGTACTTGGGGGCCTGCAGGGGCTTGTGCCCTTCAGCCCCTGCCCCTGCCCCTGGCCCCTGGCCCCAGCTGGCGCTGGGGGAAGGGGCCACTCCCCTTGCTGGGGAGACTGCAGACCAGACACTGTGGCTCTGTGGTTCACCAGGGATGAAATTCATTCTCACCCGGTGACCACAGGGGAGGCGGACGCCGCCAGCCAAGGGCACAGAGTCCCCGTGTTCCCTCACTTGGACTCCGGTGGAGGGGCCAGCTCCCAGCCCCGGGGCTGGAGGAGTCCCGCAGGCCAGTGCGTCCCACTCCTGCTGTGCAGCTCAGGAGTCTGCAGACCCGCTCCACGAAGGACCGGGCCGAACGTGGGTTGGACTTTGTGAGCCGTGCAGCCTCTGGCTTGGCTCCTCGGCCCTGCGGCCACAGCGTGGGAGCAGCCCTCCGCTGTGTGAGTGAACGGGCGGGGCCGGGTTCTAATAAAACTTTATTTACGTAAACAAGCAGTGGGCCCCATCCGCCCCGCGGTCTCTAGCTTGTTGACCCCTGGTCCAGCTGACCATGGTGCCCCAGGGCTGCCCAGCTGCGGAGGTGGGGAAGGGGCAGAGCGCGTGGACACCCAGGTACCAACCCAACTTGACGAGACTTGGGGCTGCCAGGCTCTGGGGTCCCTGTCCCTTGGAACAGGGAGCCTCCCAGCCAGGGGTTCTTCCTCTGGTATGGGACCCGGGAGAAGAGCCCAGAGAACCTGGGGTTGGCTGTCTGGGTGGCTGAAGAATGAGGCTTGGGGTGGCCACTGAGGGACCCCGAACCTGAACCCTGGCCCAGGACAGACACCCGGGAGGCCAGAGGCCAGAGAACACTTTCTCCTCTCACTGGGTGGTCTATGCAGCCCAGAGGCATCTGAGACCCCAGGAGATGTCTCAGAGCCAGAAAGCAAGCCAGCTGTGCCCTCACTCCCGAGACACTGCGCACACAGCCCCTGGGCGCACCGGCCCCAGAGCAGCGGCCACATCAGACTCCGGGCAGAGGAGGGCTCGGCCTGGCTCTGGTGTCCTGCCCACATCACGGACGCCCCTGAGGGATACAGACCCACAGGAGCTGCATTTGGGGCCTCTAGGGCAGGACTAACGGCCCCAGAGGCGCCGGCTGCCTGGCGCACAGAGGCAGCTGGTGCTGACTCGGACACCAAGTCTTTGGCCTGAAACCCGCTCCCTGTGGCTGGCAGAGGGGAGAGGCGAGCAGGGAGCCCTCGGGGCAGGAGGGTGCCTGGGGAGGTGGATGGTGGGCTGTCTCCTTCCCGGTCCGGAGCCTCGAGAGCTGCCACAGCCCATGGGCCATCCCTCACTGTCCCCCAGCCGGAAGCTGGTGTGTACCCCCCACCCCATTCTCTTCCTCACCCTTTTCAGAGAGTTGTCTGTCTTCACCTCCATGCTCCTGAGGGACAAGGGTCTGGGGGTGCCCTTACACCCAGAGAATTTTCCTGCCCCCCCCATGCGCCTGCCTCCTGGTCCCCCTGCCTCTGTTGGACAACATTATCATTTCATAATACTCTGAAATATACATGAAGTTGGCTGAATGCAGAGAAAATTGCACCATTTACTGCATGAATATTTCATGCTGGCTTTGCTCCGAGGTGTCCGTCTGATGGAGCTGGGAGCCTGCTGCCCGCGAGTGGGCAGTGCCAGCTCCACTGCTGAGTCGGGGCTCCCGAGGAGGAGGGGAGACACTAGTGCTGAGGGGCCCTGGGGTCGTTGGGGGAGCCGTTGGGGTTTGTGGGCGTGGGTGGGTCCTGAGCCGCTGTGTGGCAGCCACACCTCCACTCTGCGGGCTGGGTATCCAGAATAAAACCTCAGCAAGGCAGAGAACCCTGGTGAGGGGGCAGGAACCACAGTGCCCCCACGGGCTGCTGTTCCCTGATGCCACGGACTGGCTGCTACTATCTCGGGCTGCCCCAAGTACCTGGCAGGGAGGCTGCCATTTCTCGTCTGCCCACTGCCACCTCCCCGACCTGGCCCACTGCGAGCCAGGCCCGGCAGCCTCACTCTTCCACAAACTCCGAGGTCGGGGCTGCCGGGGGCTGGGGAACAGGACACTCTGGGCCTGGGAGGACAGGAGGGGGCCCCTGGGCACGAGTACACGCGTGTGCACCTGCACACAGATGATGCAGAAGTAAACGGTGCTGGGTCCGAGGAGGATGTGGGAGAGGCCCTGCCACTTGCCAGCTGAGCAGTAGGAAGCCCCCACTTTGCAGCGCCCCCTCCCATGGCCTCCCTGCCTCATCACAACAAGGGCAGGTGGTGGCACAGGCGCCAGTGACTCCGATCTTGTCATCCCCAATGCTCTGATGCTGCAGTGTCCTTCCCTCTCACCTCTGCCCTAGACCACCTCCTCGCTCGGGTCCCGAGCCCTTCAGTGCGAGTGCGGGGCTTCCTCTACCCAGGGTCCCCTCTACCTGCGGTCCCTTCCACCCATATGATGGCTGATTCATTCATTTATTGAGCACCTGCTGTGTACCAGGCATCATGATGACTATGAAGAGACAGCTGAGAACGAGATTGACGTGGTCCCTGCCTTCGTGGGCTTGCAGTCTTCCGGGGCACAGAGACAATAGACGAGACACTAAGGAAATACTTACAAGTCAGCCTCAGTGCTGTGAAAACAGGGTCCTGGCATGGAAGCTAACCCGTCCTGAGGTGGGATGGACTTTAGACAGGGAAGTCATGGAGGACATCTCTGGGTGGGGTGACTTTTAAGCTGAAGGACTGGCAGAAGCTGGATGTGGAGAGACTAAGGGGAACAGCACTGTAGGCGCAAGGAACAGCATCTACAGAGGCCCTGAGGCAGAGGGACCTTGTTGTGTCCAAAGAACTGAAAGAAGGCCCCAGCGTCTGGAGTCAGCTGCACGGCAGGACTAGAAAGGGAGGCAGAGGGATGACCAGCGGGCCGCTGTGGGCTGCGGAAATCATCAGGAGGTGTTAGGTAGTGGAGAGACACAGTTCAGTGTGTGTTGCTCCAGCTCCCTCTCCCTGGCTGCTGTGGGAGCTGGAGTCAGGCTGGTCGCCCCGGCTCTAGGGCAGCTGGGGTCTGCAGTGCTCACTGGAGGGTGAAGTCGATCGTGCTGCCCAAAGTTGGGCCCAGCCTGAGGAGGCCTCGTGGAGGGGCAGGAGGGTGGTGGGGGAGGCACGGCCCCCGCAGCAGGAGGAGCTTAGCTGGATCCGCAGCCCCAAGCAGGCAAGGGTGCCAGAGTCAGGGTGAGGAGGTGGGAAGACCGTGTGCTGGGGGTGAGCTTCTGGGATTGCAGGTGGTTCTTTTTCTTTTCTGTTTTCTCTGCCCTCGTCTGTAATGTTCATGCAACAAGTAAAGATTGGGAGGAAGTGGAAGGAAAAGAACGTCGGACGGGAAACTTGAGGGCCTGACCTTCACGCTGGTGACTGCTGTGTGTCCTCGGGCAAGCCCCTCCACCTCCCTGGGCCCCGAGGAGTACTGGTCCACAGTGATGCCCTAGAGCCTGTCCACTTGAGCCACCTCTGTCATTCTGGAGCCCCGACCCCGTTCAGGGAGCTCAGCCGTGCTCACACCCACTGCCACCCCCGCCAGCTCCGGGAATGCGCTTCTCGCGGAGAAAGACACTTCCCCAGCTGAGGGGATTTAGAAATTTTTTCAATTAAGTATGGAGTTCCTTCAACACATTCTAGAATGCCCAGTACCTTCACCTTCCCTACCACACCCTGGGCACATCTCGGCCGGCCGACGGGTGCAGGGAAAGGGGGTGACGGGGGGTGGCTCCCGCTCCTGGCCCTCCTCTCACCCCCTGCGCCCAGCACCACCACACCGAGCCTTTTCCGGGATCCGGGCGTCCGCGGTTGTGTGGGGGAGGGACTCCCAGGCAGGGCAGAGCACCCCCGGGACCAGCGCGGGAGGGGTGAGCTGTTTACAGACTTGGGATGGGGACAGTGGGGAGAGAAGCTGGGGCAAGTGCCCCTCCCTGCACTCCTGGGAGTGCTCAGGGGCGTGTGGTGTGCTGGACAGCAGGCCCCCCCAACCCCAGACCCCTCACCCGAGAAGGGCCAGGAAGGTCCCCAAGCACGCCCAGGTCTGCAGAAATGCACCAGATAACACAAGAATGTGGCAGTCTGGGGGCGGGACCTGTTCTGTCGCACAAAAGGTCAGGGACCCGGTGCCTGAGCCCCGCTCCTCTCACTGCTGGAGACTGTTCCTGTTGCTCCTTCTGCAGCCCTCGCTGCCTCACCTCTGCTCTGGCACCCTCTCAGTCCCCCTCTCTATCTTTCTCTGGTTGGGCAGTGCATTTTTCCTTTCCCTTCCAACCCCTCCGTCTCCTGGGGTCAGCTCTGCCCCTCCCGTCCCCGGGCCTCTCTCTGGGGTGTGACTCCTTCTCATGACTTGCCCCACCCCGTCTCTCGTGTGCAGGGGTGCAGGCCCTCCCTCCCAAGTTGGGGGTGGTCCCCCGCCCAGCTGGAAAGTGCCCTCCCTGCCTTGGCTGCCCCTGAGAAAGGCACTTCCCTGCCATCCTGGGCCACCATCCTGGGCCGCCATCGCGGGCAGGTGCCCCACTCCTGCAGCCTCCTTAGCCAGCTCCTCCTCACTGGCCGGCGGCTGGTGCAGCGCCTTGATTTATCCAGAGGCAGTGCCTGTATTTGCTGGACGGAATCAGCAGCTGCTCAGCTTCAGTGTGGCTGAGCCAGCGGTGCCTGGGAGCAGTGTCCCGGGGTGTCCAAGCCCAGTAGGCTGGGACCCTGCAGGGACAGAGCCCTCTGGGTCTGGGGTCCCCACAGTCCCACAGCCCGCCACCCTGAGTCCTGCGGGCATCTCCTGACTCCCAGCAGAGACAGCTGTAGCCCACTAGGTGTTTGGGGGAAGCTGCCCTGCATTCGGGGGCCGGTGAGTGGGAGCCCCCCAATTCCCTACCCTCTTCCTTCCCCATCTCTCCTTTAGTTCCTGGCATTCGTCCCTCCCTGACCCCTTCCAGGGCCTATGGTCCCTGCCAAGAAGACCCTCCCCCAACTCTCCGTGACTCCAAGTCCCACCCCTGCCCACCAGCCTTTCCTAACCTCCTACCCTCTGGGGTGGCCCTCCTGGGGGGCTTCCTGGGCCCCCAGTCTTGTCACTTACCCTGGGGTGCGTGTCTTGTCCATCTCCATGTCCTGAGCCGTCCCAGGGCAGGGTGTGAGTGGGCAGCTGGGGCTCTGCTGCTCCCAGTCTGCTCAGCCCGTTTTCCTGGTCTGGGCTCCTGGGGGAGTCACACTTCCCTGGGCAGGGGCCAGTGTGAGGCCCAGGCCAACTCATGCACGGTGACCTTGTGGTTGGTCACCCCCGCCCCCCGTCAAGACTTTATTGCTGGTCTGAGTGTCCAGGTGCCCAGCCGAGCAGAGGTGCCCTGCCTGGAAGAGCAGGTCCTGGGAGTGGCCAGGCACTTTGCAGGGCAGGTCTCCCTGGTGGGGGGAGCAGCGTAGGGAGTGAGACTTCGTTCTCTCCACTGCAGTCAGGGACACAGAGACAGCAGGAATAACTTACCTGAGGTCCCGTGGCTACTGGGAGAGTCCATCCAGCCCTGGGGCTCCTCTCTGCCCTCACCCGTGTTCTGAACATTAGGGTCAGGATGCCAGGCCGGCGGGGGACTGATGGGGAAGTGAGGACGGGGAGGTGAGCCTCTGTGGCCCCAGGCCCTGCCCCAGGAGGTGGCCAGCTCTCCCAGATCCAGTGGTGGCCCAGGACCTCCCCACCCCCACAGCCCTCAGCCGGCCTGGCCACCTGTGGGGCGGGGGCATCAGGAGGACCAGCCACCTCCCATCCTGAGTAATGCTCACGGCTCAGGGGTGTCTCTGAGGCACTTACGGAACTGCCGTCGGGCTGGGGGGCCCACCTTGAGGGGTCGGGGTGCAGGTGGAGCAAACTGGGGGGTGGCACTGAGTGCCCCAAGTGGGCAGAGCCAGGCCCCGCCTCTGCTGCCCGCACCCCCCAGGCCCAGCAGTCATCGTCTCTTCCTTAACCCACCCCCCTGCTCAGACCCCTGACTTCTGAGCCACTTCTTGCCTTGGAATGGCTGGGCCCCACAGCCTCTCTTCCCGGGGTCCCCTCCTCCTGGTCTTCTCCCCAACTCCACATCTCTCCCCTGCCCCCGCCCAGCAACCCCCTGGCCTGTGGCCTTGTGCCCCAGTGTGGGGAAACCACAGCAGCTCGCTCTGTCCCTTGGTCAGAGTGGAGGAGCCCTGGACACCCACAGCCAGGGGGACCTCTGCAGACCCCATGCCTCAGTCTCCCTGGGGTGTGACAGCTGCTCCACATTGTGTCCAGCAGGCCGGCCCCCCTCTGTTTCCCACTGTGCTTCAGACTTTCTTATCTTGACCATAAGGGCTGCTCCCGGCCACCCCTGTCCCAGGGGACACCAAGCTTCTGAGAGTGCCTCCTTGTCTGCTCCCAAGTAAATGCACCCTGTCCTCCACCCGCAGTGCTTAACATGAATCCTTAACACGGGCACGGATCGTCTGCTTATAGTGCCTGCCAACTGCCTGTCTCTGTCCTGCCTGTCTCTGCCCCGCAGGCCGGGGCTGCGCAGGGGAAGCTCAGTGCAGTGGCAGATAGTGGCCACCCTGCCCCATTACCCTGCGGGACTGGCCTGGCCCAGTGACCTGCAGGGCCCTTTGTCAGAGGCCCGACCGCGTCTGCAGCCCAAGTGGAAGCAAGGGGTGGGGTTCCAGCGGGGTGGGAGGAGACTCGAGCGAGCGAGCGAGCACACAGGCCACCCCCAGCCCCCCAGAGTGCGTGGGTGCAGCCGGCTTCCAGGATGGTGGCCAGTGGGGAGGGAGGCTTTCGTGTTGTCCTGCAGGAGGAATTTTCCACAGATGCCCCCGAGGCACGATTCCCGGTGTCTCACACGCCTGGCTGCCTTGAGCTTCTCCATGCAGCCAGCCCACGTCCCTCCTCCTGCCGTCCAAGCCCTTGTCCTCTCACCCGGCCCCCTTCCTCCCCCGGGACAGCTCCTCCCATCTTCAGGCTGAGCTAGCCCTCCATAGAGCCTCGGTGTAGCCACCTGGAGGGTGTCGGGGCTGGCCCCCCGTGCTCCCTCCTCCCCACCCGTATCCCCCCGCCAGCCAAGCATCCTGGCTCCCTGCAGCTGGACTGTGCCAGGGAGGGGGCGTGACGCTGCCTCCCATGCTCTACTAATCCCCAGATGGCTGTCCCCATCTCCTCCCCGGCGTTTGCTAATTTGGAAACACCGTCCCCAGCAATAGTAACAGAGCCCTGGGTCTCTCTCCAGGGGCCGTGGGAGCCTCGAGGCCCTGAAGGGTCTCTTTTGGCATCTCGAGCCTCCGGGTGACCTGTCATCAGTTGCTGTCTGCAGGCCCCACCCACCGAAATGTCCGGGCAGCATGGGGTTTACTTTTACTATCCCTTGAATGAATTCTTTTCCAGCCCCTTGAAATTCCTGGGGAGAGCCCCAGACTGCTCCCCTCCACCCACTACGATCTTACAAACTCAGGAGCCGATTTAATGCCTAGGAGGGTGGTCGCAGCCTTTCCTGTCCTCTGGAGAGGTCAGCCTTCACTGTCCCTGGCCCGGCCTTCGTAGGTCCCGGAGGGAGCCTGGCCGTGGCCACAGCGATGGTGTTCACTGCCCCCGTCCCGAGACCTCAGTCTGGGCTCCCGGAAGCGAGTCTCCCATTAGTAACTGCTCCCAGGCGGCCAACTCCATGTTCACTTCGGGCACTGTGATAGGATTCTGTGTCTTATTTCCCCCTCGGCCATCTGCCAGTCAGCCTTGTTTTGGGACTAGGAACCGGTAGCCCAGAGAGGTTAAGCAGCCTGAGGATGGTGTCCAGCGGCCGAGGGGCAGAGGCAGGATTTGAACCACAGCCCGGCTGCGGGGCGTGCTTCTCTCCCCTCCCTTGGCTCCTCCCACATCTTGGTGTCGGGCCTGCAGCGTTAGCACTGCCCCCTGCCCCCATCCCCCATCCCCCGGGCCACAGCAACAAGGAGCAGGTCAGCATAAGCTTCTAGAAACTTCTCCACCCAGACTCACCCAAGCCCGGAAAGAGCTCATGAGTGAGGCCCTCGTGAGGCCTAGGAGGGACGCTAGCGGGAAACTGGACTCCAGAGCTGGAAGCTCGGGAGATGCCGGGTGGCTGCTCTCGGCACACGGGGCAAGGAGTGTCGGCTGTCATCCCCCGCCACAGACCCAGAGCAGCCACAGTGACTGCGAGTCCAGTCCTCGGGCCCCCGTCTCTCAGTGCTCAGGACGAGCCCTGGGGTCTCAGGCGAGGAAGCGGGTCCAGGTCCCAGCCTGGAGGTGTGAGGCCGGGCTGAGCGCCGAGTCTGGTGCCGCCCGGGCCCCAGGCTCCTGCCCAGGGCCGGCCCCGGCGTCCACGTGCAGGCAGGCCCCGCCGGGCTCCTGGCCGCGCCGCAACGGCGGCTGCTTTATATGGATGGTGCAGCATTTTGGGTAATGAAATATTCACAGGTCAGTGATTCCTTGAGAAATGATGGGGATCAGTCAATTCCTTTTCAGGGAGTGATTTTCTTCCCCTTCACAGCCTCTGTTTCATGTTGACAATCATTAGCATGAGGGAGAGGCTGGATCGAAGGCGCTTGTCAGCCCAGGACGAGTGCTGCCTTGTCGCGGGCGGCCCAGCCGGACGCCTGGACGAGGGTCACAGACCCCGGCCTGGACACACGCGTGGGGCGACAGGCAGGGCCCCCGGGCAGCTCGGAGCCAGGCGTGTGGAGTGCTGGCTGGTGGCCCTGAATGCCTTGCCCTCCTGGGGCCCGGGACACTCAGCGTGGTGGTCTTACGGCCTCTTACAGCCACTTCCAGCGCTTTGGGCTCAAATCCCAGCTCTGACGTTTCCAGGTTATTGGTTGTCTCTGCACGTCTGTTTCCCCTTCTGTAAAACGGGCTGCATAGGCTGGTGTGAGTCTGAGTAGGGCTGGGAATTCACTTCAAGCATCTGCAGAAGGGGGCCCCGGCCTGGTCTCCTTCTTCCCCTGGGAGGCCACGCACTGCCCTGCCCCACGATGCACCCCATCATTTCCACCACACCCACAGCCACCATCACTGCCACTTCCCTTCCCATGACCACCACCGACGCGGGCCTTCCTGTCTCCGAGGGTGGAAACGTGGCCAGGCCCTTCCTTCAGGTGGGGCAGGTGCCGGCGCCAGTGTCCACACTCACACGGCAGGCTGGAAGCCACCGCTGGTGTGGGGCCGGGTGCCCACGCTCGTGCGCTGGTTTTTATTTTGTCTGTTTTTTTTTTGAAGGACTAGAAGCAAAGGATCTGGCCCTGGGTATGTCCAGGAGCCGGGATTTTGACTGTGCCTTGCTGAAGCCCAGGGGGCAGGGACACTGCTGACACCCTGTCCGGTGGCTGACCGCAGGGCCTACCGGCTCTGCGTGGGCACCCGCCCGCCTGCCCCCTTGCTCGGGGCGGGATCGAGCTGGAAGAGGGAGCAGCACAACCGCGGCACAGGCACTTCCAGCAGGCTGTCTCCTCCCACTGCAGGCGGCAGGTCCCTGAGCAGGAACTCTCCAGGCCAGGCAGGGACCAAGGGGGCTGTGGACGGTCACCAGGAGGGGCTGGGATGCAGGAACAGCTGTACTCCGTGCTTCTCCATGCCGTGGTGCCCCAGCATGGTGCTGGACACTGCCACACACAAACTGGCCCCAGATGGGGTGAGAACAGGCCGGAGCAGTGGGCCGGCACTGGGACTGCTGGCCCTCGTGGCCGAGAGGGTGGACCTGGGGATCACAGTGACGTGCTGGTGGGCGGGAGCAGGGAGAGCCGTCTGCTGCCCCCAGGTTGGCAGGAGGCTTGCCGGCTGCCCTGCAAACCCCTGGGAACCGGAGGGCTCTGTTTGGAAGCAGGTAGCCCCGTCAGGTCTCGCAGGGGCGTGGACGTGGGGCCAGAACGACTCAGAGAGGGGGAGAGTCGGGTGTGAGCCTGAGCCTAAAGCTGACTGGGGCAAAGACGATGGGTCCTGCGTTCAAGTCCACACCTGCCGTTGACAGCTGCGTCACTGGTGTCCCCCGATGTGGTTTGACGTGACTTTGAGACGGGGGACCAACTCACCAGATGCCTTGCCTGTGGGGTCATGGAGCCGTTCTGTGCCAGCCTGGATCCCTGTGTGGGGGCCCAGGTGCTGAATGAGAACAGTGCTTCCCCGCTGGCTGCTTGTGCCCCAGGGGGACATTTGTCGATGCCTGGGGAAGAGTTCAGATGGCCACCCCTGGGGAGCTGCTAGCCTCTGGTGGGTGGGCAGGGGATGCTGTTCAACCTGCCTTGGTGCCCAGGACGCCCCACACACAGAGAAGGACGGGCCCCACGTGTCAGTAGTCACTGGGCCAAAGTGACAGGAGGTGGCCAGGCCTCAGCTGCCAGGGCCCAGGTGGGCTCTCCCAAACCAGACTGCCCAAGAGAAGCGGGGGCAGGGGGTGCAGACAGAGTGTGTCCAGCCTCCACACCATGAGCGCCCAGTCCCGAGCCGGCCCCAAGCCCCAAGGAAGCGAGGCTCTCCCCAGCAGGAGCGGTGGGCGCTGCTTGCGGGAGGCAAGGAAGCTGGGGGCCGGCTCCAGAGAGCGCCAGCGAGCCAGTGCCCGTGAGGCCACCTCCAGCCCTTATCCAGGCCAGTGCTTCTCAAACTCAGTTGCACGTTCAGATCCCCTAGGGCAGTTCTAAAAACCCCCTGTGCCAGGGCCTCACCCCAGACCAGTGACATCAGACCCCCTGGGGTTGGGACACAGGCACTGGTATTTTTTAAAACCTCTGCGGTGATTTCACTGTGCGGCCACATTTGAGAATCCCCAACCGGCAGACAGACGGCTGCAAGCTTGTTTGGGCTGCAGACGCTCGGGCCTGCCCCCCGCTGCTGGGTCAGAATCCCAGCCCCCACCAGGAGAGGAGGTGATGCATCGGAGGTGAGATGCACGGCCTCCGGGAGGAGGCCCCACCTGAGCTCAGAGACCAGCTGTCGTCGGCAGCTGTGTCCCCAGCTCGTGCTCTGGGCTCCCGAGCAGCTTTCCTCGGGGATCTGTGTTTCCTGACTTTCCTGGGACAGGCAGCACCTAGGGGCCCCGGGCTGTGGGTCAGGGAGGTTGTGCTGAGAGCCCCGAGGGCTTGTGGTAGGGTCACCTGGTCTCGGCAAGAGCCAGCCGAGGGGGAGAGCACAGGTGGGCTCGTCTCCTCCTGCCTGGGAGCCTGGGAACAGCTCCGAGGTGGGCACACAGTGGCTCTCCTGCCTGGCTCGGAGGGCCTGGCCTGGACAAGAGGCCAGAGGGAGGGCAAGCCTGCGTCCGCCTGCCTGCCCAGCCCGCTCTCCTCCCTCACCCAGCGGCTCCTGTGCAGGGCCTTGTCACTTAGATTTGTCCTTCTCTACAGGGAGTGTCATGGGAAGAACTAGCCACAGGGAGCCTGCCATCTTTCCCCAGGTGTGGGCCAGGCAGGCCGCACACGCATCTCAGGGGTGCCTTGAGGTCCGGCCTCTCCTTGTGGGCCGTCCTTGAGTGGAAGGACGAGGCAGGGGACAGGCGGGGGCTGTGGATCTGTCCAGGCTATGGGTCTGTCCAGGATGTGAACAGGGACAGGGGTGCCCCGCAGTGACTCGGGGGCCCCGGTGGGGATCCTCATAGACTAAGAAAGTAGAGAGGGTCTGCATAACTTAGTGCTTCCTGCAGGAGAGGCTCAGAGGCCCACTGCCTTCCAGCCATAAACATGCCTAGCCCTTGGGTGCAAAGCTGACCTTGGCTTCCAGGGCAGGGGGCTTATGCTGGAGGAAGGCTGCCCCCCATTTCCTGTCCCTGGTGAGCCCCACACATGGTTTTAAGTAGGCTGATGGGCTGAGGGTCACCTGTGGGCCGGCACAGAGGTGTCCCCGGTGGGAGGGAACTCTGGCTCTGGCAGCTGGGCCGAGCCTGGGTCTGCGAACCACTACACGTGGTCCGGATGGCAGCATGCTTGGGAGAAAGACCACCATGCTGTGGCTCAGGCCCACCCAGGAGTGTGGGGGCCTCGAGAAATGGAGGAAAACATCTGAGGCAAAGAGGGTGTAGAGCAGGGGTCACTGGGGGAGGGCAGGGAGACGCCCGAGACCTGATTTGTAGCCCCGGCCCAGGAAAATGCAGTTAAAGGCCGCCATCCCGAGGTTGGGGGGGATGTGCCCTGGGAGACCTGGGCAGGAAGGAGGCCAGAGAAGGCAGAGAAGAGGGTGAGCTCCCAGCATGCTGACCCAGCAAAGGTCAGCGCTGGTCCCCTCCCATGGGGGTGGGACTCTCCAAGATGCAGGCACGGGGACCCACCTCGCTGGGGCTCGAGTCCAACTCAGACCCAGCCAGCTCCCCTACAAGAGAAACGTGGAAGGAGCCCGCCCCTCGTACGTCAGCTGGTGCTCAGAGCCACACTGGGAGGTGCAGGCAGAGGCGCAGAGACGGAGACCTTGGCTCTGGGTCCCCCTTCCCCGGCCCCCGCTCCGGGTTCCTCACCTTGTCTTCTTGTCCTGAGTCCCAGAACAGGGGTGCAGGGGTGCAGGGGAGGGGGCCTGCAGGGTCGGGGGGCGGGAGCAGCACTCCCTGGGACCCTCGTGACTCCCACCCTTGGACTTGCCCCTTCATGAGGATCCGGAGGCAGAGCAGACCCCCCACTTTGTGAGAGCCCCAGGCTGGGGCTAGAAGCAGCAGCTCTTGGCCTGTTCAGAAGGCCCCAGGCATCCCCCCGCCCACCACTGGCCAGTCTGCTCAGAGAAGGCAGGCCCTCCACCAGCCCCCGCCCCTTCCCCACCCCACACAAGCCTCAGAGGGGTGGTCTCAGCCACCTTGCCCTCAGAAGCCCACGGGCTGAGTCCAGTCGGTTGCTAACCCCAGTAGGGGGTGAGCCACTGGCCTGGTCAGTCTCGCTGGGGTCAGTAAAGTGGGCAGGGGGCATCCACAGAGAAGGGGCAGCTTAGGATGGAAATTCCATTAGTGCTCAGCCATGGGCAACAGGGCCTGTTCAAAGAATACATTCAATTAAAAATTGATTTTTCAGTTTAATCTCAATCATAATGCACCTCATTCAGACCCCTTCCACCTGCCCCGGACAGCCCAGCCCAGCCCTGCAGGCCCCCAGGCGGTGGGGATGATATAGTGAGGGGCCGGGGGCGGGGGCTTCCCTCACCGAGGCGGGAATAATTACAAATGAGGCGCACAGGGGGTTTTGTTAAATGGAAGTGTCACGGTGGTAAATCGTATTTTTATTTACTGCGAGGTGGTGTTTTCAGGGTGGCTCCAGTTAAAAGCTGCAATATTTAATTTCCCTTGATCCAGACAGTATTTCAAAAGCATCATAAAACGAAAACAGCTCCAAGTTTTTCCCTCCCTTGCTTCCCACAAACTCAAAGACGCAAGGCAAGGGCCTCAGCACCCAGGGCCCGCAAGGCCGGCTCCCTTCCTGGGGGTCTCCCTCCCCACGCGCGTGTCTCTCTCTCCTCCTCTGAGGTCAGGTAAGGGAGGCCAGGCTGGTTCTCCAAAGGTCCCCAGGGAGTCCGGGCAGTGGAACTGTTAAAAATACACTCATTTTCATCAGCATTACTCAGTTTGGAGCACTTACTGGACACGGCTCTGTGTGTCCGCTTACCTGCACGAACACCTCCAGCGTCATTCAGCCTCCCAGGTGGGCGTGCTCTCATACCTGCCTCGGCGAAGTGAGGGACTTGCCGAGGGACCCTCAGCTACTCAGCACTGGAGCTCAGGCGTGCTTGACCGGGGTGTGTGGCTGCAGTTCTGCTGTATTTGGACCTCAGAATGCCCAGCCCCATCTTCCTCGCCTCCTGACCCTCACCTGCTGATTTGCTGTGTGACCTCAGGTCCCATATTCACCCTCCTGAGACACTGTTAAAAAAGGTAAGTCCAACCCCGGCCGCTTGTGATATAACTGCTAGTTCAGAATCGGATGCCCAGGAGACACCCCCGGGCTCCCCAGGTGTCCGCAGCCGCCTCCGCCCTGCCCTCCAGGTAACTTCTAGCAGCAGGTGGAGCTCCTGGCTGACCATGAACACGGTTTCCTACACTTAAGCATTCACTGGGGGGTTTTGTGGTGTTTTTGTTTTTTGGGTTTTTGTTGTTGTTGTTGTTGTTTGGATTTTTTTTTACTGATTCTAGTTATGCTAGGAGTAGATCCGTCCATTCATCTTGCTTATCACGGGAAGGACAGAGTGTCTTTTAACCTGTCTGGTCCCACCCCCAGCCTGCTTGGTCAGCGCCCTGGGAGCTTTCTCCCATCCTCTCTGGCCTGGCACCCTGTTTTTGCCTGTGTTCCCAGCTGCTTTGAGCCACCCTCCTGGGCCCCGGGGTTTACCCTGCGCCCCCAGCACAGAGCTGTGTCCCCAGGGGGTCCTCAGGAGCTCACCATGTTGACGCAGCGTCCAGGACCTGATCCTGGGAAGCCAGCTGCTTCCTTTGCTGCCTTGGTCCCTGCCCTTTGCCCTCCGTGCCCTCAGCTCCCGGCGGGAGGTGTGGAGGAGGGGCAGCCCCCAGCCCCACTTTCCTGGGGGCCTGGGGTCTTTCCATCATTCAGCAAGGGCACTCGGCACTGCCTCTGCCAGCAGCAACCAGCTGTCCCTTTGAAGTGCCAGCTGCCTCTGACCCCCACCCAGCATGGTGTCTGGCTGTTTCCCAAAGACCTCAGCGTCTGGTAGACCTTGGGCAAACAAACAAACAAACAAAAGAATCCTGGGTTTGAGAAGTTTGGGAAACGACATTAAACACATCTCTTTCCTGTAGAACTTCTTGGGGACTTTTCTAGAACTTTCCAGAGTTCCATAGCACACACACCTTGGAAAGTGCCGGTCCAGGGAAAATGGAGTCTTAACTCTCCGTGCCTCTCTGAGCCGTAGGACCTCAGCCCGGTCCCTTTGAGCCAGGCTTTCCCCGTGTGCAAAACGAGGACTCTGACACTCCCAGCCCTGTTGTGAGCTTTGCAGCTAACCTAGGGGACAGAGCCAGCACATGGCATGTGCCCAGCACACACTGGTCTGCGCTCCACCGCCGCTGGTCCACACGGTGTCCAGAGATGCAGGTGTGTGGCGGGTGCCACCTCGGCTTGGGCTCAGAGACTAGAGGCTCTGTCGCGTACGGGCTGCATGACCCCTGGCAAGTCCCGTAAACTCCCCGAGCCTTGCTCTCCTCATCTGTAAAATGGAGACAACGGCACGTGCCTCTCAGGTGTGGGGGAGGGGGCGCCTATGAAGGGAAGGGTAAGTGGGCTTGAGGAGCCATCAGGGCTGGGTGGGCTTAGCTGCCCTCGGGGAAGCCAAGACGCTCTGGGGAGGCCCCAGGTGAGCAGCCTGGGAGGGACGCGGAACTCAGGGAGGGTGGGCGGGGCGCCAGGCAGAGCTGCGCTCGGAGCCCGCCTGTCACTTGCCAGTAGGGGCTTATGAGACCTTTCCTTGCTTCTCTTGGCCTCAGTTTCCCCGCCAGTATTATGGGGATAACCACACCCACCTGGCCCAATGGGGATGGCGAGTCAGTGGGACATCCTCGCCGGACACAGGCAGTGTGACTGTCCCTTCAGTGTCATCGCTGCCGACGTCCTGTCGTACCCAGGCTGGGTCCTGGTGCTTGAAGGTCCTGCTTCTGCCTTTCGGGAGGGTCTGCTGCTCTGACCTGGGTGTCAGGGCCGAGGCCTGGTCCTAAAGGATTGTCCCATCCCGTGCCTCCCTCATGGGAGTCAGGAGAGCAGCTCAACCCCCTCCCCCCACGGCTGCAGAGCAGGGACCCCAGACTGTGCAGCCTCGTGGGTAGAGTCCAGCGTCCTCGTCAGCAGCAGAAGATAAATGTTTTTAATTCAAGGAGCTTTTCATGAGCCAATGAGAGGGAGTAAATCAACCTTCCAGGCCCTGGAGCCCAGAGCTGGTGTCCGATCACAGCGGGGTGGGCAGCCACTGGGCCTGAGTGGCAGCCAAGCTGGGTCACTGGACAGTAGGCGGCCTGGGGACAGGGTCACCTGGTGTACCAGCATCCCCGGCGAGCCCTCTTCTGTGGCGAGGGCAGGCGGGGTCTGCCTGCTTGGTGGTTTCCCGTGTTCTCCCGGCCTGGGCTGGCTCTGAGTGTCCTGGGCCGCGTGTCCATGGGAGGCCTGAGCATGGACACGGGTATGAGCATCCCCAAGGCAGGACTGTGGTGACACATGCTGTGTGGGTGCGTGTGGGGTGCACAGGAGTACCTGGACACGGTGTGACATGGCGTGTGGATGTGCGTGAGCTCGGGAGTGAGTGTGCACGCTGTGTGACGTGTGGCATACAGGTGTGCTCAGTGTACCCGTGCACCGTCTGCACGTGCGGGCAGGGAGTGGGCCTTGCACGCGCTCTGCCCTGTGCACCGCTGGGTGCCCGGGCGTTGGGACCCGGGTGTGTGCCGGACATGCGTGTGCCCGACTGTGGCAGAGGTGGCGGGGGTGCCGGGGCCACACCCCCGTCTGGGTGTGCAGGCACTCATGTGCACATGGCTTCTGGAGAAGAAATGTTTAAAAATGGAGTTGTCAGCCCCAAGTTGACAGGCGCCATCAGCAAAGTGCAGCGTCGGCAGGAACGGCCGCAGCGCCCTCAATTACCCGGGAGGAAATGGCCCCGCTTTGTGCTGAGGAGGCAGAGTGTGACTGGAATAAAGCAAGTGGAGCAGACCCAAAAACTTCATTAATTAAAGAAACTCATTAATGAGGGACATTTAATCAGCTGAAGATTAGATCCACGCTTGCCTCTTCCAGGAGCCAGGCGCCGAACGGGGGACGGAGCCGGCCTGCCTCCTCCGCCCGCCCGCGGGCCAGGCCCGGCGCCAGGGCCCCGGGGAGACGAGGTGCTCCCGGGCCAGCTGTGCACACGGCCGCGCGGAGGCCTGTTCGGGTGACCGGGTGGTGCAAGGGGCATCTGGGTCAAAGGTGCTCGACTGAGGCTGGTCTTGTCCCTGCCTGGGGACGTGCGGCCGTGTCGGGAGACAGCGGTGGGGGTATGGCTGGATCAAGCAGGTGGAGCCCAGGGATGCTGCCAAGCCCCCTGCAGTGCACAGGATGGCCCTTCTTGCCGAGGCCAAGACACCTGCTCCAGGCTGTATGTGTAAACCCACAGTGAGGGGTGGCGTGAGCGCATGGCACGTGTGTGTGTGGGCGAGTGCGAGTGCGTGTGCACAAGAACTGTCGTGTAAGCTGTGTACGTGAGAGAACACGTATGTGAATGCGGGCATGCGTCAGGGTGAGCCCCTGGGGGCTGAGGGCCGGACATTCAGAACAGAACGCGCAGCATCTCTAAATGAAGGGAGGCTGGGTCCCTGTGAGACCTGGAGGAGGCTGGACAGGTGAGCTCAGGGGCCTGTGGCTGCGTGTGCGTCACCCAGACCACTCAGTGCCATCCCTGGGCCCCTGGGCAGGCCCTGCTTTTAAAGTGTATTTAGAGAATTGTCCACTCGGGGTTTAAGGCTCTGAGAGGACGGCCCCCACCTGGGACAGGCTGTTTGAGGGCACACACGACAGGTGGGCCACCTCCCCGCACTCGCGGTCCTGACTGCGTGGCCCTGGAAGTTCAACCACGCTGCCCAGCACCTTCCCCGCCTCCCGCTGCCCGGGCAGCGCTAGGCCTGGCTGCCCCAGTGGACGGAGCTTGGCTGAGAGGTGGAGGCCTGGCTGCCTGGAAAGTTTGGTCACAGTAGTGCAGGGTGGAGTCTCCTCAGTGCCGGGGAGCACCCTTCCAGTGAGGCCTGTAACAGGGGCCCAGCCCTCTGCCTGGACACCCCCGTTGGAAGGACTATTCCTGCTGTGATGAGGGGCCTTCTGAATGAATCCACGATTCTCCACCCAGATCTCCCAGTGGGTGTTTGACTGTGGGACACACTATGTAATCTTTGTTGCCAGGAAATTTACTTTCCTAATTAAATTTTGTGAATTTTCATTTGAGTCTGCCTTTCCAGGGCTCACAGCAACTAGGAGAAGGGCGCGGTGGGAGGGAGGAGGGGACATCTGGGGCCTGAGGCTGCGGCGGGCAGACCTTGGGCTGCACCCAAGGGTGGGTCCTGCCCCCACCCGGCTCTCTCACCACCCCTACCCACCTCACTGTTCTGGGCACCCTGCTTAATATCCTGTTCCACTTGCCAAATGTAGACCACGGGCCATTAATAATGCTATTCCTTAATGAGTACGCAGGAAACAGATACGAGGTTGCTGCTGTGGATGCAGGGGGCTCGTCCTGCGGGTGCAGAGGTAGCTGTCCCAGACCCCCGGGGGAGGGCGGCCCTCAGGCTGCTCTCTAATATTCGTGGTTGGGATGGGTGGGTTCTCCATGGTGCCTTTCCTTCTGGGGTCCCCATGACAGCTGCCTGTAGCTCTGTCCTCACAAGGCCCTGGAAGGGAACTTCCTCTCTGTCCCACTGGGTAGGAGCCTAGTGTCCACCATCCACTCTTGCAGGTCCATGAAGATGCCACATGTGCTCACCGACTTGTAATTCACAGCAGCATCTCATTGAGCCTCGGGGAAGGATGGAGGAGGGACTAAGCAAAATAGAGATCGCGGGGAGTGGGAATAGCCAGGAAGGCTTCCCAGAGGAGGTGTTTGAGCACTTCCAGACAGGGGTAGGGTTGGAGGAGGGAGGAGGCCTGGATCACAGATGAGAATCTCTGCACAAAGCCTGTCCATGAGCACAGCGCTGGGGCGGTGTTTTTCACTCTGGTATCTCCAGACACAGGAGGTGCTCAGCAAACTCCAGGAGGTGCTTAGCAAACAGTTGTTGACTGTTGATGAGTAGGGCAGTGAAGGTACAAATTGAGTGGGAGGCACGTGGGCACTGCTGGGAGCTGGCAGGTGAGTCAGGGACCCTCCCCTCTTCTCCTCCTCCTCTCTACATGCTTACCCAACATCGTCCTCTGGCTGCTCCCACCAACCTCGCCCTCGGTAGCCTAGGGGCGTCTCAGAGCCTTTGCTCCCCAGCCCCAGCAGGGCGGGGGTCAGACGGCTCAGCCACCCATGCTTCACGCTGGTCCAGCCCTGGGCTCCCGTGGGCAGGGACACAAGGCCACTGTGAGCGCCTCCTCCTCCCTGAGGCAGACGGGCTCTGAGGGTGGGAAGAAGGCCTCGGGCTGCCCATCCCCTGAGCGCCCCCCAGCCCGCCTGGCCCCATCCCCACCTGCACGGCCTCAGGCGAGATGCTCTGCCCCCAGGAGCCTCACTGCAGTCACCTGTGAGAGGGAGAGGCGGGTGGTGGGCTCGTCCCTGGTCACGACGCCTCCGAGCGGCTGGCACTCGCCTCCCGGCCCTTGTTTCTCTCACTTTGCGGCTGGTCTGGTCCCAAGAGGGTCCCCAGCTTTTCCAAGCACCTCCTTGGCCTCTTGGAGCGGAGGGTGTCTGCTCCCAGTGCTCCTGACTGTCCTCGTCCCAGAGGGAGGCCAGTGAGCAGCCGGTTAAAGATGCTTGGGGGGCTTTCCCACCGCTTGGGGGCAACTGGGCAGCCCCCTCCCTCCCCTACCCCAGTGTTCTGGTGGGGAGCAGGGAGAGGAGCGTGTGGCCTCAAGGCACTGGGCCCATCAGGTGGCAGACCTCGCCCCACCCCCAGTTCTGCCCCCACTGGCTCCCACCTCCCTGGACAGGCGCCCTTCTCTGTTAACCACGGCCCACCTGTCACCAGAGGCTAGCAGCCCAGGCCTGGTGCCGGTTCTTCATGACAGCTGCACACGCGTGTGGACACACGTGCACACACAGCTACAGATCCGGGCGGGACAGCACCCAGGGGATTCATGAGATGGGGTGAGGACCACCACTCATCAAGGGGCAGCGACCGGCCCCAGTTCACCCAGCTCCCCTGCTGACCCCTACCTCCCGCCCTCCTGCAGAGACCCCACCTGGGCTCGGTGCCAGTGGCTGACCGCAGCCCCCGAGGTCCCTGCCTCGCCCGGCAGCCTCGAGCTCAGCAGGGGCCCCAGGAGCTGGGACCTGTTGGTGGTCTTGATTGGCAGCACCCGCCACCCCAGCCCTGCTTTCCTGGGCCCTTCCAGCAGACGCTTGGCTGCCGGCTCCTGGCTGATTTCCCCAGGCAGGACAAAGAGCGGGGTGGAGGTGAAGCTGATGGGAGAAGGGGATTTATGGGGCCACGTTATTTATGATCTGTATGCAGGGAGCTTGGAGGGAGTTACGGCTTAATCGCAAAAATCCTGTCCCTTCCCCTGGGCTTTCAGCCGAGATCTGGGCCCGACTTGACGCAGGAAGGGGCTGAGCCTGGGCTGAGACACCAGCGGCGGGCTCCGGCGGGTGGCGGGGCTCCATTCTGGGAGGGTGGGGGTGCCATCTCTCAGTCAGTAGAGCGGGAAGGCCCCTGGGGTCCACCGGGCCAAAGGTTCTTACGGTTTCTTGTGCCTTGAACCCCCTTAGCATCTGATGGGGCCCATGGACCCCTCCTCAGAAAATGGCCTTAGCTGCATATAACGCGTCGGAGTACAAAAGAAACAGTTCTATTGAAGTCAACTTATTGAAAGAGAGGGGGTACGAACTGGGTGAGGAGTAGGGGTGCGCCCCCGCACGGTGGGACAGACTGTGCTTTCTGTTGGTGACGGGGCCTCGGGTGGTGCTCACCGCGACCTGGGTTTGTAGCCACGTTTGTGGCGCCAGCGTCTCAGCTGGAGGACAGTAAGATGGGGATGTAGGGTGCTTTTTGGTCCAAGATCACAGGTGCCCTGAGCTCTTTGCCCACGTCGCACATGTTGCACGCACAGAGCACAACCGCGTCGCAGCGCAGGCACTGGGCCAATTCCGTGCGTCTCGTGCTGGAGCCACACGGCTCTGGGCCAGCACTTCAAGGTGTAGGTGCAGAAACAGGCCGCGGGCGGGGAGACTCGAGTGCGGCAGGGGTCCGCCTACCACCAAACCTGGGAAGAGGGCAGGGTGCCCTTGGCACCCTGTGGAGCGATGTCGGGAGACTGGCCCCATGCTGGGGGCTCGGGGCGGGGGGGGCCCAGGCTCATGCCCTGCATGTGCTCCCTGTGAAGAGCAGGGCCCCACGATCAAGGCCTGCCCTTTGCCAGGGTGACCTAGCCCCCCGCCCATCCTGCCCCTGGCCCCCGCCATCCTGTGACCCCCGGCAGCCGCCAATCAGAAGGGTCGTGAGGCCCTGCTGGAAAGATGTGGGTTTCTGGACCAGAGGAGAAGGAGACCTAAAGCCGGGGAGACCCAGGATTCTGGAGCGAAGGTGGCAGGGGCAGTGGGAATCCAGCCCGGGCCCGCCCCTCACTGCGAACTGGAATGGCAGGAGGGTCACAGTGTCGGATTATAAACTTGCCCTGCTCACCTCCAGGGGCCCTGCCTGGATCTCCCCAAACTCCCTCTAGGTCTGGGGGGCAGGAGAGACACAGTGCACCCCGTGCCCTCTGGCATATCAGGTCAGCCTGGGTACCAGGCCCCCACAGAGGAGGCGGGAGGGGGGCGCGAGAGCCAGCGGCGGCAGAAGACTTGACCCCGCAGTTCCTGACAGAAGTACCCTGGGGCGTGACGAGCCACCCACAGCCCTTATTAATAAAAGATATTAAACGGGCTGCCAGGGGACAGAGTGGATTGGATGGGGCAGGAGGAGCCGTCACTCAGGTGGGTTCTCGCTCTGGGCCTGGGAGCCTCTGTGCCTCCCTCTCAGCAAGCAGCCCGCCCCGCTGCCTTTCATGGGGCAGCCCTGCCCCAGCCTCCCCTGAGCCCCCTTCGCGCCCACCTTCCCCGTCCTCCAGTTGCCTGGAGGAGGAAGGTGAATTGGAGCCTGGTGGGGGCAGCACCCCCCCTCCAGCCCCAGATCATGCACGACCCTCCCAGCTCTGTACTGGTAACTTGAAATCGGTGGAGTGGGGTTACTTACGCCACGGAAATCTGCAGCTGCCGCAAAGCTGGGCTTTCCCCCACAGACCCCGCCCTCCCACCGTGGCAGGGAGAGGAGGGGGTGCCCAGGTCAACCCGTTCTCTGAACCCTGGAGGAGAGGTGGGCACTTAGGTTAGAAGGAATTCTGTGAAGCCGCCGGGACAGCCTGCTCAGCAGAGCCCTGGGGCCCTGGGGAAGGGGGGTGAGGGTGTTGGGCTGCTGCTGCCCACCCCCACCCCCAGGCATTTGGACAGGAGTCCATACCTGCCAGGCAGCGTCCGCTAATTCCAGGGTCAGACAGCCCTGGGTTCACATCCCAGGTCGGCCACGTCCCAGCTGTGTGCCCGTGGGCCAGGGACTTCCAGCCCCGAGCTTCTCTCCTTGCGCGGAGGGTGCTGGTTCTCGGGTTGTTTGACAGTTACGTGAACAAACGCCTTTTTGTTGCTCAACACGGTGGTAGGCTTTCGAAAGCTCTCAGCCAAGGGCTGTCACTACCGCAGGCTATGCACCTGGGGGGCCGTGTCAGGCGCTGGGGACTCGGGGGCGAGCCCTTGCCCTTGGCGGGTGCGGGGGTCTCATGTTCTGAGCTCCACCCCCCACCGCTGAGGCTCCTGGATGTTCAGGTGGGCTCAGGTGGTGCTAAGGCAGCGCCCTGCGCCAGGTGGCAGCCCCGCCCTGCCCTGAGGCGTTTGCACCGGCAGCCCTGCTTGCAAAGATCGCCCTCCAAAGTCTCTGCCTTGAAATGCTGGCCTGCAGGGACCTGCCCACCCTGCCTGCCCTGCCCGCCCCTGGGAGGACGTCTTGAAGAACTCTTGAAAGGAAGACATGAGATTCCAGGAGGGGGAGATCTCTGCCGTGCATCCTTCTGGGGTGGCGGGCTGGAAGCGGGCAGGAAGGATCTCAAAAGGAGGCCTCCGGGACTCACCCTCCACTGGGGAGGACCTGGCCTTCCCCCGCTGTTGGTTGGCCACTTAGGAAATTCGAATGTTAGCCTGAGCTGAACACGATGGGAAGATTAAGTGGCTGTCCCGCAAAAGTCACGTCCCGCAATTCAGATTTAGCTGATGCCCTCGGGGCCTCCCCCAGGTGTCTGGTCCCGAGGCAGGGCTCTGCTGGCCAGTGCACCCCAGACATCTAGAGCCTGGGCCTGGTGGGTGCCCAGTGCTTATTCATCGAGTGAGCTCACAAACACCGCTGCTGTCACCCCTGCTGGCAGGCACAAGAACACCAACCCTGCCTGGCACAGCGGCTCCCAGAGGGAAGCGGCGTCCACGACGGCAGCAGCCGTGCATCACTGGACTCTCTCCAGCAGAGCGGGCGGGGCGCTGGTGGGAGCACAGAGATGAGAGTCACTTTGCCTGGCTGGGTCAGGTGTCACCTGCGGTCACCCCCGTCTGAGACTTGGGGATTGAAGGAATCTCGGATTTGCCCGGGATGCAGACTCCCTGGCCTTCAGAGATTTGGGCCACAGCCTCCCACGTGCATGCCTCGGGATTGGGAGGGCAGGACCACCTTGCTTTCAGCTGGAGGTCAGAGCCATGAGATCCCCTGGCTCAGCTGTCACTGGGGAACTTGAACCCACGTGTCCTGCCTGCGGACAGTCAGCCCCCAGGCCGGCTGCCTCCCCTTCCGAAAGTGATGGGCACAGAATGGGGGAGGCCTGGAGGACAGACCAGGGATGCTCACAGGGGCCTCTCTGGACTGGCATCTTCTGGAAACTGACCCTCCTGTTCTGCTGGCCCAGTGAACTGTCACACGCCACATGAAGGCTCTGGCCTGGCCCCTGCTCCAGGCTTAGGAAGTTGACATCTGTCCCTCTGTCCTGATTCCATCCATGGGAGCATGTGCGGTGACGTCCAAGGCCCAGCCCCGGGCCCTCCTCCTCTGTGTAAGGACCATATCCATGGCACGACACGAGCATAGTGCATGCCGTCAGGAAGAGGAGTGCCTCAGACCCTGGGGGCAGCTTTTCTGCTCACTCCCCGAGCCTCCCCTCTGTGAAATGCAGCTCGTGAGACCTGCCTCGGCTGAGTTTGCAGGGGCCCGAGGGCAGGCCCTACTGACACGGCACGGCGCAAATGCCCTGTTCACCTCCTGTGTGTCCCTGTGCCAGGCAGAGGAGGCTCAACAGATGCTGGCGATTTGGGTAAAGATCAGTGCCGGGGGCGTGGCTGTGAGGGTGGCCGTCTGCTCCCCTCTCAGGGCAGGGGAGCCTTGTCAGGCGGGACAGCAGATCACCCTCCTGACAGTTTGGTCCTTAGGGCCCACGGTTCTGCCGTGCGCCCCTCCTCCGCCCTGTCTGGGAGCCAGCTTTACCCAGAGGTGGTGGAGAAATGGCTGGATGCCCAGCCTTTGCCGCCAGCCTCCTTTCACTCTGCAGCCTGGCCCGTGGACCAGGGGCCTGCGGCGCCCTCCCTCTGGGGGCGGGGAGTCTGAGAGGCAATTAGCCTAATTGTTGTGGAGTGGCTGTGCGCAGGGGGGAGCTCGGAGAGGGGCTGGGGGGGCTCTGTCTTTTGCCACTTCCTCTCTTCCCTTCCCTTCCCTCCATCACCCTGCTCGCTGAGCATCCTGCCAGCACATCTCTCTCACACACACACACACACACACACACACACACACAACACACACACACACACGGGGGACCCTCACTCCAGAAGATGGGAGTCGCTGGCCGTGAGACGCAGGAATTCAGGCAATGAATTCAGGCGGGACACCCTCACAGCCATATCCACTGGGCCGGTGATGCGGGCAGAGACACTTGGAGGGTCTTAGCTCCAGATCTTGATGGAGGGAGGGTCCCCCTGCCCAGCCCCTGCCTCCAGGCAGATGAGTCACGGCCCCCTTTCCACACACGGAGAGGTCAGGCTGTGCCCAGGGTCACCCAGACGTGGCGGCGTTAGGCTCTCAGGGTCTGGCACCAAAGGCAGGCCCACCCAGGGTGCAGGAGCCAAGACAAGGCCATTGGCCGCAGGGCCTTCCCGAGGGGCTGGCCAGGCCCTCCCTGGTCTGAGCCCCTCCTTGCCCGTTCCTTGGGCAGACCCAGCCCTTCTATCCCCTGTCACCGTGTCGTCAGGATCCAGCAGGGGGCAGGTGGCGCCCTGGCTCCAGGATAGCGCAAGTTGATTCACAAGGAGACTATTTGCAGAGGTATCTGGAGGGTGGGAGAGGGGAACAGCCAGGGACAGTGCACACAGCAACGGAGCTGTCGCCACCCCAGGCCTAAGGGCAGAGGAGGAAGCAGCAGCTGGAACCAAGAAGGAGGGAGGGTCCTCAAGCTGCCCCTCCGGAGGTCCCCTGTGGTCTGGGACAGAGCCAGCCGGAGACAGCCTCCCAGGGAGGGAGCCAGAGGAGCAGACACCCCAGCCCCGCCCTCACCAGCTGCACCAGCTCCCCGCCACCTGCCCTGTCCCCAGTCCGCCCTCTGTGTCCGGGGCCCTCAGTTCCCCTTTGCCCAGTGAACGAACTTTGATGTCCCCAGAACTCACTGCCTCCCAGCCACTGTTACTGTCGGCCTGGAGTGGTTGGTCCCAGCCGGGCCAGAAGCTCCTCCAGAGTAAAGGGAGAGGTGTGTCAGGACCGAGAGGAGAACTCGCGTCGAGAGAGACGGGAAGGGCCGGCGCGTTCAGGGCTGCTGCGGGCCCGGGCCGGACGGACGGGGACTGGGGACTGACGCGGAGTTCCCGGCCCGGCCGGGAGGAAGCCTCGCCCAAGGCCGGCCCAGGGAGCGGCGGCTGGGGTGGGGTAGAGGGGCCGGGGGCCGCGGCCGAGGCGGCTCGCTGGAGAAACTTCGCTCTGTAGGGAGGCAGTGTGCGGGCTTTGTGGCTGAAGGAGCTGTGTGGTCACGAGGGTTTCCTTTTCCTCTCGTGGGGGAGAGGCAGCCAGTCGCCAGGGCTGCGGGCGCCTGCTGATGAGAAGAGCTGGACCCCAGCGTGCACCGCAGTGACGGTCACAGCCGGGAGCAGGGTGTGCGTCCCGGGGACGGGGCGGGGGGAAGGCCGAGGGCAGGACGAGAGGCCGGAGCTGAGCAGGTGAGCTCGGACGCTCTCTTCCCTGATCCACAGGAACAAGAAGCCAGGTCGTCCCCGAGCGGGTGTGGAGGGTTGGGGGGAAAGCGGGAAAGGGTCACTGGGAGTGGGTGGCGGTGCCAGGCGGCAGGCAGTGGTCTAGCGAGTCATCAGGGGGATTTTGTGCTTTTCTCCCCCGGTGTGGGCCACGGAGAGCAGCGGGCAGAGCTAATCTCACCGAGCGCGCCAGGCAAATGTGAGGACGGGGGAGGGACAAGTGTGCAGAGGGAGTGGGCGTCAGTGACCACGGTCTTCAGGTTCAGCCCATCCGTCCACCTGCTCCTCCATTCACTCTTGATCCAGCCACTTTTTTTTTTATTGAGGTACAGTTGATGTACCATGTGTTAGTGTCTGGTGTACAGCACAGCGATTCAGTTATACAGATATATATTCTTTTTCGTTAAAGGTTATTATAAAATATTGAATATAATTGCCTGTGCTGTACAGTAGGACCTAGTTGTTTATCTATTTTATGTGTAACAGTTTGTATCTGCTAATCCCAAACTACTAATTTGTCCCTCCTACCCTGTCCCCTTTGGTAACCATAGGTTTGTTTCCTATGTCTGTGGGTCTATTTCTGTTTCGTAAATAAGTTCATTTGTGTCATTTTTTTTAGATTCCACGTATAAGTGATATCATCTGGCATTTTCCTCTCTCTTTCTAACTTACTTCACTTAGTCTGATCATCTCTAGGTCCATCCATGTTGCTGCAAATGGCATTATTTCATTCTTTTTTATGACTGAGTAGTTTTCCTCTGTGTGTGTGTGTGTGTGTGTGTGTGTGTGTGTGTGTGTGTGTGTGTGTGTGTTGTATACACACCACAACTTCTTTATCCAGTCATCTGTTGATGGACATTTAGGCTGCTTCCATGTCTTGGCTGTTGTAAATAGTGCTGCTGTGAACATTGGGGTGCATGTCTCTTTTCAAATTAGAGTTTTCTCTGTATATATGCCCAGGAGTGGGATTGCTGATCGTAGAGTAACTCTACTTTTAGTTTTTTGAGGAACCTCCATACTGTCTTCCACAACAGCTGCACCTGGTTACATTCCCAGCAGCAGTGCGGGAGGGCTCCCTTTTCTCCACAGCCTCTCCAGCATCTACCATTTGTGGACGTTTCAATGAGGGCCATTCTGACTGGTGTGAGGTGATACCACACTGTAGTTTTGATTTGCATTTCTCTGATAATCAGTGATATTGAGCATCTTTTCATGTGCCTGTTGGCCATCTGTACATCTGCATTGGAGAAATGTCTGTTTAGGTCTTCTGCCCATTTTTTGAGTGGGTTGTCTGGTTTTTTTCTTACTGAGTTGTATGAGCTGTTTGTATGTTCCAGAAGTTAAGCTCTTGTCAATCACATCATTTGTAAATCTTTTCTCCCAGTCCGTAGATTGTCTTTTTGTTTTGTTTATGGTTTCCTTTGCTGTGCAAAAGTTTATAAGTTTGATTAGGTCTCATTTGTTTATTTTTGGGGGGTGGGAGGTAGTAACTAGGATTATTTATTTATATATTAATTTATTTATTTTAATGGGGGTGCTGGGGATTGAACCCAGGACCTTCTGCATGCTAAGCATGTGCTCTACCACTGAGCTATACCCTCCCCCATTTGTTTATTTTTGCTTTTATTTCTGTTGCCTCAGTAGCCTGACCCAGGAAAACATTGCTACGATTTATGACCATCCACTCTTCATCCATCTTTCCATCCATCTTTCCATCCATCTTTTTATCCATCCATTCATCCACTCACCTCTCTGTCCATCTGTGCATCCATCCATCCATCCTTCCATCATCCACCCACCCACCCATCCAATGTGTACTGAGCACCAGAGTGCTGCGCTGAGTGCTGGGATGTGGGGATGGAGGGTGAGTGGTCCCCCATCTCTGGGAATTCACGATCCCCTGAGGAGCCAGACTTGTTCACAAACTGCTCTGAAATCATTTGAAACCATGAGGCCATCTGGGGTGAACTGATGCCTGGCAGGGGGAGTCCATTCAGCTTATGCTGCCAAGCCCAGCGTCTCCTTGCCTGTGGTTTCAACTGACGGGGAAGAAGGAAGAAAAGGAATGTGACAGAAGTAGGGTCCCCCTTGTAGGTGGGAGGGGATTAACCAAGTTAACGTCTGCAGAGCAGGGAGTACCATGTGCTCATATGTGCCGACTTTATTTTCATGTCACAGATGTCCCTCGATGTCCTGTCTCACAGCTGCCTCCTGCCCACCCTAGAGCCCTCCAGACCCAGGCACTCAGGACCCCAAACACACCTGCCGGGTCCCCCTACTGGGTTGCAGGCGCCCCTGACAGTCTGGGCTCCAGGCTCCAGCCCCTGAACCATGTAGTGAGAGTGACTGGCAGCTGTCACTCTGCCAGAACAGGACCCAGGGAAGAGGGCACTGGGGAGAGGTGTGGGTGGGGTGGAAAGGCAGCAGATAGGAGAGGAGCCCCCCTTTCTCGGGGCCATGGAGGAGGTGGGGAAGAGGGGGCACTGGGAAGATGTAAGTTAGTGAAGGTTCTAATCAATTATTTATCAGTTAATTGATCTCCAGAGGCTGCTGACAGCGCCCTCGCCCTCACCCGCGCCCCCCCACACTCTCCCCACCCCAGCTCTCCACCCTCCTGCTCTCCCGGGCTCCCTGCCCTGCCTCCCCCCATCCTGATCCTCAACATCCTGGAGCCCAGGTGCCCCTCCACCCCTGCACGAGGCACGAGGCTCCCGCCTCTCTGGCCCCTCTCCTCCCTCATCCTGAGCCCACCCCTTCTCCCTCGCAGCCCAGCCGGGAGCCAGGGACATGGTCTGCGCGTTGGCCGACTGGGTAATGGGGCTTCCCGGCTACTTGGGAGCAATGAGGCAGGACCCTCCAGCGAGGGGCGGGCCCCATGAGTGTGAGGGCGCGTGCGCGTGCGTGTTCCCCTCCTCTTGTCAGGAGTGTGAACACTGCCCCGGCTTCTGCAGAGGGAGGGAGGGGAGCTGGGGCTGTCATACAGAGGAGGAGGACAAGACCTGCTCATTCGGTGCCAAGAGTCCCCCAGGAGTGAGGGGTGTCGGCACCATGACGGCAGAGGCTGGCACCGGGGGGTTGGGGGGCAGGGCGGGGCTGGGCCCGGACTGAGACTTGGGGCCTCAGGCCTCCAGCTGGAAGGGAGATGGGCAGGCAGACGGTGCGCAGAGGCCAGGGCTGTCCAAGGCAGAACACCCAAGTCTTCTGCTCAATCTCCATTGCTCTCGTGTGGCCAGTCCCCCCTACTCTAACAGGTGGTTCAACATCTGGCTAGTTGAATTTGCTCTCCCTCTGGACATCAGACCCCCCACAAGGGCAAGGGCTATCCACTGGAGCCCCGAGCCTGGCCCCCCCAGCCTCCCGATAAATAGTTTGGGGTGAATAAACAGTAACCAGCTGAAGGAAGGGCAGAGAGCAAGCCGGTGTGCTCGCTGGAAGGAGCGCCTGTCTCGGGGGTAAGGTGGGCAGGATACAGACACTTAAGCATGCGGAGGTCAAAACATGCGGAGGCTGATGGGGGCCTCACATGAGGTCCTAGCCTCCGTAGGGCATCAGGAAAGCAGTGACAAGTCTCAGCCTGTCCACGTCTGTGCAAGGTCCTTCCACTCTGGGGGCTACTCCAGCAAGAGGAGGCACCTGTCCTTTAGGTGGTGGGGAAACTCTCTCCTGGGTTCACCCTCAGAAGGCCATTGGGTGCCTCACCTAGTCAGAGTGGCTGCTGTGAGCCTGCCCTCCGGTGTGTCTATGGTGAGGGACAGCGAGTGGGGAAAGCCAGCACCTGTTGCACCCCTGACACCACAAGGACCCCAGTCCCCCTCCTCCAGGGCTGTTCTTTATGACCCAGTATCAGTGGTTCTGGCTCTTCGCTGGAGGAAGTCTGGGGTGGGGTTGAGAATCTGTGATGCTGACCAGTTCCCAGGGGTGCCGATGCTTTGGGTCCTGGCTCCCCATTTGGAGAACCACTGTCCTGGGGCATTATTGGGCCCGACCAAGGGTCAGGGCTTCTAAGAGCCCCGGGGTGGTTGGGGTCAGGGTCAAGGGAGCATTTTCCCAGCAGGCCTTCCAGAGGACGGGGGGGATCTTTGGGACATCTCGGTGATCCTCAAGACAGAGGCCAGAACCCTGGGTGCCCCACTGACAGCACCTCACCAGGGGCCACCGTGGGGGCCGAGTTGTGCCAGGCTCCCTGTCTGCATGGTCCACTCCAGCTGTCTTCCCTGCAGGCTGTGAATCGTATTTCCTACACCTGCTTGACTGATGAGAAAACTGAGGCTTAGAAGTCCTTCTAAGGCAGGAGGAGGCGGGTGTGGCTGTAGCGGGTCGCCGGGTGGGGCGTCGTGGTGCTGATAGGATGCTCTGTCTGGACTGGACCCACGTCAGTCTCCTGGTGCAAAGGCTTCACGAGAAGTCACCGCTGGGGACACTAGGTAGAGGGTACCCGGGATCACGCCCAGATATTTCTTACAGCCGTGTGTGAGTCCACAGTTATCTCAAAATATTTCATTTTTTTTAATTAGGTAGGATTAAAAAGACAAGAACAATGCTTTGCTGTACTCGGGCCTGACAAGTTCACACAAGGGTGTCTCACCCCAGACCTGGGCACCCCTGCAGCCCTCTGAGCTGGTGCTCCCGGCTGAGGGTGCCCCGTCCTAGGGGGTCTGGAAAATGCTGCTGAAAGTACAGTGTCGAGACCACAGGGGCTTCTGGGGAGGGAGCAGTGTTGGGCCACAGCAGGGGTCTAACCAGCTTCGCGCTCTCCCTCCGCAGGGCAATCAGGACGCCACGGCTCCACCTGAAGCGATGGCCCAGCCCTACCCCCCAGCCCAGTACCCCCCTCCGCCACAGAACGGCATCCCCGCCGAGTACGCCCCGCCCCCGCCGCACCCCACGCCAGACTACTCGGGCCAGACCCCAGTCCCCCCGGAGCACGGCATGACCCTGTACACACCAGCACAGACCCACCCGGAGCAACCGAGCAGTGAGACCAGCACACAGCCCATTGCAGGGGCCCAGACAGTGCCGGTAAGGGCCCCCCAGCCTCAGAACTTCAGGGGGAGTGCCCGTGGGGAAGGGACCAGGGGGCTGTGTGTGGAGAGGCAGCCCCGTAGCGGGGGTCCCCCCACCCCTGGAAGGAGCTCCCAGCCTCCGAGCTCTTGACCATCCAACACCAAGGATCTTTCTGGTGAGCACCCCTACCCCCCGCTCCCCAGGCCGCAACTTCAGGCCAACTCTTGCCTCGTCTGGGAGATGGAGCGCTGTCCTCAGCCGTCAGCGACCTGTTTGTTAATGGGAAGTGAGAGAAATGGCGAGGCTGGCGGCCTGGGCTCGCATGGTGTCGTGGGGCGGGGGCGGGGGGCTGGCGGCAGCGAGGAGAGGCCCAGGCCCCAGAGCTGTCTCGGGTTGCAGGCATTCCTATCACTTCTAATCACTTGTAATCTACCTGCTTGGCTGCCCTCCAATCAGATAGCTTCAATTATGTGGTGGTAATGCAGCTCCAAGCAGAATATGCTGAGCCCGGCACTTCTCCGCGATTTCCTGATACCAAAGGCTCACGTCCAGGAGTGGCCGCCGCCCCAGCCCGACCTGGGGAAAGGTGGCCCCCCGGAGACCGGGCTGCTGCATCCCCCTCCCCGACCCCTCTGTCACGTTCTCTGTGGGCCCACTCCCGGCTGAGCTCTGGGGCTACGGGCTCTTCCAGCCGGCCACGCTGGCTCCATCCCAGTGCTGGCTGGCGGGCACGAGGCAGGAGGCCAGCACACCCTGCACCGCCCAGGAGCGGCACCATCCCAGCGGCCTTCCGATGGGTGCCAACCTCCGTGTGCCCCCTCGGCCCCCTAATCCAGCCTGGGTCCCAGATATTGCATGGATCCCCATCTCACCTCCCCTCGCCACGTGGGCAGGATCATCCAAACTCTCTGGAGAGGGAGCCCACCCAAGCTGCCCCCTGGGGTTGGACCGGACCCTCGTCTGGGGCCCAGCCAGTGCCCTTCTGCCTGCTCGGAGCGCTGCCCAGCCTGAGTCTGGGCCAAGCCATCAGATTTTCAATTCTCCCGGCGTCCCTGGTGCGAGGTGTCTGCCGTAGACACCCCCAGGTTTCCACCGACGGGAAAGGCAAGGCCACGGGCCTTAGAACTTCCTGGATGCTGCCACTTCTGCTACCTCTCATTTCTCAAATCACGACCCGTGTGTGCTCAGAAAAGAGAGAGGGGAAGGCGGGAGCCGGGGGCCTCACTGTGAACGGTCCGCCACCAGCCGGCCGGTCTCTTTGGGATGGACAACGGCAGACGGGGTGTGTCTGGACGAACCTCCTGCCACCTCCCTGTGAACAACAGCTGAGCCCCAGGGGTTCGCCCTGGACGCAGACCCAGCAGATGAGCAGACTCGCAATCAACGCCAAGGCCAACAGCTGACACCCCCGCGGCAGGAACAGAGGCCTCCCACTGGCAAACACAAAGGCGGGGGCCTTCTTGTGCCATGCGGGCGCTGAGCCAGCACTGGGGGCGCTCGGGAGGAAGACCCGCCCCTGCCCTGCGGGGGCCGTCACTTCCCACAGGGCAGGGGCGGAAGAGCGGACGGGGTCAGTGCTGACCTCCGCCCCGTGCCTGCGAGAGTCCACGGCCCCGGAGAGGACCCAGGTCTCCCGGAGGGAATCCAACCAAGAGGCCGGAGTCTCCCTGCCCCGCCGAGCGCCTCCCAGGAAAGCACCTGGGCCAGAGAGCCCCCCGGCCTGAGGACCTTCCTTTTCTCTGGCGGGCTGGGGTTTCTTCAGTCCTGTGAGGGGGTCCGGATCTGCTGCTCTTCTGTCGGGATACAGAGACGGAGGCCCCGCAGGTGGAAGTTACTGGGTTACCAGGTGACCTCGAGGACACCCAGAGCCACACAGCAGACTCGGGCCGCCACTAGAGGGCGTGAGTGCTCTGACCCGGAGTGTTCCTTCAAGCAGAGGCCTTCCACCTTAGGGCGGCTCTCAGATTCCCGGAGCCACCTCTACCTAGACAAACTCCTGGTACTCCGAGCCAGCAGGCAGTGCGGACTCCCAGCTTCGGCCCAGACCTGCCCTCTCCTGGCTGACGAGTCCATTTGTCATCATAGCGCCAACTACGTTCCTCTGTCAGAAGGCACCCGCCCCACTGTGCAGGGCCCCCTGGGGTAAGGGATGGGGAGCCCACCTCCCGGGAGCACGCAAACACTCAGGGTCCCGCAGGTCCCCGGCAGGGGTCCTCCCCACCCAGCTGTCCACCCTGCAGTCGTGGGACGTCCTCTCAGAAACTCCTGCCCCTGTCCCGCAGCGTCCTCTGGGGCCACCTCATCTTTGCGCCGGGGGCCTCGCAGGCCCTGCCCCGTGGCTGTGTGTCCTCCCCCACCGGCAAGTGCTGCAGCATCAGAAGCTCCACCTGAAGCAGTGGCCTTCGGCCCCCTGCGTTCTTGGCCCCGGGGGCTTAAGAAAAGGGAAAGGAGCTGGCCCTTGTGGGAGCGCACCAGCCCAGGGTGAGCCTCAGCCGGGTGCCGCCCCCACGCAGGCGGGCTGTGAGCAGGCAGCGCGGCCCAGCAGAGAGTTCCCGGAGCACAGCGCCCTGCAGAGTCCAGAGCGGACGCACAGCTCCGCCTGAGGTTCTGAAGAAGACTTGGTGCGTGGATGGCTCGAGGCCGCATGCAGAGAACGCCTCCTGCAAAGGCCGGATCGCTGCCCACCAGGGGTGAACCACGTCCCGGCATGAGTGCCCGGGAGGTCTTGGAGGACCAAAGGTGAGGGGAGATGGGGCCGCAGAGAAGGGGCCTTTCCAAGAGCTGCTTCCTCCTGTGTGCCATCAGCCAGCCTGGCTCCATCCCCGTGATGGCCACCGGGGCCTGACCTGCTGCCTGAGGCCCCACTGGCCCTCCTGGCCCCTGCCCGGGGCCCTCTAGCCTCTCCCTGTGCTGGGCTTGGGGAGGCCCAGGCGAGGATGCAGAATGCGAGGGTGGGAGATACACCGCCCCACCTACCAGGGGCTGGGCTCCTGCCTTGAAAGGGGTGGGGGCCCCTGATGGCGAAGGCGACACAGATGGGGGGACACTGGAAGCAGAGCCACGGAGAGCAGTTGTGGGGGAGGCGTGTTGCTGCTGCTGTTTCTCTTCCCCCCACGTTTGAGAACGAAAGGCAGAGATGGCTTTAAGAAAAGGAAAAGGGAACTCAGGTCCCTTGGAAGGCGGCGCAGGGCTGCCTGGGCCTCCGCGATAAACATGGAAAGGCCTCTGTCTCCCCTTGGGCAGCCAGTGCTCCGGTTCCCTCTGGGCTTCTCCACACGTCTCACAATTTCACAGTCACTGAACCCGTTTATCTGCCTCTGTCCGCAGCTGCGTGTGGGCGCAAGGGGGCTCCTTGCTTACTTGTGCCCTGCCCCCATCACCCCATTTCTCCCACCTCACTCTCAGCTACTCCCCTAAGGGCCTTTGGGGTGGGATGCAGAGGCAGGAGACCCTGGACCTTAGAGACACACAGTGGGCTCAGTCCTGCTACTGGCAGGGCAGAAAGGACATCCCAGCCCGGCCCCAGATGCCCCAGCTTCGTCAGTGCCCCCCACCCCACCCAGGGCTCTCCATCTCCTGTGTGTGAGCTGGGCCATTCCCATTGCCAGGTTGCGCTGATTGCTGCCCTCTGCTGACCCAAAGTCAGCATTGCATGCCCTCTCCCACTAGTTTCCCAACTCCGGGTGAGTCCATTAGTCACTTGTAGCCAGGGAGCAGAGGGCACAGGTGTGTGGAGTGCATGAGGTGGGGGTGTGTGACGGGGCACTGGGCGCGCCTTGACCACTGCAAGGGGAGAGCCACAGCCTGTTCTAGCCAGAGAGCAGGGCTCAGACCTCTGAAGGATCAGCAGACGCACGACCGGTTCTGCTTTGATTCAGGGGCTGGGACGGGCGGTCAGGAGGTCAAGCACAGGCCTGCTTGCTGCCTGGGACAGAAAGAGCAGGACAACTGGGGACGGGGCTGGGCTGTTGGGCATCTCCAGGTCCTGGGTTTGGGGGAAAGACCCCCCAAGCGTCCCCAAAAAGTTCAGAGGCTTTGCCCATCAAGAGCGAGGGCCTGTGCCGGCCAGACCGGGACTCTCGGAGACCTGCCACCCGACTCCCCCCACACCAGCTGCTCCTCCACAGACACCTCCCTGCTGAAGGTGTGCTCCTGGGAGTGGGGGGCTGGCACCTGGTGAACCCCCAGGCACAGGCACAGGATCACCGCAGCCCCACACTGGGGCTCAGAGAACACTCGCTCCTCAGAACCGCGCCTGCCTCATGTGGAACGGCCAACCTGCTGCGCCCAAGGTCACATGTGTCCCCAGACGCATGAGAAGAGGGTGACTTCAAACCCACGCTTGGGAGTGTGCGCCCTGTGCTTCCCCTCAACTGGAAGCAGAGCTGAGTCTAAGGGACCTTCAAACAAGGTGCCCCTACCCCTGCAGACCCCCTCCCAGCTAGCCGCCCGGAGGGATGTGAGCCCAGGAGCTGCTGACACCCCTCCCCTCTCCTGCAGCACCTGCTGCCTGGGGCCTGGGCAGAGGCCTCCTGTCTGAGCGCAGGAGTTGTGGGAGCGGCCCTGTTCTTCCAGAAAGGGTGACTGGGGCAGCCATCAAGGGCAGCCACTCAGGAGCCCAGAGCCAGACCTCTGGCCCCTGGCTACAGCTCAGCCTTGGCGAGGCCCCACCCCTCGGGCTCCGTCTCCTCCGCCACAGCGCAAAGCTCGGACACAGGGACCTGCTCCCCGTCCTGCCTCCGGGAGGCTTGTGGTACCTACCGGTCAGCGCTCCTTTAGTGGACAGACACCCACCTGGAGCAAAGGGCAGTTCCTGACAGCCAGTAGGAAGTGGTATCTGGCGTCTCTCCTCTTGGGCATCCTCAAGGTGTTTGCGTCCCAGCCTCTCACCGCCGGCCAGCTGCCTCTGCTCCTCCAGCCACATGGGAGACCATGGCCACTGGGACCACCATTTGTGCAAAGTCCAGCCCAAGCCTGGGGACCCCGCCCTCCCGCCTTGGCTCTCTCCAGGCGTATCAGACAGCCAGGCCCCTGAGGCCTTCATCTGGGGTCCTGTCCCAGAAGCAGACTCCCAGACAAAGGTTCAAGTCCAAGAAGTATATTGGGGAGGTGACCTCAGAAAACCTGGGAGGGGTGTCGGGACTTGAGGTAGAAAAGGGAAAGAAGCAATAAAAGCTGCATCTCGGCCCGTTATCCCCACGGGGAGGGGAGGGGGGCACTGGGTCAGAGGAGCCCCCAGAGGAGCCCAGCGGGAGGGAGCCGGCGTCTGTCCACCTGCCCTGTCTGTCACCAGCTCTGCTCCCGGACACTAACCACAGGCGCCAGCCCGCAGGTCATGATTACCAGGACCACCAGGCCCCTTGGTCAGTCCTCCCCGCAGTCAGCCCGGATGAGCCTGTCTTTGGCCCTAATGAGTCAGGAACCGACAAGGCTGAAGGCCAGCCTGGCTGTGAGCTGGGGGCCTGTCCCTTCTGAAGTCCCTTGGGAGACCCTTTGCACTCGCTGCCCAGAGGGCCTGCTCACCGCACGCGCCACGTCCGGGGCCTCTTCACAGCCTTGACCTCCTGGGGAGCTGGTGGGAAGGGGGGCCTTGCTTTGTGGCAGCTGTGTTTCCTGAGACCCAGGTCTTTGGGAGCCCCTTTGTTGACCAACATTCGGGTCTAAAACAAGGACCAGTTCTAAAGGCCTGGATGTGGCCACTGCCATGCCTTTGAAGACACGAAGCCCCAGAGCAGGGCCAAAATAAGAGGCAGCCCCGAGGTGGCCTCCGTGACGGGCGGCCACTACAGATGTGTGTGCCTGGGGATGGGCTCTGGGATCCATCCAGTTTCTCACCTGGCCTGGAAACCAGAACGGTGCCCGTGCTCCCAAGAGTCGCGCTGTCAGGGGAGGGGTACACGCATGGCCGCAAGAACCGCAATAGCCAAGGGACTGAGGTCAGACCTCTGTGGCCAGGCCAAGCCGCCGGTGGTGGGGGGAGAGCGCAGTGGGCTGGGGAGGCCTTGCCCTGCGGTGGCGTCCTGAGCACAGCTCGGGCAAAGGCTCCGAGGTGGGGCCCCTGAGCCTCTGAGGTTGAGGTCCTGCTGCTCTGAATCTTGAGCGAATCACCCCCCCGGATTCCCTCGAGGATCCCGGCCCCAGGATAGGGGAGTCCAGGAGGCTTGGGGAAGATCTGGTCTTTAGAGCCTCCCCTGCTACGGGATGGGAGCTGAAGGGGTCCTTCCCCACAGCAGACAGACGAGGCGGCACAGACGGACAGCCAGCCGCTCCACCCCTCCGACCCCACAGAGAAGCAGCAGCCCAAGCGGCTACACGTCTCCAACATCCCCTTCCGGTTCAGGGACCCCGACCTGCGGCAAATGTTCGGGGTGAGTGTGTGCGGTCCCCTCCATCTGCGCCCCCCACCCGTCCCCACCCTGCCCCTAGCACGGAGCCAGGGGGTCAGAGCAGCTCCCAGGGTTTCCGGCCTCCCACTGCCCTCCAGGTCCAGCCCCTCCCTGACCCGAGCTGGGAGGTGGGAGGGCCCAGGAAGGACACAGGCTCAGGTGGAGGGATCTGTGTGGCTACCACCCCCAGCCCCCAGGCAGAAATCCACCCACCACCCTCACCACCTGTCCTCAGGGCTCATAGAGTCCCCTCAGGCTCTGGGCCAGTGCAGGCAGGTTATCACTCTGCTGGCCCGTCCTTCTGACCCCCGTACCCCCAGAGAGCACCTGGAGGGGCAGCCCAGCCTCCTGGCCTCACACCCAGCAGCCCCTGCCTGTCCTGTGTGCTGGGCGCCAGGCACTCAACCTCTCCGGCCCCGCCTCCTCCAGGCTGTGGGTGGGACGACAGAGAACACAGGGTGGGAAGCAAGTTCGCGTTCCCATCCTGGATTCTCCAGGCTGTTCCTAGATTTCTCTGTAGGACTCCAGCTGGTTGCAGGGTTACTGTGACAACCTGCAGGGCTGCCCAGCGGGTGGGTGAGGGGGCAGCAGCCTGGGTTCAGCCCCGCACCCAGGCCCCCAGCCTGCTCTGGCCCGTGTTTCTTCCCTCCCCCCATGCTGCTTCTGCCCCAGACTCTCCACCTGTCTGTCCTATGCCCCCTCTCCACTTCTGCCCCAAGTCAGGCAGGCCCTGTCCCCTGAACCCCAGCCCTGCCCTCGGGTCACCCCTCAGCCCAAACAGGAATTGTCAGGCACAGGGGAGGTGGCCTCGGGTGGACCCTGCCCCCACACCTGCCCTTGCCCCATATATCCACTCCCCTTCCTGGGGGCCAGACCCCACTGGATCTGACCCAGTGGAGTGCAGGCAGGATTTAGAATCATCAGAAGATGAGGGCTTCTGCCCCTTCTTGGGCCTGGGCCTGGGCAGCTGCCAAGCCCCTCTGAGCCTGGGGCCCCTACTTAAGCCAGTGCTGTCACTAGATCGGTCCGCTTGGACACCCGTCTGGTCCTCTCATCCTGGGCCTCAGCACACTGGGTCCCCACAGGCGCCCACCAGCTCTTCGCCCGGCCCCACAGTGGGGGTGCACCGGCCTCCCTCTCTGGTGCTCGGCAGGGCTGGTACTGCCTCGCTGTCTGGCTCCATGTGACTCACTTCCCCCGTGTCACCCACCTCCTGAATGTTACGGGGTGAAGGCAAAACCCATCAACTGTGTGCCCTGGAGGCCTCAGGTCCTCGACTGGCATTTTAGGGGACCTGGTTCACAGGTTCCCGGTCTCACCGGCCAGTAAGGGAGACAGGGCTGCCCCTTGGGGATTCTGGGCCAGGGATGGGGCAGGTAAGGGGCAGCCAGAGCGTCTGGGCCCAGCCAAGTCATAATGTTGTGGTCGGGCAGAGCGGCCTGGGTCACTGCCCTCTGCACCCCACAGCCCAGCCCCAAACAGCACAGACGGCAGGCAGCACGGGGTCCCTGCCAGGCACTTTGTCTCTTCCAGGGGCTCCTCTCCCCCTCAGCATCCCACCTTTTAAGAAGGGCTTATCCAGAGCCCTGTACCTGTTGTAGGTGAAGCAGGGCTGGCTGTCAGCAATTTGTGGCAAAGTTCCAGCAGGGAGTGGAGAGGAACACTGGTGACACTGCAGATGGGGCCAGTGTCCTGGCAGGAAAAGCTCTCTGCACCAGAAGATGGAGAGGGGTGTCCCGGCCCCCCCACCCTGCCAGGTTACACCAAGAGCCCCTCCTCATCCCTGCAGGAGGCAGAACGGGGGCCCAGGGCAGAGGACCAGATGCGAGCAGTTAGCAAGGGTCCCGTGGGAGCAGGCAAGCCAGGCCGGCTGTCTTAACCCACCCTCACCTGTCTCCCCCACCCCCGTCTCTGTCTCTGCAGCAATTCGGAAAAATTTTAGACGTGGAGATCATTTTTAACGAGCGGGGCTCCAAGGTGGGTGCCACCCAGAGGCCGCCACCATTACAGCGCCGGCTGTAGGTCCCGCCAGGCTAACGTGTGAAATGTGCGTTTCCGTCCTGGAGAGCTTCGAGCCTGAGGACCCCTGAGCGACACGGGTGCTTGTACTCCCCGCTCCTCCGCCCGCCCCCCCTCCACCCCTCCCGCTGTCTCTGTTGTTGCCGCCGCTGCGTTGCTGCCTCCTCTCCATGCTGCCCGGACCTCTCTGTCTGCACTTGGAACCCCAGCCCCTAGGCCTGGGTCCCCAGCCTCCCCCAGGGCCGCTGGCCTCCCTGGAGCTGCCTGGAGGCTTGGGGGAGGGCCTGCAGGGGGCAGGTGGGAGGGTGCTCCCTGCTCCTGGATGGGAAGACCCCCTCGGGGCTCCTGGGGTGTAGATGGGTGGGGCTGCCCACCCCAGGTCCAGAAGCCCAGCCGGGGTTACGGCAACAATCCTGGTCCCTGGTCAGGTCAGCGTCTCTTTTATTGCTTTGGCCTGTCCCCTTGGGTGCCAGGCGGTCAGTTCAGGCCAGCTTAGGCCAGGCCAGCGGCTGCCCCCACCTGGGGCCTCACCCCTCCTGGGCATCCTGCCGGTGGCACCAGGACTGACCTCTGGGCTGCCTGAGTCTCTCCTTCAACTCACCTGACTCAACCCCTCTCTCTCTCTCTCTCTCCCTCCTCCCCCCATTGTCCTGCCCCCTCCCACCCCCCCACGCCTCCTTTTTTTTCCTTTTTCTCATCCTATGTCTTTCTCTCCGTGTCTGTCCTTCTCCGCTCACAGGGTTTTGGGTTTGTAACTTTTGAAACTAGCTCAGATGCTGACCGAGCCCGGGAGAAGCTGAATGGGACGATCGTAGAGGGACGGAAAATTGAGGTGCTCAGATAAGTGTGCCGCGGCAGGGACGCCCTTGAGAACTGCCTCCGGTCACCCCGGGCCCCCGCCCTCCCCGCCGATGCCCTGCAGATGGCCCGGCCGGTCCTGGTGGCAGGGCCCCACTGAGGCAGGGCCGAGCACACCACCTGCTACCCACCCCTTGTGGGTCTAGACCTCAGACTCACCCAAGGGCCCTCACCCTGCCCCCTCCCTCTCCTTCCTGGAACAGCCCCCCTCCCAAGCTCGGGCTCATCCAGACGTTGGGAGGAGCCCCGGAAGTCATGTGTTTGAGGCTTGGCAGCTCCAAGGACCTCAGCCAGCCACGTCTGTCCCCTAGTTGGGAGGGGTTCATTAGTTCCCCGGCCCCCTCACCAAGGAGCCACAGCTGCCCAGGTCTCCCCCTGCCCACACTGCCCCCGTCTGCAGTCTGCCTCTGGTCTTCATCCCCCAGAGGGTCGGCAGCAATAAGCGGCCAGGGCCTAGAAAGGGAGCCAGCCCAGAGGAGCAGAAGGGAGAGGAGGCGAGGGGGCCCCCTGCCCTGCCCCGGGGGCTGCGTGTGCCCACTCAGGGCTGTGGCTCTGGTTCTGGGAGCTGGGCTTCCCGAACAGGCAGGGCAGCGAGGGCGGCCCGAGAAGGGAGGGGTCTTCCCATGGGAAGGGCGGTGGGAGGGCTTGAGGGGTGTTTCCAGGAGGGGAGGGGGTCCTGGAGGCGCTGACCTCGGCCAGGCTCCCGCCCAGCGCCCAGGGGCACAAGAGGCTGCGGCCCACCTGGACATGGGGGAGGCGGCGCGACCCAGACCCCTTCCCCGAGTTCCACACCTGCCCGGTTCTCTGCTCCCTCTGCAGAGGCCCTCCTCCTCCTCCCTCCTCCGTCCCACCCTGGCCCTCTGGGCAGGCTGACCGGAGGCTTAGATGTCTGGACAGTAGGACCCACCACCTTGGTGCCCACCTGCCCCCTCCCCATCAGCCTTGTCCCCACAGGCACCTGTGCCCCCTGAGAAAGGTCTCTGCTGGCCTCGAGGGGAAGGGGTGCTACCCCCCCAGGGAGGGGTGGCCACACTAGCGCCCACCACTAGGAGCACCTCGGCAGCCACTGGGCAGAGGCGTCTTGGGGACCGGTCTGTTAGCTGGGCTAGGAGCACTTTGTGCAGAGTCCGCCAGCCACTTGGGGTGCCAGAGAGTGGCTGGGGCTCGGTTTGTGGGAACAGCCATGTGAAGGGCAAGAGCCAGGGGCTGGACGTGGTGCCTGAGCCGGGGGCCAGGGCCTGGGCCAAGCGGGGCACCGGCCAGTGCTGGGAGCAGTGGTGGCCCGGGATCCCGGGAAGGGGAGCAGCATGGGGAAGAGAGGAGGCCAAGGAGGAGGGCAGGCCGTGGTGGGAGTCCAGGCTGGTGGCAGAGGCTGTCCCATGCCTCCTCCTGGGTGCCCCGGGGCCTCCTCCCCAGCCCCCAGCCCCCTCCCAGGTGGCCACGGAGAGTTCAGAGCAGGACTGGGGCAGCCAGTGGCCCACAAGCTAATGCTCCCCTCAGCCTCTCCCTCCCTCTCTCCGGGCAGGTCAATAATGCCACAGCACGAGTCATGACCAACAAGAAGACTGCGAACCCCTACACCAATGGTAAGGGGCCCAGGGGAGGCTACAGGGCCGCCGGCGGGGGTGGGAGCAGGAAGACCCCAGAATGCTGGAGGCTGGCCTCCCTGGATGCTGAATGGCCCTCGGGTCCCAGCTCTGCCACCATCAGAAGGCGATGGGTCAGCGAGGCAGGAGGAGAGCTGGGCCCCGCTGCCACCTACACTCCCACAGCTGGTGAAACCCCCCTCCCCCCATATCGAGCACAGCACCCAGAGGCCTCGGATGGGCTTCAGGCGCAGGGGGACAGTGGCCACTTCCTGGATTGTTCCTTCTTTTCTAGGCACTGAGGGAGGCCTGGGCTAGAGGCACTCAGTATTTAACGAGCATGATGACAATTAAAGGGACAGTCCCACCCCCCCACCCCCAGGCCTTGGAAACACTGGAAGGTGGAGGCCCCGCTGGTCAGTAATGTGCGTCAGCTGAGCGGTCTAGCGTGCGCACGCTTGGCACCTGACCGTATGCAGAGACGGCCGGTTGTGAAGACAAAACTGCTGGTGCTAAACGCTGGCTGTGGCGAGCAGTGGAGGGGCCGCTCTCGGCCGCCACGTGCCTTAACTCCGCCAGGTGAGGGAACTGGCTTGAGCGTAGCCGGCAACACGCCGGGGCCTCCTGAGCCCCTTCCCCTTGGGAGGGAGCAGCAGCCCTGCTCGGTCAGGACGCACCTCCTGCCAGGGCGCGGGCTTTGCTTTCCCACCCCCAGCGGGGACGGAGTGGACTGAGCCGCCCCCAGCCTCTTCCCTGTCTGGTCAGACGCACGTGGAGCCAGCGACGAGCCAGCATGGAAAGCCTGGGGCGGGACAGTGAGCGGATCTGTCTCCTGACCTGCCAGCTGGGCCTCCCTGTCTGACCTCCTAGGGCAGGGCTAGGGCTCCGGCCCGTCCCTGTTTAGACTAGATTGTCACTCCCATCCTGCTTTTTTGAGGACTGTCAGAGCTCAAGTTCTTTCTGAAAATCTGGGGGTCCCTGCTTTGCACCTGTCTGCAGCGCATGCTGGGGGTGACTTCTGTGACCTGGTGCTTGGCACAGGAAAGGAAGAGGTAGACATTTTGACAGGGTCAGGGTGATCATGAGGGCTGCCCACTCCTCTCCCGAGAGCCACGCGCCCCTGCTTTCTGGGTGAACATAGGATTCAGAAGGGAATCCATCCCTGAACAACCGCATTCTTAGCGGGGAATGGGCACGGAACCCATGCCGGTTGAACGGCAGGGAGTCTGGGGAGGGGGATTTGAAAAGAATCAAGACATCACTCTGCTCATTTCTGCAGCAACAACCATTTCATTTAAACATCTTCACTGGCCTGAGAGAGAGCAACCAGGGCTGCAGTGGGCTGGCCCTGGGCCCCCTGCAGGTGGCAGTGAAGCCGAGCTCATGGGCTTTGGTGACTAAAGGTGCAGCTTGACTTTGTGAACGCTCCAGAGGGCTCAGATTCATCAGTCAGTCTAGGGGCAGAAGTTTCTGCTGCAGGAAACAAGCTCACAGGTGTGACTAGGTGTTACTATTTGCCAAAGAAACAAAGGACCCACCCAGATGGGTCTCAGGCTGCCTCTGTCATGTGGGGTCCCAGGTGGTTTCACGGGGCCAGAACAACTGGCGGATGCACCTAGGATTCCAGAAGTGGCAGAGAGAGGTGCCAGGGCCATCAGAGGCGGAAGTGCACCCTCTCAGGCTGGACCCAGGAGGGCTGCTGGACGGAACTGGGTCATTGCCTCCAGGACTCTGTTCCATCACGGATTTTCACTCAGAAGACTCAGTTCTTGGGACTGGAGCCTTTCCTCCCTCCTGACCTGGCATTTATAGAAGATCACAGAGGCCCAGCAGTAACATTCAGCACAGACATCTGGGCTGCTTGTGGGATAGTGGACCAGGGATGTGAGGCAGCACACAGTCTCCTCTCCAGTGTGGAGAAGCGCCCCGGGAGGAGCAAGGCCCCAGAAACTCCATCCTGGACGCCTCCCAGCCACCAGCCACATGCCCAGTAGTGGGGCTGTTAGAATCTGGGTTTGGGGATCACAGCTGGATCCTCACACACTGAAAAGGGACACAGAGCTGGGCCTGGGGTGGGCTGCAGGGATGAGACCCGGGGAAGCTGAGGGGCCAGGGCTGGGCCTGATCAAATGAGCCCACCCGCCTTCACTCCCTGACCACTTGGGGCTCAGCCAGCTGGTTTCCACCCCCAGAGCCACAGGTGGGAGCAGGACTTTGCCCTTGCACCTGGGTCCCTCGTGGGAGAGGAAGACCAGCCTTGGAGCAGCCGTCCCACCTGCAGAGAAGGGGAGGCTGGGGGTCAGCGAATGGCCAGGACCCTGGGTCTAGAATCCCACTGCTGGTTTGACTCTGGCTGGAATCTGGCTCTGCCACTCATCGGCCCTGTGATTCGAGGCTGCTATGCCTCCCTGAGCCTCTATTTGCTCCCCTGTAAAATGAGAGGGCACAACATCTACCTCGGTGGTGGGTCTAGAACATGCGGTAAAGTGCTCTGGAAATGCCAGCTGTCTTCCTCATTCCTCCGAATCCCAAGGCCCTTCCTCCCCACCTCCTCCCAGGGCAGCCCTCCCACCAGCTGCTTTGGGGAAAGACAGACACAGGATAGTGAGAGCAGGACTCAACACAGGGAAAGGGAGCCCCTCAGGAGCTCCGTCAGCCCCAGATGGATGGACAGGAGGTGGAAGAGGTGGCCGGCTAAGGCCACGCACTTGCTGGCAGCCCTGACCCACCTGGAAGGCAGCCAGGCGCCACACAAGACAGCTCCCACCTTTGGGCTGTCAGACGCTAAAGCATGCAGGCCACCAGCACCCCCATCCCAACTGGGGGTCTGCAGTGCGTCCCACCTTCCTTCCTAGTGCTCTTCTGTAGTCAGTGCAGACCCCAAGCTGCTGGGGCTGGTGCCCTGGGGCAGGGGAAGCCCCTGGGCAGGCTAGGGAAGAGTGCAATTTGAAAAGAATCAAGACACCAGATGATGGGGGGAGTGGCTGGGTCCCTGTTCATTAGGGAGCAGAGGGCCCTCGGCCACTGCGGCTGCAGCTTCCCAAGCGGGGCCCAGGGTCTGTTCTCCTGTCTCATCCATCCACCCTGACTGCCGAGGGAGGGGTCCCGCTGGTCCTCCGCAGCGGCCACGCCCTCAGAATGTCCCCATGGGGCTCAGCCTGCAGTCTCTGGGGGTCCCAGGCATAGCGTGAGGTGGGGAGAGACTGGGGAAGACTGATTGGTTTCTTTGCTTCTCTTCTAGGCTGGAAGCTAAACCCGGTGGTAGGCGCAGTCTACGGGCCTGAATTCTATGCAGGTAAAGTTGAGCAGCGCAGCGGGGCTGGGGCGAGCCTGGCCGGGTGTTGGGCCGTCAACGGCCAGGTCGTCCTGGGTGGGAGGCCCTGGCCTAGGGAGACGCGGCCAGGGGCGTGGCTAGGCAGGCACGTAGTCGGGTGGGTGTGGCAGGTAGAGGCGTGGTCGGGCGTGGGCGTGGCCAGGCGGGTGTGGCCAGGCAGGAGGCGTGGTTGGTAGGGCGTGTCTCGTGAGGCTGCGGTCAGGCTCCAGCCCTCCTGCTTGCCCTCCTTTCAAGCATTCCCTCTCACCCTGTCTCCTTTCGGGGCCCCTTTTCCTGCAGTGACGGGGTTCCCCTACCCCACCACCGGCACAGCCGTTGCCTACAGGGGCGCGCACCTACGGGGCCGGGGCCGGGCCGTGTATAATACGTTTCGGGCTGCGCCGCCTCCGCCCCCCATCCCGACTTACGGAGCGTGAGTACCTGGGGGGCACAGGGAGGGAGGCTTGGAGAAAGGCCCAGGGGCGTGGGGAGGGAGGCCTGGGGCAGCCAGAGGGGCTAGGCAGCCTTCCCAGAACTGCGGGGGGAGCTGGGGAACCCCAACCTTCACCCTGCAGTCACCTCCATTTCAGTACCCCCACCTCCACCCTGCCACGGGATCCCAGGGTCACTGGCATGCGGGGGACGTTTCCACCCCAGGACCTCGTCCCATGCTTTCATGGGTCGTGGTCGGCCCTGGAGCTCAGTGGACCTTCTCTAAGCCCTCCCTGGTCCATTCCCTGGAGTCCAGTGCCCTTGACCCCTGATGGCGGGACAGCGGCGTGGGGTGGAGCTGGGGGGGGTAAGCAAGGTGGGCCTGTGGGCCCCTGGGTTTGTGGGAGAAAGGAGCTGACCAGCAAGGGTGTTACTTTATTGTTATACCGAAACAGGGCCCTGGAGCAAACGCTTGTTAAAATGCCAGTCCCGTGGGCAGGGACGGCACCCTGCCCCCTCCCTGCTCAGCAGACTCCGGAGCCGGCCTACCCCGCCTCTCCAGCGTTCCCACCACTTTCTTGTCCGTTTGCTTCCAGGGTCGTGTATCAGGATGGCTTTTATGGTGCTGAGATTTATGTAAGTGCAGCCCCCAGGAGGGGGAGGGTGGAATCAGGCGTTTCATGTGTGTCAGTGAACAGTCAGCGTCTCCTCTCCCTGCCCCCCCACCCCCTCCCATCCTGGGAACCCAAGAGGGTGACCTCAGCACAGTGCGAAACCTGGCTTATTGGTGCTTGGGTGGGAGCAATAATAGAGCCCCCAGAAGCTGGATGAGCCAGGCACGTCGTCATTTCACAAGGTGCTGTGATTTCACAAGGTGCTGTGACGGGGGCAGTAGGTGACTCCTTCATCTCCCTAACCACATCGGGGTCACTGAATGAGTCCCCGAGGGCACCCCTTGTCCATTGCAAAGGCCCAGAGAGAGACTAAGAGGCAGGGGCTCCAGGGCGGACCCCTTGATGAGTCCTGTCTCTTCTCTCTCCCTTCGTGGGGCGGCACTCACCACCTCCTCTAGCTCGGAGCCCTGCGGACAACCCCCACCCCACACAAGGCCTCACTTCCATCCTGGGCGGTCACCTGTAATTCAACGAGCCGTTCCTGCCAGGGCTGAGACGTGGTCTGAGTTAATGCCCTTTGCACCTGACCCGTCCCAGGGTCCAGGGCAGCATCCGTGGCTTCGCCAGCATCAAAGTCAGGGGCGCAGCTGGCCTGGCGGCAGGCCTCTGAGCACCTCCTTTGTGTCCAGGCTTTGAACACAGTGAGATGTGTAATTGGCGCGCACCCGTGTGTGCCGAGTGCACAAATGGACGCACGAATGAATGAATGAATGGTGAATGGACACATGCCAGTTGATAGTCTGCAGCCCCCAGACCTCCACTAGACCAGAAGCCAGGAGCTCCCAGGCCTTCACCAGTTACCCCTCGCTTGGCCATAGTGCGGGTTGAAAGGCTGTATCTGCCCCACTAAGCCTGTGTGCCGTGTCCCCCCCACACTGCAGGGAGGCTATGCCGCCTACAGATACGCTCAGCCAGCAGCAGCAGCGGCGGCCGCCTACAGCGACAGGTACCTGCAGGGGTGGAGAGCGGGGCGGGGAGAGCGGGGCAGGGAGAGCGGGGCAGGGGCGCGGAGGAGTGGACGGTCCATAGGGCTGGGTTCAGATAGACAGGAAGCCTTACCCCCAGCTCAGGACCTGGCGGTGCCTCCTCCTGGTGGACACAGGGCCTGAACAGAGGAGAGCAGGTGAGCTGGGAGACCCCAAGCCAGCAAGCCCTCTTCTGTAATCACTTCCTGCCTGCACGGCAGGGGAGGCCGTGGGACACCCCAGTTCTTGGGTAGCAGACAGCTCCTCAGATGCCCAACTTGGAGGCCTGACCTCCCTCCCCGTGCTCTGCAGGCCCCAAGTGAGAAGGGTTACTAGGGACCTCTGATTCTGCCGCTGGGCAGGCCTCTGACCCTTCTCGGCTCCCAGGTCTGAAACCCTTCAGCCTCGAGGAGGGGCAGAGGGGCGTGGTGTGAGCCACTCGGGGGCAGCAGCCTCTGCGGGCTGTGAGCACACCCAGAGGCCAGAAGGTGGTTCTTTTTTGTTTTGAGGGCAGGCCCTCAGTGGGGGTGGCGTGGCCTGGCCTTGCACCTTGCCCTGTGGGCACCCGGTCTGTTGGTCGCAGAGCTCTTGCGTGGGGAAGTATGCAGGCCCCTGTGCACGGTGCACGGTGCGCAGGCAGTGGGCGCTTCATGGAGGGCAGCCGTTGCTGTGGCCTGGGGACTGCCTGGCCCGCCCTCCCAGTGGCAGGGGGCGCCTTCGTCTCAGCCTCATGCTGCGTCCCGTGCCTGGGGGTTTTGTTAGGTGCACCGCCGGCCAGCACTCAGGGTCAGCACGTGCTGGATGTGATCCAAGGGTGGCCGGCTGTGTTCCCCACACTTCCCTCCCAACAGGCAGGAAGGAGGGAGGGGCCTTGGGGTGCCGTCTGGGAGGAAGCCGGAGACCTGCTGCCACCCCTCACCTGCTCCGTCACCTCTCACACCCACTCCGTGTGCTCCCCTCCCCAGTTACGGCAGAGTCTACGCGGCTGCTGACCCCTATCACCACACCATTGGCCCCGCGGCGACCTACAGCATTGGAACCATGGTAAGGAGGCTGGGGCCGGGCTGCCCCTGTGCCGACTGCGGTGAGAAGGGGACGCGGTCAGGCCCTTAGAGGAGTGACCCCAACGTCAGCCTGGTGCCTGGAAGGACCAAGGCCTGGGTTTGAGTTGTGGGGAGGACTTGCCTCTTTGCGCCCTCATGGAGTTAGAGGGAGACAGGTCTGCCCAGATGGCCAGCTGCCCAGTGATGACCACCAGTCGTCTGGGAAGCGTCCTGGTGTGGCTTTCTGGGCCCTGTAACTAAAATCAGTCCGGGCCCACCATTCCCCCCACCAGGAAAACCAGACCAGACCTCCCGGGCAGAGGCCCCCGGGCAGGCAGGGCTTCCGCTCTTCCTCGTGTGGGTGTGTCTGCGCCACGATCCCTCTGTGTCCTGTCACCCTTGCGTACCTTTCCTCACGTCAAGGTGGGAACAAGGCCTCCCCGCTGTTCCTCTCCCAGGCCCCTGCTCTGTGGCCCCTCAGTGCCTCCCGGCTGGGGCTGCAGGCCCTCTCCTGGGAAGTTGGGGCCTCTGCCCGCTAGTTTCGGGGGGTGCAGGGAGCACACTCCTGACGGGCTTGCTGAGGCCGGAGGGGTGTGTGTGTGTGTGTGTGTGTCCAGCTGTCAACACATACAGCCCAATTCACTTTCTACCCTGAGATCTGCTTCCAGCGGACACCAACCTCCCAGGCCCACCTGGTCCCCAGCCCCAGGGGGTGTTAATGTCGGTTTTTAGCTAGCTTGGCATCCAGCATCAAAGATGAAAACATTTTTGGGGGGCGTAAAGAGGGAGGAGGTTCAGAAATGACCTGGATTTTTTTTCTACCTCCCTTGGTTTTAATTACTGCTTCCTGATTTTTGTTTTGTTTTGTTTTGGGTTTTGGGTTTTTTGTTTTTTTTTTTAACGAGCCTCAGACATCCCAAGCAGCTTGCGGTGACTGCTGGGTGCCACTGGGCACAGGCGTCTAGGGGGCCACACCCACTCCCAGATGGAGGCCCTGAAGCTATGGCCTGCAGGCCCCTTGGCTCCAGGATCAGCCCGGCCCTCCACGCAGCTGCTAGCTAAAAGCTCTCATTAATTCTCAGAGGGTTCTCTCTTCTGTTTTGAGGTTTTGTTTTTTTTTTAAGATTTTTCCATTTTTTCCCCCCAACTTTTCTTCTTTGGCACTTGCCACTTCCTTCCTTTTCTGGAGAAATTGGTGGGTAGGGTGGGAGGTTCCGGTGCAGGCCTCCCCTAACCCAGGGGAGCTCAGGGGATGGGAGAGCGAGGGTGCCAAAGACCTGTCCTCCCCCGGCAGGATGGAGGAGGTGCAGGGACCCCAGAAGGCCCCTTGGAGCTGGATGTGCAGACACAGCCCCTCCTGGTGGAGCCAAAGGCCCAGGAACCCTGACGGGAGGCCCCTCCAGCCTCCCGGGTCTGGGTGTCTGGAGGGATGAGTCCCGTCCCCTGCAGCCCCACTGGGCGCTGAGGAGGCAGGGCTCACTCAGAACTCCCTCAGCCCCAGACGACCTAGCAAGGGGGGCAGGGAAGGGCCAGGCCTGAGCCAAGAGTGTGGCCCAGAGACATCTCAAACCCTGTTACCCAGAAACATGCCTGGTGGCCCCAGCATCCTCCTGGCCTCGAGACCACCATGTCCGAAATAGGCCCAGGGCCCCTCCTGCTTCCAAGACAGCACACAGCCATGCTCCCCGGGACAGACCAGAAGGGGGGCAGAAAACGGGATTAAGCGGTTTCTTTTTTTTTCCTTACTTTTTTTTTCTTTTTGCTTTTTCCCCCCTCCCAAAAGGCGGTACTGATTGGCTGTTTTTCATCTTTGATGTTGCAGGCTAGCCTCTGCCGAGGAGGGTACAGCCGCTTCACCCCCTACTAGCAAGAGGCCCAGCCCCTAACAGCATTCACACTGACTGCCTAGTACACACCAAACCCAGCAGTCCAAAACCAGGCACAGCCACCAGGAGGACAGTGCGCCCCCCCGGTCAGCGACACGCGCCGCTGACCTCCGCGACTCTAAGTCCATAGGTTTTACCTCTGGCCAGCTGGTCTCCCCCCACGATGGCGTGTGTGTCTTTGACCCTAGTCACCCCTGTATGTCTGAAACCTTGGTTCCTATTTTGACTTTGTTGACATTGTGTCCCCCCAAGCCATTTCAGGTACGGCATGCACAGAGTGGGAGGGGCTAGGCGGGGCCGGAGACCCCTCCCCGAGAAATAGCAATATTGCCCATCCCCTGGGCTACAGAAGACCCGGCCCTGCCTTCCCAGGAAGCCACCCCAGCCAGTCTGGGCCACAGCCCCAGTCCCTCCCCTGGGGTTCGGAGAGCGAGGGGCTCCCTCCTGCACCAGCTGTTGGGCTCCCAGCCTCGACAGTCCTCTCCCAACCGTCACCCGCCTAGTCACAGGAGCAGCTGAGTCTGCCCAGCTCGTCCCCACCCAGTTAAAGTAACGTTTCTGATTGAATTTTATTGACGTTTCCGGCTGAAGTTGTCACAAGTCGTGGAGAAGCCACACCAGCCCCAGAGGGGCCTCAGCCTGTGTTGTAGGAAATCAAAGTGCAGGAAGAAATTTCCCTGCCCCAGAGCCCGAAAGCAGACCAGCCCTGGAGCGCCTCAGCCCGTCTGCCCCACCGCCATCAGGCCTCTCCCCTCTGGCCACAGTCCTGAGATGGGGTCCCTGCCAGCCCGGCACCTCGGTTTGCCCTTGAGAACAGCTCTGCCTCCCCTTCCCTGAGCTCGAAACGCCCTCTTATCAGGGTACATTTGCAAAGAGGGAGCCTGAGCGAGGGAACAGGAGAGGCGATGCCTGTCCTCGGGCCTTCCTGGCGGGACAGTGCTCAGTGTCCGCCTCCCGTCCTGAGAGGCTCGGGCTTAGCTCTGCCGCAGGGCTCTGGGGCCTGCAGGGAAAGCTGAGACAGCAAAGGAGCTTCTGGAAGAGTCCACCCAGACAGGCCAGGGCCCTGCCACGTGCACCCACCACCTCCGTTACAGGAAAAGGTGGCACAGGCTGAGGAGGCCCTTGTCTCCGCACCAGAGTGAGGCTCCCAGGGACAGACGGCCACCTAGAGGGTGTGGGTCCCCGCCAGCCCCCACACGATCGTCCACCCACTCTGCCGGCCCGTGGGCTCCTTACTGGTGGAGTGGACAGGTTACGCCCAGGGTCTGGCTGGCTCTTGTCCACTTCCCAGGGCACCTGCTGAGCTGCCTCATTCCAAGCCCCCAATACCGTCCACACCCTACGCCCCAACCTCTGCCCTTGTCCCGCCCGAAGCAGCCAGGCCCTGCCCACCGAGCTCTTAGATCCCGCAGCTCCATTCGCCAGCAGGGATCACTGCGGTTTCTCTACTCCTGCCGCCACTTCTGCCCCCACAGGCCGAGCTCTGTCTGCCCTGGAGGCCTGAGACCCGCAGTGAATTCACTTATGCAAGATGAGGGGGCTGCTGAGAGCTGGGAGTGGGGCCAGTTTGGGGGGGGGGGCACCTGCCCAGCACCCTGGGGGTCCCAGGTCCCGCTGCCCCCATGGCACACTTGGCCATTGCTTCTGTCAAACTGCAAGTCCTGCCTTTCTGTTTCTGTTGTAGTGAAAGCTTCCGCCGTTTCCTTCTCGGACCGTGAAGGGCAAAAACAAAAAAACACAAAAAAATCACAAAACAAAAAAACAAAACAAAAAAAGATGTTCAGATCCAAGCAACAAAACCACCAACCAAACCGAGAAGCATCTACTACGTCCGAGTCCGCGAGCCCATGACTGTCGCACAGCAGCCCGCAGCAGCCAGCGAGGGAGCACGTCCGCGGCCCTCAGCCTCCCGCGGTGCTGGCAGGAGGGGGCGGGAGCGGAGGGCCTCTGTTTTCTACCGTGTCTTCCTTCCGGCCCCTCTCCGCGGCAGTGTGGGGCCCAGTGGGCTGTGTGGAGGTGGTGGCGAGCGGCCACAGGCCTGAGCGGAAGAGTGGCCAGTGGACTTGACCTTGGTTGCCAGTGGAGGGACTGCTGGGCTGGGCTGGCAGGTGCAGGGAGGGGGACAGCTTTTCATCCCGGGGCTTCGGCCATGCCTGTGACCCCGTGTCTCGCGCTCCGGGCCCCAGCTACCCCTCCTGCTGCACAGCCAGCACAGCCAGCACCATGTCCTGCATACCCGAGGAGGAGTCTGCAGCCTCTGGATGCCATTGGGCCAGCAGCTCAGGGGGCCGACCCCAACGCCAAGGGCTGATGTGTTTCCAGAACTGTGGGGCACCCAGGCCCCCTCGTTCCACACTAGGGGACTCCCGGTGGCCCAGCCAGGCTCAGGTCCTTGCACCTAAGAGCCTAAGAGCGTGGGCAGGTGGGGGTCTTGGGGCCCACGACTTGCTCTGACTGGTTTCCTGTTCCCTTTCTGGCAGAGGCCCTGGGCCTGGTCCAGGGGAGGGAAGGCTGGCCTCACGCTGCGGAGCCTGGTCCTGCGGGGGAGCAGAGGGACAGGACCGGCCGGCGCCTGGCTGCATGGCGAGGCTGGGGTCACGGTGCTATGGGTCGGGACGGCTATGGGTCAGAGTAGGGAGAGTGAGGGGTGGGGGCAGGCCTGGGTGGTCTGCAGACCCCTCCCCTGCTCCCGGGTTAGGTCCTGGGGTGGTGGGGGCAGCAGACGGTAGGCAGCGGGGAAGAGCCCCTGGCCAGGCAGGGAGAGCTGGAGGAGGGTAAGCAGCCAAAATAAATTAATTAATTAATAACAAAAGATGTAGGCTCCCAACATGGCTCCACTGTCTCATGAAACTTAAAAAAAAAAAAATACACCTCACTTTATATTCAGCATCAGCTCCTGAAGCTACTGGGATGAGTCCTTTTCTATTCCGGGTGTACATAGCCCCGCCCTGCCTCCGGCTTCGTCCTCTGTACAGCCCCCTTCCCCCCCCACCCCGCCCTCGGCCGCTCCGGACCCGTTTCTTGCAGCAGCTCCGCCCCTGCCCCGCGCCCTCCCGCCCCTCCCACCCCAGGACTGCAGCCAGGCCCCAGGCTTCCTTTCTTACCATTCTGTATGCTTCCAAGGTGTGACCATCCAAATCAACAGTATTATTATTATTATTAAGATTATTAATAAAGATTTCTTTCTTCAAACCAGGACAACTCTTTTTGATTTGCCAGCTCCGAGGGACAGAGGGTGGAGGGCACGGGACGCCCAGAGGGGTTGGGCCAAGGACAGGCAACTTCTCCCACGAATCCAGGGGGGAGTCGAAAGGCCCTTCTAGGAGAGATTCCAGAGCCCCTGGCCTCTCCTCCGGACTGTCGTCTCCCCTCACCCTGACCCAGGAGTCTGGAGGCAGGGCTCGCGCCTGCTCCGCGCGACCTTACCCTGTCTACCTGCGGGGAACGTCTGCGAAGTTACTGGCAGAAGGGCTCCCCCTGCCCCGGCTGCTGAGTGGTGGCTGCTCCGCACGTGCGCCGGGAGGGGCCTGACCGCACGCAGCCCCCAACCCCCAGCCCCGAGCCGCGGGGCAGGCACCTGAATGCCAGAGCGCCCGGCCGGCCTGTTCGTCGCGAGGAACAGCGCTGCCTGAAGGTAAGTCCACTGCTCCTTCCCCGGGTGAGTCCCCAGCCCTGGAGGGGTCGGGTAGGGGAGAGTGGCCGCCATCCTCGACCCCCTAGAAGAGGAGGGAGAGCTGGGAAGGGCAGCAGCAGAATCCGAACCGGGAGCTTGAGAGCCTTGGGCTGGGGGCTGCGGGTAGGAGGTAGGGGGGCGGGTTCCACACCCGCGCCGCGCTGCCCGCCACGCGCCTCACGGAGACGTGCGTTCTTCATTTTTCACAGCGTCGGATAATTTATTTCAGAGCGATTACACACACCAGAGGGGCACAGGCTTAAATGCCGACATATTAATTTTCCTGCCTACGAGCCTTTCTGTCGGCGGGACTGAGGACGCTGCTCTCGGGGAGCTGGGTCTGCGATCCCGCGCACGCCACGCTCTGCTAAACCCCTTCCTTCTAATCGCTTGCTCACCAGACTGTGAGAAAATAATTGCCACTATAAATTTTCCCTCCTCTGCATAAAATATTTAGAGAACCAGCACTTTAAAAAAAAGTGCCCTTCTGAAGTCAGAGCGGCAGGCATTACAGCTGCGCTGCGCCTGCCGGACTCCCACCTCTGGAGACTCGGGCGGTGGGGGCGCCAGGAGCCCCCACCCCAGTTCAAAGTGGGAGAGGCTCAGAGCATTCCAGAAGACCTCGGGAGAGCGGTTCCCCGTGGCAGCGGCTCATGCTGGAGGCCCCCGACCCCAACAGTCCCCTGATGATTCACAGGGAGACCCGGATGGGGGGCAGTGCTGGGACACCTGTGCGGTCAGACAGCGCGGTGTCCTCCTGTCCTGCGGGAGCTACCTCCCCCCACCTCGCCCCTGGGCAAACCTGGTCCCGTCCTGGGACTGAGCTAGGCCACACGTGTGGCACATGAAGAGTAAAACATTCCAAAATTAGGAAAGACGTGGAACGTGCGTTCCTGCCTCGAGCTGTGAAAGGGGCACGTAGGCACTTGGGAAGCAGGGCCGGTGGAGACCGAGGCAAACGCGGGCCCCGGAAGGAGACTCCCTCTGTCCCACCCCCTTCCAATTCCTCTCCGAATTCCGAGGACCAAGACGGAGGCGGTGCGGCTGCACTGCCGCCTGGCGGCCTCTCGCCTCACTGCAGCGTAAAATCAAGTCCTCTGGCCCCCAGCTGGTACAGGCCAGCCCTTGGGTGTGACCTCCAGCTGGGACGTCACGCCAGCGTCCTGGCCCTTAGTGCCTGTCCACATCTCGGAGCACGGGGAGGACAAGAGGATCGAGAAGGCAACCCCTATCGTTGGCCTATGAGGTCTGGGGGTGAGACCTCAAACATGAGGTGCTGACAGCCTTTGTCAAAGGGTCACAGCAGAGCCTGCTCAGGCCTGCAGAGGGGAGGGGAGCAGGGTTACCCAAAGTTGCAGGGTCGAGAGATGCTCCCCGCCCTGCCAGGAAGCCATCACAGTGGCCAAGGCGTTAATGGTGGTGGTGGGGGGGCTCTGTAGCTGGAGAACAGGAGCTGTGCAGCTGGAGGGGCCCGGCTCCCTTACCCCCATCCTCCCCGTGCAGAGCCACTGGGCAGCCTCAGCTCAGGCAGGAGAAAGGAGGGCCACTGTCCCCGCAACGTGATGCTCCGGGCTAACACTTGCTCAGGGGATCTGCTGAGCGGAAGGGCGAGAGGGAAGGAGCGGCCCAGAGCACCCACAGGGCCAAGGGCTGCTGGGTGCAGCGGGAGGGCCTTCCTAGGCCCTGTCCAGGGCCCCTGCTGCCTGAGCTGGGACAGCCTTGCTCCTGCCTACGACCCGGAAGAGATGAAGCAGGACACAGGGCTGATGGGAACGCCCCAGTGGCTCTGGCTCAGGGCGACAGTTAAACTGGGAAAGCCAGGACATGAGGTGGTCTGGCCCGCGTGCCCACCCCATACAGGGTAGGATGTGACCTGGCACAGCCTGGCCCTGAGTTCCCACTCCTGGGGAAGAGGGCTCCCCAGGCACCCCCTCCTGGTACCTGCGGGGCCACTGTTCCTGCACCCCCACCCCAACTCTGTGCCCCCTTCGGGGCCCCTGTATCTCAGTGCCCCCCTGGGAACTGTCTAGGGCCTGCTCCAAGGCCCTCCCAGCACAGGCTTGTTCCTAATCACTCCACCTTCGGGAGCGAAGGAGTCACTGTTTCAGCATAAGCATGTCTCACCCTATTAGGAGGTATCCTTTATGGGATTTTCTAGACTAAACTTCCCCAAATCTTTTCACTTGTACCTGGGAACTGTATACTACGGAGAGGGATTAGACAAAAGGAGGGGGGTCCCTCAACCCAGTAAACAGACTGCTTGGTTGTCCTATCACCACACCCCAGGAGCAGCACAGCCCCAGCTCTGGGGCCCAGCTCCCCCACACACCGCGTGGGGCCCAGCGCTAGGAAGCCTCAGCCTGGAGGTGGAGACGGTGCTTTAATGTTGGCTCATGTGCGGGGCATGGAGTAGAGCATGGCTGCCCTGCCCCACTCGGCCCGCGGCACCAGAAACCCCTCCTTGGGGACAGGCTCTACCAGGAACTCCACCCGGCCGTCCCGGCCCAGGCCCTGCAGGCGCCACTGCCAAGTCCACGATCCGATACCGGTTGATAAAAGCCAGGCCCAGGAACGTGGGCTTCTCTGGCTCCGACAGGCCCCTGCCCGGAGAGCCCCCTCCTGTCCCTCGGCAGCAGTGGACCCGGAAGCAGCGGACGTGGGGGAGGAGGTAGGACCAGTGCAGAGTACAGCTCAGCCGGAGCCCAGCAGGGCGGCCCTCGCCCTCGGAGGCGGCGGCCTGCCAGCGCACGTGGGAGACGGTCATGGCCTGCACCTGGGGCAGCGGGGACAGCAGGCTGTTGGCATCCACCACCTGGCGGGAGACAGAAGACTCAGCACCACCCAGAGGCCCAAGGAGCTTGAAGGGCTCCGGGCCCTGCCACTTCCCACTCGCCGGCACCTCTGGGCCACAGGAGGGAGCTGGTGGGTGCCCCGCCTCGTCTGCATGGGACAGACACACCAGCCCGGCCCCAGCCAGGTCCCTGGGACACCATACCTGGATCTCTCCAAGGCGACAGGTGAAGTTCTCCTCCTCCTGGCTGCCTGGAGGCCGCGAGAAACTAACGAAGAGGTCCTGCAGGAGGCAGCCCCGCAGACTGACCTCATAGCAGCTGGGAGAGGCAAACAGAGGCCAGTCACTAGGAGCCTCAGCTCGGCGCCTTCAGGCTGGCTGCTCACAGAGGCCCCGAGCCAGGGGGTGGTCCTCCCCTCAGGGGACTCTGTGGTCAGTGGCCCTTCCAGTGAGCATCTGGGGCTTGTGCTATTCAGCTGTCTGAAACCTGGGGGTCAGCCCAAGGCCCCTCCATCCCTCAATCCCCCCACCACAGTGTGGCCGTGCCCTGCTGGGGACTCCACAGGAAGGAGAGGGACTCACCGCTGGACCCAGCCCCCACTGAGCTCCTGGCCACAGCGGCCCACCCATCTGGCCAGCTTGGTCGGGGGCACCCGGAGGGGTCGGGGGCTGTGCCTTGAGCTCATTTCTGCTGGGGAAAGAGACACGGGACTTAAACAAGGAAAATGCGAAGGAAATCGCACTGAGCAGGGAGCCCAGGGGGGCCAGCAAGACTCCCTGGTGGCCTGATGGGCCGAGGCCTCGGGGACAGATGCCCAGGACTGGCTCTCCCCATCTTCGCGAACATCCTCCCTGTCAGGGCACGGCTGGCGGGAAACCTGCCGCAGGAGCACATGTCCAACCCCACGCTGCCGGGCTGCAGCCCAGAGGTTCTGGCTGAGAGAGGAACCTCCCCGTCCTGGCCTGGACCACAGGGACACTGCCAACCCCAGCTCCCCACACATTCTGTGAGTCTTCTAGACTCCTCCAACCGCATCACCTCACCGTTCAGCATCATGATGCCTCCAATGTGACAGCTGCCTGCATCGCCTGTGGTGAGCTCCAAAGCCACCCCCACAGCTGAAGGCCCTTCTAACTTGTACACCAGGGACAGGAAGATCTTGGGCGGCACTGGGACCTGCAGGGAGAATAACCTGGAGGAGGAAGGTCCCCATTGAGAAGCTGCAGGGGACACTGCCGAGAAGCAGGAGATGTGCCAGATCACGTCCGCCAACCTCCCTCCAGGAACAGGGAGGGGATTGGGCTGCTCGGTGAGGACGACCTCAGATCTGCAGGATGAGAATGCCTGGAGGGTGCCTGCACAGCAGCATGCAGAAAGCTGGCTCTCCTGGACACTTCGAAGTAGCAAAGAGGGTAAATAAACTGTGTTGCATGTTCTTCATAAAAGAAAACAAAATTCCAGCTCTGTCCTCATTCTGGCCGCTGCTGCCCATCTGCCCAGTTAAGCAACCGACATGGATGGCGGGAGAAGCTGAGGGGCCCCACGTCTTGGCCCCACTCACTCACCTACCTCACAGCCACGTTTCCAACCTCGGGCGGAATCACCCCCCGGATTAGCAGAGAGCTGCCTCCGTTCCAGGCATCCGCCAGGCAGCAGTGCGTCTTCACCCAGCCCCGTCCGTCCCCTTCCAGCCTGTGCTCTCCAAACAGGGGCTGGATCTCCTGGGCGCTCGGGTGGTACCAGGGCCCCACGGCCTCCTCCTGGAGGAAGAGGCATCCCTGAGGCCCCTCCCACCTGTCCCAGGTGAGCCCCAAAGACGCGGCGAGAAGGCAGCCCCTTCATCAAGATTCAGCACATCAAGGAAGCCCCGGGCCCCCCAGCGCGGGAACCACATACCTGGCCATAGCAGACTCTTCGAGTCCCCATGCCCAGGCAGAAGGAAGTGACAAAGGGTAAGGAGCAGATGCTATGCGTGGGCAGATAGTGTTCCAGCAAACTCCAGAACCTGCAGAGAAACGCAAGGGTGCAGCCGCTCAGGTCCACGGGGCACCTCAAACTCGGTCTCATGACTCAAGCTTTCCTGCATCCCCTCCCAAGTGACCACAGCTCTCCCACTGCAAGTCTGCAGGAAGGGATCCCTCAGGGTCCCCAGCCTTCATCTTCCCTGAGTGACTGGTCTCCAGGACCCCCAGGAGCAGCCCAGGTGGCTGAGCCCCTCACCCTCCCTGCCTTAACCACCCTTAACTCCAGGGGTGGGGGAAACAAGGCCAGAAGCCGGGGAAATCACCTGAGACCCTCCCTGCCACTGGCCCCGGGACGTGCAGGACTCACTTGTCCTGGTTCTGGAAGAAATCCGCCTTCTCCAAACACTCATACACCCAGCCAGGTGCAAACAGAGCCGCGGAGAACCCGTGCTTCCGGATCAGCTCCAGGGACTAGGGAGACAACAGTCAGGGAGGTGCCCCGCCCCAGCAACCAGGGCACACTGGGGCCCAACCGGCGTCCATGCGCGGACAGCTGGCCTGGGGCTGGGGGGATGGCTGAGGGGAGTGCCGCCTGGAAAGAGGAGGCGGGGCCCCAGCTCCGCACGGGGCTTCTAGGGCTCACCCCTGCAGTTCCGCGGCTGACCAGAAGAGGGCGCCAGGCGCGGAGGCCACTGTCAGCGGGGGCAGGGGTCTACACGTGGGGGCCCACGGGCTACACTTCTCTCTCACTGCACCGCGCATTATACTATCAGATTCAGAGGAGGCAGAGAGAATCTTCAGTTACTGGATTAATTTATTCATTTAAAGCTTAATTAATGAGTTGAGAACGTCCCAGCGGCACCAGGGAAGGGCAGGATTGACAGCCTCGGGACAGGCTGCTTCCCTGTTTATCCCACACCAGGCGCAGCAGCCCCCCGCAACCCCCTCTTCTCTTTTCTCACTGCCAACACGCCTTGCCTTGCCAGGAAAACCTCGCTAGTTATCAAGCCAGCAGTTCCCCAAACTGCCGTGGTCACCTCAGTCCTGAGCCCTGAGGCAACTCTGCGACGGTTTGAAATGCTAGCTCAGTGTCCTTCCTCCAAAGGGAAGTAAAGCTGCAGAGGACCAGAGGACACCAGCGGTGGGGACAGGCGCTTTGTCCATTACACCTGGGTGGAAGTTTCACCATCTGACTGCAGGGATAGGCTGGAGTTAGGATTTAGGGCACAGCTTGTTTCTGGTGCCCGATTTTCCCCTCGGGGAGAATCACGGCTATCTCTTTCTCTTGAGGGGCAGCAGGGGATGAAAGGTCTCCAAGAAAACCAGGCCCCCCGGGGGCATGCAGGCCACTGCCACCACCTCCCGGCCTCCAAGGCCACCACCCACCTTGTCCGTGTCGAACCGGCCCCCAACGACGCTCCCCCGGGCGAACACGTCCACACCCACGTACACGTCGGCCAGGCGCTCCCCCGCCTGCCCCAGCATCCGCTCCAGATGCTCCTCCCGCCAGTTATAGTTGGTGAAGAAGCCGTCGCAGGAATCGAAGAAGACCCTGGGGGCGGCAAGGGCCGGCATGAAGCCCAGTCCATCTCCACCTTCTCCCCCAAACACTTGCATCTACTCAGCTCTCGGATTGCAGGCTGCCTCCAGGACCGGGTGGAGTCTGCTCCCAAGGAGCAGGGACTCAGCCCACAGACTGCAGCACAGAACCCCGGGCACAGCAGGGCCGACAAGGTGCTAGTTCCGTCTGGTGGGGGTCAAGGATCAGATGGCTGCGCCTTCTCCCTCGTTTCACCCGAGGCAGCGGTGTCCACAAGGCCTCCAGGAGGCAGAGGGAGCTCCCGCCCCTGCCCCGGGGCCCCGGCTGCCCTCCCTCAGGCTCACCTGTTCTGCTCGTTTAGCTCATCCTGCCATTTGAGCTGCCCACTGCTCACCACGCTGTCATACCAGAGCACCAGGCCCCTCGGGACCTGCTGGTGCAGCCGGGCGGTCAGGTACCGGAGGAAATGGGGCAGGTTTCCCACGGCGGCCAGCTGGAGAGAGGGGCAGAGACAGACCCTCTGTGAGGCCCAGAGAGGCCTGTTGTGAGATGTGCCTGGCACAGGACATACAGGACACTTAACCCCAGGAGCAAACAGGTCCACCAAAAAGCCATGGTCCTGGAAGCCCCTCAACCCCATAGGCGCCGGCAGAGGGTCCAGCCAGATGCACGACTTCCCTTCCTTTCTGAAGCAGGAAGGACATGGACACGGCAATTGGGAAAAGATAAAACGTGAAGGGGAGGGAGGAAACCACACATGCAGCCCAAGCAAAGCAGAGGTGGAGGAGGAGGAGAGAATCGCCTCAGAGGAGCCGGAGAAGCAAGGCTCAGCTGGAGAACGTCCGTCTCCCTGCGGAGTAACGGAGACGCCGGAGCCGGCGCTCACTGGCGATCAGGAAGTGCGATCGTGATGGGGGACAGCCTGGGGAGGCCGAGGGGCACGGTGGAGGGTCACCAGGCGGCCCCCGGGCCAGGCGGGACGGGTTCAGGGAGAAGGGCGTGCTCACACTCAGGGAGTTTTCAATGTTGATCAGCCAGCCATCGAATCGGAAAAACTGGGCCATCAGGACCAGCTGGTCTGCCACTGCCTGGCGGGAGCGCTCGTCCCCAGCCAGGAAGGCCTCGCACAGCTGCTTCCCTTTTTGCCACTCAGTGATGAAAGTCCCTGTGGGACGGGACAGGAGAGCAACGAGTCAGCCTGGGGGATCGCGTCCCCTCCGACCCAGCAGTTCCTGAGGTGCATTCCTGCACCAGCAGCCTCAGCACCACCTGCAAACCGGTTAGATATTCGAATTTTCAGTGTCCCCTGATACCAAGCGAATCAGATGCCATGGGGGAAGGGCCCCGAAATCAGTGTCAGACAAAGGGATAAACGGTCTGGATGCAGGAGAAAGCTGGAGAAGTGGGCTCTTCCCAGGGGGTGACAGCCTATGGCCGGCATCCAGCCCCCACCTCTTTCTGTAAAAAGTTTTACTAGATCACAGCCACTTGTTTGTCTGTTGTCTGTGGCCGCCCCTGTCTCACTGGCAGTTCCGATAGTGATCCAGGGGCCTGGAATGCGGAAAATGTTTACTATCTGGTCCTTTCCAGAACAAGTTCGCCTTTGCCTGTCCTAACCCATCAAGGCAGGTAAGGAGCTCTACCCATGAAGCAGCAGCCAAAGCCCGGCAGGTGTGCCAATGAGTCTGGCTAACCGGAGGCGAGTCCTCGGCGCTCACCCAGCACGCAGACCCCATGCCTGTGGGCGGCGTTGGTCCAGCCGACTGGAGGGATGGTGACCGTGTGATGGCTGAAGTACACAAAGATGTCGATGTACTGCCAGTGGTAGAAGGAGTACGGGGTCTGTGCAGCTGAGCCCTGAATAAACCTGGGCGAGGAGAGAGGACCAGGTGAGAACCCAGCAAACAGAACACGGACACAGCCACCTGAAAGTAGAGAGGGCAACCGAGAGTGAGGTTTCTCTTCAGTACCGTCCAGTCGACACTACCTGCAAGCGGGCTAGCGACTGGGGGGAGAGGTAGGACAAAGCCACAGCCCTGAGGTCAAGAGGGCTCATCTTAGGGGAAACGTTTTCCCCAGGCCGTGCAGGTATCTGCCATCGGAACCCACGGACTGAGCGTGTTCAGCCTCAACAAACAGAGGAACGCAGGACAGAAGGAAAGAGGTGGGGAAGGGCTCACGCAGAGCTCCAAGTGCCTGGGGTCCTGCTCTGTTCTGAGGTCAGCAGTCTCTCCAGGACACGTCCTGCGTGTGTAAGGTTGGGGTTGACAACCACATGTGCTGGACCCTCACTATCTCTGTCCCTTGATGGCCGGCTCTGACTCGAGCCGTCCCATCACCACGTCTAAGACTGTTTCATAGACGCTTAAGATCTGTAAGCTGAGCCCACAGCAACTCTGGAGGAAATGCTCCTGGCTAGGGTGGGAGAGGGTGGAACAACTCCAGAGCCCTGGGGCCACGATGGAATCAGAGTGAGGAAGATGAAGAAAAGAAATCAGCTGAAGAACCAAGCTTCCAGGCCAGGCAGTCTGAAGGGGGTCCTTGCTACAGTGCCCCCACCAGCCTAAGACTTCAAGTGTAGGCAAGCCCCCAAAATCAAACAATTTCAGAGCTTAAAGAGGCGTAAACTATCGCCTAATCCAGCCCCCTCTTCTTACAGATGAAATACTGAGGCCAGGCTTCCTCTCCCAGTTGGTGGCAGTCTGGCCTGGTAGCCCAGTCTCCTGACTCCCCATCCAGTGCTCTGCCACATGGCATCCTCCCACCCCACTTCCCTCCCACCAGGCGATGCCCTCGCAATAGGCTCACTTGTCATCCAGGTACCCGCCCATCATGTCGTGACATATCAAGGTCCGGGGCCTCCCGCTGCTCAGAGGAGGCTGACGACACTCAGGGGGCCCCAAGGCCACGTTAAAGCCTTCCTCCACGTCAGGTGTCCACGCCAAGAGTTCCTCCAGGGAAGACAAGTAAAAGCTGATGGGCTTAGTGGTGTCCTTGTCATAATATCTGTCTGGTCAGAGGAGGGAAACAGAGGAATCAGTGGAAATCATGGGATTCATAACAGAGTTTGAGATGGGATGTGGGGTAGCAGGGGAAGCCCTGCGCCCAAGCCCCCAGAGTGAAAACGGAGACTGTTCAGAGCCTGCATCCTTCTCACCTGGCAACGGGTTGGGGGTAAAACTGACCACTTCTCGAAAGACTGCTTCTTGGTCCGTCTTCAATTCTGAGCAAAGAGGGAGTTAAAATTTTCTTTTTAATAAAAGGGCAAAGAGAAAGAATACTTAGAAGCAAACGGACCAGGCCCCATGTGTCATGGAGAGGGAGATGTTCTCTGACTTAGATTTTTTAATACAAACTATGGAAACGTGCCTTTGCTCCTTCTGTTCCCTCAAACTGAACACCCTTCTCTTCATTCTCCTACTGAAATCCTGCTTCTCCCTAAAGACCCAGTTTAGATGTTCTCTGCGTCAGGCACCGCGCCTTTCCTGCCCAGTGTGAGCATGAATAAAGCTAATTACACCCGCTGGCCTCCACTGAGTAATTACAGGTGCCACGCTAGGATCCTCTGCGCAGACCCACGGCCAGGGAGGTGGGCATGATCGACCCATTTCGCAGATGAGGACGCTGGGGCTTCCCGCACGCGGGGCCAGGATTCCCGGGCCCGCTGCTTCTGGGGTCGCACCGCGGTACCAGACCTGGTCCGTGCCTGCTGCTATGCGGTGCGGTAAGGCGGGCAGGGCCCGCGGCGGACAGGGGACGTGAGGGCCGGAGACCACTGTCCTGCGCCCTGATCGCCCAGCGCGCGCCTCCCGGGGCCTGGACCGGGCGCCCACCGACTCCGGCGGCTGGACTGGGCCGCCGATTCTCCCGCCCACCTTCTCCTCGGCCGCCGCCTGCCCGGCCGCCGCTCCCGCTGCTCCTCCAGGGTCGCCGATGCCCGCAGCCGCCGATCCCGCCGCCGCGCCGCCGTCCGGGTCACGGGCCCCGCGGCCTCCATGACGCTGCAGCGCTCGCGTGGCCCGGCGGCCCGGCCACTGGCCAATCGCAGGCCGGGGCCCGCCCCCACCGCCGCCCGGCGGCCAATAGGGACTGCGCGGCGCGGCTGCCCCGCCCCTACCAGATTCCGGCTGGACTCCCGGTTAAGCGCTCTGACCTGGCGCCCTGGCCGCCCAACCTTTGTAGCTGAGGGCCTGGGGGCGGGCCCTCGGGGCGGGGCGGGGGCGGGGCCTGAGCGCCGAGCTCCAGGAGACCCGTTTGTGCGAGTCCTCCCCCAGCCTCGCCAGCCTCCTTTTCAGATGAGCGATCTTCCGAAGGTCACAAAGTAACTGTAGTACTGATCCCTGAACTCAGCTCGTCTAACCCCTGTTCAGAGACAGTTTCCGGAAGTAGGTGAAATCATAGTTCTCATTCAGGTATAAATATGGACAAGTGTTAAAGACTTTGCTCTACTTGCTCATCAGAGAAGGAAGCAGACCACTGTTACAGCCAGTTCAAAAGAGAATCAGGAACTTGATCAGGAATATTGAAATGAGGATGTGAAAAGAGGCAGAATGAGTTCTCCCGCGGCGGGGTTGGGGGCGGGTAAAATCACTGAGCCTCTTGGACAGGCCAGCTTGCAGCTTGTGAAAGAGCCGATAAAAGGCTAGAATCAGATTGAGAGGTACAAACTACTTTGTATAAAATAAATAAGCTACAAGGGCATATTGTACAACCCAGGGAATACAGCCAATATTTTATAATAACATAAAAGGGATATAACCTTTAAAAGTTGTGCATCACCGTGCTGTACACCTGAGACTTACGTAATACTGTACATCGGTTCTACCTCAACTTAAAAAAAGGTAGACCCAGATAACCGCAAGGAAGTGCAGTGTGTAAACAACAGTTTCCACTGAAGCACACATTTTTGTCTTCACCCCCAAGTCTGCAGGGCCCCCAAGCACACAACCCAGAGATGTCAATTCCCCCGCATCTTGAGCCCAGAGGGGTTCCCAGTGGGTATGAAGAGAAGGGCCTGGGAGGCTGGACGCGAGGCAGGGCCCCACAGGGCTGCTTGGGCCAGCCTGGGGTTCTCCTCTGCCAGCCCGCAACACCCCTTTGTGTGGCTGGGAGTGCCCTGTGGCCCAAGCCAAGCTTCTTTATTGTTGCTGCAGACTTTGAACTTTATGAGGCCCCAAGCTTCCATAAACCCCGAGAGTGGGGAAGATGTCTAGGCTGTGGAATATGGATCCCAGCCATGCTGCTGGGAGGGCAGGCCACTCAGGGACAGGAGACAGCGATCCACAGGGAGAACGGAGACGGCAAAGCCCCGGGATATCTACTGTGAGCAGGGGGAACAGGGTCACAAGCCACTCTGGCTGTGCCCCGATGAGCATGGAAGATGCGGGGTCTGCATGTAACCAGGTGTTCCCTAGGGCTTACGTGCAGCTTAGCAGTAAAAATAAACTGTCAGAACTAAAACATACTTCTTAGAGATTCTTTAAACGGATCTTGGGGAAAGCTCAGTCTCTGGGGAAAAATACGCCTGGGCCTCCCTTCTCTGCTCCTCTCCGCTGCATTGGCTTCTGGTCGTTGGGGAGGAGGGGCAGTGTGCAGGGCAGTTTAAGTCACTGTGCACCCCCCACCCAGAGGCAGTGAAGAGTCGGGTCTGTGGCCTCCGCCTAGGCCTCTGCTTTGCTGCCTGCCCTGCAGACCCCTGTGGCTCCTGGTCTCAAGATCTCTGTCCTGGACCAGAACGAGCCTGCATGGCCTCATATTTGCCTTAAGCTCACATCGGTCCCCGCTGGGGCTCCAGAACTCTCCACAGCCTGGCAAGGCCCCGTAAAACCCTCACCTTGTATGGTTTCCAGATAAAGTCCAGGACACTCAATTCAATTTGAATCCCAGATAAACAGCGAATGGAAACGGACATGCTTATACAGAAAAAGTATTTCTCATTTATCTGAAATTCAAAATGAACTGGCATCCTGAGCTGGCTAAATCTGCCAGCCCCACCTGTGAATCTGCGTTGCAGACTTGCCGCAGAGCCACCTTGAACTGCTCCGGGGCCCGGCCAACACCTCCTGGCTCCGTCCGCACCAGCACAGGAAGCGGGTTGGCTCGGGGCAGCAGAACCCAGAGACCTCCCCTACCTGACCAACTGTGCCACCAGCTTGGTGCTGCGGGTGGCCTCGTGTGTCCTGCACTGGCCACCGCATCTGCCCCTCAGCCAGGCTCACCCCTGCCTGCTTTGCTTCCTCCACCCTCTCCCTTCCGGCCTCCATAATGTCCTGGCGCCGGAAGCTAGAACCAGGTGAGTGGACGACATCTGCTCCACAGGCTTGGTAATATGCTGAAGGGTGTGACAGCAACTAATTGTCCCTGATGTCCCTTCCTCCCAGGATGGCTGTCCTCTTGCTTTCTGTATCCCCCCTGCTCGACCAGTGCCCGCTTCACCTCCACCCTGCTCACCTCACTGACCTTCCTGCAAACTTGCCCCAGACCCCAGCTTAGTGATTTAGTAACCTTTAGATCAGAACACCTGTGCCTTGATAGCTTATCAAAGGGGCGGTGCGGGGTGTGACCGACTCCTGGTTTCCCTGGTAACTGATGAGCCCACCTGATGTCAGTTTTGCCTGTAACTGGTAACCACCCCTCCCGCCCGGGAGCCAAGGCCGCCGCCATGTCCTGGACCTTGCTTCAGACGTGTAAGCTGTAAACCGCTGATGTTTCTGTCTCTGCCTCCGGGCACTTTCTTGGGTCTGGAGCTGGGTGAGCACAAGGCTTGTAGGCTTGCACGGTGCAGCCCAGTGTGCTCCCTTTTATAGCGTTCTCCTAGGTGCTCAGCAAAGGCTTACCAAATGGAAGAAGGCTGGGGCTGGCCAGTGACTCCAGCGGCCCGCCTCACCTTCACACCCACGTGAGGCTGTGCCCAGGCACCTGGTCAAATATCCTGCAGGAGGAATAACAAACCCCTCCCAGAACACAGCCTGCCTGCCTGTGCACCTGCCCCCATCACCCCACACCCCGCGACAGTCAGAAGGCAGACCTGGGACTCCTGCCCTTGCCGGACCCCTGTGTTGTTCTAATTGCACAGGTGCCTCCTTTATTTTTCTCCATTTAAAAATTTAAAGCACTGCAGATGAAATTAATGTTCCCTTTAACCCACCCCCATCTTGGTTTCCTTGCCTCCGCTGTCCTCCAGAGACTCCTCAGTATTCCACCAACTGCATGGGTTTGGCCTGCATCCTTCCAGGTGTCCCAGAAGACATTTGCACACAGATATGTGTCTGGAACTGTATGATGTTGTTTGTGTTTTATGTATTGTTTATTAAAGAGCATTATACAAGGTATTTTAACATTGTGTTTTATAAAAATGGTGTCATGTTCTACACATCATTCTGGGTCTTGCTTTTTTCCCTCGGCAGTATTTCTGAAATCAAGCCGCCTTGATTTAAATAGCTCTCATTTGTTCGTTTTGACTGTAATTTAATAGACTCTCATGTTGACCCATCAGTCTATCTACCTGTCGGTGGGCATTTAAATACGAAACACTCGTTTGCTATGATCTTTTGAATGTTAAAATGAACAACTTTGTATAGACCTTTTGGAGCATACGTATGTTTTGTTTTGTGCATTTTGTTCTTTTTCAGATAAAACAGGATTAGAGTTGCTAATAGTAACAGCACACACATTTTTGGTTTTAAGTCACTAGCAAGCTGCCACCCGGAGGGGCTCCGCCACCGACAACCTGCCCAGCGAGGGGTAAGTACAGGTTACCCACTGACACTATCAAACTCCAAGGCTTTTTGCTCACCTGGCGTTCGCCCATAGGTATCTCGCTGTTGTCTGAAATGGAAGCTTTAGTGGTGTTAGTGTTGGCCAGCCGTTTGGAAGTGAATTATTTCTTCTGTGTCAGTCCTGTTGGGGGTCTTGACCTATTTCTACTGCGGTGTCTTTTCTTCCTGGTGTGTAAGAGTCATGCATTTTCTGCACACGAGCATTTTGCCTCTTATATATGTAAATGGAACAAATGTTTGTCCACTTGAACTCTGTTAAGATTCCTTGTCTTTTAGATTTCCGTACGGTTAGATTTATTAATATCATCCTTTACGGCTTCGCTGTTTTCTCCTGTTTGGGAAGGCTGTCCCGACTTCAAGGTCACGAAGATGCTGTCCAGCATTTTTAGTTAATAATTACCAAGTTTAGTTCTTTGTTTTTTGTGTCTACAACTTCCAGATGCCTTTTGAGGGTAGTCTTTAATATTTCAGCTTTCTTTTGGGTCATTGACCTATTCAGATTTTTCTCTTTCTTCCTGGGCCAATTTTATGCTACTAAAGTGTTTTCTTATGAAAGTGTCCATTTCATCAAGGTTTTCAAATGTGGGCTATTAAGTCGCTTCTGATCGTATTTTTAAATCTCCTGGTTATGCTCTTTAATTCTGATGTTGTTTATTTTGTGTCTTTCTTTTTTTTCTTGATGCTGTTTTTTTTTTTTTTGAAGGCCTATTCTGTCAGCGCTTTCCAGACACAAGCTCTTCATTTCATTCTGTTGTTTTGTTTGCGTTCTGTCTCACTCATCTCTGCTTTTATTTTCTTTCCTGTTATTTTCTTTGGATGTATTTTGTTGCTCTTTTGCTGGCTTCCAAAGTGGGCAGCGTGGTTCACTTATTTCTAAATCTTTCTTGTTTTTGTATGAGTGCAGCTGAGGGGATCTATTTCCCTCTGAGACTGACTCCCCTGTAGCCCACAAATTTTCATATGCCACAGCTTTCACTTCCAGAACGTTCTAAACCCTTCGTGATTTCTGTTAGTTCCTCACTAACTCATCCAAAACAGTCCTTAATTTTGTTGCAATAGAATTCATCAGACTTTTCTGTTATGATTAGTACTTTGGTGTCTTTTTCAAAATGTGATTCCCTGCCCCAGCCTCATGGGGTTATGGACTACTCTGTCCTCTGTTGTGTTCTAGAAGCTTTTTGTTCTGCCTTTCCCCTTCAGATCTACAGGCCACCTGGAATTATTCTTGTTTATAGTGTGAGGAAAGAGGTCAAGTTTTATTGTATTTTATTACTTTTTTTAACTGAAGTATAGTTGATTGACAATGTTGTATTAGTTTTAGGTGCACAGCAAAGTGATTCAGTTCTCTATACATATAAAATCTTTTTCAGATTCTTTTCCATTATAGGTTATTACAAGGTATAGTTCCCTGTGCTGTACAGCAGGTCCTTGTTGTTTATCTATTTTATACATGCGGTTTATTTTTTATCATAGGGACCCTCAGTCACTCATGATTTTTGGAAAGACTGTCCTTTGCTCCATGCTGTGAAGTTCTCCTTTCTGGAAAAATCAGGTGTCCACGCCTGCTTGAGTCTGCTTTGGGCTCTATGATATTGTGATTTATAAGAAATGTATATTTGCTCCTCATTTCTGTCAGAGAGCTCCTAAAACCCTTGGAATTTCCTAAGTGCTAAGAGCCATAAAGTTGTCTTTTGTTATTTGTAACAAGTTCCTTTCAACCACATCAGAGTTTGTGGTAATGAGGTAACTTTGGGAAAGCCCCTGAGGATGGAGGCTGGTTGCCAGGGAACCAACCTTGTTGAGAGAGTTGGCACCTTCACATACACACCCTTACCTCCGGGGAGGGGAGAGGGACTGCAGACTGGATCAGTCACCGATTGCCTATCAGCGTAATGAAGCCTCCTTAAAACCCCCTGGTCTGTAGACTGTGGAGAGCTTCCGGCCTGATGAACTCCTGGAGGTGCCAGGAGGGTGGCCCACTCCCCAGGGAGCAGGGAAGCACCCAGCCCCTTCCCTGTTGCCCTGTGTCCCTCTTCCATCTGGCCGTGCCTGAGTTATAACCTTGTAGAATTACAGATCTCCTGAATTTCCCGTCCTGCCTTGGCGTCTGCTTCTCAGAGGACAGGAACCAACATACCGCCCATAGATTTAAAGTTTATTTTTTTCATGATGTTTTATAGTTCCCTCTGTAGAGGTCCTACACACCTTCTGTTAGACTTACCCCGTGGTAAGTGACGTTTTGTAAGTGGCATGTCTGGTGGATTAGATATGGCTGCAAATTCTTTTTAGTTCCTCCCAACAAGAGGCAGAGTCTGCTACCCCTCCCTCCTCGGGCTGCCGGGTGGGGCGCGGCCCACGTGGCTGCGGTGTGACTTCCGAGCCTAGGTCTCGGGGTCGGGGGGGGGCCTCCCTCGCTGTCACCGCTGTACAGGTAGGTCCTCTCTTCTGTGTTTCCATCTTCTTGTCTCTCCATGCTTCCTTCTGGGTATTTTCTGATTTACCTCTGCCTCGCGGATTTCCGTCTTCGGTTCTGTGTGACATGCTGGGACCCTCATCCACCGGGTTCTTCGTCTCACCTGTTTCAACTTCCGCTTCCAGAGTCTCCACCTGGTTCTTTGTGATTCTTATTGGTTTCAAGTCCTTGGCCACAATCCTCAGTCTTGCCTTTTGTCTCCTCAAGTGTAGCAAGCACGGTTATTTTGCTGTGTGGCTGTGGTCTTTCTGCGGTGAGCGCTTTCCCGTGGGTGCGCGGGTAACACGTGCTTGCTGGGCATTATTTATGAGGGGGGATCTCCCGCTGAATGGACAACCGACTGCGCGACCAGTCTCCACTGAGCAGCTGGAACATTTGCTCTATCTTTTAGACAGGGATGTGTTCAAATTTTCCAGAGGGTGAAGACTGCTAATCTTATTTGTGACAGTCTCTAAAGTGGAAATGCCTTGTCCTCGCCTGGCCATCTGCATCAAGAAAAGGGCTCTGCTCCATTTGGGCCTGGGAGGAGCCAGTTACCAGGGCCAGTTGAGGTTGGGGCATTTGAGGTCACCGTGCCTTTCCAACCCCTACTCCAGCTGTGTGGGGACTTCAGAGAGGAAGGCATGGGCCTTCGTTAGCTGTTCCTTCTGGAATGCTTCCCTAGGCACCGGAGTCAGCCTCCTGTGTTTGCGTGATCTCATCCATCAGTTGATTCCAAAATGTTTGTTCAGTAATGCATAATTGCTCTTGGAAGCTCTCACCCTGACACTCCCATCCCACCTCACTGGACCCTGGACCCCTAGCCCCATGCTAGGTGCAGCCCGGAGGAATGAGCTTGGCGCTGCGGGTTATACCTCTGCGCTACAGGTCTTCCCAGACCTCAACAGAGACGAGGCAAGGCGTTCTGGGGGGTGTTTGTGTGTATTTTGTTTGTTTTCTGTAACTACTTTATGGAGATATAACTTATGTACTAGTCAATTCACCCATTTAAAGTGTACAATTCAGCTGTTTGTAGTATGTGCACAGTTGCACAATCACGACTGCTATCAATGTTAGAACATCAACATCACTCCAAAAAGAAATTTCATACCTGTTAGCAGTCACGCCCCGTTCGCCCACCTCCAGCCCCTGGAAACCTCTAACCTACTTTCTGTCTCTATGGATTTGCCTATTCGGGACATTTCACATGAATGGAATCATACAACAGGTGGTCTTGCATGCCTGGCTTCTTACGCTGAGCATAGTGTTTTTGAAGTTTATCCCTGTGGTAGCCTGTATCAGTGCCTCGTTCCTTTTCATTGCTGCATACTGTTCTGTTGAATGGATATGCCACATTTTATTTATCTGTTCATCAGCTGATGGGCATTTGGATTGTTTCCACTTTTTTTGTTTATTGTGAATAATGCTGCTATGAACATTCATCCCCAAGTTTTTGTGTCGATAAATATTTTCATTGCTTTTGGGTATATACCTAGAAGTGGGACTGCGAGGTTGTTTGTAGCACTGTGTTTAACGTTTTGAGGAAGCGCCAGACCGTTTTCCAAAGCAGCTGCACCATTTCACATTCCCACCAGTGATGTGTGAGAGCTCCAGTTTCCCCACATTCCTGCCAACACTCGCCATTCTGATTACAGCCATCCTGCTGGTTGTGAAGTTGTAACTCACCGTGGTGTGGACTCGCGTTTTCCTGGTGACTAATGATGCTGAGCGTCTTTTCCTGTGCTTACTGGTCACTGGTGTATCCTCTTTGGAGAAATGTTTATTGAGACCCTTTGCCCGTTTTTCACTGGGTTATTTGTCTGTTTATTATTGGGTTGCAAGAGTTCTTTATATATTCCAGATTCAAGTCCCTTGTCAGATACACAATTTGCAGATATTTTCTCCCATTCTGTGTTGTTTTTTCATTTTCTTAACAGTGTCCTTTGATGCACAGAATTTTACATTTTGTTGATGTCCGGTCTGTCAGTCTTTCCTTTAATATTGTGTGTTGATGGTGTCATATGTTAAAAGCTATTGCCTCATACAAGGTCATGGTGATTTACACCTAGGTTGTTTTTTCCCCTAAGAATTTTATACTTTCAGCTCTCACATTTAGATCTTTGGTCCACTTGGAGTTACTTTTTAGGTATGGCGTGCGGTAGGGAGCCAACTCTACTGTTTTGCATGTGGAAGCATCTTGTTTTATTTATGTTCTGTAACCCTCTGGTTTTTCATAATTTGGGCAAGAAAGCATCATTTTTTTTCAGTTCCTACAGCCCAGTAAAGCTGGCTTGCCATCACACCATTGCGTTCCCATCGTGCACCCCACAGAAAATTATCCTTGAGCGGTGCGTGTACACTCTCTCTCTCTCTCCCCCTCCCCCTCTAACCCCACAGAATTGGGAGCGCCCTCCTCACTGCTCCCACCCTGGCTACAAAGACTCCTGAAAGCCCTCGCATAAGCAGTTCTTTCCTCTGGCTGAGTCATCAGCCGTTTCTAAGTCCTTTTGCTAAAACACTAATATTTGTATTGTGACCTAGTTTATCAGATCTTTTCCAGGGCTGGTTAGCCAGCTCCTGAGTAGCTGGGGTCAGGACATGGGGAAAGGAGCCTATGCCGAGTAAACGGCTCGGGGAGGGGATCTGGTGGAGCAAATAACTAGGTGCCACACGTGCTGCTCTTCTGAGAAGGTTGGCATCTGTGTCACACTGCAGTAAAATCCTCTAGAAGAAAAGCACCGTATCTTATATGTCATCACGTCCCCAGCACCCAGCACATGGGCCAGCATAAAGCAGGAGCAGGGAACAAATTTGGGGAAGGAATAAGTGGAGGGGAAATGCCAGCAGGGAGGGAGAGGAGAGTTGGGGGCAGGAGAGACTGAGTGTGGAAGAGCTTAAAGAGTAAGGGACATCGAGAGGGGCATTGGGCGGGCTCCAGCGCAAAGGCTGCCTCCTCTCCCGTGCTGGCCTGGCCAACAACGGGACAAGGGCTGCGCGCTCCACGTGACTGTCCGGGAGAGGGCGGCGGGCCCCTGGAGGAAGCTGGTGCGTTCTTTCCGTGCACCCCTGGGAGACGCACCCCGCCGCTGCTCACAGCTGCGGCCTCTGCCCAGTGGCCTCGGCCCCGTGGAGGTGCAGCCTGCTCTTTGCCCTGCAGAGAACAGGATTGCGGTGCCTGCCTGCCCCGGTCTGGCCCCCGCCCAGGGCTGAGCATGCCCGCACGGGCTCACCCCAGAACCAGGCAAAGGAAGGACAGTGGCTGTTTGCCAGCCTGCTGGGACCAGCCAGGCCGAGGCAGTGTCTGCTGGCAATCTGATAAGGGCCCTGGCCACTAACTCAGTTGGCAAACGATGGAGAGCAGAAAATATCTGCTCTTTGCCACTCACATAAAGGGGGCAGTCGGTGGGTGTGTTCAAGCCTGCAGGTTGCTGTAGTGGGTTGAATGGTGTCCTTCCAAAAGAGAAGTCCAAGTCCTGACCCCTGGTACTTGTGAATGTGACCTTATTTGGAAATATGGTCTTTGCAGATGTCATGCAGTCAATGATCTCGAGAGGAGACCATCCTGGGTTGAGGGTGGGCCCAAATTTCAATGACTGGGAAAAAAGGGAGGGAGAAGTTTAAGAGACACGGGAAAGGAGGTCACGTAGAGACAGAGAGAGGCAGGGATTGGAGTGATGCAGACACCCAGGGCCACCAGAAGCCGGAAGAAGCGAGGAAGCCTCCTCCCCTATAGGGCATCCAATGGGGCCGTATCCGGCTGAGCCTGTAAGTTGTGTTCCTGTGAGGAATGAGGCAGTTCAGGGCCCAGCCGGTGCCCGCCGGGTACCGATGTCCCCAGGTCCCAAGCTGAGGGCTCCCAGACCTCTGGCAGGCAGTAGGAGATAGAAGGGAGGAGGATCTTTTTCATTGACCAAACTGATGAGGCCACGATGTTGAAACCCACAGTCTCAAGTTTAATGTTTTCTGGAAGAGCATTGGGGCAGCACAAAGCAGCAGGTGGGCGCCCCACTCACCCGCAGGCCCATGGGAACATGGGTTTTAAAGTCTGACCAGCAGAAGTCCTTCAGGGGGGTGTGGGGATCCCAGACCCCACAGCCAGGCCCAGGGAGGACAGAGGGATCGGTAGACCCAGCATTTCCGAGCGGCAGGAAGGCAGGCTCCCATAGGGGCTTAGGGCCCCAGCCAGGAGGGGGGTGACCCCAGCCCTGGGTGTTAATGAGAAGCAGGGAAGGGGCTGCCGGGCCAAAGCCAGTCACAGGCCAGAGCGCCAGTTCCAGGCCGCACCCCGCTGCAGGTGTTCCCCCGCCTGCAGAGCGGGGCTTTTGACCCCAGTGCTGGGAGAGGGTCGGGGGTGGTGAGGGGACCTTCCAGTCCCTCCCAGCTCTCGCTGCCCTGGGGCCCCAGGACGCCCTCCTGCACTGTCTTAAGCTGCCGGTCAAAGAGGCCCCGGGGTCGGGGGGCTGGGGAGCTGCACGCCAAACCCTCTGGGAAGGAGGACTCAGATGGTGTGCAAGGGAGTTTCTAGAAAATGCTGTACAACCATGACGGCTGCTACAAAATCAAAGGCCCTGGTGCCTTCTGTGGGGGACCCGTTGGAGAGGAGGGACAGAAAACCAACACTGAGTGACAGGCGTGGCAGCCATGCCCAGGAGGTGAGGGTGGGGTGGGGGCGTGGAGGGGAGCCAGGCCAGGATGCACTGCTCTGCTTCCTTGTACTGGGTTTTGCTCCTCATGGGACCACCTGCAGGTCTGGGGCCCCCGAGGTGCCCAGCTGCTGCCGGGAGCCTGCTTCTCCCAACCCAGAGACCATGGCCGAGGGCTTGGCCATCCCTCGGGGGAGCTGACACTTGCTGCCCCCCAACCCCGTCACCATCACGGCTTGTGCCAGGCCAGCTGGACCCTCATGCAAGGCTGTCTACAGGCCGTGGATGTCAGCCCAGCTGTCCCCCAGGAAGGTTCACACGTGGCTTAAAATACTAAGCCAGACGTAGTTCCCTGTCCCCACGCCCCCACCCCCCCTTCCACATCACCCTCGGCGTCCACTTTACATCTTCTCTTACAAGGAGCCTCCTGTGGCCTTGAGTGGCAACAGCCCACCCCCAGGGAGCCAGAGGGATGGCGGGAAGTCAAAGACAACAATGCCTCCCTTTCTTCTCCATGGTTTACTTTGCTCCTTTCACAGCATTTAGAATTACTATTTGCAGTGGCGGGAGCGAGGATGGCTGACACTGGGGTACTGCGGGGGCGCGCCGGGCGGGGGTCACCTAAGGACACGTGCACAGAGGGGAGTTCCCTCTGCACCGGCTTGCTGACTTCATCTGCGGACACGGCAGGGCCCGGGGACCACACAGTCGCTGTAAATTCCCACTCCTGGGAGGGGCGTCGTGTGAAATGCCAAAGCTGGGGGCGTGGGGGCCCAGGGGACCGGGATGGAGGGAGGGCCGGCCAGGAAGTGGCCGCGTGCTGGACCACAGGGGTCCAACGGGGCGGGGCGGGGTGGGCAAGGGGAGAACAGGAGGTTAGCCCACAGCGGTGGGGCCGGAGGCCAGCGGGTGGCTAGGGCTCGGCAGCCGGCTTGACCAGGTAGCCGCTGAAGGTGATGTAGGTGTCAAACTCGTCGCTGAAGATGGCGTTCTCGCGCTCGCCCTTGAAGAGGCGCACCCACACCTCGTCCTGGTCCCGCAGCTCCAGCATCAGGCTCTGGCTCTGCATGATGCTGCGGTCGCTCACCTGGGCGTACAGGATCACCACCTCCTCCCCGTTCTTCATGATGTGCAGGTACGTCTCCTTCTGGTTCCAGGTGTGCACGTTGAGGCTGAAGAAGTAGACGCCGGGCACGTAGCAGTAGAACTTCCCCGTGAACATGTTGAAGTGGCCGTAGAGGTTCACGAACTCCGTGTCGAAGATCACCGTCTGGTAGTAGTCGTTGCTGTGCAGTGGCTTCTTCCGGCCCACCGAGAAGGCGGCGTAGTGGTTCTTGCACTGGTCCCCGGGGGCCCCCATGGACCCCTTCTGCCCTTTGGGCCCCATGTGGCCCCTGGCACCCATGGAGCCTGTTCTGCCGTATTTGCCCTGCAGGCCCCGATCTCCTCGGTCGCCCTTCTCACCTAAATGGACGGGAAAACACGTGGCATCAAGCAACCTCAAGGATTGTTCTGTTCTCGCCCAGAAGCAACCTTTTTTTTTTTTTTTCCCCTTCTGGAAATTCCTGGCAAAAAACAGGGAACATATGGGTTTATCCAAAAGCAACAGGCACAGTGGCCAGGCCCTCAGCTCCCTCCAAGCAAATGAACTGCAGATGCAGGGGCCAGGCCTGGGGATCTGGGACCTGGGCCGCAGGGCTTCCCAGCTCGGTGGTGCCGGGCTGTGCGAGGCTGCTGCTGCTCACAGGACCAGGAACCCGGGGCTTTGATGCGAATGCAGGTGGGGTGAGATCCTGAGCTGCTCTTAGGCTTCTTCTCCTGTGGACCCCTTTCCAACCTCACCTCTTGGAAGGGGGCAGGAGAATTTTAGAAATGGAATTTCCTCCTCTGCCTTAACTCCATCATCTCCTCTGCCCTCCAGTCAGGACAGAACAGGGCCCCCTCCCCAGGGGAAGGTCCCCTCTGCTGGTCTCCATGCCTGACCTTTCAAGATGGTGATGTTGATCTGCGGCACCGGGATGGCCTGGTACACGGGGGTACCAGGGTCACAGCAGCGAAAGCACCGGGAAGCAGAGGGCTCATCTCCCTGCCTGGGGCTGTATTTTTCATGCTTTTCTTCAGCCCTAAAGGAGTAGAGACATCACTGTGAAAGCCAGCAGCTCTCAGAGCCAGGAAGTCTTCTCTTTGCTGCTGCTGGAGGGTCTGGGGTCCCGGACTCGCCTCCTCCCTCGCCTGGATGCATGAGGCTGTATTAACGCTCCCTCCACAGAGACTGCACTGGCTCCGTGTGAATTCTGAGATTCTCGCTGAAATTTCGGGAAGAGCCCCCTGCCCTCTGTTAACAGCAACGATGCTCTTGGAAACAACAGTAGCCAAAACAGCAATGACTTGCGTGCCTGGCAAGCTGGAGGCTGCGTGGGAGAAAGCGGCCCCTCCGGGAGGGGTCCTCGGATCACACGACAGTGCTGCGCCTAGACATGCCCTTCGTGTAGCTAGGATTCTAGAAGATGCTATAGGAAGCTGGCTCAGGGCTCAGCCACATCTGAGAGGCAGTAGCTGGAGATTCTGATGTTTACAACCTTACATTTGGAGGCTGCTCCCTTGAGACAGGGTCGGGGGTTGGGGGGGCCGGACAGCTCCATGCTGCCACCTCGAGGCGTCTCGCTGCACTGCACTGTGCTCTCTGCAGCTCTTTGGCTGTGACTGGACCATCTTGGAGGTGGCACAGTCCCTCTCAAAGGGCCAGCTCCTTGTCTAACTCTGCTCCCATTTTCAAACCCCAGACAGTCCAGGAAATGTATCTGTATGCCCCCCAACTCAGTCACCCACAAGCCCCAGACTCCCAGACAGACCCCCGTCCCCACCTGTCACCAGAAGTCTCCATCTAGAGATTCAATGAGCCCTACATGAGAGATGTCATATGCCTCTAGAACCTGCCACTTGCCCCTAGAATCTTCTCTTTACAAACCCTGTTCCCAGCATCAGCATAATCACCAGTCACCCAGGATGGAACCCTCAGCCTCATTCCAGACGCCTGTCTGGCCTCACCACTGCGTTCTGAGGATCACGGAGTCCTGAGGAGTCAGCCCCATCCCGCTATAAGAGTGCCTCCAGGAGCTGGGCCCTCAGTTCTCCTCACCTCTTAAAATATATATTTTTTTTATTTTTAATGGCAGTGCTGGGGATTGAACCTGGGACCTCCTGCATGCTCAGTACGTGCTCTACCACTGAGCTACACCCTCCCCCTCCACTACCGCTTGAATGCTCTCCTAGAATTCATCTCTCCCACAGTTCATCCTCTGCTCTGCCTCCCTCCAGGGTTCCTTCTAGAGCACCATGAAATTTAAACCTCTCCATGACTGCCCTATGGGATCTAGTTCAGGAGAGACCCTTCCGCACCAGGCTCAGCTCCCCCCCCATCCTCCACCCTCTAGCATCAGCCCCCATGACCCCAAACGACCCAGCAGCCCTTACACTGCCAGACACTAAAATAGCCACACCTCACACGTGCCGTCCTGGCGGCCAGGTGGCCTTCCCCTCCTTCCGTTCCTGGGATGCTCCCCAGGTGTCCTTCAAGACGCAGTCACTCCTCCACTTAGGTTCCCCACCCCCGCCACGTCCGCGTTGTGGACACACCTGTACTGCAGAGCCTTCCTCACGGCACTGAGTCATGTGTGTCTGTCCCCCCGCAGCCTCAGAGTTCCTGGAGGCCAGGGACTGTGTCATACATGTGTGTGTCCCCAGTGCCTAGTGGATGGCCAGACTAGTCGTGGCACTTGATCAATGTTGGTTGAATGAAAAGGAGGACGAGGAGGAGGAGGAGGAGACAGAGGAGAAGGATGATGTCACTTTGCCCCAAATCCTGTGCAATCCCATTAGATGGCCTGAAGCCTTGGGGAGCAGGTCAGCCCAAAGCGCAAAGTGGTGAAGAACTCAAAGGCAGCATGGGGCGTTCCCCCAGGTGTCTAGGACCTCACGTCTGATGAATGACGTTGTCACGAGTAATCCTGACCATTCTGTGTATCCTTACGAAACATCCCAGGTAGGCTGAAGTCTGCACAGCACACATAGTAGGGTGTACTATGACAACAGCGCCACTCAGAAGGAGTTCGTAGCTTTTCAAGGAAAGCCACCACTTCTGTGCCAGTCATCAGCCTAGTCACCCACTGTGTAACTGGATCAGACGTCAGCTGGTGTGGAGACCAGCTCTCTGCCTGGCATCGCACCTTCTCCTCTTCCTGGCGGTGCTGAGAAGCCCAGCAGATACCCTCAGAGGACAAAGCAGAACACAAGGAACCCGAGGGCTGGGCTTGGGGCTTTGGCATTCTCTGTTTTTAAGGATGTGTCTGCCAAACCTCATGCAGACCCACATTCCTCTGGGGTTGGAATGAGGCGGGGTGACTGTCCTCGGTTTCAGATAAGGCACCCGGGTCACTGAAAGGGGAAATGGCGCCTCTGTCCCCCAGCACCAGCCCCTAGCCTCAGCCTCTGCCCCTTTTCCTGTAGCCGCAAACTAGCACCCCCTGCACACCCCGGACCCCAGGCTCAACCCCGCCGAGCCAGAGCTCCTGCATCCACACATCACAGCCTCACCTCTCAGTGTGGTCCAGCGGCGGGTCCTTGGTTCCCTCCTGCTCCTGCTGTTCCTCCTGCCCACGCGGCACGCGGCCCAGCACCAGGCCACAGGCGAAGGCCAGCAGCAGGCAGCACGCCAGCGCAAGTCCCAGCGCACGGGAGCCCATCTCCCCGCCGAGCCTTGCTGGGAAGACACACAGAGGGACACGGGCTGGAAGAGCCCCAAGGGAAGCAAGTGTTCACCAGACCCACAAGCCGGGAAGGGCTTCAGCCGCTGGTGCTCTTGGGAAAGGAACCACACACACACACACACACACACACACACACACACCATTCACACACCCTCTCTACACACACACTCACATATACTCACAAACTCTCACACCTGCACGCTCACAAACCCTGGTGCAGATGCACACACACACACGCCCTCGCATACACTGCCACTCTCGCGCACTCAACACACACAGTCATATGCAAGTACACTCCACGTGCCCTCAGGACACTCAGTACACTTACAAACTCACTCAGACCCACACTCTCATGTTCACACTTGCACACAGCACACATGTACTCCCATGCACTCACACATGCGTGTGCACACTCACGTAGGCTCACTGCCCCTGGGTTTCAGCCCACCAGGCTGGCATTGGAGCCCTGAGCTGCAGGCTGCTGCTGAGTGTGGCTCTGCCCAGCCTCCTCCCACCATCCCAGAAAGGAGACCCCTCCCCACTGAGCTCTGCAGATGAACACTTCTCGGCCCTGTTAGGACAATGAGCAAAATCTCGAATGAATTTGAGGGGTCACTGTCCAGTGACTCTGCCCCAGCCCGCACTATGGGCAGGCAGGTGCCAGCAGGTTGCTCTCTGGCCACCAGGGGGCGCACCAGGGAGCGTCCTGGAACCTCTGATGCAGGGAGGGTGTCCGCCCAGCTCCAGAGGGCAATCGTCCTCATCTCAGCCAGCGCCTGCGTCTCTCGTTCATAAGTGCTGTCCACAAAAGCTCTGGACAGGACCCTTCTGGTCCAGGAGTGAGATTGTCCTAGAAAGATATGCACTGGGGGTTCCCAGTGAGCCCCTCGGGGGCTGTGCCTGGGCTTAAAACAGACAGACCATCCCACCCACCAGGTTTTCCCCACCGGAGGTGTCACCCTGGCTAACCCCAGCAGTGGGGTTCACACGCGAGCCACGTGTGCCTTGGCTGTTCTGGTGGCTGGGAAACCTCCCCATCCCAGAGAGGGCGACTGTGGGCAATCTCACCCCATTTTGTTCACCAAGACGTACAGTTTAACACCTAGTGGGCCAAATAGGACACTTAGTTCGCAGCGGCATAGTGAGAAAACGGAGGCTGGGGAGTAGGAACCACCCACTGCCCTGCAGCCAGGCCAGGGCTGGGGTCCAGGCTTCGTGGGGAGGGGCGGAGAGTCAAAGCCAGGGAGCAGTCTCAGGAGGTCCTGTGTCGGATTTTTCTTTAGTTCCTCTTTCATGTCTGAAACACTGAGACGGATTTCTGTTTTTGTCAGTAGTCATCTACCCGGATGAATGCTCCTTTCACGTGTCTTGGGCGGCCATGCCCGGCTTCCTCCACCTCCCGCTGCTCTGAGCCTCGCGGCTGGTGACGGTGCAGCCCTCTCCACGGGGCCGACTTTTTGGCTTTGTTCTTTATTCTGCATGTTAGTGGGCTCGCTGTTTAGCTCTGAAGACAAGATGCTCTGGTCGCCCTCCCTGCTGGAGCCCCAAGCCAAGTCGAGAGAACCAGGAGGAAGCAGAGGACTGGACACCAGAGCCCAAGGTGCTCCCCATGGACCCTCAGGGATGTGATGAGACTCTGAGCCAGGAAGGCTGGCCTCCCCAGGAACTCCTGCCCCGCCGTGACCCACATCTCTGCCAGGTCTTCAGTTCTCCGCCTGCCCCCTGTCCCCATCCCTGCAGTGGATTAGCTTGGCCCCACCTCCTAGTTCTCTACCAACCAACCATCCGTCCCCAATGTCAGGGCCCCAGAGACCTTCCCAATGACCAAGAGACTGCCTGGACCAGGCCCTCACTCAAAATTTCCACTATCTCCCCTCCGGTTGCCAAAGAAAGTATATAAATGTAAATGTGATTTATAAAATACGTGTTAAAATCATCCCTCCCTCCGTCTCCCCACCCCCACCCCATCTCTCCAGGCTCCTTCCCCAGGCGGGCACCGTCCTCCCCAGTCTGCTCCCACCCTTGGGCTGCGTCGCACAGCACCCCTTGTCCTGTGTTCGAGCTCCCTGCTTCTTAAACTACAGTCACCTGGGGAATCTTGTTCAAACGCAGATTCTGATTCAGCAGGTCTGGGACAGACATTTTCAAAAAGCCGCCAGGTCCTGCCAAGGCACCATACTTTGAGTACCAGGTTCTAGCCACACCCCCAAGCTCTCGGCATCTGTCTGTCTGCCTGCATCCTCCTCCCCTGGCCAAGAGCATCCTTCCTTCTCTTCTACTCATGGCCAGGCTAATGGGACCGACAACTGCCCCCAGCAGGTGCTGGGTTTCCCTGTATCTTTTCAGCTGGTCCTTATAACCCTATAGGTTAGGGTTCATTCTGAGAACACTTCCCCATTAGTTTTTACCCCATCACAGGCCTCGGATGGACCTGCAGTGAATCCTTTAAGGAGACAATTTTCATTCATTATGATACCAAATTCACCAGTGAAGAAACAGAGATGTCGAGAAGTTGCTTATCCTAAGACCGCACGGTTTTTAAGCAGGGGGGGGGGCTGGATTTGAACTTGGCGGTTGCTCTCAGATCACATCAGAATCCTACCTAAGACCCAACTCACGTGCCTCATATTCCTCCTGAAGGCTTCCCAGACCCTCAACTGGAAAAAGAAACACAAAAACAAATCTCTCCCTCCTTTTTTTTGCTTGCACTTTTCATATTGGCTCACTCTACAGAGAGTTTTGCTTGGCCTGGAAGATTCTACACAGCGGACCCGTGACCTCCTCCGGGCCTGGGACGTGGCTTGGTTCCTCTCGGACCCGCAAAGCATCCTGCAGCACCCTGAAGTCGCCGGCTGCTTAGCAAATATTTGTCAGATTTAATTCTCCTAATTTGTTTATTTCCTATTTTTGTATTTCCTGTTTTTCCTTGGCGCCTTGATAATTACTCTCTTTTTCCTTTTAAATGCCAAGCTTGCATCACTTGAAAGGAAAAGAGGTTTTCCTTTATTTAAACTTTTTTTTTTTCCTGAATCCAAAGTAGTATGTAGTCATTTGAGGAAAGTGGAAAAAATAAGAGCAAAAGGAAGTCAAACACTGCCTCGGATGCTTTTGTCTTCCAGGTTCCTCAGCCTCGGCACGGCTGACATTTGGGGCCGGACTGGTCTTTGTCCCGGGGAGGCTGTCCTATGCCTTGTAGGATGTTTACCAGCGTGCCTGGACTCCACCCACCACGTTCCGTCAGCACACCCCCATCCCCAGTTGTAACAACCAAAAAAAGCTCTCCAGACTTTGCCACGTGTCCCCTGGGAGGCAGAAATCCTCCCCATTGAGAATTGGTCCTCTACCCACAATGGAAGCACATTTTTGCATGTTGGTATGTCTCTTTCCAGGTCTGGAAGAGGGATTTTCTGTACCTGGATCAGGGGAGATGGGAGCCAGGATGCAGCCGGTGTGGGGGTGATGGCAGCAGTGGGGGTGGGGCGTGGGGCGGCCCAGCAGAGTCGGAGGCGCCAGGGAGACTGAGGGAGGGCAGCGGAGGCTGGTGGTTCTCCTCTAGGACCGCCTCTTTGGAGCCGAAGCAAACCCAGATTGAAGCCCTCCCTTCTCCAAACGTACCTTCAGAGCCACTTTACGAGTCCCACAGCAAAGGCAGCACCATGACATTATGATCGTTTTACTCGCTTTTGGGCAAAAGCAGTATTGGCCAACACCCACCGAGCCTGGCTCCAGCCCACGTTCGTGATCTCTGGTGAAATGAAGTGCCCTGCAAGCAGGGAGGTTTTGCCCCCAGAAAGGCGACTCGGGAGAACGCCCTGTGTTCTGAACGCGAGGCAGGTCCGGGAAGCGGCCCCCCCGGAATCCTCGGCCAGTGGTGTGTACCCTCGTGATTCTGGACCCGCATGGCCCAGTCTCGGGCTGTCCTGCAGTCAAGGCATCTGAGGTCAATTCCAGCGTGACTCAAGTTCTGGGCTTGCCTATCCCAAACCCTACAAAGACAGTCATTTGCCAAATTCCACGGCAATTCCATGAACGTCTTTTTCTCCCACCCACTCCCTCCAGGACCTACAGTTCCTCAGCTCCCCTCTCCTCAACCCTCCCCATCTCCCTGTAGCTTAGCCTCCAACAGAGAAGAACCCCCCACTTTACAGCAGATGGGAGGGGCGACAGAGGGCTGGGGGCAGTTACGGGGTCTGGAGGAGGGCAGGAAGTCTGCAAACACTAACTCGTGAATCATTTTTATCCCTCCCCAGCCCTCAGATGGACCAGTGGTAAATGGATCTTTAAGGAGAGGATACGCACACACAAGTTCAAGTTTACTGGTATCTGTTTAAAGTCGGTCCTGTCATTTGGGGGGGTGGGGCACCCACCTCCATGTCATGCCTGTGTTCCGAAACTAAACTCCCAGAGCTCGGGGTCCATATGTTTGCCTTTTGTCTTGATGCCACACTCAGCCCAGTGCCATTTGACGGAAGTGTCTTATAAATGTGGTTTTCCCTCTCCCTTAATCATCGGGTAACCAGCTGTTCCGAGAGGTGAGAAGCTTAGGATCTCCCTGGATTAGAAGGAGCTTAGAAGGAGCTTGGATTAGAAATCCAAATGCCCCCGTAGCTCAGGAATTCCCTTGCGGCAGAAAATTTAACACAGTCGCAGTTCACGGAATGCCTGTGGTTTGCACAGCATCATGTAAGAGCTTGGGAGACGGTGACTGAACCGTAGGTTGAATCTCTTCCCTGACCTCGGGAACATTCCCGGCCAGCAAAGGAGACAGACGTGCACCCAAGTACAGCTCAAGACAGAATGACAGATGTTGACTCAAAACATGACACTCTAGGCCTGTCCTGTCCACTGCAGTGGCTGCTAGCCACCTGTGGCTATTTCATTTTAAACCAATGAAAAGTAGTAGGTAGGGGAGGGCATAGCTCGGTGGTAGAGCGCGTGCTTAGCATTCACAGGGTCCTGGGTTCAATCCCCTGTACTTCCACTAAAAAAAAAAAAAAATTTAAACCAATTAAAATTAAATAACATTCTAAATTCCATTCCTCAGTCACGCCAGCCACATGCCAGCAGCTACAGGATGCGGGGCACTCCCATGCTGGATGGCACAGGGCAGAGCGTTTCAGTCACTGCAGAAAGCTCTGCTGGGCAGCTTTGTTCCATTAAAATGAAGTGGGGGGCGGGGGGAAGTAGGAACTAGGAGCAAACAGCAGGCCCGGCATCTGGGAGGCATTTAGACCCCTTCCTCTCATGCGTCCGTGACGCCAGATCAGTCACCGACCCGCGTTAATATCTCCTGAATGTCTCTGCTCCTGTCTACGATTTGTCTGTATGTGATGCTTTCCAGGACCTCTGGCTGTGTCCCAGACCTCAATCCACCCAAGACAAATACCTTTGCCTGGCTTTTCTGGGGCCTGGACATCATCCCCCAAATTGTACATGCTTCTCGCGAGGAAGCTCAGCATAAGAGAGGACTTTCTGCCACACCTGATGTCTTAGGGGTCAAGGCTGCAATTTGGCTCTGCATCCAGTCACTCCCTGTTTCAGCACAGCATCCACAGGCACCAGTCCTTCCGCTCATCTGCTCCTGCCACCTCCCCTCCCCAGGAGCCGCTCCACCACATAGGAAGCCCTGGGGCTGTCCCTCTCTGCTTCCACATCTGGTGGAAATTCTCCTGTGGAGAAGCTCAGATTTCTCCACTCGCCGCAGGAGGTCCCCTGGACTCAGATCCTGGGGTGCCCAGAAAGGAGAAAGCCGCATGTTGGGGTGTCCCTGTGGTCCTGATGGCCATAGGGATTGTCTGACCTTGACATCTGCCTCCCTTGCCCAGAAGCCACTCATCACACTACTTCTCCACTTACTGGACTCCTCCCACCGGTGATGGGCAGGAGGGAGGCAGGTGACTTCCAGGTGATAAATGACATTTGCCAATTCCAGGAGCCCGTTTAATATCTAATTTTCCCTTCTACAGTCGGGCAGCCCCAGCCAGTCTCGGACTCTTTCCTGCTGCCCCCCAGACTTGTAGAGGAAGCAGCCGTGGGGTGATGGGCGGCCCTTATCAAAGGAACTGTCGGTTGGGGGCGAGCAGTGCCTTTCCCAAAAGATGTGGGCGTCCTGGCCCCCGTCTCGCTCGCTCTATCTCCCTCTTCTACTTTTTTCAAAGACGCCTTTCTCTGGCTTAGAGGAAGAGGGTGTTTTTGTTTGTTTGCTTTTTCAGGTTTGGGGGGTTTACTTGGTTACCGCCAAAGCCCAAGGCTGGGGAATGGAAGTGGGGTCTCCCAGGACTACTTGCTGGTTGATAAGCTGGCCGGGGACAAAAACGGCGAAGGAAAGCGCGCGCAGGCCGTCGCCCCAGCCTGAACGCCTCCTTCCTGCCCCGGGCAGCTCGCTGCACGCGGACCGGAGGGGCTCACCTGGAGCCGGGAGCGGGCGCTGCGAAAGCGTCTGCCCGGCCCCGCAGACCCCGAGACCGCGTGGGCGGCGGCGGCAGGGGCAGGCCCGAGGGGCGCCCGGCCAGCCCGGCCCTCCCAGTGCAAACAGAGGCGCCCTTGGCAGAGCCGTGTCCCGAGATCACCTCCCGGCCGCCAGGCCTCGGCGGCGGCGGCTTGCCCCTGCTCCGGGAGCCGCGTGAGGGAGGGGAGCCGCCGCAGCCCGCGCCGCAGGCGGCCTGGCCCGTGCCCCGCCGTGCCCCGCCGTGCCGCCCCTTTCCCAAGCAGTACAGATGGTTTCGGTTTTCTGGGACCTGAAAAAATCGGTGCCGCATCTCGCACCATCTCTGGGGGAAGCTTGGCCAAAGGTAGGACTTTGTCCCACACCTAACGGCGTCTAAGTCAAGAATGTAATTTAGCTCAGCACCCGGCCCAGCCCAGGCTGCTCACGGACTCCATCTCCCATGAGGGCGGCAGGGAGCCTGCCAGCGATGACCACCCACCTCTCCGCCCCTGCTCTGCCCACTGTCTCCCAGTGTCTATCCTCCGCGACCTCCTCCTTAGAGACAGGCGTTTTCCAGACTGTGTCCTCAGCCTGCAGCTCCCCGCACTCCGAACACTTTGCACTAGTCTTTTCAACCGGCAGCTCCCTGACCTCGGTCCCAGCGGGCGTCCCTGGCTGCCGGGCTCTAGGCCTGCGCTCTCCAGAACAGTGGCCGCCAGCCCAGGGGGCCAGTTGAATGAATGAAAATGAAACAAAGTGAAAAATTCCTTTCTCAGCCACTTGAGCACACTTGGAGTGTCTACCCTCTTGGACATCTCCAGTATCTCAAAGTCCTGTTGGACGGCACCGGTCTGGACCCAGGTGTCCAGCCATCCTCCAAACACCTCCTCTTGGCTCTGTCATGAGACCCTTGACCCCCCAGTTAGCTCACTGTCGCCCCCCCCCCAGTCCCCACCATCCCAGGCCCCGGCCCCTCTGTGCTGTCGCCCGGCCTCCGGAAGTTCTCCCCTCCCCCCACCGCGGCCTCCGTCGCCACTTCTTTCTCACTCCTTGCCGGCCTCCTCGCCTCCCACCTACCTTCCAAGCCGCTCCCAGAGGCAGCTTTCAGACCCGCGCCTCTGGCCTAAAGGGCTTCCCGGGAAAATAAAGGGGAACTTTCCCCCCAGAGCTTCACCTTCTGGCTCCTGCCTCCTCCCTGGCCCCGCCACCCCCACCCACACGTGCACCCCTCACTCCAGCCCTCTGGAGCCGCTGGAAGTCCCAACACAAGTCACACGACACCGGTCCTCTGTCTCTTTCTCCTGTCACCTGCCACAGTGCTGTGTCCTTCCGAGCCCAGCCTGATGCCACCTCCTCCAGGAAGTCTCCTCTAGGGCACAGACCAGTCTGTAACGGTTGGCTGGTCCTGGTCGGGTCCCCTCACAGACCAGGAGGTCCCCATACACAGAAGCCGTGTCTCACTTCACACGTGCCTCCAGTGTCTGGTGTCTGCCTCTCACTATTGTCTGACCTCCATTCTCACTGTTGGCTGTTCCCAAGCAACACAGCCGTCATCCAAAGAGACTTCAAGCCCGGGGGTTCAAATCCGTCTCTAATTCAGGATGGCTTCAAGCCATGGGGTCCCAGTTCAGGATGGCGGGGGTTGGCGGAGAAGGGAAGGAGGAGAGTGACCCAGGGCCCACTATTAAGTGTCATGGGAATGTCATCGGAGTCTGACAGTTAGTCCTCTTTTCCCTCAAACGCTCCTCTTACTGGAACTCAGAAAATCTACCGCTTCAAAAAGTTACAACCCACTGCCCCCATTCGCCAAAGTTACAAACCTCCTAAATGCCCTGCAGAAGCAGCCTAATCAGACAAATGGTGGTGCCTCCACGCAGCGGAAGAGTAAAATAGAGGCGGTTGGTTCAGGGTGGCAAACTCAACTGCCTCCAGCCGTTGTAAGACAGTAGGGAGAGGAGGAGATTGTGGCCAACCATGAAACACATGCTCTGTTTGAAGGCATTTAAATACATAAATAAGTAAATGGTGGTGGGAGGGGGAGGGGCAACTTTCAGCCGGTGGCGCTGAGTGACCTCTGTCAACAGATGAATATTTACTGTCTCAGAAAGATGTTCACAAAATGCTGATGAGTAGAAATGCAAGTTGAAAACATGCATACACAAATACACATCCACACACACTACGGATCCTCCGCTGCAGTGATCTGAGGCCACCCACCTAGCTGCTAACAGCAACTATCTGTGGGTGATGAAGATACGGATGTTTGCTATTCTCTTATTTTTGTGTCTCTGGGGTTTTCCCCTATAACAGTCACATATTTTTTCACATTAAGTCCACATTGTTTTCCACTTAGAAAAATGACAAATCAGCCCCACCCTGGAGACGAAGAGCGCATTTTGTTTATTCTGGAGAATCTGAGTCTACGCGTGGAAAAGGAGAACGGGGGAGGGGCTTGGGGCTGCTATGGCAAGTTTGTGGCTCGAGCGGATGTGTAGAATGTAAATTACCCCAGTGCTGAAGTCCCACGTTCTTTCACAAGTGTTTATTGAGTGTCTGCTGCGTACCCGGCCGCGGGCAGGAGTCAAGGGACACGACGGAGCAAGAGGAAGATCAGCCCTCCTCTGGGGCAGCAGAACCCTGGAGTTGCCATGGCTACGGGTTAGGCTGGGAGGGCACCTAACTGGGACGCAGGCCAGCCAGAGAGAGCACGTTTTCGAGAAGCAGGCGGATTTGTTCTGCCGTTGACACACCAGTCGCTGGTGTACTTGCTACTGAAGGAGGCTGCCTGCAGCCATGAAGCAGGAGGAAACGGAACCAAACCCTTGAGCCCCCCATCAGGAATTCCACTCAAGGGCCAGGCGAGCTAACCAGCCCGAGAGCAGTGCCGCCGTTTATCAGAGTGGTACCATTTCCTCCCGATGAAGCTCTGCCACCTGGTTAAGCACCTGCCACGTGCTGGGCTCTGGGCACATGCTTTATGGATGCTACTGAACTGGATCCCTACGATCGCCTCGATTTCTCAGAGGAACAAATGAGCTCAGAGTGAGGAGGCCACTCACCCCAGGCCCTGCCATGGCAGGTGCTGGAGGTCAAGTGAGACCCAGGTGTGTGACGGCAAAGCTCCTGCCATTTCACCTCGAGGGGCCTCCAGGAAGATGCCAGGTAGGGCAGGCTTGTCCAGCCAAACCACTGTCCTGCTGGCGCTCACACCTGCCGGGCGGGCGTCCGCCTGCTTAGCTCATTCAGTTACAGCAGGAACAGCAGCGGCGGCCCTGGGCCCTGAGGAGCTGATCCACCAGCCAAGCCCTTGCGTTCTTCCCTTCAGCAGATCACTGGGGGTGGGGGGGCTTCTCTGTGCCGGGCACAGTGCCGGGCACGGGGGACCCACTGTCTTCATGGAAGCCATGTGCTAAGATCTCCCGGTGCCAGGCTGCCAGCATCTCAGCACCCACCGTTGGAGTTTAATTCCTTTGGGTCTAGGCACAGAATCACCAGGAAACCCCTCCCCATCACACCTCAAAATTAGAAGGGGTGTGGGAGGTGTGGCCCGTTGAATGTGCACTTTTAGGGCACTGTTTTTGCAGGGTAGAGAGAAATCAGCACACGGGTGAGCTCTGCAGGGGAGGGGAGGGGGAAGGCCGTATGGTGTAGAGATGGCAGATGGTCCCACCTCCAGCCCTGTGCCCTCAGGTGGTTGGAAGCAAAGGGTTTGAGGCCAAGCGCTGCTGGCAGGAGGAAACAGGGTAGAGAGCTGATTGCTGGGGGTGCGCTGTGCGTGCCCTGGGGCTGCTCTCCCTTGGGGCTGCCTGGAGTCAGGTGTGGGGGACCCCACAGGGGAGGCCCCCACAGAGAAGGGACCAGGAGCAGAATCCAGGACCTGAGAATGGAAGCAGGAGGGGGAAGGGCGCATTGGACGCCAGTCCTTGTCCCCAGCTGCCCTGGCCTGGCTCCGCTTGTTTCGTGGGGTCCTTCTCAGGGTCCGCTCCAGCCAGACCTAAGGCCAGTTTCCAGAACCCTGGGTCTTGCTCTCATGGCTACACATTAAGGGGTTGGTGGGGGGTAGATGTCTTGATGCTGGAAACCTAAGAGCCACAACCACCCCAAACCCCACCGAGATCCACCCATCTCTCACCAGAACCCACTTCAGTCTCTTCACACGCAGAAAGGGCCCAAGTGTTTCCAAGCACACCCCAGGCGCCAGCTCTGACCACCAGCCCCAGAAACCTGCAGGGCCAAGTTGCAGGGCCCGGCCCAGCCAACGTCTGGCCGGCACCTGCCTGCGGCTCCACCAGGGCTGGCAGCCTTCCCAGATGAGGTCCTTTTCCTCCTCTGGTCCCCAGGGCAGAGGGCGGCTGGTAACCAGATGTCCCCACTTAGGGAGGGGGTGCAACAGTGGTGAAGGGTTTGGGGCCTTCTCTCAAGTGTGGAGTCACCAGCAGCCAGCACAAGGCTCCAAGAACCTGGGGTCCCCACACCCGCTGAATCCCCCACTGCCCGCCCCGCCTGTCTGCCTCTTTTCCCGTGCTCCCTGCCCTTCCTGCCTCCCTGCCCGCAGTCTCCTGCTCTGCTCCATCTCATTTCAAGGAAAATTCCTACACGAGCCAGGGAGGTGGTCAGACATGAGGCACAGCCTGGCCCACATCCTGACGGTCGTCCTGCGTGGGGCGGATGCCCGGGCAGGACTGTGCCAGTCCCGTCCACAGCTGGAGAAGGGGTTGACTCCAAAGGCCCCCTGGGCAGGCCAAGGACACCCTGGTGGGCAGTGGGGGGCCTCTAGTGCCTCGACCCACACCCATCCCGCTTTGAGCCCAGTTCTGGGAAGAAACACGGGCAGGATGAAGGGCCTCCTGGGTCCAGGAGCCGCTTCCGTCTCCAGCTTCACAGGCACTGCTCAGCTGCCCCCCTGATGAGGACCCAGAGATAAAGATGCCCTCAGAGAGCTCAAGAGGACCTCTTCACAGGTCCGAGCCCCTCTCCGAGAGGCAGGGAGGCCGGGGTCAGAGGTCCCAGACTGCAGTGGCAGAAGTTTCACCGCGCGGGCTTGGGAGGAGGAAAGGAGCTCGCACGCCTGCTTCTGCACACCTGTGGTTAAGTGCAGAACTGGCCCCGCCAGGCTGAGGACGCCCGGGCAAGCCCTCCAGAATCCCAAATCCCGTGCCCTGCGGTCCCAGCTCATGGGGCTGCCCCAGGAACCCAGAAGGAGGCACCTGTCCAGGCTTTGACAATCCTTTTCCAAATTCTTCTCTAAGTGAGCAGGTGATCCCTCACTGTGGGAGGGATCAAGGAGGGGTCCAGGGTCCTGTCCAGGGAGCTGCTTTGTCTCATTTGACTTTAAGAGAAGGCAGATTTCAGCAGGTAAAAATGGGAAGAAAATAATAACCCTCGGCCCATGCGGTAGTTGCGCTACGAGGATGAAGCACCCCAGGAGGTCATCGCCCCCACTTCAGTACCTCTGGGCTCTCAGGGCAGGGGGACGAGGCCGCTCCCGAAATGCCCATTTCTCTCCCCAGCGGACGGGCAGAATCAGCCCAGTGTGGGGACCACAAAAGAATGGAAACTTCCTATTCTTCCTTTCCTTGGCAAGCTGTCAACGCCCACCTCTCTCCTAGGGCCCTGGAGCCTCCGTGACCCCCAGCTCCAGAAACAGGGACCCACATGAGGACCGGCCCTTGGAGACAAAAACGCAGCAGCAACCTCGTGGCCAGCAAGGACGCCCAGCGGCACAACTGTATCTACGAAATTCTTTTCATCTTTGTTTTGATGGGTGAAGCTCAATGCCAGAATATTTGGTTTGTGAGTCATGCTAATTATAGCTGGGGGGTTGGGGGAGGGCGGGAGGCACCAGGAAGAACAACAGAAAGAAGCAAGTTCCAAAAAATTATGCTGTGCTGGTTGCCCTGAATAGGGAGGTTCCATCCCAGGAATGAGGAGGGAGCTGCCTGCACCCTTCCAGGGACCATGACGTTGGCTTTCTTGGCTCCCACCTGCCCGCTGGCTGGCTGCACCTGCCCCAGACAGGCAGCGGTGTCCTCTGGCTGCACGAGGCCCACCCGTGTCCTCCATCACTTGCATTTCTCTGTCTCCCTGACCTGCTGCTCGCCCGTAGCATGTTCCTTGGCATCACAAGGGACTCAAGGTGGGAGGAGAAGGAGGAGAGAGAGCCAGAGGAGAGGACCAGAGTCCCTGAGAAGCAGAACCTGGCTGTCCTTCCGGCCCCAGGGCACTTTCTCTGCAGGCAGCTGGGAAGTGGGAATTTGGGTACTTGAGAAGCTGGGGTTCCAGCCTCTGCTTGGAAAGCTGTGCCTCCTTGAGCAAGTCACATCCCTTCTCTGAGCACAGAGATGCAACTTTGGGAGTCTCGGGCCCTCCATCTACAGCTTTGGGACAAATCATGAGCCTCTCTGAGCTCTTCAGGGGTAAGAGGACCATTGATAGAATTATTGAGAGTCAGTATTTGCTCATCACTTGCTGTGCAGAAAACACACACACACACACACACACACACACACACACACCATGACTGCTGTTATTTTTATTTTCACTGCTGTTGGGACACCCCTAAGCTCTGCTCAGCTCTCAAGTCAAGAGGGAGGGTGGAGAAGTGGGGCAGGGAAGAGGACAGCTCAACCTTCTGCCCCCCCGTCTCCCCACCACTAGTGTTTTTTCTACCTCTCTGGCCGGCAGAGATGGTGAGGGGGCCTCGTGAAGAACAGACTCCTTCCGCCAGGCAGGCCTCTCCCAGCAGCCCACTCGGTCAAGTGCCTCTAGTTGTAACCTTGTACGTGGGGCTGGCCACGTGCTTCCCCGAACTATAAAAAGCAAAGGCCTGGCTGCCTCTGAGGACCTCACACCCTCCCCCAGGGACCCAGGATGTAGCTAGCTGTTGAGAAAACTCAGTTTCTCAGGACACTCCCCATTTTCAAAGTTTGGAAGGAGGAAGTTCCAAGGGTGCCAAACTGCTTGCATTCTTAGAAACCGAGGGAGACAGAAGAGACGGCAACAAGTCACAGGGAGAAACAGCTCCCTCCCTCTCCCTCAAGTGGATCAGGAGGGCCCGGGAGTGTCTGAAGCACACTTGGGGTCCCACAGGAGCTGTCTGGGAACCGGCACAGTGGGGCTCGCACGGTAGCGTGGGTGCCCGGGACAGGTGGGGGTCACGCCTGTGCCGTGCAGGCGCCTGCAAGAGCTAGGTGGCACTCAGTGCGCGGAGAGGCATGCGCAGCCCAGAGTCTCCGGTGCAGCTCAGCGCCGCGGGCCCAGACCTGCGCCACGTTCGGCGGTGCAGGCAGCCCAGAGGGTCCCCGGAAAAGGGACATTAGTTTTTCCTGTCCAGTCTGGATCCCCTCCAGGGACACCAGGCTATCAGATGCAAGGGCCAAAGTCAGCCTTCCCCTGTTCTGTGTGGGCTCCAAGTTGCCCCCAGGCAGGGCTGGCTCTCAGGTGGTCTAGGCGATGTTGAGGTGGGGGCTCCCCCACCAGGTGCAGAGGGGACTTGGGCATCATTCCTTTTCCTTCCACACCCAGAGAAGAGTGAAGCAAGATGAAACCCCACAAAAATCGGGGGAGGTGCAATCATTCCTGACAGCTCCTGTCTGCCACTGAGCCCCCTGCTCCCTGGTCCCAGAGGGAGACCATGGCCACGGCACCTCTGCTACAGAAGGGAGTAGCAGGAGCCAGTACCGGGCCCTTCCCCCAAACTCCTGATCTTTCTGCCTCTTTGCCACGAATGCCACCCTGGCCCCTCCCACCCCTCTCCTCGCCCGCCCCGGTGGAGGTGTCTGCTGGGCGACCAGGCTGAAGCCACGAAAAGGACCCGCAGCAGCCCAGAGTCCCACCAGCCACGTCCCCGCCCGCCAGGCACCTACCTCCAGCCGCCAGCGTCTGGGAGCGAGCGGGGCGCCCGCGTCCTCCCCAAGGCCTCTCTTAGAGCATCTCTCAGCGACGGAACCTCCTCCCGGCCAGGTCCGGGGAAGACCAGACTTGTCGAAGGAGAGAGCGGGCAGGAAGGGAAAAGTCCTCTGGGAAGAGGGTGCAGAAAGTTGTGGGAGTGCAGGCAGAGCCGGCCCCTTCCCGGCACCTGGATCTCCTCGGCTCCAAGGTCTCTTTGGCCAGAAGCGGAAACGCGGTTTCTCGAAAGTAGAGGAAGAGCTGAAGAAAGCGGGACAGACGCGTAAAGAGCAAACCCCAGCCAGATGTGAGCGGCCGCGGAGCCTCAAACGCTCCCAGTGCATTTTATCCAAACAGCAGCCGCCGAGGATTAACTGTGTGTGTGCCCGGCCTGCAGGGGAGCGCCGAGCGCCGGCGCCGCCCTGCTCCTGGCCTCCCTGTGAGCGGCCGGGGCTGGGGGCTGGGGGTAGGGGTGGGGGCTCCAAGTGTCTGGAAGTCCCTCCAGATGTGGGGGTGATGGGGGGGCCTGGGACCTGGAGGGCTGGGAAACCCATGTTGCTGGGTGGCAGAAGGATGGGCTGGCTCCAAGGAGCTCAAGGGGCACCTGCAGCCAAACTAGAAGCTGTCCCCAGATGGTGGCAGACCTGAGACATCCACCTGGGTCCAGGGGGAATCTGAACCCCCAAAGCAGAACGCAGAATTGCACGTGTGTGTACACATGTGCATTGTGGGACGGTGATGGCCCAGTGCTTTGTTCAGAGTCTTAGAGGGCTCTGTGATCCAAAGGTTAGGAACCCCAGCTCGGGGTGCAGACTTTCCAGAGGACACGTGAGCCAGAGTAGGGCCAGCAGGGACGTCAGCATTTCTCAGTCTCTATCGGGCCTTTCACTCCTTGATATGAAAACCAGACACGTTCGCCGTCTTATACATGAGCTCTTTCGCAACAGCTCCCCTGCCCACCCTGCATCCCGATAGCTGCCCTGGGCTTCCCGGGAGCTGCTCCAGGTCAGGCGGGTCTCCATCCACAAACACTGTGTCAGACTGATCGTTCTAGCATCTTATCCTATGAAGGGAAGAGGAAGGATCTGGCCTGAGAAACACAACTCTGCTGTGACGATAACGGTTTTCTGTCTGTTTTTGTTTCTCCCCAGCTCCCCTGGTCTCGCCAATCCACTGGATGTCCTGCCTGCACTTTTTGTTTGGTCTGCACTCCTCCAGGCCTCTCCCTCAGGCTCCACCCAGACAGGAGATGCTGGAAACAGGGACGAGGAGCCTCCTCCTTGCCTTGGAATTTCTTCTCCACCTCTGCTCCGCACCTGTCTGCCTCGAAGGCTAAGAAATCGAAACAGAAGGAGGAGGGTGTGCATTTCAGACATCCACCCAGCATACCTTCGCACCAGGGTGAGTTGAAGATCGTGGAGATGGAAGAAGAGTGAGGGTTCGGGGCTGTGGAGAGACCCTGGCAGCCAACCTGCCCTTGCGGGAGCAAAAGGACACATGGTCCTGGTCCTCCGTGGCCCTGGAGAACTTTAAGGACACCATGGCAAGATTAAGTACCTGTGTCGCCCCTGGGGATGTGGCTTCAGCGGCGTGAGGAGACTCGGAACCGCTCGAGATCTTCAGCATGTGTCTGAGGTTTGGCACACCCTCCATCCCTGACAGGAAAACACAAAGATAAGCACGTCTTCGTTCCTGTGCGTAACTCGAGGGGCATTTCCTGGTCAACAAGACCCTGGCCCAGCACACTGGCTGACCTCCGACCTTCCCCTAATTGCTCTGTCCCCAGACAACCTTCTCAGCAGGGAGAGGGCAAGAAGAAAGCGGAAGGAGGCTGTGTCTTCACGCACCCCCTGCGGGACCTTTGTCCTCTTCGACGCTGAAGGATTCAGGTCTTTCTCAGAACTCCTGTGAACTGGGAAGTCCCTGAGGGCAGTGGGAAAGCTCTCTGTGGCCCTACCCAGGAGACTCAGGCCTGGGAAGGTCCTGGACCGATACCAGAACTCAGCGCAGGGACACGCAGCTTGAAAGAAAAACCCTGGAGATGGAAGATGTGTTCTGCTCTCTTGCCCCACGTTGTGCAAGACAGCTTTAGCGTTCAAGAACTGAAAGACAGCTACCTTTAACATAATTCCAAGACATGCACTTGGAGGCCCAGTACACAGCAGAGCTCTAGAAATACAGCCAAACAGCGAGCGCCCCTTCTGGCAGCATCTGGCTTGTCCTAACGGGAGGCTTCGAGTCCTCGGCCTGGGGTTGCTGCCCTACCTTGGGGGCACCTCAGTCTCCTTGTCTCTGAAGCAGAGCTAGGTCCAGGATCTCTCACCTGGAGCCTCTGAGGTCAGATGTGTTCAGAGTGGGGTGCAAGTGTCACTAGAGCATCTTCCCAGCCGGCTTTGGGCGGGGCCCCTTCATCCGACCCTTGCGTTGTCTATAGTGGGTTAAATGAAGGCCATTCCTAGTCTCACAGCCATTCAAGTCACATTGTTCTGTCAGATTCGTTCGTGCCAAATTCAGGGGAACACGAGGTTTTCAGAGCTTTTTGCATTTAGAGGATTTGGGGTAAAGCGAGTGAGAATGTTCGTTTTTAACTATCAGTGTTATAAATGTCATCTTCTCCCCTCTCTCCTCTTGGATAGAGCCCCCATAACTCCCAAGAGTTAGAAAGAGATTACTCATTTTTCTTGAGGCAGAAACTTGGGGGTGGGGGTGATACTCACCATGGCGACAGAAGCCTGGGGTTTCCCAAGATTTTTGTGAGAAACAGAAGGCTCAGAGGCGTGGGAAGTCAGAGAATGGGAAGGGAATCTGAGTATATCTCGGGTGGTGCCACCAGGCCCACAACTCAAGCCAACAGGCAACTGGGCAAAGAGTTACGAGGCTAAGCTCCCGAAGAAAGCAAAGTCAGCCCTCAAGAAAAGAAATATTACATCCTGCAAACACGGAGCTAGCCGGGGCCCTGGTGACCCTTGGTCGGGTACTTCCTCACTGCTTTAAAGTTGTAAGTAGGAAAGACGGTGGATTTGGCAATGCTTCGTTCTCTCCACTGTGGTCATAGCCACCCCCACCAGCAACTGGGGAGGAATGTTCTCAGCAAAGATCTTGTTGGACAGTCCCAGCCAGTGCTAGGGACGAGAGTCGTGGCAAAAAAACACAATGTTAACAAATCAGAACCCAAAGCCAGCAGTGGTGCCTGGGGAAGATTTCATCAGCCCTGCGATGGGTCAGAGGCCAAGGCCAGTCAGAACCATGAACCCCCCTCCCCCGAAGAGGTCTGTCTCTCAGGCTCCCAGGACAGCCTCAACCATGCCTATTCTGGAATTCCCTGGGAACCCACACCTCCTACACAAGGATGTCTGAGCCAAACTCCTTAAGTTCCCCTGGATGTTCCGAAGTGGCTCCACGTTCTCAGACAAGGGCAGCTCATGGGATGTAAAACCCAGCGGCTCACCACGGGGGGAGGGGGCCCATTCCTGGAATATCCGCCCAGAGGCAGCACACTCCATGCCCTCCGTGGTTTGGCTGTTCCGTCTCTCCTGGGCACGTCACGAAGCTCACTCTGCCTGTTTCCTCATCACTGGAAAAAACGACGTGACCTCGGTTAACGTCTGCAAGACTCTCGGTTCCGGATAAGCCCGGCCTGTCATTAGCGGCGCTGTGATTTTTTTCCCACTTCGGCCCTAGTGGTCTGCCTCTCCCGGCTATTTTGGGCCGGGCTGCCCGACCATCCCACTGTCAAGGGCAGAGACTGGTATTGCAAACTTTTGAATTCCATTCCAAAGGGTAGCGACAGGCAGGCTCAGATGGTGGCGTCCCACTGCCAAGGGATGGGGGTGGGAGAGTCTCCGTGGAGATTTGGAGAAGGAGCCGAGATGGAAACTTGGCCGCCAGACCCAGCCTCCCTGGCCGCCGGCCCACCCTCATTGCTCCCCGAGGGCGCTGCCGGTGTTCTGGAAGGCTCGGGGGCAGGTGGGACTCGGGCTGGCAGCTGCGAGGACAGAACAGGCTAATCTGCTTTAGGGTCGTCATCCTCACACCCGGAGAGGACACTCCCGCTCCAAGGAGTCAGCTCTGGACTCCATGCAAAGATGGGCGGGCAGGGATAAGATTCTACACTTGCCATTTTGTCTGTTTTTTTTACCCTTCCTGTGCTTTCAGACTCTAATCAAGCCATTTCATGCCCCATGCCTCAGCTTCTCCGTCTCTCAACGTCTACCGCCCTGTTTTGGGAATTCCTTTTCAGCACTTGCAGTTACACGAAGACAGAGGACTAATTAGGTAACACCACTTTACTGGATGCACAAAATGGGAGGGCCCCCTGGTGGACTGCACAGTTCTAAGCACCTAACTCTGAAATGAATGAGCCAACCAGTAGACACACGAATGAATGCTTAAAAGGAAGACTTTTTAGTCTTTTATGCAGAAACACAGGAGATAATTTCCAGGAGAAGGCCACGGTGATGTCTCTGATGATGCAGAGAAGATGAGGACAAGGAAAATCAAAGGAAAACCTGGTTGGACATGACCGTGGAGTCATTGTTGACTGGGAAGAGAGCAACATCATGGCACAGCCTCCCGGGAAGGCAGCGTCTATTCCCTAGAGGATGCAAATCCCCTCTGATCTAGTCACCTTTCTTCTAAAAATGTATCCTATGATACACTTACACTTGTGCTCAAATAACCAAGATATGCCCCAAAGCATTACTGTAATGTAGAGAAATCACAGACACCCTAAAAGGACATCACAAGAATCCTGGTAAAATAAATGACAGGACATCACATGGTGGAATAGCACACACACAGCTCTTCAGAGAGGGAAGCAGCTTCCTATATAATGATATGGAACAAGCATTAATGGGAAGTGAAAAATTACAAACCCTATTGAAAAACATTAAAGAAGACCTAAGTAAATCAGAAAAGCATACCATAAAAAAAAATTCTCAGTTCTCTCCCAATTAATCTACAGGCTCAAAGTAATCCCATTCCAAATCTCAAGAAGTTGGGGTGGGTGGGATGAAGGGGCTGGGGGATTGCAACATTTGAAGGCTTATTATAAAGAGGTGGTAATGAGGACAGTTGTATTGGAGCCACTGTGAAAAATTATACCAACACAACGTAATAGAAAGTCCCCAAGCAGGCTCATGTGAACATGGAAACTCGATCTATGACAAAACTGGCTTTGTATCAGATCAACTGAAAAGGATGGATTTTTCCCTGAAAACAGCACTGAAGTTCTGTGGCATCTGCAGAAGAGAAATCTAACCAGAAAACATAAGAAGTCACTCAGTAATCAGGCAATGAGAAATCACTTAATGCCATCAGTTGGTGAAGTTAATACACCTGATAATATCTGTGGCGTGACCCAATCTCTCAGCCACTGCAGACAGTTTTATTTCATTTTTGTAAAAGTTATAATAGGCATATATTTTATTTAGGGATACACACTTACTTGCTAAAGTTATAAAATAAAGCACGAGAATGATTAATACAACATTCAGGAGAGTGATTACCTCTTGGGGTGGAAGGGAGCTGGGAACGGGGAGGAGTAACAAGAAAGCTTTCAAGATAACAGGGCTAATGTTTTATTTCCTAAGCTGGTAAGCATATATAGATATAGGTATCTTAATAAATGAAAGATTTGAATAATTTAAAATAATAATAGTATATATGGTGTGTCGTTGGGACTCAGCTTAGCATGATGGGAAACAGATGAATTCAGGAAGGGTTGACCCCCCTAGAAAAATGCAGAACCATGTTTAGCATATTTCCATTTGGCTTTATTTTTAAAGGTAATTTAATATATGTGTTTATGATTGGTTTGTGTGTCATAAAATATCTCTAGGAATAACCACAGGAAACTAGTAACAGTGATTGCCTCTGGGCAAGGAATGCGGAAAAGGGTAGAGGAGAGGGTTGTTTTTCACAGTGCACCGTTTATATAATTTGAATTTTTCCCTTGTGCATCTGTTATTTAATGAGAGACCCAAGGTGTTTGCAGGCAAGCAAAGGCTGAATCAGGTGCAGACCAGAAGAGCACTGAGGCACCCTCCTCGTCAAGCTCTTGGGTTGACGCTCCACTGCTACTGGGCTTTTTTCAGGACTTCTAAAATAGGTACACTGCAGGACTTGGGAGTGAGGGGCAGGGATGCCTTTTAACACTTCCATTAAAACAACTTGGGGGCTGGTGGGGGAGACTGGCAAAACCGATGAATCAGAGACCCTGGTTAGTTGATTGTAAATCAGAGGCACGAAAACCTCCACCCCATCCCCAGCACCTTCCTCCTAGGACAGACACCACAGCCTGTAGACCTGTGCCCTGATCTTTGGAAATTGATCACCATTCCGATGTGGCCAACTGGAAGAGCCAAAGAGAGGGGCTCTCTGAGAATGAGGGTGGCAGAGAGGAATCCACGCTTCTCTGCCTCCAGGCGAGGGGCTCCTGTAATTTCAGCTAGAGGAATGACAATCCCTTCCCCATAGCCTTCATCCCATGCGCCTGCTATTTTCGCTTGGCCGACGATCTTGAATAACGCAGTGGAGAAGACCTGCGGGTGGGCAGCGCAGACTTCGCGCCCTTCCCTCTGGTCCATCCCCTCGGCCCGCAGCTCCTCCTCCCAGACCCTCTCGCCGAGCAGCAAAAACTACAACTCCCAGCAGCCCCTACACGCGCCCGGCGCGCCGCCGCAGAGCAGAGGCTGCCGGGAGCGTGTTGCCCGGAGGCGGGGCGAGCTCGCCGGGCGGAAGTCGGCCGCCAGCTGGGTCCCGGCACTGCCCGCCGCGAGGCCGACCCCCCGCGGGCCCCGGAGCCGTCCCGCACTGGGTGAGTGACCGCCCGCCCACGGCCGCCGGGGCCTGCCGACCCCTCCGACCCCGCCGCGTCCCGACCCCGACCCCGCAGGTTCCCTCCCCGTCTGACCGAACCGAGTCCCTGCCCCCTGACCCGCTGACTGGGGTGGGACGCCTCCCTGACTCTGAGAAACTGTCCCCGTCTCCCATCTGGTGGCGGTCACCTCCCCGCTCTGACTTGTAAGGCTCTTACGTCGTCTGACTTGCGGGACACCTCCCCCCTCTGACTTGGGGGCCTCATGACCCCTCTGACTAGCGCGGGACGCCACCCCTCTGACTTGCAAGACCCTTCATCCCTCAGACTTATGGACACCTCCTCCCTCTGACTACGATGGAACATCACCCCCTCTGACCCTGAAGGACAAATTCCCTTCCTGACACCTCTCTATCCCTGAGGACAACCCTTTCCTGCCCCCTGTGATTTCAGTGCCCCTGCTCTGACCTCCGCAGGGCCTCTCCTGACCGAGTAGGGAGCCCTCCCCTCTCTGGCTGGCACTTTGTCACACCTGCAGCCGGCCAGCCTTCCCCACCCCAGCAGGCCTTCCTCTCCTTCCCCTCAGCACAGCTTACTCTCCTTCCTTTTGCACCCAAACTTTCCACCCTCCCCTCCTTCCCTCCCCGCATCTGGTCTGGATGGGCAGTAGCCCTGGGGACAGGCACCTCCTTGGCCATCCTTGCTGCTTGCTGCTTGCTGCCTGTCCCTTGCCCTCTGTATCCCTAGGCTTGGCAGGCCCCTACACCTGTGCTCACCCTTCTGTCTACCGGACACATCATTTCCCAGGCACGTTAGTGTCTCCCAGGAGACCGGTATCCCTTAGCACTCCAGCTCCGGCCCCATTTCTCATGCCTGTCTGGGGGTACATGCTTGACATCTTTTCCTACCATGTTCTTGACAAATTACAGGTTTGGGAGTATGTGTCTGCTGATGTCGACTGAGTCTTGCTGGCTCTTCAGTATAAGGACCAGAACTTGACAGAAGGGTAGGGTCATGGGGGGTCCCTGGAAAGGAAGTGGGTGCTGCAGCCCTTCAGGAGCGGTGGGGTCTCTGCAGGCTCTCCCTTTGAGGAGCTTGACTGAGAAGGGTCTTCCTAGGCTGGGCTGTAGCCCCTCCCTTACCCCAGCCCCACCCCACAGGCCTGCTCAGTGGAATAGGCCAGCCTGAGCCTGTGGGCCGGGTGGGGCTCCTCCCAGAGCAGCCAGTGCCCCTCCCTGCTGGACTCAGTGAGTCCTCTATTCAGGCTGAGGCACAGGGATGGGCCAGCCTCCCCATCCCTCTGCACTTGGTAGGGGTGCCCGGTCCTGCACAGCCCAGGGTGTCTTCTGGGAGGGGACTCAGATGAAGCGTGGATTTGTTCAAGCACTGTCACAAGGCCACTGTAGTGGTCTGGGGACAGGATTCTCAGTCTCCTCACTCTTTTTCTTGTCCCAGTTAACTTGATCATGGGACTTGCTGTGACATCACAGGGTGGTGGAGGAAATCCCATACTTGGCAGGTGTACAGGTTCCACTTTATGCCACCCGTATGTTCCCTTGGTTGAAGTGTAGATCTGATCGTTTGATTCTTTCTGTCAGCTGAAAGTCTCCTTTCTTCCCCTTAAAGATGCACTCCGAACGTACTTCACGTCTGGTTTTCGTAGCCCACAGCAGCACTGTAGACGTGTTGGTCTCGGCTGCTGGTACTTGAGGGAACTTTTATGTGCCAGGCCTCCCCGAGCCCCAGAGGCAGTGAGGAGGGACCCAGGGTGCAGGGCCAGCAGCTCCTGCCTGGAGCCGTGTTCACCCCACTCCCTGAATGTGGCCTTTGAGGTGAGCCCTTGCAGGCTCCCGCAGACACACGGCCCTTTCATCTGGGTCTCAGGACTTCCCGGGCAGCAACGTGGCAGCCTTCTCAGCAACCATGCGGGGCTGGTGGATAAATGCTCTAGTGTTTTCTCCCTCACAACCAGGGTGTCCTCGGGTCTGGGAGTGCAGTCCAGAGTCCTGAAATGGACCCACACTGGGACAAGGAAGTCATTTCTCTTTTGTCCAGGCGTTTGTGGACTGGTCCCTAGGGCTCTGGGAAGAAAGAAAGACAGCGATTTCTCTTTTCCCTTTAGTAACTCTCTGGCCTGTGGAGATTCCTGGAAAGCTCTTATTAAATGCCAACATTGGAGGAATCTAAAACTTTTATATTGATTTTTAAGGACTTCTTTGTTGACTTCCCTTTTCATTAGACCAAGGTGATCAATTAGGGAAAAAAATAATCCTAATAATAGAGAAATGTGTGTGGGAAGATGTTCGGTTTTCTCTTGTCTACTTTTTTTTTTTTTTGGATCCTCCTTGTTTATCTGTGATAAGCCCAGTCATTAAATGGAACGTACAGCTTCAGGTTCTGAAGCAGAGCCCTCCTGTCCGAGTTCAGCCTGGGGAGCAGGCCGGAGGTGAGGCAGGAGTAGGGCTCCAGATGGCAGTGTGCAGCCCTGGGGGCCAGACCGGATACACATGGCGAGTGGCAGTGTCGGGGTGAGGAGGAGCTCGGAGCCCGCCCACAAGGGCTCCGAAGGGTCCTGAAGGTTGAGTGATTCCCAGCGATGCCGCCCACTGAGGAAGGTGGGAGAGAAGATGGGTTCTCGCAGGTGCAGCTCCACTGTCAGTGGGAGCCAGCCCTGATTCGGGTTGATCGTAGGGTGATTGTGTTCCCATATAAATGGGCTCTCTGGGAATCAACCCCAGTGAAGTGTGGTGGTGTTTGGGATGTTACTTTCAATTGGGAAGGTAACTTTGTGCTAAAAATCCTCCAAGTTTAACGTTGATGGTACAGCTGAAGCCCCTGCAGCCCCGTTATGATGGAATGAGTGCAAACTGTGGGCCATCGTGACGCCCCAGGGACAGAGCCATGTGTGAACGACCCTGCCCCTCAGGAAGAGCTGGAGGTTCTTTCTCTGTCTCCCTCCTTGTGGTGGGCAGAAAAGTGGGCCCCCGAGATGTCCACATCCTGACCCCCGGAATCTGCGAACGTATCACACACATGGCAAGGGCGGAATAAGGTAGCAGATAGAATTAAGGTGGTTAATCAGAGACCTTAAAAAAGGGAAGTCAGCCTGGATTATCCAAGTGGTCCCAGTGTAATCCCAGTCTTTAAAAGTGGAGGAGGGAGACCAGAGGAATTCAGAGGGAAATGATGCCACAAAGACAGAGGGGCGCAATGTTGCCGGCTTTGAAGGTGGAGGAAGGGGCCACCAGCCAAGAAATGTGGGCGGCCATTAGATGCTGGAAAAACCTAGGAAACCGATTCTCCCCTGGAGCCTCAGGGAGGGACACGGCCCTGATGTTAGCCCAGTGAGACCCGTGCCGCACTTCTGTTTGCGGTGTTTAGGCTGCCGAGTCTGCAGTGATTTGTTAGAGCTGCGTCGGAAAACTAATTCCCTCCTCTTGGGTGGTGACGTGAAAACCAGCACAGCGGGCAGGAGAGCCAGTTGTCTGGAACCGCATTTGACTGGATTCAGCAAGCAGCTGTGAGTGCCTGTTGCCCTTGGAGTAGGGGGTGGGGGGACCTGCAGCCTCAGCCGTGAGGGAAGTCCCCCGCTGGGAGGAGTGGCCTCGGTGGTCCCTGACGGACACACTGGGCTCCTGTGACCTTTTCCGTCCTTCCTGGTGTCCGTCTGCTGTCCGCCCCTGTCCAGACTTGAAATGGACTTTTCTAGTGCAACCGTCAGCCCTGGAGAGTCCAAAACAGAAGAGTGCGTTGAGTCAAGGTCACATTTTCAGGGAGCCTGGCCCACTTCCGGAGACACATCAGCAGCGTTCTCTGAGATGCTGGCTCGCAGGGGCTTCGAAGCCCTTGGCCCCTGTCTTTGCCGCCCTGAAGTATTGGTGATGTCAGCGGGATTGGCTCTTTACTTTCTCACCAGGAAGCGCCCTTTGGCCATGAGCAGAGCAGGAACTCCGACACCAGCCTGCTGTTGGATAAGGCTCTCTGGGGCGGTTCTGAGACCAAGGAGGGCAGTGGAGGCAGCTGTTCTGCAGGAGCAGAGGCTGGGAGGAGAGGGAGCGGGAAGAGGGCCTCCTAGTCTCCCGCCCCCTGTCGCTTCCTGCCCTCCTGGATCCTGAAAGGGAGGGGTTTGCCCTGGCAGCTGTGGTTAAACCTGTTTGCCCTGCCACCTGTCACAAGCAGTTCCTGGAAGAAGCCACAGAGGGAGACCCTTGGCTGTTGGCTGGGTCGGAGGTCGCTGCCCATTTCCGTCTAAGCCGTGGTAGAGTCCGATGGCAAAGGCCCGAGGGTGCCCCGTGAGGGTCGGGGTGTCTGAGCCTGTCCTCATTCTTAACCGTCACCTGGCTGGAGGGGCTGCAGCTCCTGGGGTGGGGAGACAGTGTCTCCCTGGGCGGGCAGCAAGAAATCGTGCTGCTCCCCTGGGATCTGGGAGCCCCTGGCAAGGGGACAGACCCAGACACCACGTCTGGCTGTTTTGTCTGTTTTCCAGGGAAGTCTTGGTTTGACAGAACCAGAAAAGCATGCATGTCATTGAGCCATTCTTGACACCCTCCCTAGAGAGACGGGCCGGGGAAGGAAAGTAGGACTCGAGCCTCCTGGGTGGTTGTCGCTCCTTGACAACCAGGAACTTCTTTCCGGGGATGTTGCAGTGTGGCTGGTGCAGGAGGAAGCAAGCTGGCAGGAGAGCGGTCCCCTGGGGCTTCTGAGCAGGAGAGGACTTGGGTGCAGGCTCACCTGAACAGGTGCGCCGAGCCGGCCAAAGAGCCCGTGACTCTTTACTGTGGCGCCTTGGTTCTGATTTTCCTGATTATATAAAATCACCCGTTATGCTGCACGTGGTGGGGTTGACACAGCTGTGGTCACCGTAAAGCAAACATTTAAACTGTTTGGAGGAGTGTGGGCAAGGGGAGGCCTCAGACAGGCCCTTCCGGGAATGGCTCCTGCCCCTTCACCTCTCACCTGCAGCTGACTCGTTTCTGTTGGTTCTCGTGGGTGGCAGATTTTTGCTTTTGGTTTTTAGTAAAAATTCAGGCCCTCGCTTGGCACCAGGCCTCCAGCGGCAACAAGACACTACAGCAGCCCGCCATCAGTTTTAGTTGATAAACGGCAACGTGTGGCATGTCGTGAAAAGGCATCGGATTGGAAACATTCTTTTGTCCAAAATAAAAGTAATGCCTTGGGGTCCTAAGGAGGGATGGAGACCACAGCTGGGCTTTGATCCAGTGGGGAAGCTAAAGGGATTTTCTGGAAGCAGCCCGAGTTCAGGCACTGAGTGCAGTCGAATGACTGAGCCCCAGGTGTCCTTAGGTCCTGGGAACCATCCTGGCTGAGCAGAGCCCCTTCCCCGCTGGGGCTCAGAGCTGAGTGGGGAGGCTGTGACCGGACCTTGCGGGCAGGCCGGGCCGCACCGCGGCTGAGCCTCGTCCCGGGGAGGGGCCCCACACAGGCGGCGCCGGGGATGCGGGGTGCGCTTGTTTCCCCGGCTGCTGTAACACGTCACCGCGGGCTTGTTGGCTGAAGACAACACCTGTGTTCTCATAGTTCTGGAGGCTGAAATCCAGTGTCTTGTCACTGGGCTGAGATGGCGGTGTGGGCAGGGCCACGCTCCCTGCGAAGGCTCCAGGGGACAGTCCGTCCTCGCCTCTTCCAGCTTCTGGGGGCCCCATGCGTTTCTCGGCTGTGGTCGCATGGCCTTCTCTTCTTAGTCATCACGTCTTCCTCTGCCTCCCTTCTGTGGGGGCACTCATGACTGCGTTTAGGGCCACCTAGACAGTGTCCCCATCGCCCTGCCCTTCACTTGCTTACACCTGCAGTGTCTCTTGCTGTGGAAGGGGACGTCCACAGCTTCTGGGACTCAGCCTGGGCGCCTTTGGGACCAGTGTCAGCCCCTCACAGGAGGGGTGCTCGCTGGTGTGGGGGGAGCGCTTCACCATAGACACAGGGCAGGAGGGGAAGGGGCAATGGAGGCACGGCTCTCATGGGACAGCCAGGGACTTCTAGGTGGTTCCACGTGCAGGGATTGGCAGCTGGAACATGGGGCTGGAAACAGCACGGTGCTGTGCGCGGGGAGCGCACGCTGCTTGTCCTTCAACAGGAGGGCACCAGGCACTAGTAAAGATTCACTTTTTAGGAAAGTCTTTCTCTCAATTGTGTGGAGGATGGTTGGAGAGGGTCTAGACCTGGGGTCTGCACACTCCCTGTGGAGGAATCAGCTTTGCGGGCTGAGCAGTCCTTGACTCTGCAGGATCTGCCAGCTTTACGTGCAGGGCCGGGCCCTCCAGGCCGATGGGTGAAGGTGCTGGTAAAGTGAGGAGGGAAGCAGCCGGACAGCAGTGGGTGGTCAGCGCCGAGTCCTCCCAGGTCCAACCCCGCCGGCCACAGCACTGGGAGGCCCGCACACTACTTGCACAGTTTACACGTGGAGAAACGGAGGCCCAGAGGAGTGACTCACTTGTCTGAGGTCACGCAGCTGGTAGGTGGCAGAGCTCAGGTTGGACCCAGACAATCTGGGTCATCAGGACCCCAGGGTGGGACAGGACCGGGGCAGTGGGGGTGGGAATCCAGAGCCAGGTGCGGACGGGTGAGGGGACCTGGCACCTGCCGGACATGAGGAGGTGAGGGAGCGATTTTGACCTCTGCCCTGGTTGACCGCTGGTGGCTGGGAGGCCCTCAGCCAGCAGTACATTCCTGAAGGGCCACCTGTTCCTGGGGCAGGAGGCTCCGCAGCTGGGCTGCTGGCCTGGAATTTGGGGGAAAGGTTCGGGCTAAGAGGTGTGGATTCAGAAGGAGAAGAGGCTGGGCCGCAGGGAAGGAGGACCGCAGGCGGGTCACCACTTGTGTCTCCGTGCCTGCGGGGAGGAGATGGGGCAGGACACCCCAGGGTTGGGGTCTTGGGGCTGTGCCCCAGGAGCAGGCCTGCTGGGGGGTCATCTCCGGGAGCAGAGGCGGACCCCGGCATGGAGCACCCAGGAGGGACAGGAGAGTGAACCTTGGCCAGGGTGGAGAGGGTGGGGAGGGACAGAGGTGTCACCGAGTGGGGATGGGCTCTCCGTTCATTCCTAGATTCACAGGGTCCCCGTTCACCCACAGCATTTACTGGGCACTTTCAGTGTATCTGAGAGTGTAATCTGGGGGTGGAACGGTGGCTCGGGGGGAGATCTGGACAAGCACAGGCTGAGAAGGACCCAGAAGAGCAGCAGTGCCCGGGAGGCGTGGGCGCCTGCATGGCTTCCACCAGCCCCTGGCTGCTGATGGCAGCTGTGGAGTTGGCCGGGAGCGGGCGGGCAGGAGACGTGGTGGCAGTGAGGGTGGCAACTCAGGGATGGAGAGAGTCGACCCGGGGTAGGGAGGACGACACATCGCAATGGTGACACCTCTGCGCTGCCAGGTGCTGTGTCCCCTGAACCTGTAGCTCTGTGACAGTGGGGCCGCTCCACCATCAGGGCTGGGTCCCGGGCTGTGGGCTTGCAGTGTAACCAAGCTGGGGCTTGGGGCCAGGGGCGGAGGGGCTGCTCAGGAAGTGGGTGTACCTTTCCTTCCTTCAGCAAGTGTGCCCTGGCCGGGGTTTGCTCACGAAGCAGGCAGTGACACAGCCCATGGACTCACTTGAATAGCAGGTGTCGCTGGCTGCGGGGCACCAGTGGAGGTGGGCGGGGAGTGGCTGCAGGGCGGGAGGGAGGCCGTGCGGTTCCGGTGAGAAGGGCTGAGGGGGCGGATGGCCGGATTGCTCCGATTGCTCAGGCCGCTGAGGGAGGAGGTTCTCCCTAAGGAGGGAGCTGTGGTGGTGGTTCCTCTGCCTTTGCCTTTCGAGGTGGTGGTGGTGGTTCATGATCTTTTGTCCAGAAGAATGCATCTGCTGGGGTTTCAATGGAAGCTCTGATCTGCCCCACGCGATGACAGCCGTCTTTCAGCACCGCCTCTTCCTGGGGGAGGATGTAGGGGCAAATAGGTTTGAGGAGAGAGGGGAGTAAGACTTGTGTTTAGGACGCGTGTTAGAAGCCCAGGCGGAATTTTGCCGAGGAGCTGAGGGGTACGGCTGAGGGCGCGGGCACTGGGCGGCTTCGGCTCAGCAGCGCTTTAGAAGCCTTGGTTTGGCGCCGGCAGAGGAAGGGCCGAGACTCCGGTTTCCCCTGCAGAGGCCTCAGCGACCAGCTCCGTGGCAGCTTGGGGGGCTGCTTCCTCAGGGAGGAGGGCGCAGGGGCCAGCACCTGGAGAGGGGGCGGGAGGGGCTCCGAGGCCCCTTTGTGGGCCCCCTGCATCTTGCTTGCTCTTTAGAGGTTGCTTCTCTGCACTTGCCCCTGTGGCCAGAACCTAAGAACCTTTCCAAAAAGCGAGGGCAAGGGAAGGCCTGGCTTCCGTGTGGACCTGCTGCCTTGGGGCTGGGCCGTCTGGTCTGCATGGGGCATCCAGGTGGTGCAGAAGCACCACGCAAGTCCCCATGACCTTCCCAGCTGCTGCCTGGTGGGGGGAGGAGCATCTGCCTGTCCGGGGTCGTTTCGGGGACCGAGGCAGACCTGTTCTGTGGCCCGAGGGAAGTGTCTCAGGCTGGGACCTCCTGAGTTACAGCCAAGGGCTGGCATTCTGCTGATTCTACCCCAGGACTGCTGTGGCCTCGCTGAGCTGCTGGGGACAAGAGCTGCTGTTCCTGGCTGCCACCGGCCCTGGAGCTCTGCCTCGAGGCCACGCCAGGCGCCAGCAAGCCCAGCTGTCCTTGCAGCAGGGGCGCTGACAGGCTGGGCTCCTGGGTGTCCAACCCTGGTCCCTCAGCCGTGCACATCACAGAAAGGCACTGGGGACAGGTGTTGCCAAAACCAGAACTGTTTCTGTTTGGCTTGAATATGTTTTATACTAAAAATTGTATATTACAGAACCCTAACCCAGGAGGAGGTTAAAAACCCACTGACTCAATGAGCATGTGTCTGCTCTGTGCACTAGGAGCTGGGACACACATGGACAAACTGATAACTGTAATGTGATGTTGGGTGGTGACAGATGCCAAGGAAGGGGCTGGAGGGTGCCGTCAGGAGCAGAGCCATCAGGGAGGGCTTCATGGCTGAGGTGACCTTTGATTAAAATACAGACCTGTACCCTCTCTGTTTTCCTGCCCCACCTGACCCCCACCTTCCCTCCCACCCCTGCCCTCACTCGCTGCTGTTTCCTCTTTCCCAAGACTGCAGAGCACCAGCCCACACAGAACTTTCTCTCTCTGAGCTTTCTGTCTTGCCCGCTGGGACAGAGGAGATGGAATAATTTTGCTTTGGAGGGACTTCTCATCTTACTGAATAAGAGGGAACAGAGACACCACTGGAGACACCACTAGAGACAGGGTTTAGTTAAGCCACGGGAGTAGGGACGATCGCGGTGTCGAGGCCTCAGACCTGCACCCTCATGAAAGTGGCAGGTGCCATGCCTGGCGGGTCGCTGACCTCTCCCCTCTCTCCCTGGGTTGCAGGTCCCGTCTGCCCTTCACTCTGATGCCCGTGCAGCCCTCCAACCCCCCGGAATGGAATGAGTCTATGCACTCCCTCCGGATCAGCGTGGGGGGCCTTCCCGTGCTGGCGTCCATGACCAAGGCCGCAGACCCCCGCTTCCGCCCCCGCTGGAAGGTGATTCTGCCATCCTTCGTGGGCGCTGCCGTCCTCTGGCTGCTCTACGCCCACCGCCCGCCTCCTGGCCGGGCCCCCGCACCCAATGCCCACAACTGGAGGCTCGGCCAGGCGCCCGCTGACCGGTACAATGACACCTACCCCTTGTCTGCCCCCCAGAGGACGCTGGGCGGGACTCGGTACCGAATCGCCCTTATCGCCGACCTGGACACGGAGTCAAGGGCCCAGGAGGAAAACACCTGGGTCAGTTACCTGAAGAAGGGCTATCTGACCTTGTCAGACAGCGGGGACAGGGTGGCTGTGGAGTGGGACCCCGGCCACGGGGTCCTGGAGTCCCACCTGGCGGAAAAGGGGCGGGGCATGGAGCTGTCGGATCTGATCGTCTTCAACGGGAAGCTGTACTCTGTGGACGACCGGACGGGGGTTGTCTACCAGATCGAAGGCTCCAGGGCCATTCCTTGGGTGATTCTGTCTGATGGTGATGGAACTGTGGGGAAAGGTAAGTGGGCCGCTGTCCCCGGGGCCGAGTTGCAGTGCCAGAGGACAGGTCAGGGCTGACCGTCAGCTGGCTAGGTTTACACACGTGTGCAGTGAAACAGCCATGGGTCCAGAGGGAGGGGACATTGGGGAGAGCCATGAGACCTCAGACTGAAGTGGTACCCCGAGGTGTGAGCCTCTGCTGGGGAACAGCCGGGGACCCTCCAGGAGAAGGGCTGGGCTCCACCACCACTGCTCTCATTGGCCCTCAGGAACGAGCCCCTTTTTGCATCTTAAACGGTGTCTGGAGAGCACGCTGGGACTGTGTCCTCCACACATCTTTCCTTTAAAGCTAGGGGGGTGTCAGGTCTTCTCATTTGGAACCGAGACTTTATTAAAAAGCAAACTTCTCCCTTCTGAAAACCCAGCAGAAGGAGGGTCTGTGTGTGGGCAGCAGTGACCCCCGCCTTGAGTGGCATCCAACCTCAGACAGCAGCCATGGGCCGTCCACCAACTCTGCTGTTGGCCAGCAGGCGGGAACAGAGCTACAAGGGGTCACCTGAGAGCCCAGAGCGGTCAGTTGGGGTGGCAGGAGAGGTGACACAAACTTCTGTGTGCACCTGTGCTCTCAGGCGGATCCGCACCTTCTAGAAGGCTAAACTCCACTGCAGGCATCTGAGGTCAAAGGTAGAATCACATTAACTCTCTGAGCCCTGCACCGGCTGCCGGTCCCTCCCCGTGACCCTCCCCTGGTGGTAAAATCTCTCCTGCATTTGCCCAAGGCTGGGACAAGTTGGCAGGTTTTAGAGAAAATGTTGGTTGCCCATTGCTTGTCTTGACAGTCCGTGGTTAGGCCCCATCTGGTAGCTCTGTTTGCCCCTTGGAGTGGGAGGAACGTGAGGCACAGGGAGCCTGGGGTCGCCCTGTGCTCAGGTCACCCAGGGGGAGCAGCGAGAAGTGCCCTGGAGCCACCTGCGGACAAGCGCCTCACGGGGCAGCCCCGGGGCCGGCGAGGGGCTTGGGAAATGCTTGGGAAGCAGGCGCGACTGAGAACGTGGTGTACGAGCAGGTGGGAACATTCTAGAAGAACAGAAGCACCCCCATAGCCTTCCAAACTGGGTCCCCAGCAGTAAACCTGTCTGAGGAGATACGCACGCTGGTTGGCATGGCCACCGTGGGCCCCCACGCCAGGCCCCTTGCTCAGCTCTGGCCGCCGGCATGTACTTCGCCTGGGGACCTGTCAGGTGTGACAGCGAGGACAGCAGGCTGTCTCCGTGACACTTCCCTCGGGTGGGGCATAGTCCTGAGGTGGGGCTGACAGCCTGAGAAACGAGGATCCTAGGAGCTTCAGAGTGGAGCTCGGGCCTCTCGGGGCTGCGGGGCCGGTGACGCAGCCATGCCGGAGCAGGTGCCCACGGAGAGTTCCTGCGCTGAGTTTGGAAGAAAAGCACGGTGGTTCCCGGAGGACAGGGAGAGGGAGGTGCTGCCCGTCTGCCCTACGCGAACCCCGGGGGATTGCTCTAAGGAGAGGGGCCCAACTGCCAACCCCTGGGGATGGAGCTCCCAGCCAGGCTGGCCCGTTCCCTGCTCCTGTCGCTGCCCCGAGTCAGTCCAACATAGGTGACCTCTGACACCAAAGGCCGCCGGGCTGAGAGGCTCTTTTGCGCTTGCCTGACCGGACCCACGGGAGCCAGGCTAGCAGAGGGCTGGCTGTCATCTCACACCCGCCCTGTCTCCCTGTCCCCAGGCTTCAAAGCTGAGTGGCTAGCCGTGAAGGATGAGCATCTGTATGTGGGCGGCCTGGGCAAGGAGTGGACCACCGCCACAGGGGAGGTGCTGAACGAGAACCCGGAGTGGGTGAAGGTGGTGGGCTACAGGGGCAGTGTGGACCACGAGAACTGGGTGTCCAGCTACAATGCCCTGCGGGCCGCCGCTGGGATCCGGCCACCAGGTGAGATCCCCGGGCCCCGGGGCGGGCACTGAACAGGTGGGTGGCTGCGAGTGTGTTTGCTTCTTGCTTGTGTGATGGATTGGCTGTCTCTGATGGCTCCTCCTGCCAGGCCTGTGGATTCTGGGGTCAGTGAGCCATTTTCTTTCTCTCCGACTCACCCTGACAGACGGCCCCTGTGGGCTCGGGCTGCAGCCCTGTCTGAGCGTCCTGGCTGCTCCCCTGGGGTGGGGCCTCGCACCTAATGCAGTGGGAGCAGGTGCACGGGACTTTGGTTCTTGTCTTCGCTTCATGGAGTCTTGGTTTGTGGTGGGAGCTGTGATGCTTGGAGTGGCCCGGTCCCCTCTAGTCTTGGGGGACGTGACTCTGAGGACAGGGCTTCACCCCCAGACAGGCTCAGTTTCCATCCTTAAACACAAAGGGAACGTGCTTCCTTCTCAGCTTCGAGCTGGCCTCTCCCCACCTGTCCTGATCTGTCTTCACAGATCAAACCTGCATGTTCCTGTCGCTCCCTTCCCCTGGGTTCTCCTCTGTGCCCCTTGAGTAGCACCAAGGAGTCAAAAGACAGACAGACCTCACAGCCACGGCTACTCAGCGGCGCTGGGAAAGCCAGGAGGCAGGGTGGCTGGGGAGATTCCGCCCGGCCCCTCGGTCTGTGCTGCACTCCTGGCTTGGTTATGCTGGACAGTTGGAAACAGACAGACGGAGACCTAAGGAGAAGATGCCGGCCGTGCTGCTTGGGCCCGGGCCACCCCGCCTGCAGGACTGGGGGAGGGCGGGGCAGGGCAGCGGGTGACCGGCCCCTGTGTCCCCAGGCTACCTCATCCACGAGTCCGCCTGCTGGAGCGACACGCTGCAGCGCTGGTTCTTCCTGCCGCGCCGGGCCAGCCATGCACGCTACAGCGAGAGGGAGGACGAGCGCAGGGGGACCAACCTGCTGCTGAGCGCCACCCCGGACTTCGGTGACATCACCGTCAGCCGCGTGGGCGAGGTGGTCCCCACGCACGGCTTCTCCTCCTTCAAGTTCATCCCCAACACCGATGACCAGATCATCGTGGCCCTCAAGTCCGAGGAGGACAGTGGCCAGATCGCTACCTACATCATGGCCTTCACGCTGGACGGACGCTTCCTCCTGCCCGAGACCAAGGTCGGGAGCGTGAAGTACGAGGGCATCGAGTTCGTTTAGGCTGAGGCGCCAGGACGGGGAGCCCGGCCGGGACGGGCTGTTAGAAGCCCTGTCAGGCCCCAGATTCTATAAAGACCCGAGGACTGCACTTTTATGTGGTGTTTAGTTTTGCCCTTTTTTTTCCTTTTTCTCGGAACTCTGAGGCGTGCCTGGTTTAGAGATTTCCAGAATAGGAGCTCAGCCCAGGGTGTGTAGTGCAGCCTGAGACGCGGCTCCGCAGCAGGGAAGGGCCGGTTCCGGGCCACGGCCACGCGTGTCCCTGCGCTGCCATCTGGTGGCAGAAGCTGGTCGTTGCAGGCGTCTCAGCTTGAGGACCCCCCTCTTTATCTCCCCCCTTTCTTTTCTTACCATTTGTTCTTTTGTTCAATAAATATTTCCTGAGCTCCTACTGCGTGTCAGGCAGTGTGCCCCCCAGGGGAACAAAACAGTGAGGCTGAAGTGGGCCTGCCTGCTTGGGGCCCGCCCCTTCTCATCCTTCCTGTGAACCTCGGCCATTAAATCCGCCCCTGCAGGCCCTGGAAGAGAACGTGTTTACACTGCAAGGACATCACAGGGCTGGGTGAGCCAGGCAAGGCCCCCAGAACGGTCTGCCCCACGTGCTGCAAGCTGGGCACGGGCCCCCGTGTGCCCCCCAAGCCTCACATCAGACACCTCCATTCAGGTGACCGACCCGTTCTCCCCTCTGGGGGAATTTGGTGGCAGTGTAGCACTCTGAAATTTTAATTATTAACTTATATTAATTAAAGCAGTTTCCCTTCTTATGAAGTGGAACCGCCAAACCTTATCAGAGCAAAGTCTTGCAGTTAACAAATTCATTCCCCTCAGTGGAGGAAGTGATAATTATTAAGGCGGGTTTTCAGGCATTTCTGAGTCCTTGGCCAAAGGATGCAAAGATAAGGACAAAGATGCACTGCCTTTTTCTAGCAACTATCAGGAGTTGTCAGGCCTTTAAGTAATTTAATGAATGAGTTGAATTTTTATCTCCTGGCTCAAGCCTACACCCAGCCCCAGGCGCTGGGACTCCTTTACCCTGGCGCTTGTGGACGAGGCCTGCCTGCCCTGTGTTTTCTGTCCTGGCCTTTATTCCTCCTCTTCCTGATGGGAGCTTTGTAGCCTCTTCTCCCTGGAAACTCTTTGCACAGACCTTGGCGTATCTTAATCCCTGCGGTCTCTCCTCCACTCTCCTGGGTAAAGGCAGAGGGTTTGGGAGAGAGGTCAGCCGAACCCAAGCCTGGAAGGACTGTCGCCATCAGCCCACTCACCCAGAAGCTACCTCACCCCTCAGGAGGATGGAGGCTCCTGATGGCCGGAAGGGCCGTCCTTCAGGCTCTGGCTGTTCCCGGGGGGCCCCGTCTCACAGACTCCCCGACTCCCCAACTTTAACACGGCCGCTCAGAGGGAACCTAGGAAGGAGCCCTCTCTCTTGCACTGGTTGTTCCTTCGGCTATAAGACAAATAGCAAGAAATGGAAAACAAGCTTTTGAATGTGACACGTTTCTCTGGAACTCAGCTCCTACCAGACGTAGCTGGGAAGGCCCACGTCTTTTCTGACTTTGCCCAGCTGGCCTGAACTGCCTCCTTGATAAACATCCATGACATTAAGGCTGTGTGATCTTAAAAACACAGAGATGGAATTAGGAAGCTTGGAGGTCTGGGGACAGTCACTGAGTTGAGACCCTCTGCCCAGGTACCCAGAAGTACCATTTTCCCATGTGATTTTTAAATATTCTGAAGCTAGACTTCCCTCTCCACCCTCCCCTCTATTTTCGCTGCTGTAAGGGTAATGATTGTGTTCCTTCCTACTGGAGCCATTGTTTTGTAAACAATAAAATGAGTTCTCTTTGTCTCTTGGTCTGTGTGGGCTGTTGGTGGCCCCCCAGGGAATACAGAGCTGGCGAGCCTCATAGGCTGAGTGAAGGGTGCGCCCCCTGTTGGGGTGAGAAGGGATCCTGGCAAGGAGCAGGCCAGAAGCATTCTTGCCACGGGAATTCATGGGAAAGGGACCCATGAACCTCTGCAGCCAGGAGCCTTTCTGGAAACTGAGTCGTGCAGTCCAACTTTTCCTAGAGTCTGAAGATGCTGTTTTGGTCAAAATGGTGAAGAAAATAGGCTCTGAGGTCACTGCCAGGTACCAGTCCTGGCTCTGACACTTTCCAGCTGTGTGACCATGGGTAGATCGCCTGACCTCTCTGTGCGTCAGTTTCCTCATCTGTGAGAGAATGATCATAGCGGAGCTCCTTCACAGAGCTATCGTGAACAGTAAACAACACCCTTACACAGCAGGGACTTAGAAAATTAGTTGACACTTACTTAGTGACCCTGGGCCAAGCAACAATGAAGATGTGGGGTTCTTTGTGATCCTCGCAGGAACAGTTCCAGGAGGGGAGGAGCCGGAGCGCATCGGGCTGAGGTGGGAACAGCACACGAAAGAGGAAGACACTGAAAATCAGCTCTTGACCGTCTCTTTAAGAAGCTGTGACTCAGGCTTGCTTGGCACTCACACAATTCATTAGCAAAAGGAAACTCCCAAAGTCATCTGAGAACTGGGTTAAAAAAAGGAGGAAAGATTAATTTCTTACCAGATGTGAATCCTTTCTTCTGTGGTGCTTTAAATTGGTCAATTTCAAGGTGAATTATGTCTTAATCAAATTGTTAAAAGATTTGAGTAAAGCAAAAATAAAACACCTTCACACAAAGAAAATTCCAAGCCCAAAGTACTTTAATGGTAAATTGTGCCAAACATTCAAGGAAGAAATTACAACAAACCAACACAAAACCTTCCATGACTGTGGAAATAGGAAATCATTCTGTGAGGGTACCACTGCCGTGACCCCAAAACCAGACAAATATAAGAAAAGAGGAATACAGACCAGTGAGTGCCCCTCATGAACACGGAGGCAAAAATCTTTGGCAAAAATTACCCAGTCGAGTCCAGCAGCATATAAAAATGAAAATACTTCACAACAAAATATGGTTTATTCCAGGAATGCAAGGTTGGTTTAATATTCTAAAATCGACATAATTCACCAGATTAACAGACTAAAAAGGATAAAACATATGACACTCTCCAAAGATACAGAAAAAGCATTTCACCAAATCCACTACCCATTCATGATTCAAAAAAAGAAAAAGAAAAAACCCAACTCTGAAAAATCCACAGCTAACGTTGTACTTCATGGTGAATGAATGTTTTTCCTTCTAAGGCTGGGAATAAGGCAAGGATGCCAGCTTTCACATTTTTTCCCAACACTTAACTTTTTATTTCAAAATCATTTTAAACCACAAGGAAGTTGCAAAACTAACACAGTGTTGCTGTGTTCCTTTTTTTACCAGACTAAACACAGATTCACTCGCCCATATGCGGTAAAGCCAATGTACTGCCCCCAGGTGGAGGTGAAGGAAAGTGCAGAGTTTATTGCAGGGTGTCCAACAAGGAGTCCAGGGCAGCTAGTGCTCAAAAGGCCTGAACTCCCCGGAGGCTTTCAGGGGAACGTTTTTAAAGACAGGGTGAGGGAGGGGGTTGTGGGCTGTATGATCAGCTCGTGGACGTGCTTCTGTTGGGTCGGTGGTGAGGTCATCAGGAGTCCTCATCATCAACCTCCTGGTTCCAGCAGGTCTGGGGTCTCCGTGCTTGTGGGCAGCACGCAGTTAACTTCTTCCACCCGCTAGGGGTTTCAGTGCCTGCAAAACAGCTCAAAGGACACGGCTCAGAATGTCATCTAGAGCCCTCGAGGAGGAAGTGAAGGCCCTCGACTTTGCTTAATGGCTAAACTGTGACGATTTTGTCTTGCTTGACTGCTTTCCTTTCTTGCTGCCTTTTCTCACTTCTCTGATTGTATGTACTCTTTGGAACTTGGAGAAGCTAAGGAGACTAACGTTCTTCCACAGACAAGAGGCAGGTAGAGGACACGGTTGGTGTGGGTGTCTGTTCCGGGAAGGCCCCACAGGTTCCTGTTCTTCCTCCAGTGACAGCCTCTCACGTTGCCACAGCTCAGTGATCCACCCAGGAGACTGGCATTGTGCCCATCACCCACCATCCTATGGCAGGTCCCAGGCAGTGCAGTTAGGCAAGAAAAAGAAACATCTTTAGATTGCAAAAGAAAGAATGAAAATGTCTTTATTCGCCAAGGACAAGATCAAATAGATAAGAAAACCTGAGGACTCTTCAAAGAACTAAGGGCTGAGTTCAGCAGAGCTGAAGGGTACGCAGCTCACATACAGAAACTCATTTTATTTCTATATGACTGCAGTGGACAATTGGAAGTTTTTTAAAACAGTGTCATTTATAATAGTACCAAAACCATGAAATAGTTAGATAAAAATTAATAAAATATGTGCAGGAATCTATATGCTGAAACTACAAAACGCTGATGAAAGAAAGAAGATCTCGATAAACAATATGCTGTCTTCATGGTGGAAAGACTCAGTTAGACTCAATGTTAATCCTGTCTTCTGTTGGAAAACACAGTTGAAGGACTTGTGCTATGTGACTTCAAGGCTTATTGTAAGTCATCGAGATGTGGTAGTGATGTAAGAATAGATACATAAAGTCAGTGGAACAGAAGAGGGTCCAGAAATAGACCCATTTGTATGCAGCCTGTTGATTTTTGACAGAGATCCCAGGGTGACTCAGTGGGGAGAAGACTGGGTTTCCATAAGTGGTGTTGGGACAACTCTATTCTGTAAGGAAATAAAGGATTGAAACCCTTGCCTCCCACCGCACGCAGAGTCAACTCACAATAGATCATAGACATAAATGCAAGGGCAAAAACTACAAAACTCCTAGAAGACATGGTAGAAAATCTTTGTGACTTTGGGTTAGGCAAAGGATTTCTTAGATATGACACCAAAAGAATGGTAAGGTGAGATTTATCCAGATTCAGAACTTTTGCTCTTCAGAAGACGCTGTTAAGAAAATGAAAATGCAAGCTTTTCCCTCAAAACACACCTTGCAAATCATATATCTGCTGAAGGACTTGCAGCCGGAATATATGAAGAACTTACACAGCTCAGTAATAAGACAAACAGCCCAATTTTAAATGTGCCTAAGATTTAGATAGACACTTCACCGGGGGGGTGGGGGTGTAGGAATGACGGATGAGCGTGTGGAACGATGCTCAACATCATTAGTCGTAAGACAGATTTCACTCCACACCCACCAGAAAAGACTGACAATGCCAAGTATTGGAGAGGATTCAGAGCCACTGAAACAGTCATAGGAATTGCTACTAGGAATACAGAAAGATGTGGCCACTTTGGAAAACAGTTTGACAGCTTCTTAAAAGTTAAACCTACATCTCCTACATGACCCCGTCATCCTATCCCTGGGCATTTACACAGGCTTGTCTCCAAATGTTCCTAACAGCTTTCTTTGTAATACGGTGGTCCCCTTCACACCTTTCTCCGCAGGGGTGCTTTCCAAGACCCCAGTGGGTGCCTGAAACTAGGGGTAATATCAAACTCCAAAATTGTCTGTCTTTTCCTCTACATGCATGCCTATGATAACGTTTAATTTATATATCAGGCACAGTAAGAGAATATCCAAATCACAGCATCACTGCTCTGTGCTTTGAGGCCATTATTCAGTAAAATTAGAGTTACCCGAACACAAGCACCGTGATACCTCGACAGTCGACCTGATACCCGAGTCGGCTACTAACTGGCCGACGGGCAGGATTCACCAAAGGGATGACTCACGTCCTGGGCAGGACAGCACAAGTTTTCATCTCCCTACTCAGAACGGCACACAGTTCAAAATTTATGAATTGTTTTCTTTTTGGAATTCTCCATTTAATATTTTTGGACTGCAGTTTACCTACCACAGGTAACCGAAACTGCAGAAAGCGAAGCCACGGATAAGGGGGGCAAACCATGGTCCACGATGGGAATGACGCGAATGTCCGTCGGTGCATAAACTCGTAAACAGATTGTGGTCTGTCCACCTCGTGGACTACTACTCAGCAAAAAAAAAAAAGAGCCAATGGCTGATATTCTCAGTGACATCTCAAAAGCATGTGCTAAGTTAAATAATATGTTTCCATTTCTTCGAAAGTCTGGAACACGCAGAGCTGCAGTGGCGGCTGGCAGGGTGGGGACTGGCGGAAGGGACTGTCTGCAGAGGGCATAAGAGAACACTTGGAGTGACGAGAATGTTCTATATACGAAGACCGTCATGGTTACCATCTGTGTCCCTTTGTCAAAACTGGTTACATCGATGCATTTTATTGTATGTCAGCCAGTTTTTTTTAAGGAGAGAAAAGTGTGGGCTTGAGTCCCGCTCTCCCTCTTCCGGCTGCATCACGGGGCAGCTTTCCCCTCTGCACCTCTCTTTTCTCATCTATTAAAGAGTTAAGAGCCGCCCCTTCCCACAGCGGCTGGGAGCATTGAATGGGTCACTTCCTGTCAAAGGTTTATTCTCTGTCAGCATTACAGGAGGCTTTCCCATGTTTGACAGGAGAAGGGGCACAGAAGAGTATCTTACAGCTCGTAGGGCTCTGGTGTCTGACAGCCCCCAGCCCGCTCCCTGCCGTGTCTCGGCTGTGGCCCACACGTTGTCACAACTGGCCCGATCGTCTGTGGCGTCGGCCTTTCACGGTTTCCTTAGCGGAAGCGAGCCACTCCTCTTGGAGCAGATGGTCTCAAGCCTGTGATCCGGTTCCCTTTATGGGCCTAGGGCTGGAAAGGCCCTGAGAGCTGGTGGGGTGGAGAGGGACAGACACCCGTGCCTTGGTTAAGTTTCGGGGCCTCAGTCTTACATTTTAATACCTGCCCACGAAGGACTTTCCAGCAGAAAAGGACTCTGGGGCTAAAGATGTGGCAACTTCAGGTTCTCATCGTTGCCACCAACAAAGGACTGCCTCTGCACTCCTGACCTTGACCGGCCACTTGCAAAGGCCAGGGAGGCAGGAGAGGCGGCAGAGCGGGGGTCTGCGGGATGGCAAAACTCCGTGCTCTCCTGCCGCCTCTGCTTCTGCTGCTGTCTCTACGGAGCCTTACAGCTTCTTAGGAGGGGATTGGAGGAGCCGGGAGCCCCTCGAACCTCGTGTCTGGGGCAGGTAGTCACTGAATGGCTGACTTGGGAGGCGCGCTCTCTTGGACTCGAGGCTGCCGGGGAGGCTCTGTCTCCACCCGTGGTTCTCAACCCTGGCTGCACTTGGGAGCCACCTGCAAAGCTCTAATGCCAGTGCCTCTCCCCACTCTAGACACTGACTTAATGGTTCCAGGCGTTAGGAGTTTGTAAAACTCTTGGGTAATTCTCACGTGCCGACAGACCCTGAATTAGAGAGACGTGTGGGCATTCCAAGGGGATAACCCTCATCCAGAACCTTGGGATGCAAGTGACAGAAACAAAAGAGGGCATTAAGTGCCTCATTTAACCTTGAAGCCAGGGATTGGCCTTGACTTCAGGGCAGCTGGATACAGGGGCTCAAACCGTAGCATCAGGACCTCAGTTCCTCCGTCTCTCAGCTCTGCCCTCACCTTTCCCTGGGCACACCTGGAGCACCACAGGCATCTGCAGCTCCAGGCCGCCTGCTCCCTCCAGGGTCCTGCTCCATGAGTCTGAAGCCGACTCCCCGGGCCAGCTGGGATCACGGCGCCTCTCTGACACCATTTGTCTCCAACCTGCCAGGCCCAGGTCAGACCCAGGGGAGCCACACTACCTGGGGGTGAGATGGGTGCTTCCCCAGGGGAAAATCGAGGTGCTGGCTCTGTGTCTGAGGAAAGGGAAGGGGTGTGAGGGGGCAGGACAGTTCATGTCCCCTCCAGAGGTGCTGCCCCCGCTGGGGTGAGATGAGGGCAGGCGTGTCAAGTGCTTAGAGCGGGGTGGACACACGTGAACTGCCACCCACCTGTGTCCCCCCTGCCCACGGTGGGTGAGACCCAGGGAGCGGCTTGGAGCATGCGCTGAGAGAGCCACAGTCACCGGATGCAGAGCCGGCCTGTCGGTGCCCACCCTCTGCTTTTCCAACTGCTGTCCCCTGCCTCTCCTCCCCTCCCTCCCTCAGCGCAGGCCATCCAGCTTGGAAGAGTGTTGAAGTTCAAATGTGGCCGTTAGCCGCCTTGCTCTGGTTGCAGCATCCGTCTGCCTCTGCTGGTCTGCCCTCTGCGGACTGCTGCCTTGGATTGCCGCCACCCCCAGTGCTCGCAGTCAGAGCTAAGGGGGATGGGGCCGCGAGCCTTGGCGGCAGCCAACCCCAAAAGGAAACAGTGTCAGGTGGTTTCCAGAAACCGAAACTAGACTGAGTTTTCTGAAGCTTTTCCTGGCAGCCTCACCACACTGTGTACTGGGAGGGTTTTCTGGGTTGAAGGTCAATCTGCCGGTGGGAGACTCTGGAACATCCGTCCGTGGTTGCCTAGGGCAGGTAAGCTCTCTCCTCTTGCTGTCAGGTGGGTGTCCCCCTCTCTATACAATGTAGTGCACAGGAGCCAAGTCTCCCTCCTTGTACCCAGCTGGGGCGCTGATGCTCCTCCTGCACCCAGGGACCGTCACTGCTGCTCCCGCACCCGAAGAGTCTCCATGTACAGCTGGGCAGGCTGCTCACGGTATAAGGACCCCAGCCAAAGGGCAAGCAGGCTCAGAATTCAGCCAACGTGCCCGGATCTGTGTGTTCCAGCCCAGGCTGGACCTGCCCAAAGGAAGAGCACCTTTTTCTAGTCTGCGCAAAGGCACCAACTGGGCCAGGGCCAGGCAGCTCTGTCCCACTTCCTGAATGAGAGAGTCGGGCAAAAATGGGTTGCCATGGCCACCCCAAGGGCAGTGACATTTGCATGCCATGTACCGCATGCCTGAATGGCCATTTGTCTGGGGCCCCAAGTTCCTGTTCCAGGGTGAGCAAAGCTGGTGGCTGTCACTCTCTGAGGAGTTCACAGGGTGACCAGCCATCCCTGTGTACCTGGGACCGAGAGCATGTCCCAGGGTGCAGGACTTCTAGTGCTAAAACAGGGACAGGCCCTGGTGCACCGGACAGCTGGTCACCCCAGCCCCTCGGCCATCTGCTGAGGTCAGTGCCATGAAGAGCGGGCGGCTGCTGGGCAGACCCCACCGCGTCTCCCCCGACGCATCGCTTCCCAGATGTTTGAGCCGGAGCTGGTTACGACTCTGGGCTCCCTCACTTGTGAGGTGGGGTCATCGAGGCGTTTCTCAGGGCTGTGCTGAGGATCCCACGAGCCAGTGATGTGAGCAGTCCTGGCCATGGGTCAGTGATGGTTAACAGGCCCCTGTACCTGGGAGCCCCTGGGTGTCTGGTTAATGCACAACTGGGATGCTGCCTCAGGGTCACCAGGCCCTGACAGAAGGGACCCCCACAACAGCAGCCTCACCCTTTCTTGCTGGACCCTGCGGGTGTGTGGGGGTTGCAGGGTTCTTACGGAGCCAGAGCAGCTGTGACCCGCAACCTTCCACGTGTGCAGGGAGAGGGCAGGTGAGGGGCAGCACGGGGGTGAGGAGGAAAAGCGAGCGGTGAGAATTAGTCAGAGGCAAGAAGTTCAGGCAAAAGCGGGGAGACCTGGGCCCCTCAGCTGGCTTGGCTGTGTGGCCTTGGTGGTCCCCTGCCTCTCCGAGCCTCTGTCCCTAGGGACACTGATCTCAGAGGGGGCAGTGCCAGGCCCGCACTGAGCGGGCTCAGCATGTCCTCTCATCCTGTCCTGCTCTCACTCTGTTCCCTTCTGGGGCTCACGTGGTCCAGAACCCATAGAATGTTCTTCGTCTGCTGCAGATATCGGGGCACTCCCGCAGGACTCCATTGCCTAGACATAGTCCCACCCTGATCAGGGCTCCCCAGCCCCTCCCAGTCTGGGCCCTGCACCCCCTGCCTCCTCCCTCCCCACCCACACCACCCATTCCCCCCGACAGCCACGCCCAGGGCCTAGCTTTCTGAGATGGGCTCCTGTTCCCACTGTCCTTGCTGCCCAGAGACCCCTTCATCTGAGCAAGTCTTCCTTGTCCTTGGAGGACCCCCCCCTTCAAACTGGGCAAGGGGGTTTCCCACACTCACGGCTCTGAGAGAGCAGGCACCGTGCCCGCCTGCAGCCCTCCACGAGCAGGGTCTACAGGCTGGATGGACAGACTAGTCCGGGTCCCGAGGGCCTTCTGTCTCCACCTGTCTCACTCAGCTGCCTCCTCTGCTGCAGGACGAGGGGCTCCCAGGCCTGGCCATGGCCCCACTACAGCTCTTCTGGATGTGGCTGCTCTTGGCAGGGACCCAAGGTGAGTGAGCGGAGCCCCAGGAAACGCCGAGAGCAGCGGTCTGTGAAGCGCTGCCCCTGTGCTCTGCGGGGTTAAGCCGCTCCTTGCAAGGCTCTGCCGGGTCCTGGGTCGCGGAGCCCAGCCTGGGCCTTCTCTCCTGCTTGAAGCCCCGTTGTCCCGAGTCATGGCTTGTAGGTTTTGGAGGGGATGCAGAGGGCTCCTCCATTTCATCCGGCGGGAACCAGAGGGCCCAGGAGGGCCCAACAGGGTGGCCAAATGCTGGGGGTGGGGGGGGGTGGGGGAGAGTGGACACAGTCAGTTTCCTGAGTCCTGGGCGCCTGTCCTCATGCTCTTTACTCTTCGAGTCCCTTCCTCGTCCTGGTGACCCCACGGAGGCCTGTTTCACCCTCATCTGAGGCTCGCCCTTTGACATCACCCCCAACTCCCATCTCATGCTGTTGGCTCAGGGGGGCAGGGGAGCAAGGTAGGGCTGGGACCCCACTTTCTCTCCACACCTTTCATGTCCGGCCTGTGTTTCTGGGGGGCCCTGGGCCTGTTGCCCCCAGGAATTCCCCCACACCCCTCCCAGCGGGGTACCCAGGCTGCACCCCCAAGCCCCAGACACCCTCAGGCAGGGTCAGTGTGGGCCTCAGCCCCATCCCCCACTCTTCCCTTGGGGTCCTGCCACCTCCCCTGTCAGGCAGCAGTCCAGCCCTCTGCCCCTTCTCCATCAATGGAGTGAAGGGCTCAGTGCTCAGGCAAGAAACAGGGGGCCTCCCCTCTGTGTGTGTGGGGGGGTCTATGTGAATTTTAACTCCTCCCCAGCATGTGACCCCCTCGAGGACAGATGGGGGTGCTTCAGAGCTAATGGTCCAGGGGTCACCCCTGGTTGGGGAGAACTCTACTGTCCCCATGAAAGGACATGGCCCCTGAGAAGTGGTGGATGGAGGCCCAGCGCCCAGTCTTCATCCCTGCTGACCTCCGCTCTCCCTCGGGAGGCTGCAGGCACGAAAGATGGTGACATGCGTCTGGTCAATGGGGACACCGCCAACGAGGGCCGTGTGGAGATCTTCTACAGTGGCCAGTGGGGGACGGTGTGTGACAATATGTGGGACCTGACGGATGCCAATGTCGTCTGCCGGGCCCTGGGCTTCAGGAACGCCACCGAGGCTCTGGGCAGAGCCGCCTTCGGGCCAGGTAGGCTGCGGGTCCCCAGGTCCTCCAAAGCTGGACCCTGCCAAACAGCTGGGCCGGGGAGGGATGGTACCTAACGTGTACGAATGGCATCCCTGCTGCTCCGCACTAGCCAGGTTTTCAAACAGGCCGAAGCTCTGTGCTGGCAGGCCGGCTCATTCCACTCGGCCAGTGGCCGTTCCCTCTGGCCCAGAGGCTCCACTCCTCAGAATGTACTTTCTTCAAAAAATTTCCCCCCAAAAGAAAAGTCTGTGTGCAAGTGGCTGTATTTCTGAAAAAGGGGACATGATCCAAATATTCAGCAACAGGAGACACACAAGTGACAGTATAATTCGATATTTGCGAAGCAGACAGACTCTGTGAGAACAAAGGCTAGTTTGTGGTACAATGTGACAATAGTAGATCTGAACCCGCACTGGTAGTAGTTACCGGTGGCACTGGTAGAAGACACGTGCACACGTGGACGGGCACTGGAGGGGCTTTAACTAGCCAGGAGCCGCTTCACTGGAACGGCAGGATTGTGGAGTGCTTTTTTCCATCTCATGCAATACATGTGACTTGTTTACAAGGCTTCTCGGAGGAGCAGCCTTGTTTGCGGGCCCCCCCCCCCCGGGCCAAGAGCCCCAGACCCCCCCCCTCAGCCTCTGTTGTCCTTGCTGGGCCACCAGGAAGTGGCCCCATCATGCTGGACGAGGTGGAGTGCACTGGGACAGAGCCCTCGCTGGCCAACTGCAGATCCCTGGGCTGGATGAAAAGCAACTGTAGACATGACCAGGATGCCAGTGTCATCTGCAGCAACGGTGAGTGGGGGGCACGCTCCATCCTGAGCCCCAGGGTCCTCCCTGCATCCCCTCCCCAAGAGCTACCATGGGGGCCCAGGCCCTGGGTCCCAGGGACGGCGGTCACGCCGGCTCCCTGCCCCTCCGCTAGGGTCACAGAGCCACCTGTGCAAAGGCTCACAGGTGGAGCCCACTCTCCAAGAGGGGCGGGAAAGCCTGCGGGTCACACCACCTCACAGCAGCGAATCCCTGCTTCCTCACTGCCCCTCGCTGGAGCTGCCCAGAATTGCTTCATTTAACCCGATTCTTGGGCAGTGAGCCACATTCCAAATACAGGTACAGCTCGGAGATAGCACAGGGCGGGTTCCAGACCCGCGCGACAAAGCGAGCATCACAGTAAAGCAAGTCACCTGAATTTCTCGGTTTCCCACTGACTGCAAAAGTGACGTTTTCGCTTTACTGTAGGTTACTGATGTGCAACAGCATTGTGTCTGAAGAAACAATGTAACACAGGAGTGTTGAATCACCATGTCATGCCCCTGGAGTTAATATAATGTGTAGTGTAGTAATCAATATAATAAATCGGCAAGCGCACTTAGCTGGAAGCAGAGCTCCAACTAGAACAAAGATTCTGACCCTGTTCCCATCTGCTAGTGAGAAAGCAAGCCCTTGCCACCAGTGCAAACTCCCGGCCCAGCAGCTCCCCCTCGCGGTCACGGGGAGGTGCAGGGGACCGTGGCCCGCGCACAAGGGCAGGGCCTTGTATGTTGGAGGGCTGAAGCTGGAGAGTTTTAGATAAAATAAATATAAACACTTTCTCTCTTTCTTTCTTTCTTTCTTTTTTTGTAGAGAGCAAATGTAAAGACAGCCAGTCCTAAATAGAATAGATTGGTGGCATAAAATCAACAAACCAAGAGCAGCTATCAGTGAAAAAAAAACAATGTACACACCTTAATTAAAAAGTTCTTTATTGCTAAGAAATGCCAGCCACTATCTGAGCCTTCAGCAAGTCGTAATCTTTTTGCAATAGTCACATCAAAGCCCACTGAACACAGGTCACCGTAACAAATATAATGATAACGAAAAAGTGAGAAACATGACAAGAATTACAAAATGTGACACAGAGACAGAAGTGAGCAGATACCATCAGAAAAAATGGCGGCGACAGACGTGCTCGACGCACAGTTGCCACAGACCTTCTGTTTGTGAGAAGCGCGGCACCTGCCAAGCGCAGCCAGACGAGGTGCGCCTGTGCTCCCACGCGCACAGGCTGCAGGCTCAGCTCCCTAAACACCAGGCTTTTATCTCCCTTAGTGCTCATTCTGAAACCCGTTACGCCACCCCCAAGCCCCGCCCCCACCCCGGGCTCACACTGCCCGCTTTAAATGTTTCCTGGGGCCGGAAGGCCTGATCGCAAACAGCCCTAGCCCTCCGCTCGGCCCTGACTCCATCGGGTGTTCCAGATAGACCCGGGTGCTCGGTTTGATCCCTGAGCCCTGGTGCTATTGCCGTTCTCTGCTCTCTCGTGACCACTTGCCCTTCTGCCTGGGCTCGCGCTCAGAGGGGGACGTGTGCGGCCTCAGGCGTGGGGGCCATGCGGGAAGCCAGGGTGTTCGTGGCAGGAGTGGGGGTCTCCCGCTGCGGCAGGTACGGGAGGCGCCTGGGCCGTGGGGCTGGAGTGCAGGGCAGGATGCGGCCCTGGCCTGGTGGGGAGCGCCGGGGCAAGAGTGGAGGCTGGAGGAGAGTCTGGGGTGTGGGGGGAGGGGAACTGGGGAGTGCTGAGCCCTCCTGGTTTAATTGTCAGAATTGATTCAAACCTGTTTGTGGCAAAGAAAGAACAGATGGGATTTAGTTTCCTGTCCAGCTTTGGGAGGGCCTGGGGGAGGGGGTATATCACCCTCAAACCACCCTGGGGCCTTCGAGTAGCTTCCCTAGGACTCGGTCCCCTGAAGGAGGCTGCTAAAGGCCCCAAAGCTCCAAGCAGGTTTGCCGTGAGACCCTCCCTCTTCAGAACAAACCAGGCAGGAGATTTGGGTTTTAGGAGGTCACAGCTGGGTGGACTGATTGACTGACTGGGATGGGAGCCCAGGCTGTGGAAGCCAGCACCTCCAAGTCCGCCACCTGGGTGTGCTGTCTGAATTGGGGGGAGCAGATGAGCTAATGAGGGGTGTTTGCCGGGGCTTGGGGCTGTGGGGGCAGCAGCACCCTGCCTTCCAGGGCTGCCCCCTAGCCCTCCCAGAGCCTCTCTGAGCAGACGAGGCAGGCCCGAGCCAGGGCTTAAGGGCAGGGGCTAACTCCAGGGCGCGGAGGTGTTTTCGCTCAGAGCACACGTGTGCTGGGGCCCCTCCTCACAGGCTGCCATGTTCCCTTCTGCTCCTCAGAGACCAGAGGCATCCACACCCTCGACTTGTCCAGCGAGCTCCCCGCGGCTCTGGAGCAGATCTTTGAGAGCCAGAGGGGCTGCGACCTGTTCATCAAGGTCAAGGTGAAGGAGGAGGACGAGCTGGGCATCTGTGCCCACAAGCTGATCTTGTCCACCAACCCGGAGGCCCGCAGCCTGTGGAAGGAGCCGGGCAGCAGGGTCACCATGGAGGTGGATGCCGGGTGCGTGCCGGTCGTCAGGGACTTTATCAGGTGAGCGTCCTGGGGGCTGGGGGCCAGGGCCGGGCAGCATCCCCTCCAGAGGCAAACCACGGGGACGAGGGCTGCAGCACTGACCACAGCCGTGCTTTCACGAACACACGTGTGCACAACACGCACACACTCACATCCACACGCTCGTGCACACTCCTGACGTGCGCGTGTTTCTGCACACTCACACGTGCAGAGCGCCCGGCTCCGGGGCCACTGTCACCGCCCGGGGGCCTCCCAGGGGCTGGTGTTCTGAAAGCATGGATCTGAAAAAAGAGCAGCATACAGGAAGAGCTGCTCTCTCACTCCTGTGACCCAGAGCCGTATGCACCTGATCGTGACGTTTAAGGGAAAACAACAAATGGCAATTAAAAACAGATTAAAATAGTTTCTTTGCAGCCAAGTATGAGAACTTGGTGGCTATCCTGTGCCCCTCCAAGTGGGATCGATTTCCTGTAATACCTTTGAGAGACAGCAGGTGCCTGTCCCCACCTTCCTGGTCCCCGTTGGAGTCACCACCCTTGGTCAAAGCTCAGTGATTTTTCTGGACTATCTGGCCATGTGCCCTGGCTCTCTCTCCCTGTCTCTGTCCCTCCCTGTCTCTGTCCCCCTCTCTCTTCCTTCCTCCCCCAAGGCAGAGGGGCTGCAGTGAGCCCCATCCAGGCCCCCGAAGGCCTCAGGAGACCCCTGCTCTCTGGGGCCGCCCCACAGACTCCCCTTCCGTCTGCCTGGTGGTCACCATGCAGCACCTGCTGTCCGGGGCCTCCTGTCAGTTGCCTGACTTTTCGCCAGATCCCCGGTTTCTGAGGGTCACTAACACCTCCTGGCCTTTGGTCTTTCTCCTACCTTTCAAAGTATTTTCTTCCCTGATGGCGAGGCAGGGCTGCTTGGGACCCACCGGCCACACCCTCTTGGGCGCCTGCCTGAGGCTGAGGGCAGCAGGCGTGCCCGGACTGGGGAGAGCCAGCCGGGCTGTGGCTTCCCTGGGCTGGGGGCTGTGCGGCTCCCAGCAGCCTGGGAACCACCCGTCTCTGGCCTGAAATGGGAATTAAGAGGTGGAGACAGGAACACGCTGAGGTTTCCTCGCTCTATTTGTCAACTGCCATTTGTCGGGGGCTCTGTGGTCCCGCTGCGGACGAGAGCGGAGGGCCCCCGCGCGCTGTCCTGGTGCCGCACAGGGCAGGGCTCCCGGGCCCGGGCTGGAGGCTGCAGACACCCAGCCGTGGGCGATGGGCCGGAGACTGCAGGTGCCCTTGTTTGCTTCCAAGTTCGTGGTTGACAGCAGGATCACGTGATGTGCTGAGTGAACGAGGGTAGGGAGGGTGCGAGGAGGGAGGGCCTGCCTCTGCGCTGTCACTGGGCACTGCAGGGCCCCGGCTTCTCTCTGGGCAAACCTGGCTCTGTGTTCAAGTGATGAGGTGGCCCGCAAGTCCAGGTGTCCCTGGAAGGCCCAGCATTCGAGAGAGGCCAGGGGAGAGTTTGGCTCTTCCTAACAGCAGAACCCCACTCACCGTGTCCCAGGAGACGTGGGCAGCCACAGCCTGGCGTTTCCCCTCCCAGCAGGCTCCCTCCTCGTACGTCTTTACGCAGCAAAGTGGTTCCTGCGGAACCGAGGAACATAACTGAGTTTCGTGGCAAACAGCACAGACTGGGTGCCACCCGCAGGGCTCACGGCTGACAGGGGAGGCAGACAGCAGGCGACCAGGGGCGATGACCATGTCGTGGGGGCACCGGACAGGAGCTGGGGGCAGAGGGGCACCCAGGGGGACTGAAGGGGTCTGGCCAGGGGTGTGATGACAAGAAGGGAGGGTCAGTGCAATGCTGATGCAGGGCGTGGCTGGCAGGTCCCACCCGGGAGGATGATGATGATGATGGAGGAGGGGGTGGGGCCACCTCCCTCGCAGATGAGGGGGAAGTAACATCTTCCAGGAGCATGGAGTCCGCCCAGCTGTCAGCACACATGGCTCTGAGCAAACGTGAGCTTGGCATGTGGGCTGATCCAGGAGATAAATCAGGGGGCACCAAATGCCACTTGAAATGGCTCGCCCAGGTGTGTCAGCACTCGACGGCGAGCATGCGGCCGGGCACGGGTGTCGTCCTGCAGGGTCAGGCGTGTGGCCAGGTGGTCAGCCCTCGTCTCCCCCCAGGTACCTCTACTCCCGGAGGATAGACGTCTCTCTGTCGTCGGTGAAGTGCTTACACAAGCTGGCCTCCACCTACGGGGCCAAGCAGCTGCAGGGCTACTGCAGCAGCCTCTTTGCCATCTTCCTCCCCCAAGACCCCTCCTTCCGGACACCCCTGGACCTCTATGCCTACGCCCTTGCCACCCAGGACCCTGTGCTGGAGGAGGTCTGCGTGCAGTTCCTGGCCTGGAACTTTGGGGCCCTGACGCAGGCCGACGCCTGGCCGAGCGTGCCCCTGGCCCTCCTCCGCACGCTGCTCTCCAAGAGCGAGCTGGTCGTGCCCAGCGAGCTGGCCCTGCTGATGGCCGTAGACACCTGGAGCCGGGAGAGGCGCGCCTCCCACACGGATGTGGAGGGCTTGGTGGAGGAGGTCCGCTTCCCCATGATGCCACCCAGGGACCTCTTCGAGCTGCAGTTTAACCTGTCCCTGTATTGGAGTCACAAGGCCCTCTTCCAGAAGAAGACGCTGCAGGCCCTGGAGTTCCACACGGTGCCCTTCCAGCTGCTGGCCCAGTACAGAGGCCTGAACCTCACCGAGGACATCTACCAGCCGCGGCTCTACACCTCGCCCACCTGGAGCGCCTCCGTGACGGGCTCCGGTTACAACCCCTACCGGTCCTTCCAGACCCCGCAGCACCCCAGCTTCCTCTTCCAGGCCAGCCTCGTCTCCTGGGCTTTCGTCTACCTCCCCACCGTCCAGAGCTGCTGGAACTATGGCTACTCGTGCTCCTCTGATGAGCCCCCGCTCCTGGCCCTCTCCAAGTCCGGCTACTCGGATCCCACCGTCGGCTACGAGAACAAGGCCCTGATGCTGTGTGAGGGGCACTTCGTGGCGGATGTCACTGACTTCGAGGACCGGAAGGCCTTGATCCCCAGGACTCTGAGCACCAACGACTCCAGGAGGGCTTCCTTCTTCCCCTGCCCAGTGGGATCCTTCAGCAGCTTCCAAGTGGTCATCCGTCCGTTCTACCTGACCAACTCCTCGGGCGTGGACTAGTCAGGAGTCCGGGGGCAGGGGGGCCGGAGCGCACAGAAGCCAGGCACCTCCCGGGACGCCCTGCAGGCCGGTTCCCATCCGTCCTTCACGGCCTCTCTGCAGCCACCTCCAACATCCGGCCACCAGATGGCTCCCCTGCTTCTGCTGAGCTCTCGGAGCCCAAAGAAACTACTGGAAGGTTTCAACTAGTGTACTCCAAAGCTGAGAACTCTCACTTCCCGCTGCCCGGCTGGTTTGTCGGAGAGCAGCCAGACGTGGCTGGTCCCACACGGCCTTTCCCCTCTGCCCTCCGCCGTCCCTTGTCTGAGCTCATTAAAATTGTGCCATGGTTCCCAGGTTCTTGTGTTCTTGCAGAAAGGGTGGTTGGGTACCATGTGGCGTTCTGGCACCAGGTGCGCTGGGGTCCAGTGAGTGAGCAGACACGGCCCCTTCCGTGTGAAGCTGTGGTCTCGTGAGTGAGACGGGCGATCCCAAGTAAGCCAGCACCCGGGGTGACTACAGCTGGGATGGTGGGCGAGGGAAGCCAGGGGCGCGAGGTGGGAGGCGCGGGCGGGGGCTGCTGAGGCTGGGCCTCAGGGAAGGTGCGAAGAGTGAGGAGCAGCCGCCGTGGGGAGCACGCGCGGAGGGCGTGTTCCCGGAGGAGGGACCAATGCCTGCTCAGAATCTGCCCTCCGTCAGTCCTCGCACCGGGCACAGGGACGTGGGGCAGGCTCTCAGCTCAGCACTGTCTGTAGCAATGGAAGTCTGGAAACAGCCTAAATGCCCACCAGCAGCTTGCTGGACCACAGAGAAAAGACGCCTACAATGGGGTAGGCCAGGCAGAAGGGTGTGCTTGAAGGACCGTGGAAGACCCAAAGAATCTAGGCCAAGGCAGGGGGACCGGGCCTGGGGTCCTGTGGGGACAACCTGTTAGAACGCCACCACCGGGCTCTGGGAGCCAGAGGCTGCCCCCACCGAGAGCAGGGCAGGAATTCTAAACCGTCCCTGCTTCTTTGTGATACACGCTCCAGGCACAGGGCCGCCGATGGGAGCATCTGGTTGGCCAGGTTCGGGCCACGTGCTCACCACTCTTGGCCCGGGTCTGAGAGAACAAGCATCTGGACTGTCTTGGCCTTGAGGAGGGAGGCGGCACAAGGCTCACCCAATGGGAGGGAGGTTCGGAGGCCGGGCAGCCAGGACAGCAGCAGTCCCTGCCACACACCCCTCTTCCCCCCTCCCCTGGCCCCCAGAAACAAAAGCAGGGACACCAAGCCTCCGCCTGACCCCACATAGCTTCACCCTTTCCCAAAGGGTGCCCCCAGGCCCCCCAGGCTCCAGTGTGTGCACCCGCCTCCAGGCCTGCCATTTTGGCCACCTCTGGGGTGGCCCCTTGTTGGAAAAAATCTATCATTTTATTTAAATCACACTGTTGGCCATTCCCATCACCATCGTATTAGCACAGTGGCGGGCAGGGGAAGACAGAAAGGAAATGTTCCTGTGAAATGCACCAGGCACACAAAGGGGAGTCTAGCCTCGTCGCAGCCGCAGGCCATGAGGCCGCGGTGCCTCCTCTCCCCCTGCTCCGCGCTCCCTCCGCCTACAGCCAGCACTCAGCAGTGAAGGTACAGGCCTAGTCAGGTAACTGGAATCTTCCTTCCGAAGAGCTCTGGGCCCTGGTGGATCCTGTCTGTAAGGAAGCCAGCAGCCCCACGTTCAGCTGTTGGAGCCAGCAGTTTGAGGAGATGCCCCGGGAATCACTGATTCTTTCCATCCTCCTTGTGGGCTTTCGAGCGGCAACCCTGTCCCCTATGACGATCAGGGCGCACCAGCCCAGTGCAGGCCTCCTGCCTTCTTCCTTCACCTATCTGATCTGCCCAAGCTCATGAGTGGTCCCAGAGGCCAAATGCCAGCCTCAGCGTCCAGTCAGTGGAGCCAGTGGAGGTGGACTTTTCCTCTCGTGGGTATAAGACCGCTAAACCAGCAGAGCCCAGAGTTTCAGGGACCAGCAGCAAAACAGCTGCCCCTGGGGGACTGGCTATACAGCTCAGACACCACTGGCTCCGTCACTGCTGTTCCGGGAGGGGGAGGACCAGGCCCTGGCCATGAGCGCAGCGTGCATCACGGACTGGAGGGCAGGGCTGGGTTTTTGTTTCAGGTGGGTTGTTTTTGGCAGTTAATGATAAGAGAAGGTATGAAGGAATGTGGAAGGAGGGCGGCTCCAGGACTGGCTGACATGCTGCTGACCTGGTTCTTCCATCCCTCGTCACTGTCACCCTGAGCCTGAGGGTTTGTCCCAGCCGTCTCTTCATAAGCCAGTTACGTGTCATGGGCTACTCATTCTACAGTGACTCCCTGGGACTCAGCATCTGCATGATCTGGGGCAGCCCTCGTGCCGTCCGCTGAGTTCAGGGTTGGCAGTGTGACGGGTGGGGAGGACCACTCTGAATCTAGAGTAAATGTCGGTCCCTTGGATGGAAGACATCGCCGTGAGCATCTGCCATCAGGGATTCGGTGCTCTGCCCGGGCGATGGAAGGTGCCAGCTGGGGCTCAGGAGCAAACGTCAGATCATGTCAGCGTCGGTGCCCAGGCCAAGGTGAGCATGCAGAGCCTGCCACCAAGGCCACCTGAGAACCAGCAGTGCAGGCCCTTATGGTAGAGTGACACCTCCACAGGAGACAGCCCGCACTGCAGAGGGGCAGGGTCTTTTGGGGAACAGTCACGGGACTGGTTCTGTGTAACCAGCCCAAGGCACGCCTTCGTCCTCTTCCCAAAGCTCGCCATCCCTCATCCTCCGTCTGACTCCTGTCCCAGACTCTGACCAAAGCATCAGCCACTTCCACAGGCAAGGTGGCCCCTGGGCGCGCTTCCCTCTACCCAAATGGAGGATAAGATGTTATCTCAACGTTCTGCCCAAAGGCAGGTGACAGTGTCCTCCCGCCAGGGTGACAGCGCCAGGGCAAGTCTCTTCCATCTGGCATCAGCCCGTGGCGCAGCCTGAAGCCAGGCCTGTGTTTCCCTTCCCTTCCTGATCATGAGGAACTCCCCGGGAGGCTGCAGGTGGCTGAGGGCTGGGTGGCTGGGAGGCCGGGTGGTGTGGCTCGCAGGTGTCAGTTCCCCGACCTCCAACGACGGAGTGGGCCTGCTTTCACCTGCTGCCAAGTGCTCACGGCCAGGGGGCTCCAATCGTGTCTAGCTCATGGAGGGCAGCTCAGGACCCACACACAGGTGTTGGGACCAAAAGCTGCTTGTGGTTTGGAAGGAGAGACGCTCCCTGGGCATGTCCGGACACCTCCTAGGTGGTCCTCACGTCAGGCCTCCAGGGCCCCCGGGGTGAGCCGCTCACCAAGGCCACGTGCCCTGCGGCCCCCAGCAGCCCACGAGCTGCCTTGTGCTCTGAGTCCAGCCTGTGGGCCACTGGGAAAGGGCTGGAGCAGCACCAAGTGCTCAGAAGCCCAAAGGTGGTGCCCTTCCCAAGGGGCCAGGGCCCCCTCCCTTCACTGCCATCCGGGGCAACAGCAGTGGCCTGATGTGATGGCAGGGGACGCACACAGAATTAGAGAGCTGGCGTGGTCCCGAGGCAGGCTGTGCGTGTGTGTGCGCGTGTGTGTGTGAGAGAGAGAGCGCCGATCACAGCAGCCGCCGGGCTCCACGTGCTGGTCTATAACCCAGCGCTCCGATCGGGCCACGTCTGGAACAGCAGACGGGCGGCTGGGCTCTTTACCTGGTGTAGTTCAGGATAGTCCACTGACCAGGCGTTTACAACAGCCCCAGAAGCCTCTCCCTGGAGCTCTCAGTCACCTGGTTAATGGCAAGGAGGAAGGCTGTCCCTACCACACAGACTTGTTTTCCTCCAGGGCCCTGGCCCTAGGACATTCGACCAGTTGCCTCTGAAGGGGCTGTGGGCAACCCAGGAACTGGGGGGGGGGGGGGGCACGCCTCTATCATAATGGCTCCATCAGCCCTGCTCACCATGTCTCAAGTTTTGAGTTTTGTTTTGTTTTGTTTTGTTTTGTTTTTTAATGATACAAATCAAATAAGAGCTTTGCAAGCTGCTTATCTGGCCCGGAGCACCTCGTGGGCAGCTAGCCACATCCTCCCCATTACAATCAGGAAGCCCTTTCAATGACAGTGTCTTGGGGTGGGGACCCTCTCTGACCTACAGAGATAAGCCACAAGGGCACTTTCTAAGAGGCTGGTACCTCCGTCTACAGTGCATTTCCCTGGGTCTCGGGGCAGGAGAGCTGTCTGGGTCTTTCCAGATTAGGGGCTGAAGACTGACTGCACACAGTACGTTCTTCAAGGGTCCAGGCTGCTGGATTCCGTTCTCTACATTGTATCGAGGAATTCATGGGCCACCAGGGAGTCCAGTCTTCAGTCAACCACTGGAGGAGAGAGTTAGCATCACTCAGTGGCTCAAGCTAGTAAGGAAGCTAGATCTCTGATGGATGTACCTGCATTAGATATTTTTAGCTTCAGCTTCATCTAATGAAAATCAAAAATAGCAGTGACTTATATGAGATATTTTATTTTTCTCTCACACAGAAGAGTAGGCTCCTTCTTTATATACCACTTAATACACAGTTGCCATCCTCAAGGTTGCCTTGTGGTTCATAATGGCTGCTGGGATTCCAGCCATCGTGTCTGCCTTTCAGGAAGCAGGAAGGAGGTAGCCAGAAAAGAACAAAGGGCTTTCCCCAGCCTCTGTACCCTGAGACTGAACGCCTCTCAAAAATGTTTCACCTAAGTTGCCTCACCTGCTTCCTCCTTGCTTTAGTCACATTAGAAGCAATCACCTCTGAGCCTGGAATCCTTGAATACCTCATTCCAGGGAACCATAGGCAATGACTGGATCAGCCGGTTCCCCCGTGCGTGCAATGCCAGATTCCCATCCCTGAGTGCCAGAGAGACTTGGGGAGACCGCTTTACTGGTGTAACGTGTGCATATACCTGTACAAAACGATCTGTGTGCATCTAGACCAGCACAAAGAACGGAGCCCAGCTCATCTATACACCCCACCCCCACCCCTCGGAGCTCGGTAGTGGACGCGCCTCGCCCCACCCCGTTAGTAGCAGCACCCCCCACCCCCCAGCGTAACCGCCGTGCTGACCTCTGTCAGTGGAGATTAGTCTCTCCCCTCCTTGAACTTCACGTGAGGAGGCAGGCGGTGCGTGCCCGTCCGCGTCAGCCTCGCCTGGCTCGGCGTCTGGCCCGTGAGATCCGTGCGTGCTGCTCCCTGCAGCAAAGCGGAGCTCCGTTGTCTGAATTTGCCACGATTCACCGACCTGCTCTACAGCTGACGGGCCTCGGGACGACCTCCAGTGTCTCTGGCGTCCGGGTAAAGTTTCTGTGAGCATTCTTGCGACGTCCTCTGGTGGGCGTGTGGGCTCACTTCTCTTGGGCGTATGCCTCGGAGTGGACTTGCTGGGTCGTGCTTTTCGCTCCCGAGGATAAGGCCGAACGCCCTCCCAGCGCGTGCTCGCCCCCCCCCCCCCCCGGCAGCGTGCGTGAGAGTCGGTGGCTTCACGTCCTAACCAGCGCCTCTGTCCTCAGTCTTTCTGTAGCTATTGCTGTTGTTAATGGAGGTACTGGGGATTGACCCCCGGGCCTCGTGCATGCGCTCTGCCCCTGAGCTAGACCCTGCCAGCCCTTCCTCAATCTCTTTAACTGCAGCCGCTTTGCAGGGTGTGTACAAATTGTATGTTCTCTGTTTTCAGTCCACCCTTTGAGGGTCCAGTACCTGAAATCCACGTCCAGTACCGATTTCTATAGCAGCCAGTGTTCTAAGTTGCAAACAACAGAAACCAACTCTGGTGAACGTAAGCAGAAAAGGGATTTGTGGAAGGAATTAGGAAGCTTGCAGAAGGGATGGGAAGGCTGGGGAACCAGGCTGAGCAGGAAACAAGGCAGGTTAGTTTTCCGGGTAACTTTCGCCAAGTAACTAGCCACCGCGAAACCTAGCAGCTTCCTCCCACCTGCATCCCTCTGTGCAGGAGCCCCTGGGCTCAGCTGGGGCGGTTCACCTTTGCTCTGCATGGGGTTGACAGGGCTCGCTCACTCACGTCAGGGGCCTCATGTGGGATGGCAGGAATTGCGGGGTGGGGAGGGGGCTCCCGCCATATGGTCTCCCATCCTGGTGGACTCTGACCCGGGCGGGGTCAGGTGGCGGCAGTGTTCCATGATGCAAGATGCAAGGCCTCCCTGAGACAGGAGGGAAGGGGGCAGAGCAAAACCATTAAGACAAGGACACGGCAATGGAGAATAGGACATAAACTGGTTAGAACCAACTCGGCCCAAGATGGCAGAAGATTCAGCTTCCAGGCGACCTTGAGCCTCATTGTACGCTTGTTGTAATACCTTAGCTGCTAAATGACACACGGCACCACGATGGTTCCCAGGCTGACCATAAAAGGCCAAGAAGTGGGCAGTAGCCTAATTCCTGGAAATCCCCACCCCTTCCCCCAAATAGTTGGAATAATCCTCCTACTCATGAGCATATGAAATTACCCAGCCTGTAAAAGCTAACCACCCCCACACCTCAAGGCCGCCTCTCTTGCCTTTTGAGACAGCTGGCACCCCGTCTATGGAGTGTGTATCTCCCTGAATAAACTTACTTTCACTTTACTATGCCTCGCTCTTGAATTCCTTCCTGTGCCAGACAAGAACCTATTCTCTGGTGACACCCCCAGCATCCCAAGGCCAGCAGGGATCCAAGGGTTGGGAAAATAGACTCCACCTCCTGACGGTGGAGCCACCATTTGTAATCAGCTGTAACCAGGAACAGGTTGGAACGGAAGCCACCAATGCCCCACCCAAGGATGGGCTTGCTGCCTCGTGGGACCCTGGCTTCCGGATGCTGCCACCGCAGCTGTCCTACACGCCCAGCAAGCGCCCTGAACCATCCCCGCCTCGCCAGTCATTTGCTGCAGACTCAAGGCCCCTCGAGGCCGTCTGAGAGCAGCGACCTGGTCTTTTCAGCTCCCATGGTGGCAGGTTTCCCAAACTCAGGAAGGAGATTCAGATGCACTGAGGAATAGTTAAATATGTTACCGGCCCTCCGTGGAATGGAGTATTACACAGATATTCAAAAGGACTTTGCGGACCCCTTATGTGCCGACGGGAAAGATCTTGAAGACATGCCATCAACTTAGACAAACAAGTGGCAGAACAGTCCTGCATTAACGCTCACTGGTTGTCGAGTTTCCCTGTCTCACACATTTCTTCCCAGAAGGACCCTTCCGGGAACTACCCTCCCCCGCTGGGCAGCAGCCCGGGTGACCCCGGGGAGCCACAGTTACCGCACTTGGCTGGGGGCGAGGAGCACGTGACACATGCTAGTGATTCTGTTGAGGGAGAGGATTCACGGGCAACACTTTCCCCTTGAAAACACTTGTGTATCCTCATGCAGTGAAAGGGTTTTCTTTATTTGCTAATTTATTTAACTTAGTTTTTTACCGAGGTATAGAAGACATAACAGAATGTTTTTTAAAAGCAGTCTCCCAGCAGCTCAAGCTCTCACCCCGCCCCTGCCAAGATTTTGGCCACCACCTCACACAAACCTGCTCAGGCCTCCCAAAATGGCCAGAATTCGTGGTGACTGGCTCTTGCCACCCCCCCCCCCCCACGCCATGTGGCCTCAGGCGAAGGTGGCAGTCCCTGGGCCTCAGTGCGAGCTGGACAGAAAAGGTCTGATGTGGCAGCAGCTGATCTGCTGAAAGAATGTCGCTGGTGGGGACGCCAGGAGCCCGGAGCCAAGCATGTGGTGGTTGCAAAACGGCAGGGAAAGAACGTGGAGCTCTCTCCCCAGCTCCCTGTTCCTACCCGATGGCTCCCCGGGTTCCATGCCGATTCCATCCGCGCAGATGTGTGTGTTCAGGCCCTCAGTGCCGAGGAGCTCACAGAGGCCCCTCCAGGCTGAGCTGAGGGTAGGAGCCCGGGCCTGGGGTCTATACCCGCAGGGGATGGAAAAAGAATGACACCCGAGGGAGAGGAGAGGAGTCAGGACCTGGCTGGAGGAATTGAAGGAGCCGGCTGCTGGCTGTGATCTAAAGAGAGAAAAGGAGGGAGAGGGGAGATGGGCTGAGAGAGGGCTGAAGGGGGACTGAGGGGTCTCAGGGAGGCCAGGCAGCCAGTCCAGAGGGGCTCAGGGGCCCCAGGACCGGGCGTCATCGTGCTGCCCAGGCAACACAGGGAGGGCACGGGGTCTGAGTTGTGGTTGCCCATGGGCGCCTTATCAGAACTCGTTCCAGCAGGCCCAGCCGGGAGGGAGCAAGCCTGGGGCGTCTGCCTTGCCGGGGCTCGCCAGTGCCTCTGATCCCTCTAACCCCAATCCTGCAGACGGCCTCAAACCTGGCCAAGCAGGGCGCCCAGGTCTGTCCTGCCCAGGGCAGATCCTGGGGATGGCACAAGATGCCACCCCCAGAGGCAGAGGCGGGAATTGGGAGCTTGTGTTAATTTCCTGGGGCCGCCGGCGCACATGACCACAAATTGAGGGGGCTCCTAAAACACACATTTGCTCTCTCACAGGTCTAGAGACCAGATATCTGAAATCAAGGTGTTGGCAGGGTTGCTTCCTTCTGGAAGCTCCAGGCTGTCCTTGTCACCCTTGGTTTGCGGCGGCATTCCCCGGGGCTCTGCCTCTGTCAGCACGTGGCCTTGTCTGCATGTGTCTCTCGGTGCCTCAACCCCCTCTTGTTTCTCCCGTTGGGTGGAGACCCCACCTTAAATCCACAATGATCTCCCCTCAAGGTCCTTAACTTGATGACGTCTGCAAAGACCCTTTTTCCAAAGTCACGTTCACAAGTTCTGGGAATCAGGACTTGGATGTATCTTTTGGGGGACACCATTCATCCCACTACGGGGGCTGTTCAGAGTTCCAGGCATAGGAGTTGCTTAGTGGCCATGTGCCTTCTCCAGTCCGAACCCTGCTGGTGCCAAGGGGTGGAGTCCTGTCCCCGAGGGGAACCCCCACTCTCCCGCCCCGGGGTACCTCGGGTGACACTTAGATGCTGATGGTGAATCTGATCCATCTGCGGTGCTCTGGGTGGGATGGCAAGGACAGTTTGAATGCACCATGAACCATGACGTCTTTAAAGATCCAAGACGGGCTTTGGCTTAATGTGAGGAGGCACGTTCTAATGGTCAGAGCAGGGCAGGATGGAACAGCTGGTGTTTTTTGGGTATGGTCACAGAGGCAGGGACCAGGGACCTGAGTTCTAGTCCTTAGCCACAGAGCTGAGCAGACCAGGGCCCTCCTTGCTCCCCTACACACCCAGGCCCCTCTTCTGTAAAGTGAGACCCTGCCGGCTTCGAGGTCCCCTCTCATCTCTCAAGTTCCTGCCCTGGACTCAGAGGAACCAGCCTCCCCCAAGGAGGCTGAGCTAAACGGTGCTTTTCCTGCCTCTCTTTTATGGAGCTTCATGGTGACACTGCTCGGCCTCCATCCGTTTAAAGAGCCCACCTGGGCACCGCCTCTGGTCCAGGCTCCACAGGGAACCCGGAGCTGACTTTGGTTGAATTTCAGCCAAACAATGCCCCAGCTTTACCAAAGAGGGGTCCTGCCACCTCCGGGGTTAGGTAAGGGTAGGGTGGCCCACTGAAAGCCCCCCACCTGGCAAACTAGGGGGTTGGTTGCCCCCATTAAGTGGCAGAGGGCAGTCCGGAGTGTCCCCAGTGGTGGTCCTGTCATAATGAAGGCGGCTTCTCCACCACCCACTCCAGGTCCCAGCTCTGGTCAATGGAACTTCTTCTCCTTCTTAGAAAACATGCAGATCATTTCTTTTCCTGGAACATTCTTTCCCAACGTCTTCACCAGGTTAATTCCTAAGCGTCTTTCAGGTCTGCGGGCCTCTCAGCCTCCGAGGAGCCTCGGCTCTCCCGCCCTTGCTGAAAGGGGCCTGAGCGCCTGCACTTCCAACCAGCTCCCTGTAGTGCCGGCGCTGCCGGTCCTCGGGCCACCCCCTGTGGTCCGCTGTCGCGTCGCTCTCAGGTGCATAGACCAGTGATGGCGACTGTGGCTGTGTGGAACCTCTGGGGGCTTCGGGAGCGCCTGGTGCCTCTGCCCCTCTGTGCTGCCGCTACTCCCAGCACTTCCGACCTCAGATGAGGGGCTTTCCCCCTCGGACACCAAATATGTTGAGTCGTTTCCAACACCACACCTCTGACTCCCCAACACTACCTGGAGTTAGTGCAGACCCCACAGGTTAGGGGCTCAGTCCCGTAAGACCACCCCCCACCTCAGATGCCAATCACAAGTCGGGGTGGTGGGGGAGGGGTTCCTACAACCCCCTTCGCAGATTGAAGGATTTGCTAGAATGAATCAAATTCAGGGAAAGACTGCACTTACTAATACTAGTTTATTATAAAGGCTGTGAAGCAGAAACAGGCAAAGGGAAGAGATGCACAGGGCGAGAACCTGCGCCCACCGGGCGCGCCACCCTCCCGGCACCTGCACGCAGAGGAACCTGAAACCCATCACTTAGGAGTTTTCATGGCGGCTTCATTACCTAGCATGATTGGCTAAGTCACTGGCCATTAGGGATCAACTCAACCTCCAGCCCCTGCCCCTTCCCCGGAAGGTCAGGGGGCGGGGCTCAAATTTCCAAGCTTGAATGAAGCTGTTGTTTCCTCTGGCTGCCAGACCCATCCTGAGGCTGACGTGGGACCCACCAGGAGTCACCTCATTCGTGTAATCTCAGGCATGGTCAAAAGGGGCTCCTTATGAAAGCCAAGAGATGCTCCTCTCACCCGATCACTCAGGAAATTGCAACGGCTTTAGAAGCTCTTGTACCAGGAACCGGGGACAAAAAGCCCCATTTGTATTTCTTAGTATGCAGTATCGTTCAACATCACAGCCTCACCACCCCATTCTAGGTGGGTCAGCTCTGTTCTGGTTCCCAGGCTCCATCTCCTTTTTGCCACATTCAGGGTGAGGGAGGGGCTGGACCAGAGAAGGCAAGAGCCAGCCAGGTGTGTGGCCAGACCAGCTCAACAAGCAGGGGCTGGGAGGCTGTCACAGGTGGGAAATGAGGGGGCATTGGCCTCTTTCCCCAGAACCTTGCCTGCGAGCAGGGAGGCTGGGAGAGGATGGTGCCCATGACAGCTCTTTGTGACCCCGTGTGTGGCGTACTGAGCAGCTGGTCCCCATCAGACCAGCCTCAAGCCCTTTCTAAGGAGCCGCGTGCAGGAGGCTCTCGCTTCAGTCCCAGCAGACCCCATGCAGCAATGGGTAGCACGGGAGGAGCGTTGCCATGGCAACGCAAAGACTTAGGTGGGTGGCGCTGGTAACCAGGGCTGTTTTTGACCTTCCCCATCTTTTGGGCTGGTGGCTTTCTCATCTCCCTGCTCTGCCACCGGGGCGATGCCCAAATCTGCAACAAGACACCATCCTCAGGGGAGGCCTTTTGGCCTCCCCCTCCCACACACCCGCTCATCTTAGAGGGAACAGCCTATGAAAGACATTTCACCAGGGGGCGCAGAGGAATCCTGTGTCCATCTGAAAGCACCTAAACCAAAGCTGAACCCCTGCTTGCCCGGGATTTACCCTGGATCCCATGCCCCGGGCCATACCTGCCACTCACTCCAGCTATAACCAGATAAGCAAGGTGACCTCCAAGTTCCAGGTGGATCCGACACAAAAGATGGTGAAATATAGCTTTAGAGTCACATGTCCAGGCTTGACCCCTCTCTCTTAGCTGTGTGTCCTTAGGCAGAAGGCTTCACCTCTCTGAGCCTTAGCTTGGTCTCAGTCAAGTAGGTGCTGAAACACTTCTTTCAGGGGCTGCCATCGATGTTATGGGAAGGGGCATCTGACCACAGCCTCTCTTATCGTGATGAAGGTGTGTCTTGTCGGCTGCGGCTGCTCTAACACAGCACCGCAGACCAGTGGCTTATAAACAACAGAAACTCAGTCCTCACTGTCCTGGAGGCTGGAGTCCGATGTAATAGATTTGCCAGCAGATTTGGTGTCAGGCGGTGGGCGGGGGCGGGTCCTCTTATGGTTCCTTGCTGGCCATCTTTTTCACTGCATCCTTGAGGCAGAACGGGTGAGGGAGCACTCCAGTCTCTTTTATGAGGACACCAGCCCTAGTCGTGAGGCTCCGCCCTCCTAACCCGATCTCTTCCCAGAGGCTGTACCTCCTAATGCCGTCCCACTGGGGCTGGCCTTCACCCCGTGGATGGGAGGGGGACACAGACGTTTGGTCCGTGGCAGGATGTTTATGAATCTCCTGTCGTCATCCCCGGATTGTTTGCAGAGGTCCAGCTCTGTGCCAGCTGCTCCAGGAATCTTGGCTCTTTTAAAGGCCTCGTGCAAAACAAGTCACGTTGCATAAATTGACAAGATATTTAGGATTTGCTTTAAAATAGCGAAGGAAAAAAATAAGAATAGTTTAAGCAATGGGAAAAAATCTTGTTCATTATTGAATCTGGGTGATGGATAAGTGGCGTTTCATTGTACTATTCTCTCTACAACTTGTAAGGTTTAATAAAATTTAAAAAAAAAAGACCCTGGTTAGAGACCCCAGGGCCCACCACCCTGGTCCAGCCATAAGCTTTCCCCCACCCTCTGGGGACTACAGGCAGTGTTGCAGGCTTGGGGTCCTGGGAGGAGGAGGAGGAGAGCTGGCCCCTGCTGGCACGGAGCACCCGCTGCAGCCGGGCAGGCCCCAGCGGCCTGGGGTGGGGGACTGGCCTGCCCTCCTCGATGGCCGGGCCCTGGGAACAGCCAGGAGGGCTCACGGCTGACCGCATGGCCGGCCAGGCCAGCATCTCCTACCCCACTGGGCCAGGCAGCTCCCTTTGACCTTGGCGGGGTCTGTTGGACACGTGTGTGGGCAGCCTGCCTGGTCTCATGCAAGGTCAGAGGATTTCTGAAAATGCTTAAAAGCTTCAGCTCTTTTAAGGATTTTCTTCGTTTTGGCACAGTGGGGTGTTTCTGGGCTGCGGGCGGCCCAAGCCCTGGGGCGCCTGTGTTTCTTCACCAAGTCAGGGTGAGGCCAGGCTGGGAGGACCTTGGTCTGGCATCTCCTGAGTAGTGGGTCTTGAGGACTTGTCCTCAGCTTCCTCGGGCTTGGGATGAACGCCCTCCAGTCAAGGAGTCCAAGGAGGCTGGTCAGGTGCCCCCCCCCCCGCCACCGCTGACAGTCAGGGTGGCCTGGCCACCACAGCCCAGGGCTGACCACCGAGGGAGTCACCCAGCCTGCTGGCCTGAGCTGTCCCACCCTGGCACCTGCTCCCCACACAAGGTCAAGCAGGCACCCCTGGGAAGACCCTAGGGAGGGGGTGGTCCCCAAGGCCCAGGAGGAGGAGAACTGGCAGGGCCTCTTTAAGAATCTTTGTTGCCGGCTGAGAGAAAATGCAGAGCAGGCCTGCAGTAAACGACTCCCAGCTGTGCGAGGGGCGCAGGGGCGGGCAGGCCCACGGAGCTCGGAGCTCGCTTGCTGGCTTGCTGCTTGCCCAGGCTGGAGGGTGGGATGGGCTGAGGTCAGGCTGGGTGGGGACCAGCTGAGAACAAACAGAGAGGACAGCAGGGCTGAGCAGGAGAGAGGGCTGTCCGAGCGCTGCTGGGCCTGGAAGCTTCCCCTTCCCTCGGGGCCTTTTCTGAATCCTTCCCGGAGCGCTCTAGCCCCTCCCTGCAGCCAGCGGGAGGAGGTTTCAGTCCCGCGGACACGGAGGGGAGGGCGGCGGGAAAGGTTGGTGCAGTCTTTTCAGTTGCTTGTCCGTCAGTCCGAGTGGTGCTTACTATCTCTTTCTGTCGCATGTAGACCCAGGCACAGCACCTGTGACCTGTCCCTCAGCAACGCCCTTCTGCACACCCAGCCCCTGGACCACCACCCTCCCTTGCCCAGAAGTTGTACTGCAGCCTCCCAGGTCCATCCTGGCCTGCTCTGGAGAGTCATCGTTATCTGCTCTAAAGCACCTGATCGGGACATTTCCCTTGGCGTAAACCCAGATGGTGATTCCGTTAGTGATAGTAGATAGACTAGTTAGGGTGCTTTTGGTTCTGAGTGACAAATCCAGTTCAGAAAGGCTTAAACTCCGGAGAGAATATCATTGTTTGCATTAACTGGGAAGTGCAGAGGCTGGGTGGGTGGGCTTCATGGATGGTTGAGCCAGCAGTTCAGCCATGCCCAGAGGACCAGGTTCAGGTCCACCTCTCCCTTCTGCCCTCTGTAACTTCACCCTGGCTTCCCTCATGGTGCCAAAATGGCTGCAGTGGCTCCAGCTCTATACCACAACCTCTAAATGGCAGAGTGAATCTCTTTTTCTGAACTCCTGTAATGGCTACATATTTCTATAAAACAAATCACCCCCAAACTTAGTGACTACATCTTTTATTTTGCTTATAAATCTGCAACTTGGGCAGGGCTCAGCAAGAATCCTCGCTCCACATGGTGTTGGCTGGGGCAGCTCAACTGGGGCTTGGAGGATTCGTTGTGAGATGGCTCATTCATGTGGCTAACAAGTTGGTGCTGCTGCTGGCTCGGAACTCAGCCAGGGCTGTGGACCGGGGGCCTGGGATCCTTGTCGTACAGAGCTGCCTGGGCTTCCTGACAGCACCGTGCCTGGGCTCCAAGAGGCAGATGGGCGTGGCATTTTTATGACCTGGCCTCAGGGTTCTCGCAGCATCGATTCCATTGCACTCGGTTGGTTGCAGTGGTCACAAAGGCCTGGATTCAAGGGGAGGGCCACAGTCCTCACCACTCATGGGAAGAGTGTCAAGATGGCTTTGATGAGGAGTTTATGGGATGGGAGTTATTTTTGTTGCCCTCTTGGCAGTAGGATCGGCCACAACCCGCTGCGAATGTCTTCTCCCCTCTCAGTGAGCCAGTCTAGGGCACTTGCCCAACGCTAAACTGATAACTGAGGCCAGGGGATGGGGGTGTGCATCACCCCTGGAGCCAGGGAAGACAGCTCTCCCCAGAGTGTGGGGCTGGGTGTGGGGGCGACGTATAGGTCCCCCAGAGAAAGGAAGAAGCTCAGAATGCAATCAGTGCCCCCTACAGCCACTTTCATGGGACACTCATTACACTGCAAGGGGCTGTGCTAAGTTCTTGACCTCATTCACTCCGTTACTTCTCACCACAACCCAATGAGACTGGTACTGTTGTTCTCTGCACTGCACAGAAACTGGAGTTTGTAACTTGCCTAAGGTCACAAGGCCAGAAGACTGCAGAGACAGAGTTACAGGTCACGTTTATATGGGTCTAATTCTATGCTACACTACCTATAGCAAAGTACAAGTCTTCTGGTCCATGGCTGAAGAAAGCAACTTGAATGTGGAAGCATATAGCCTGGTTGCACCAGCAGCCATTTTGTGACCATGAGGCAATCCAATTTGAGAAAGAAGCAGATACAGGAAGGAGGGGAGAACCTTGATCAAACATGGCAATGTCTGCCCTCCCTGGGGACTCAACTTTACTGTTTAAGACCATAGGAGTTTGATGCGTAGTTACTTACAATTGAGAGTAGCTTAACCAACACAGGAGGCTATTGTAATGTTTGTCCTGTTTTATCGTGGGGATTGTCCGTAGGTCTATGATGGTGATTAGACAACAAGTGGCTCAGAAGAAGGGACCAGGCCTCACGCATTCCTCTACGCCTACTGCCTAGCACAGCAAGTGACACTCCTTTTTTGAGCCATACGTGGAGAGAAAATAAATGAGAACAAATGTAGCTATTCGTCCAGAATTCTTGGCTCTGTGTCTGTACCTGGGGATGCTCATTCACTGCCTCCCATCTTCAAAGCCCAAACACAGAAGCCACATTGCAGTCGAGTCCCCTGCGATGTAGCTTTGGTGGAAGAGGTGAGGGGACAGGCAGGTGGGTGCCTGGCGACCGGGGCAGCAGGGCCGTGGCGGTGGCCCTTGGCAGAATGGCTGTAGAGAGACTGCGAAGAACCTTCGTGGGAAGCAGGGGTGTGGCTGGGACGAGGCGAGCCCAGGGATTTTTTTGCTCTCAGCATATTTCACGGCAATAAGCTCAGCCTCGTTGCTGTAAAAGCCTTCAGCCCGAGATGCACAGTCTTTCTTGTTTTCTTTGTTCAAGGTTAACTTTTCACAAGTCAGATTTCCTCCTACTCATCCAGCCTCATTAAGGAGCTTTGGCACATAAAGCTTTGCTGAGCGTGATAAAAGAAAGCCTCAAAAAAAAAAAAAAAAAAAAAAAGCTGAGTGTTCTGAGAGTGCTCCTGGGAGTAGCTTGCCCCGCCGGCTCGGTGCCCCCCCCACCCCACCCCGGCTCTGCTCCTCACTGTGTGCGGGCACCAGGGTCTGCCCCGCCCCCGCCCCAGGTCCTTGAGGGCCGCTGGAGGGAGCCCCGTCCTAAGCCTGGTCCCACGGGTCCCTTAGTTCTAGTCCTGGGTTGCTTCCCCAGGAAGGGAAGGGGATCACTGGACCAAATTCTGGCTGTTCCTCCAGGTGGCAAGTGATCTTTGACAGACATGATTCATGCCTTTTCCTCTGAAATGGTCACCCTGACACAGATACCTATGAACTATTAGCAAGAAACTAGACGTTTAACCCAACTAAGCAGTGACTGTACGTTCTGTATAAATAAATCTTTGCAAAAGGTCAGGACTGAGGGGACTGACCGGGAGGTGGTGTCTCGGTGCTGGCGACTGTCCGTGTCTCCACCATCCTGGATGCTGGTCATTCGGTGTCTTCACTTTGCAGGGACGTATCATGCCCAACACTGAAGATTTGTGCACTTCTCTGTACGTATGTTGTCCCAGAACCAAAAATGCCTTTCAGCACCTCTCCGGCCAGGGGACCCATGATGTTTCCTTTAAGGGCGGTTCAGAGGTAGACACTCATCCTCCAAGCAGCTGAAGCCAGAGGGAGGAATCACAGGAATCTCACCTGTCAAGATGCCCTGTGAGAAGAAATCAGCCCCAGAGCCCCTCCCCTCCCCTCCCCTCCCACTGGCGGCCCCCAAATTGTCCCTCCATCCCAGCCCTTGTGTTTGACCCCTGTCCACTCCCACTCACCTTCCGATGGCTCTGATTCCTCTTGCTTTTTGCCAGCAAAAGCTGTGCCTTGGTCAGCCCAAGAAAGAGAAGCAATTCTCACCTCCCTTTCTTCTCTCCCTCCCCCGTGACTCCCACTCCAACTACCCGCGTCCCAAGGCCAGGTGCCAAGCCAGCAGGCCCCACGTTTCCAGGGGCCACAGTGGGTGCCGGGCGGCCGTAAACACCCAGACGCAGGTGGGGGGTCCTGCCCACAAAGCGATGACGGTGGTACAGAAAGTGGTGGCGGCGCCGTGGGGCGTCCCGGGCCTGACTGGTTAGATCACGGTGGGTGGGCTTGGTTCTCGTGGGGCCTGGCTTAGGGTCGAGCAGGGTGGCGGGTGTCTGGAAAATGTGAAGGGCGCTGAGGAGGGGCGACGCCAATCTTCTGCAGAGGACGGAGTCCGAGCAAACAGAGATGGCCTCGTGCCACTCGAGCTCTTTTCCTGAGAGCACGTGGCTTGGGCCTTTGCCTCGTCTTCCCAGCCTGTTCCTGGTGCACCCCCACCCCCACCCCCGACAGGCCCCAGGAGCCTTCCCTGCTTGTCTGGGCACTCTGGCCTGAAGGAGAAGTGGAACCCAGGGGCCCCGGTGCCATTGTAACCGGATGAGGCCGGTACCCAGTCCAAGTTCAGCTGCTTGCCCCCCGAGATGTCAGTACTCCAGAGACAAGTACTGGTGGAAAAAGGAAAGTTGCTTTATTCAGGAGGCCCCCAACCTGGGAAGATGGTGGACGGATGTCCTAAGACCATCTCCAAGCTGTTGGAGAGGAGACATAGGCTTTAAAGGCCTTGGGAGGGAGCGGGCCTCAGGGAGCGTGATCAGCTGGTGTTGGCCTCAAGGTGAAGTTTTGAGCATCACCAAACCTTTTGATTTCCGCCGGTCTGGGCTCTACATGCTTGCGGCCAGCAGTTTTCACCTGCAGGAAGGGGTCTGCTTCCTGCGAAAAACAACTTAGGCATGTGCTTCAGGCCTTTATCTTTCAGGGAGCTGGGAGTTCGGGTGACTCTGCGACTTGACTGGTCTATAAATTGTTACCAGTTTCCCAACCCCGAAAATATTCTTTGTTTCTACATCTTCACATTTCCACATTTCATAATCGTGAATTCTTGAGCCAGCCCCTTGAGACTCAGGGGCAGCCTGGAACTAAAGCAAAAATTTTCACTTTAAAGGACAGGGACACAGGGGCCTGTATACTATTTCAACCCCCTGTCCCCGCCCCGTTTCTTTAATACCCCACAATCTTGAGGGAAACAGGTATTGGACAAGAAACGGAATCAAGTTTTGGAGAGGTTCACCACAAACTTGGCAGAGGAACTCAGTTTTAGGGGGACTCTGTTTCATTTTCTTAATCTTTTTTTTTTTAATGGAGGTACTGGGAATTGAACCCAGAACCTCATGCTTGCTAAGCATGCACTCTGTAGACCACTGAGCTATCCCCACCCCTGGGGACTCAGTTTCAATGGCTCTCCTGTTGTCAGCCCCTGCCTGACCCTCCCTGCCAATTCCTCCAAAGATGCTCCCTGCCCACAAGCCAGGCCTCCTCCCCTCCCTGCCCCCCTCCTCTTCTCCAGGAAAGCTTCTCTGCCCTGACTGTCCAAACTAAACCCAACTTTCAAGACCCAAATTCCACCATTCACGTGTCTTTGGAAAAAAAGTTAGATTGAGATAATACTTCATATATCATACAATTCACCCATTTACAGTGTACAATTCCGTTGTTTTTAGTTCACTCACGGTTATGCAGGCTCCACAGCTCATTTTCAAACGTGTTATCACTCCAAAAAGGAACCTCCTCTCTCCCCTCCCCCCTCCCTCAGCCCTAAGCCTATTCGGAACATTTTACATAAATGGAACCATACAATACGTGGCCCTTTGTGTCTGGCTTCGTTCACTCAGCATGTGTTTGAGGTTCTGATGTAGCACGTGTGATTGCTTCACTCCTTTGGCTGCTAAATAATAGACCCTTTGCAGAGGCACCACGGTTTGTTTATCCAGTCATCACTGGACGGACGTTTGGGTAGTTTCCACCTTTTGCTGTGATGAAGCCAGCGTTCTCATGTAAGCTTTTCCCAAGCAGCTGGTCTGTGCATCGGAATCTTCCCCCTCCCCACACAAATCCTGCTACTACAAATATTAACTATCCTCTGCCAAGCACCTACCGTGAGCTGTGTGCCAGGCCCCAAACGGGGCTCTTCCTATGTCAACAGACTGACTTCTCCCCATACCTTGAAGAGTGTGGTGAGTCTTGTTTCCACTTCATGGATGAGAAAGCTCAAGTCCAGAGAAGTAAGGAGACTGGCCAACATCGTGGTGGAAATGGGACTCAAACCCAGGTCTGTCATGCAACAAAGTTCTGTTGTGTTTATCTCATTTTGGGCACTTAACCCTTCTTTAATTGGGGTTCATTTTGGGGGTCTCTTCCAAATTGTAAGCCTCTCCTGGGTCAGGACCATGTCTCACCGTTTTTTAGTCTTAGACCCACTACCTTGTTGGACGTTCCTTCCGCATGTATTTGTAGAGCTCCTGTGGGCTTGCAGCCTGTCGGGGAATCTATGCTTCTTGGCTGCTTAGCATCCCTTCCCTCAGCATCCTCCTGGCTACAGGCTGGGCATGCAGCTCAGGCCTAACCAATCAAAGCCCTCAATCCCGCCGGCTGCAGTGATTGGCTCAAGGATGGGCCTAGGACCCAAGCCTGGCCAATCAGAGCCTTCCTCGAGTATTTTGCCATAGTAACGGCTGAGAACACCTGCTTACTATTTGGGACTGGGAGCTATAAGGACCACCAAGCCTAGAGCTGCCATTGGCAACTTCAGCCTGCCTCCTGGGCAGAGCCTACATCAGAAAGCCATGCAGATGTTAAAAATAGTATTGCAGGAAGATATTTAATGACACAGAAAGATGTTCACATGATACCTTCCCGGGTTTAAAATAAGGCAGCTCCAAAATGGAGCACACAGTATTACTTGTTGTATGTGTGTTCCCATATATCCACACAAATAAAAAAGTGGAAAATAGATGCCAGAATGCTAACACTGGTTCTCTCTGTATGAGTATTGATTACATATGTTTTTCTTTCTGTTTATTTGAACTTTCAGAACTCGGGTTGGTTTCTGTGCTTTTTAGGAGTTTGTTTGTTTGTTTTCTGTTTGTTTATTTTAAGCTAAGCTTCATGCAGCCCTTCAGTTCAGCCTGGCATCCCATTTGCCTCGTTAGAGCAGACACTTTTCCAACAACCCCATAATCTGCCCGTGTCCTGGGCCTTCCCTACCCTTGGCCACTCTGCTCACCTGGGCCCCTCCTGGCTCCCAGGACCTGCAGTCCTGGCTGTGCCTGAGTAATGCCACCCCCGAGGATCTTCGCAGCCCTTGGGAAAAAGCCAGGTCTCCCTCCCCCACTCACATTGCCGGGTGCTGCCTTTTCATTCTCGGCTCACAGGGAACCTGCAAAAAATATTTTCCTTGGCAGTCAGTTAGACAGTAGCAGCCCCAGACATGCCTTCCAGGCGACGTCCGAGCCTGGAGCGGCTGCTGCCCTCCGTGCTGCCAGGAGACACCGTCATAGACCAGGCCAGGCTTCTGACCTCATCGCCTTGAATAGGGCTCTTTCCCCCATCAAGGTCTGAGCGATCACAAGGCCTGGGAGGTGCAGCCCCACGGGCCCCTTCTGGTGGACCAAATGTCCCCTGAGCCCATGGCGCAGAGCTGCCATCCCCGGCCCGGACCCTGGCCACCTTCTCCCGCGCTGACGGTCTCCTCAGCAGGCAGGCAGGGCCAAACTGACCCCCCGACCTCATGTGTCTCTCTGGGGGGCCCTTCCCTCACCCCAGAGAGGGGTCCCTCCCTGCTCTGCTTCTGGGCAGGCCTGGCCTTCAGCCCCCAGCCCTGACTGCCGTGTTGTGCCAGTGGCCACGGCCACTGAGCCGGGTAAGGGCAGTCACCCACCCCCGCTAGCCCATTGGATCTATGCTCACAAGAATAACCTGGATGAAGAGGTCGACAGGGTAGAGCAGCTGGGCTGGGCTGTGAAGACGCAGAGAAACCTGAGGAGAGAAAGGAGACAGAGAGAGGCAAGTGGTTGGGATGAGCCGTTCAGGGGAGTGAGAGGAGCAAGAGGGATCAGGGCTCTCCAGACTCTGGATGTCCACAGGGTGCCCGGCCTTCCCGCATCCTCTGAAGAAAGCCCGCCTTCATCAGCCTGTCTCGTCTGGGCATCTGTTCCCCACAACCTAGAGATCCAGACGGGGTTACCCTGAGAATGCCTGTCCCCAGGCGGGAAGACCGATCCTCACTGCCTCCAGGCCGAGGGAATCACCTTCTCTCATCCCTCTCCCTTCCCATTGCTGGGGCCCCTTGACGCTCACTCCCGAGAGTCCTGCCTAGAACCGGGCACCTTCACCAGCCCTGGTGTCCGAGGGGCGGGCTTTCAGGGCAGAAGGACCTTCCAGATCATGACCAGGAGTCACTGGGCAACCACGGTTCGGTGACACCTACAAAGCGCGCTGACTGGGAGTGTCCATGGTGCCCGGGGTCTGGTAAATTTGGAGCCTGGCAGATTAGGGTTTGAATCCTGGCCCCAGCAGCCTCCTAGCTGTGCCGCCTGCTTCGTTTCTTGGCCCTTTTGTTGCCAGTGTCATCTGGGACCTGCCATGTGCTGGCACCTAGGAGCCTCCCTGGATGGTCCCACGAGTAGGACCCTGTCTTCCAAACAAGGAAGCCATGAGAGAGATTGCGCCATCAGGGACAAGTCATACAGCTGGTGACAGGGGGTCAACCCGGTGGGTCCAATCCTGAGGAGCTGGTTTTGCCCAAAGAGAAGAAAAAAGTCTTGTGAGAAACCCTCATAAAATGCAGTGAACATGCTTCTCTACACAGAGGAAGAGAAGGTAGACCTTCGACAAAACTGTTCTTCCCGTGTTTACAGAGGAGCTACGGCGTCTGGGATCTGCTTCAAAATCATCCACTGCGGCGCGTGGTGATGAAACGAAACTGGATGAGCTGATCGTTTCCAAGCTGGGCATTGGCCCGCGGGCGAACATTACACCGTCCCCTGTCCTTGTGGTTACTTTGGAAGTTTTCATAATGAAAAGTTTCTTTTAAACGTAGCACGTAGGAACTCGGCCAGAGTTGAGAAGCCATCCGCAGAGGATGTCAAGGTGCAGACGGTGGGCACCCACAGCCCAGAGCCCCTCCCCGGCCCTGCCGACCATGCTCCCTCCCCTCCGTCTCCCTGTTGACTCCCATGTGGTCCAAGAACCTCAGCTCTGAGTAATGAATGCACCCCTCGGCGGGACATGTGTTTCCAATCATTCTGCTCAGCAGTGAGTCACCACTGACAGCTGCTGCCTGTCTCAGCTCCCACCCCTCACCTCCGGATCCGCCATGTCGCCGGCCTGGCCCTGCCCCAACTCTGCGCTCAGCTGGCAGGACCCTCCTGGACCTCCTGGACTCTCCTGCCTCTAGGCCCTCACGCCGGCCGGTCCTTCCACCTGGAGCAGGGCTCTGCCTTTATCCGGATAACTCTGACCGACCGTCAGGTGTCATGTATCCCAGGCCACCTGGACCTCGCCGGTGCCCTGGCGCCTCCGTCCAGCCCCCAACATGCCTCGCCATCGTCTCTGTCTGTATTTTCACTAAAGGGGGGGGGTCATGCTGTAGGAGGGAAGAGGCCACTTTTGGTCCATCCATACCCCCGGCACCGGCACGTGCCTGGTGCTCAGTTGGGGCCAATACAAACGCATTGAATGAATGAATGAGCGATAACTTTAAGAAGTAGGCAATCATGGGGAAGGCAGAAGTGAAGACAAGTGACTCGCGAGAGAAAACGCAAGGAGTTTGGGGAGTCCAGGTAATGGGCCGTCTCCGTCTCTGCCCCTCTCTAGGGTGACGGCTCTCCACACAACCCCAGCTGGGCAACCCCGTGGGAGGAAAATCACGTGCCACCTTGGGCTGGCATGGGGAGGCGGGATCTGAGGCCACCTCCAGGCTTGGTGGGGCAGGTGGAGAGCGATGTTTCAGGTGGGGGACTGGTGAGGGGCACTCTATGGGGAATATGAGTGGGACCCAGAGTACCTCCACATCTGCAGGAAGGCCAGCACGCTGGGGTGCCGAGAGGCGCAACCCACCCAGACCCCGCTGCCCTCCTGGTGGGCATCCGAGCAACGTGGCCCCGCAGCTGCTGGCCTTCTCCCAGGGCCAGGGACCGCCGGGGCAGACCCGGCGCTGTGCGGAAGGGGGAGGGAAGCAGCGGGACTCGGGGCAGGACTGCGCAGGCGATCTCGCTTCTACCCGGGGCTGGGCAGGCCCAGAGAGACGCGGGTCCCAGGGAGCGAGCCACGGCCTTTGGGCCCCTCTCCCCCGTGCAGCTGGGCCGCCATCTCCTAGCTGAGGAGAGGGTGTGCGTGCCAATATAGAGCGAACGAGCCAGACCCCAAACTCCAGAAACCAGCTGGAAAGGGTGGTGAGGGCCTGATGAATCACTTTCCAGGGAGCCGGGCTTCTCCTTGCCTTTCCCCCGGCTCTGTATGTCGCCTTCTGACGTCTGCTGGTGACCAGAGCCACCCACACCCTGCCCTCTGTCTTGTCTGGCAACTTGGCTCCCGGGTGAACGAGGGCCTTTAGGAATTCTGTCCCCTCGCCCTCGCCCTCACTCCGACTGCACTGGAGGGCGTCTAGGGGCTGGGACGCACTCCATGGGCTCCAAAGCTGGTCCCGGAGGGAGGGAGGCAGGTTGGAATCTGAAGGGGACAAGTACCTGCTCTGGGATGGAAGGAGCTCGGAGCTGCTGCCCACAAGCTGACCTCACTGGGAACTTGAAGCATCCCCAGACTAGCGAGATGGGGGGTGGGGGGCAAAGGGGAGAGCAGGAGGAGGCGAGAAGGCAGGAACACAGAAAGAAAAATAGGACTGGGGAGAGAAAGGAGAGAGAGAGGAAATTCTTGGGCAACGTCCTAATCATAGCCTTGAAATGAAATTTACTGCTGCACTCAGCATGGGACGCCAGCCAGCGCGGCCAAACCAGCCCCCCTTCTGTTTGGATTAGGCGATGACATCATGGCCGTGGGCCGTCACTCCCAACACCAAAGGAAGAGCAGGATGGCGGGTCGGGAAACCTGAGCCTCTTGCCTCTGGCTTCCAAGGAGGGGAACCTGAAACCAGGAAAACTCAGCCCAACCGTCTCCTGCTGAGCGGGGCAGCCGGTTCCCCAGCTGTCCAGCCCCTTGCTCCTGGCCAGCCCGCAGCCCCCAGAACGCCAGCTGAGGCTGCCGCCTGGAGAAAGCCAGGGATGGAGGAGCAGTGGGTCCCATCTCTGCTCGCTGGCCCTGCTCCCTAACCCGCCCTTGAGAGGAAGCACATGACCGCATGCCCAGAGCCAGAAGGAAATGGCTTGGGCATGAGAAAAAGCAGAGCAGTGCCCCAAAGAGAGCCACTGCTCAGAGTCCCTCTTATTTCTCTGTTTTTCATGGAAATGAAGCCTATGGGGGGGGGGGGGCTCCGCGGAGAGCCCCAGTTCCGGGAGAGGTGGGAGGCAGACAGGTGGGGACCTGGAGTTGGAGGGGAGGGCAGAGCCAGGTGTGCGGACCGCAGGGACTCCCGGGCCCCAGACTGTGCAGGAGCGGCTCCCTGACCCTCCTCGCTCCTGGAACGAGGGCCGGGCTCTCCCTGAGCCCGCCCCTGCAGGACTGGAGACCCTCCTGAGTCACAGGGAGGCAGAACGTGGCCACCGGGAGAAGAGGCAGTGTCTTCTCAGAGTCCATGCGCGGTGAGGTCCGAAAAGGCTTTCTGGTCCAGGGGTGAAACCACAGCTGGGCCAGAGCCACCTCCCTGGAGGAAGTGTTTATGCCCCGCCGTTGTCTAGGCAGTCTGCTCTGCGTAGTTCAGATGCGGCCATCTCTTCAAGCCAAAGACTTCATGGGCTTCCTGTGCACCCGCAGGACAGCCCCTGTCCCTCCCTCCTTCCTTTCTGGAATCACTCTAGACTGGAGCAGAGCAACACGGGTGGCGTTGGGGTTGCTGCCCGGTCTGTGACGGCTGTGCTCTGCATCGTGTGGAGCAGCAGTTGAGATGCAGGCAGGTTTGCAAGGTGCACACCCTGGCTCAAGGCTGCCTTTACCCGGGGTGGGGGGGTGCCTGCCTGGGAAGGCAGGAAGGCTGGCTGACAGGTGCAGAGGCAGGGAGGGAAGGAGAGAGGCCAGGTCCAGCCATCTTAAAGGTGCTCTATGGGATGGCATAAACGACAGCCACGGACACAGCCAGAGAATCTCCGACGGGAGGCCCGAGCCAGGAGCGCTGTGGGTGACTGCGGGTGCGTTCAAAGTACACGCCTGGAGGAGCTGTGGGGAGGACCGGCTTTAGCAATGCTGTACAGAGAGATAGCCCTGTTTCAGCCCCAGGCGCTGTCTGTTTTAGGGTTAGACCGTCATCTGAAGTCTGCTTTCCCTGTACAAGGAGCAGGATATGACATCTGTCCTTTTACCTAAGTTCCTGCCACCTGGAGACCCGCCACTAGCTTTTTGGTGAAACCTTGTTTACACATCCATCTCCCACTATGAATATGTTTAGTTTCCCATAAATGAAATGTCATGCATGCTGTTTGCTCATGGACACTTTTGTAGGGGCGAGATAATTAGATTTATTTATTTGTTAATGGAGGTGCTGGGGATTGAACACAGGACCTCGTGCATGCTAAGCACGTGCTCTACCACTGAGCTCTACCCTCCCCTCTGCTCATGGAAACTTTTTTAAAAAACATCTTTTTACTATTTCTTTCCTCCTCTCTCTCCGCTGAGAACCAGCGTGGACATCCCACAACCTGTTCTCCGGGGACCACACGGGAACAGCATCCTCTATGTACATCACCGTCTGCTCTGCAGAAACAGAACCTGGTCTCTGCACTGGGTCTCAAGACCAAGGATTTGTGTCAGTTTTCCTAGGTAGGGGTTATCAATAGGGAGGTTGTGCTGCCCAGGGCACATTAGGCAATGTCTGAGGACAGTGTGGTTGTCACAACAAGGTGGGGGGGTGCTATCGGCATCTCGAGGGTGGAGGCCAGGAATGTTGCTCAGCCTCCCCACCGTGCACAGGATGGCCCTACCAGAGAAAGATCTGGCCTCGAAGTCAGCAGTGTTGAGGCTAAGAAGCCAGCCCTGGCTGAAGAGGATTAATAATGAAATAAGTGAAATAAAACGAAAAGCAAAACATCCTTTACTGTGTCCATGGCTGAGCAAGAAGATGCTCACACTGACTGCAGTGACCTGTGGCCCATCTTCATGCCAGACATGGCCCACTCGTTCTTACTCCCCCTCTTGTCATCTTCGGGATGTCCTACAGTGAACCCCTGCCACGGAACCTTGGGGACGGATGTCTGGGCTGGGCGGCACCGCCCGCCGCTGTAGCCATGAATCTGATGCCCATTTCTCTCTGAGGGCTGAGCATCAAAACCCCAGGCACATGGGCACATCCCCCACTTCCTCAAAGGGCCCCAGAACTGCCCAAGACACTCCCCCTCTTTCAGGGCCAGATTCCTGAGCCTGTGGGGCCAATTTTAATGCCTGGATATATCGTAGAGCATCTGGTTCTTTGGAAGCTGGGGAAAGCAGCGTGGCAGCTTCCGCTCCACTCCGGCTGTCTCCAAGGAAAGCATACTCCATGAGCAGGAGGAAAGGGCTCTTCTCCAAACTGGGAGAGTGAATCTAGTGAGAAGGGGCGCTTCCAACGTGCGCCCCAGTGCTGGGTGGACACACGTGGGTTCAGCGGGGCCTCCTGCCCGAGGCCAGCAAGGTCACTCTGATTCTGTTGACCTGAGAGGAGGGAGAAGGAGGTGGCAGGGCATGTCCTCCTGGCCCTGGACCGTGTTGACTCGGCCAAGCCCAGCCCGGGACGTGTTTGCTGGGTGTGCTCCCGCATGGGTGGGACCGCTGACAGCTCTGCTGGGCTTGGCCTCGAGAAAGTCTCTCTGGGAAGGAGGCAGGGGCAAGGTGACTGGGCCTGGTGGGAAGTAGTGGCCCCGGAAGTGTGCTCTGAGGGTCCTGGAGGCCCCCTCCCCAGCTAGCCTGGCAGATGCTACCCCCTCCTGTCGACCCTGAGTCCTGCCGGGAGCCACAGATATAAACCGCGGTCCGGCAGGCTGTGGTCAGAATGCACGTGGGGGCCGGGCCAGGGTCTCCTGTAGGGGCCTCTGTTGGCCCACCCCTAATTTCAAGGTAGGGGAGGCCAGTGAGGAGAAAAGCCTGCGGGGGCGGGGTCCTCCTTCTTCCTTTCCTCTCTTGCCTGGCTGTGGGGCATCCTGACCCCGACCTCCTCCTCGGGGCGGAGGTCGGAGCTGCAACCTGAACTGTCCTGCGTTGTTGATGCTCTTGGTGGTGGAGCAGGGGCGTGTGAAAGCGCATCTGTTGACACTGGAGCCAGAGCCTAATCTGCTTCCTCTCTTGAGAAGATTCCTTATCTGAGGCCCCAGTGCCTTTGCTTTTGAGGTGGGAAACTGCTAAGTAGGAGCACAGGCAGAGGGTGACTGGGAGAAATGGAGACGCCGGGGGAATGAGGCTGGGCGCCCAGGAGCCAAGGCCATCACGGGCACCAGATGGCTGGCCGGCCAGGGTGGGGTGAGCTTTCAGGGGGCCGCTCTGTCCCTTTACCTGCTGTGCCATCATGAGAGTCATTTAACATTCAGCGTCTGAGAGCACCCACCACATGCACCAGATTTTAGAGCCTTTGGGCAGCCAGGCCCAGCAACCCCCTAGGAAGGGAATTTTATTACCAGCGTGTGGATGGAGAGGCAAAAGGTTTGGCGAGGCCAGCGAGGTAGCTGGGCGGCGGCGTCTCTAAGTCACACGTGAGCCCCCTGCCCCTCCACCCCCATCCTGCCTGGCCTGGCACAGAGCCCCATCCTTTCAGAGGGGCCTGCTCTGCCCCTCTGCTTCAAACCCTCTGAAAGCTCTGACCTCAGAGTAAATTATGGTCCCCTCCAAGCCCCTCTGAATTTCCCCCCTGCGTCGTCTCCCCTCCTCTCTCTCCTCATTCACCACCTCAGGGGGCTTTGCACCCACCATTCCCAGGGCCCGTTGTCCACTTTGCAGAGGCATGAATGCCCTGCTCTTAGGACAGCGTCCACTGTCGATGCTCCAGTAAGCACGGCTGATGGGAGGAAGGAAGGAAGGCCGGCCCAGGCCCTGTATTTCCTGCCCTGGGCAGCGGGTGTGGACTCCACTTCCCTTGTGCACCACCGTCAACCTGCCTCTGCCATATTTCCTATCCTCACTCATAATTGCTCATTTATGTATCTATCTTGCCTAAAAGGCCGAGAGCCCCTAAGTGATCTATTTCTTTCATACACTGACACATTGATTTTAGCTTCTGTCAAATTCGGCGGCATTTTGTTCCACATGGAACAACAAAGAATGAAAGGAAGGAAAAGGCTATAGGCAGCCAACGTGCAATAATCTTCCGAATGAACTGTACTTAAAAAGTTAGCATCAAACGTCATTTCACGGAGGACATGACTCTATTTTACAGCAACAAAGGCTGAAAAAGTGACTCTGGGTTTGTCAAGGTGCTAAAAATAACTGCTGTCTATTTAACTTTTCTCCAAGTTGTCTGTTTCAAAGTGCAGATAAACAGAAAGAAGCCGTTTTTCCATTCCTTCAGTATTTTCCAGTTTCATATCTCAAGTCAGCACCACACAGTTTAGCAGGCAATTATTCTTTAATTATGTCATTTTGTTTCTCGGTTTACAACTCCCCAGCTAGATTACAAACATCCTGTGGGCAAGAATGAGGCCCCATGTGATACAGTGCCCACCACAGAAGGGGCTCAGAGACAGGCAGACAGGGACCCGGCAGTCACACTGCCCGGGCAATCCACACCTCTAAGACTCTCCGCCTTTCTTGGAACACAGAAGTGTTTTGGGAAAAGTCCTTCAGCTCCCACATTTGTGGGCTAAGGGAGGGACCTGTGAGCAGAGCCCAGAAACTGCCTTCATCCAATCATAGTGCCTCCTGGGCTCCTGGGCCCACCCCCAGGCTCTTGCTGGCTGGTCAAAAATATGGCCAGTTTATATAAAATCCTGTTTTGTTCATAGTAACCACTGTCCCCTCCCCCCTCCAACTCAACTGGTCAAGCACACTTAAAATTCTAAGGCCTCCATTTGAAAAAGGAATCCTCGGTAAGTTTCCCGAGGCCACCCAGCCAGAGAGGGCAGGGAGAGAAGCGGCAGGGAACGACCCCCTCTCCAAAGCGCACATCCTTTGGCTCAAGCGCCGGCTAGAATCTAAGGGACCCCAGGAGTGGAAGGCAATCCGGGCCAGGCTGGAGGGGAAGGGGTGGTGGGTGGGCCGCCTGGTGCCCTGGAGTGGTGGGCTTCGAGACCCAAGCGCTGAGTCAGGGTCCACTGGGAGCTGTCTGCTCCGTAGCGCCTACTCCTCGACCCACCGCCCAACATCTGGGGACCTGTGAGGCTGCGGGGTGCGGCCCCCGGCGGTGGTAAGCCAGGTGCGCAGCGGAGGGCCCTGGCCGTGCCAGGCCGGGTACAACAAAAGCCGGGCTTGGGGGAGGGCCGGGAAGCGCGGGAGGCGCGCGGGGAGGGGGCTCTGGGAGCTCCCGGAGCCGGCATTGGCCGCCCGCCACCAGGGGGCGGAGCCGAACAGCCTCCGAGCGCAATAAAAGGCCGGCTCGGCCCGCGCCCGCGGCGCACGCATCCATAGAAGGCAGTGGAGCAGTCGGTACCCGGGCCGCGGCGCGATCGCTCGCTCGCTCGCTCGCCCGCCGCCCCCCGCCCGCTGTCGTCTCCGCGCCACCAGCCGCGCCCCGCGCCCCAGAGCGAAGAAAGTTTGTGTGGCGAGTGCGGGCCGGAGCAGAGGGCGCGCCCGCGAAGCGTCGCCGAGACCCGCGCGGCCCCCGCCGGCGAGAGGGGAGCGCCCCGAGCCCAGGCGGCGGCGGCGAGCCCGAGCCCGCGCCCCCCGCCCCCCGCCCGCCATGGGCGCCGCGGCCCGCAGCCTGCGGCTCGCGCTCGGCCTCCTGCTGCTGGGGACGCTGCTCCGCCCGGCCGACGCCTGCAGCTGCTCCCCGGTGCACCCGCAACAGGCATTTTGCAATGCAGATGTAGGTAAGGACGGCGACCCCGCCCCGGCCCGGTGCTCACCTCCCCCGCGGGGCGCGCGGGACCCCCAAGGTTTCGCCGGTGCCCCGCCCGCCCGCATCTTGCAGAGGGACCCAGCGCCCGCCTCCCAAGCCTCGGTGCCTTCTAGAATCCTGCAAGTTGACGCCAAAATCGTACTTTCTTTTTCCCCTTCCTTCTCTCCCTTTCTTTTCCTCGCTGCCGAGATGCTTCTCAACCTCAAAATTCCACCGAAATTCCGCTGCAGCTCCAGCCCCAGTAAAGGGAGCCAGGGAACGGATTGGGTTTTGGCAGGCAGAGGGCCCTGGGATGCCGGCGCCGGGGGCAGGGAGAGTGGGGGACACAGCGTGGGGGTGGGGAAGCCTCGGCCTTGGTGGGTGGAAGGATTGAGGACCCCAGGAAGAAACTTTCACAGGTGAGACGGCAGTTGGGCTGTTCTGGGCTTGGAACTGGGTAGGGAGGGGCTGCTCTACCTGGGCCTCTCCTCCAGCCCCATGTAGGGTTCACCAGATTCCGCAGGGGCAGGATGGAAGCTTCCTTCCCCTGGGCAGGTTCCCCCTAGGCCCGGAGGGGCAGCAGAGCCCCAGGGGCAAGCTCCTTGCTCCATGTCCTGCCCAGGAAGCATGGCACACAGGGTCTGGCAGAGGGGTCCTTGAGTGGCGAGTGCTTTTTCAGGACATCCACACAAACAGGGGATTTTGGTGACTGGAGGTTGCAGGTAGGGTTGTAAGACTGCGTAGAGTTCCCCCCAAAATATATGTTAAACCCTCAGGACCCCCGAGGGAAGGAGGAGATGGTTATTTGTCCGGATCCATAGAGGGGCAGGGGACAGAAGTGGGGAGAAGGCAGCAGAAATGGGAGGAACCAGCTGGGCCCTGGAGGTTTCCATCCAGGTGTGACAGTTGCAGGCTTCTACTGCCGCAGTGACAGTGACTATGACTGACTGCCAGGTTTTCCTGGGGGTGGGTTCAGTTAAACCACTAGGACAGATGCACAGCAGGTGGGCCTCTGCAGCTTCCTCTGACTTCCCAGCAGGTTTTCTTTTCTGCCTGTAAGTCACAGCCAACCCATCACCCTGTCTCAGGCCAGGTATGCTGAGTCCCAGCTGCCCTCTCCTGTGTAAACTCAAAGCCTGGGTCTCTGGGTTTCCTCCGTGGCAGCCACGCCCCTCTGATCTCCTACACTTGGCTCCTGGCCACAACCCAGCCTGGCGGCAGGCCTTCAGGTGCTCCTACCTGTGTGCACCCCGGAGCTCAGGCCACCTGCGCTCGGGGCGTGGTGTGTGCTCGCAGGGAGGTTGCCACAAAACCCCGAATCGGGGATGGGGTGGGGTGGGGACTAAGTTCTGTTCTCCCATTTGGGTTCGGCGCTCAGCAGGATTTAAAGGGGAAGGAGAGGTTGCTTCCCGTGGGGGAGCCAGAATGGGCCCGCCCACAGGTGTCCCCTGGGAGTCCAGGCCTGTCTGGGTCCCATGCTGAGAGACTGTGCTTCTAGGGCAGAATCAGGCCCAGAAGGAATCCTTGGCTTAGAAGGCTCCCAGGCTTGGCTCACAGCAGGAAGGGGCTGGGCCTTGGGACCCCCTGACAGCCCTTGGCTGCACAGAGAACGCCCAGCCAGCCACACCCATCCTTGCCCAGCATCCGCGGGGCAGCACTGGGGCTGTTTTTGCTTTGGGTTTGGATCAAGGGCAGCAAAGGTCAGGTTCCGGGAGTGTCCGCAGGCCTCAAGGCTCCTCCTTGCTTCGCGCATTATCCTCTCTCCCCGGCTCCCTGGCACTTGTGCCCAAACCACCAAGATCATGTGGAGACAGAACTTTTAACCCCAGCCCAGCCCAGCCCTGGGGTCCCCCCTTGCAGAGTCCAGTGCACTAGATTCCCGTGGCTGCTGGAACAAGGGACCACGCGCTGGGGGGCTTAGAACAGCAGGAATTGGTTCTCTCTCAGTTTAGGGGCCTAAAGTCCAAAATGAAGGTTCTGGCGGGGCAGATTCCTTCCGGAGGCTCTAGGAAAGAACTGCTCCAGGCCCCTCTCCAGGTCTCTTCCCACAGCTTATAGACACATGGCTCCAATCTCTGTCTTTACACGCCACCTTCTCTGTGACCTCTCTCTCCTCTTATAAGGACACCAGTCCTTGGATTTAGGGTCTACCCAGTCCATGATGACCTCATCTTAACTTGATCGTATCTGCAAAGACCCTATTTCCAAATAAGGCCACGTTCCCAGCTTCTGGGTGGACATGAATTTTGGGGGGGATGCTCTGCAAGCCAGGCTGTCACGTCTTGTTCCACAGGCAGCCCCTTTGTGCTCAGCTGACCGGGGATACCTTGCTGAGACGTCCCAGGGTGCGGCCTTTCCTCGTCCACTTCCCCTTTGGGTGGTGCAGGTCCTTGACTTCCTCGGTAGTGATTCCCTGCTCTGGCTGAGAGCAGAATTGCCTGGAGTCTGGGTCCCTTTGCAGATATAGAAAGTCTGACTCAGACCTCAGCTTTTGTAGTTTTGAAGCCCCACGGGTGACTTTGTGCCGCCAGGGCAGTGGCCCAGAGGTCTGGGGAGGGTGGTGGCCTGGCACGTGTTGGGGTCCCTAAGGACTGGCCTTGAATGCAGCGTGCGGGCTCCTTTCGCTGGCGGCTGGATGAGGCTGGCTGAAGGACTCGCTGTCTGTAGGAGGCAGTTGGCTTAGGAGACAGGCGCAGTTCTGCCTGCCTGCGTGTGGACCCCTGGGAGGCGTCTCCTTCACTCTTGCAGCCAGTAGGACTGGAACTGTGGTTGACAAAGTTACTACAAAGTTACGGGATTTAGAATGAAGGGATGGAGGAGGTGGCTTGGTCTCCTCCTGGAAGACCCTGCTCCGTGGCCTTTTCCAGGAAAATGAGGACAAGAGGGAAGCACTTCACGTCTCAGCGTGGCTCGGATGTGCGGCTGGCCCGTTTCCCTCTCGTCTGATGGCGCCCCTCGCCATCTCCCGCAGGGCTGCACAGCTCCAGTCGTCTGGCTGGAGACCAGCTCTGGGCTGGTACTTCGGGCAGTGCCACGGTGCGGGAGCCTGGAGTAACTTAGCCGACTGAGCGGCTTGGCAGACCCAGGCTGCTCCAGCCAGTTTCTGGAGTCATAAACCCAGGAGCTCTCTGGCCCCAGAGAATAAAATCTCCCCTCCATCCTAGGCGGCGGGGCCCAGAGCCGCTGTGTCCCAGAAGCACACCCGCGATGCCATCTTTCTGGGGGTGGTCCCATCTCCAGACGCTGCTTTCCACAGACCCTCTGATGGTCTCCAGCACCATTTGGGGCAGGGCCCACAGCCAAGGCCACATGCTGGTTGCCAGGGTGCATGGGCTGGCCTTGGGCACACCCTGATGGGGGCCAGATAGTGGCCACCCAGGAATATACGCCACAAGTACTCAGAAATGGCAGCGACCTCAGCAAACACATGCTGGGGAGAAGCAAGGAGGGAGATTCCTGTGAGTTGAGTGAGGCCTTGAGTGCACAGGGGCGGGGGCGGTGCCCTTGAAAGACACTGTTGGCGACTCGTTTTGCAGAGTATGTAATCGGTGTGTGTTTTGTACATCCTGGTCATCGTTATCAGTCTCCCGGTTTCCACGAGCTGTTACGGAGTGGCCGGCTCCGCCCCAGGGGCTGTAAGGAAGGTGTTTTCTACCCTCAGGAAGGAGTGCTGGACACTGGTGCCGGGTAGCGTGGACGCAGGTGTAAGACTGTGGATCAGGTGGGCAGAAGCCCTGCAGACCCCGATCCTGACCGCCAGGTCGTGGTATAAAGTAAGTCAGACACCACATGCTTCTGATAAATAATTAACAAAGAAACTGTGTCGCAAGGTAAAAGGCATTTGTGGATCTGAAGAGAAATTCTGGGTTCTGGTGGGAGGGGGGGTGCCGTGGGAGGCACTCAGGTTCCTGGGCTTGGTTTTGGACAATGTCCCCAGAAGATGTATTCTCCAGGGTTGGGAGACAGGCAGAGAGAAGAGATGTGTGAGGGCCTGCAGGCTGTGCTGCGGGCATGACTGTGGCTGGGAGACACTGCTGGTTCCTCCCTGTCTGTGACCTGAGGCCGTGGTGCCAGCCTGCAGCCTGGGACCTGCTCCATCTTCTGCAGCCTGTGGTCCTGGATGCCGGTCCTGGAGCAGCAGCTGGGTTTGGGTCCTGCCTCTCCTCTCCCCCTCCTCAGCTGGGTTGCCAGCTGCATCCCACTGGTGCAGGTGTAGACAGTTTGGGCAGGGGCACGGGCTGGGGCACACAGCCACCCTAGTCCTGACGCAGAGCCATGGATCCAGTGCCCACGGGGCTGTGGGAACAGATGAACCCCTTGGGTTCCAAAACAGCTAAGAGATGTGCCTGGGGGAACCCAAGGTCGTCGGAGGATGGGAAAAAAACAGCAAGAAAAAGAAGCATGAAGGAGGTCAGGAGAAGGCAGACTGAAGATGGGGTGTAAGTGCCCCCCAGCTCTTCCTGTTCTGGACGCCCTCCACCCTGCAGCACTCACAAACGAGGGCCAAGGGCAAGTGGTCTGCTGCCTAGGGCGGTCTTTCTGGAAAGAGAAAAGCAGAGTTGGGAAATCAAGGTTGGAAGCATAGCGAACCCTAGATTGGAGGACGGAGCTGGGGGAACACGTACCCAGTTACGGTAAAGTGCATTGTTTCCTCGTGCCAATGGACAGGCTGCCGGGAAAGGTGAGAGAGAGTTCTAGGTACAGAGCAGGCTCGGGTGCAGGAGGGCCCGAGGGAGGGTAGGACCAAACTTCTGGTTTATCACGGTTGAGGGGGAGGGGTTCTGCGTTCCAGCCCAAGGGCTTGAGGTGAGGCATGAGGGATGTGAGCCTGTGGGTGACAGCGGGCATCGCCAGGGAGGTGGCTGGAAGACAGGAGTCTGAATCGGCACCCCGTATTGGACCCTGGGGGCCCAGAGTGTGGGCGCTGACATTGCTCAGACTCCCCAGGGGATTCTGATGCCCACCAAAGCTGGCACAGAGCAGTCGTCTCCAAAGGGGGTACCCGGGACAGTCTAGATGTGAGAAGAGAATGTCACAGATACTTAGTGTCCAGGTTGGCCACTGCGTTTGTGCACAGCTGGACACGAGCAGGCAGGTTTTGAGAGTGCTTGGCTGCACTTCCGTTTCATTGCTGCAGGGTCTGGAGGCCGTGCGGACCACAGGGTGTCAGAGTCGGGGCGGGGGTATAGGAGATGCCCCAGGATGCTGGGGGGAGAGGCAGCCGAGGGAGGGGAAGGGAGGAGGACTTCCACACCGAGTGACGTTCAGGGCCGCCCCCGTGTCTCGGGGTGGGTGGAATGCAGCTGGCTCCCCCTCCCGGGGCCCCGCCCCCCAGGACTCCTGAGGCCGGGGCTGGCTGGGATCCCTGGGGCCTCTGGTACCCCCGTCACCGCATGGATGTGTAGCTCCAGTGGAGAAGTGACAGACCCAGGAGAGCCGCGTTTTGTAGCTGGCAAAATTGAGCCTCTCCCTGGGTCTGTGTGTCCAGTTGGCAACCTAGGTTAAGCTTCTGGAGACCCCAGCAAGGCAGACTAGGTGAGTGTTTGCTATAAAAAAATCAAATTGAGGTGTAATCTCTGTAAAGAAGGGTCTTAACCTGGGATGTATGGACCTCTGTCCAGAGATGGGAGGCACTCTTGAGCCCTGAAACTGTAGGCAAAGCTGTGTGTGTGTGTGTGTGTGTGTGTGTGTGTCTCTGTGTGTGTTCATGGCCGTGTTTTTCTGGGGACTGGGGCTGTGGGGCTGTGACTTCCCCTAGATTCTCAAAGGGATACGTGACCCCTAAAAGGTTTTGGCCTGTAGTGGGGAGTGGGAGACACGGCAGGAAGGGTCTTTGGAACAAAAGTGAGGGCAACCTTGAGCGCGGGCGCAGCAGCAGAGCCTGGAGCCCGGGGGTGGGGACCAGGGAGGTCTTTGCTGTCTCCCGAGAGCTGTTAGATGTGGGAGGGGGCCGGAGTGGGAAGGCAGCTGCGAGCAGAAGCGGGGTTTTGAGGGGCTCGGAGTCATCCAAGTGAGCAGAACAGGCACCTGCACTGAGGAAGGAAGGACCTGGGAGACAGAAGGCAGGAGGGAGGGGGCGACTGGAGGGGCTGCCTCTGGGATTTGACCTCGGTGCCAGCGGCCAGGTATCGCCTCATGCGATCGCTGTAGAGCTGCTGGGATACAGTGACGGTGGGGACTCCAGCTGTAAAGCTACAGCAGACAGTGGGGATGTGTGAGGGGGCCTCTACAACCCCACGACTCAGTCCGAGGGAGAGATCTGGGGCCAAGTGCCCTCTGCCTCTCCTTTTGGAGTTTCTCCATCTCCAAAGAGGAGATGAGGTAGGGGTTATGGGCGAGGATGACAAGAAAGGACAGAGGGGGAAGGCCTCGGATGGTGCCCATGGGAGGCATTCGGGGCCAGAGGTGGCGGGGGGGAGGAGGTGCATCCGCCTCTTTCTGTCCTGGAGGCTGTGCTGGACGTGTGGTCCTCGCCCAGCCCTGAGGGCTGACCGTGGTTATCACACAGGTAGGGGAGCTTGGAGAGACACATGCTGGGCTCCGGTGCCTCCAGGGAGCTCAAAGGGAAACCCTGACAGTTCTCAGAAGGGAAAGTGACCAGTGACAAATGACATAACAGCAGCTGTCGCTATGAAGCGCGCAGTGCTTGGAACTGTGTTCCACACGTTCCTGTAATTCACAGTTGTCATTCACAAAGCTTCCCTTTCTCAGAGGGTCAAACTGAGGCACGGGCTGATGGAGTCACTTGCTCAGGGGCCCACAAGTAGCAAACAGAGTAAGAAGAGTTTTAAAATGAGAGGAGGCTTCACAGAGAGGAGGCTGAATGTGGGGATTCTGATCCCCCTTCACTCGGAGGGGGTGGTCTCTGCAGAGCGTAAAGGATGGAGGGCCACGGAGGGAAACTCCTGAGAGCTGATCTTGTTTGTGAGGTTTGCCCATCAGCTGGAGAGGAACTAAATAAATTAAGCTCTATCCTGACAGTAGAATATTAAGCAGTCATTTTAAACAGTATTATGGATTCGTGTTTAATGACCTAGAAAAATGTTCAGAGTGCATTAAATTTATAAGCCCAGTTACAGTCTGTATGCTTCAACGTTTTAAACGCTGTCCAGTATACTTTTTTAAATGCACAATGCGTAACTGTAAAAAGGCATCGAACACATACCCAGGTTAAGAAGTCACTGCCGCCCAGGACCTGTTCACCCTCCTGGCCCCAGCCCCCTCCTTTTCCTTAGAGAGGTAACCACTGTGAAAATTTGCCGGCTTTATGTAGTTTGACTGCTTCTGTCTGTAACTCTGTCCCTTTTTCCCTTAACTGTGCATATGCATAACATGGAGAGAAGAGTCTGGAAGGATGTCTGTCGAAATTCAAGGCAGTGGGTGAGAGCCAGGGTGATCTGTGTTTCTTTCTGCTTGTCTGCATTTTTCTAAATTCTCTGTGATTAACGTGTATTAGTTGTATAATTATTTTAAAGTTAAAAGGTGACGGGGAGATGGGGGGTGAATGTCTTCAGGAGCGGGGAGGCAGAGAGAAGGTTGCAGGTGAGAGGGTGTGAGCCCTGAGCCTGGAGGGAGGGGATCACATCCAGGGCTGCCTAACTTTGATTAGGGAAGGGTTTATTGCTTCTGGGAAAGACTTACCATTTTTCTGCCTCAAAGACTTTTGCTTTTTATCAGCTTTACTGAGGTATAATTCACATCCTGTCCATTTATTTACACTGGACAATTCAGTGGTTTTTAGTGCAGTCACGGGCTTGTGCAGGCATTGGGGTGTGTGACATTCAGAGGCTCCCTGAGCTGGGCGTATCCGATGTCTCCGAGGGGAAACTCGGGGGCGCCTTTCTGACTGGTGCTGCCCCGAGGCCGTGCCCTGCAACGGGGGGAGCGTGATGCAGTCGGCCTCCCGGAACTTTGCTGGCCTTTCAGGGCTTGGCAAACTACTCACCCCCGGCCTCCGATTGCCTGTCGTGGGATGAGCCACGCCCGGTCCTAATACAAAGTCTGCAGCTGCTTTTGAGCCACGAGGCGGCATAGCGTGGTGGTTAGCTACCACCTGGCCCTTCATGGCAGCTTTCCCCACCTCCGAGCGTGCGCGTCCTGAGCCTGGCTCGCCTCTCACCTGGTGGCCTGCCCCTGCTTTCCAGCAGCAAGGATGCTTGCGGGGTATCATTCTCTGAGCCACGGGCCTAAAAGAGGGCAAGAACCCAGCCTTCTGTTGTAGAACATTCCAGGGGGAGGAATCGCTGGGGACTGAGCCTGGCTTGGGATGAGACTTCATTTGGCCTCTTCTGATCTTGGGTGGGCTTCCCGGGAGTCCCCAGAGGGCAGATAGTCCTCAGTTGTGAGTCTCTTAGGTAAAAGCATCGATTGTCTGTCTAGGGCTTCTCAGGGCAAAAGGACTTCCTCTCTTCCCACGAGGCAGGCGGTAGGTCAGGCAGGTGTCCTGCCCTGTCTGGGTGGGGAGCAGTCGGTGACTCACCGAGGTCGCGCAGCTGAGGACTGGCGCCAGGGGTCTAAGGAGCCAGGTCCTGGCTCAGGTCTCTGGAAACAGGTCGGACGTCACAGCTTTGGACTTTCCATTGCTCTGTTCCGTGTGGCTCGGAGCCTGGCTGCGCTTGGAAGGGCCGATTCTGGTAGGGATGTTTTGTCTTAACCTGAGCAGTGCAGGAGCTTAGAAGGGCCTTTTGGCAGAGCCGATCAAAGACTTTAAAAATAACGTCTCCCCTTTGGTCAGGCAGCTCTGTGTGCAGGAATTTTTCTGAGGGAAACGAGGCCGCAGGCTCGTGTTACAGGGACCCTCACCTCGTCCTGTTTGTCTCAGGGAAGTGTCAGAAACTCGCGGACATGGCAGCAGGGCACTGGCCACATCACAGCCTCAGAGGCTGTGCGGGGCCCCAGGGGACAGAGTTTCTTACTGAAATGTAAAAGGTTCAGAGAAAGGAGGGGAAATGAGATGTTCTCTTGCAAGTGTCTGTTTTCTGATTTCTCTCTGTTGAACTTGAACGATACGTGCTGTTTTTAGAGTCAGGGTGTGCTGAAGCATGGGGCTGATTGCAGTCAGCGGTGGGAGGGACCCGGACTTTGAAAGCTGGGCTGGTCCTGGCTCAGTGGTGGAGGAGGCCCCATTGAGCAGACAGGTTAATCCAGAGCGGGGAGCTGCGTTCTAGGAAACCCTGAGGTTTTGTCGGGAGAGCCTGGGCTTGGGAGAAGTGGCTTTGATCCAGAAGCAGCCTGGAGAGGATGGTGGTGGTGCTGTGCTGGGACATTCCGGAATGCCATCAGAGGCCCCAGCAGCTGAGTTTTCAGCCACCATGTCCTCTGTGCCCCCGTTCCCACCCCGCCCCCACTCCAAGCTTGTCCCTTTCTGTGGGTGGGTGTACATGGTCTCACTGAGAAGAGGCTAAGGGACTGGGGGACGGGGTGCTCTGGGGAAGGAGAAGTAGACATAAGACTTTGTATCATAGGGCCAAGAAGAGAGGCCCTAAAAAGTGGGGTGAACTGTGGTCGAGAAGTTCCAGTGGGGAGAGCTCCTCCTGCCCCACGCCGGGTCAGGGACCAGGTGACCTCCCTCTGCGGGGGCCCTTCCGCCCACACAGGCTTTTGTCCCTGGATCAGCATTGCCCCCTAGAGCTCCAGCTTCCTGCCTCTGACATTCTCCTCTCAGGAAACCAACCCCCGAGATTGGTTGCTTTGGTATCTTGGGGCCAACATCACATTCCCCAGACTGAATTTCTTAACTGTCAAATTTGTGCAGATCGCCCTCAGCCCTAGACATGAGGTCAGGCATGTCCCATTTCTTATTTGGGGCGGGGACCTCAGGCCAGCAGTCCTCCCCACCTCCCTGCCTCAAGATGGCTCAGCTCAGCAGCGGCGTCCTAGAGGGGCTATGTTCCCAACCCGTTGGGGACAGGTGCTCTCCCTGCAGGAGGAGTGGTGGCCAGCGTCGTTGGAAGCCCTGACCTTGAGGTGTGACAGCTCAGAAGAGCGAGGAATGCTGTCACCGTGTTGCCAGGCTGGGGAAGGAAGGATTTTCTGCCTGCCAGAGCATCTTTAAACACCAAGAGCACGCACCTGCCAGGCGTCTTCACGGCGCCCCCAAGTCAGCTGTCCCTTTGCTTGTCAGCCCAGCCTTTGCGTCAGATCTCTGTGATGGGTGGACCCACAACCAGTGTCCTGATGGGTGCTTGCCCTCTGGCTGGCTTGTCACTGTCCCTGACTTCAGCCCTGGTGCTCTGATGTCACAGCACCCCAGGTCTGAGGTTCCCGTGGCAGCGGCTGCCAGAGTTCACCAGCTGGGGCAGGTGCGGGGCACTGGCGGAGGTGGGAAGCTGTGATTCCAGCCAAGCTTGGTCAGTGGGCCCCAAGACCCCATGCAGGCCCCTCTGGGTGGAGGTTCCTGTGTCCACCCCCTGGTCCCCTGTGGGGGTGGAGTTCTTTCTGTGTCCAGCTGTTTGGTGAGGCTTTTAAGGGGCCCTGGGGAAATGGACCAGTTAGGGTGCCCAGGCCACGTGTCCAGAAGGCCAGTTTGAGAGTCCCTGCACCATGGGGCTCTGTGGATATGGTTTGATCTGGAAGGATGGGTGGTGGACACTGGTGGGATGGGCTTGGGGGGCGTGGTTGTTTGAGGGGTGTGGGGAGAGGCCACTGCACAGCCAGAACAAGAACAGCTGTTGTTATTGGGGGCCGCTGACCTAGGCAGGGCAGCTGCAGCCGTAAGGTTTGCGGGACTGTGATTGGCATTGTCAGGAGACATCTAATAAGGCACCAGTTGGATCAGTCATAAGCAGCCCCCCAGCTAGCCTGGTGTCGCCCACAAATTCAGAAGGGTCGGTGCCTCGAGTCTGTCTTGATGAAGCTGGCTGGGGAGGTAACAGACACCATGACCTGAGCTTGTTCTCCGAGAAGCTGGCTGCCTTGCCTCTAGAACCTTCCCGGCCCTGGGTGTGCACCAGGAAGATGGTTGAATATGCAGATTCACAACCCCCACCCCGGGATTCAGGTGGACAAACCTGCAGTGGGGTCTGGCCAGGACTTAGTCTACCAGGACCCGCTCCCTGCCAGGTGATTCTGACAGCTCGTCCAGCGCCCAGCCAGCCTTAGGAGCCAGCACTCTGGAACTTAGCTGAGTGAGGATCGGGAAGTGAGCAAAAACAGAGGCTCTGGGCAGCCCCTTGGGTGTCACAAAGCTATTTTTAGAGTCCAGAACTCAGGAAAATGGAGTTTAAATGTTTCTGATGTTTGTTTTTTCTGGGCTTGGCTTGGATGCCTCCAGTGATGGGTGTCTCACTACTTAACAAGTCAGCCCAATGATTTCAAGACAACCCTGTAGAAAGTGCTGTTTTCCACCCAGCCAGTTTCTGCCTCCCTGTAATGTGTTCTCGGTGGTCTAGTCCAGGCATCTGGAGACACGCACAGTAAGTAACCATCCTCTTCCCCAGACGGTTCACCAAGCATTTGGGTGTTTCTAACGGTGATGAGTGCTAGCATCTATGCAGCAGGGTGCTGCTGTTACTGTCCCCCTTTTACAGGTGAGCAAACTGAGGCACCTGGAGGTGAGCTTGCCCTGGGTCACACAGTCAGGACTCTGAACCACCAGAGCACAGCGTTCTGGACTTTCCATCACTTGCAAGCCCCACTCCAAGCATTCTTGGTTCCTTAAGGCTTTTCTTCTTATGACCTGTTTTTGATCGTTTTTGCATTCTGCTCCTGAACTCTGAAGCTGCAGTCCCTTCTCCCAGGCCACTGCCTGCCTTTCCGAATCCCATCTGGGAAGATGCGTCTCTCTTATTCAGATTTTCTCCTTAGTGAGTAAAGGTGGAGTTTTCCTTTGCTGTAGGTTTCCTAGTAGGTGAGTTCCTGAGCATTTCAATAGTTCTATTTTGATTTGGGAAACTTCCCCCGACGACCTTGTCTAGTTAGACGTTGCTGGATGTGCACACCTCTTCTCAAGTTAGGTAGACAGTCTTCTGACGGTCAGCTCCTCCTGCGTGAGGCGTCCTTTTGTGTCGACGTCTCTGCGATGCTCAGAGCCAGAGGTGGTCCTGAGCACTTCCTGGGCCATCCCGGGTGAGGTATAACCAGCTTTGCGTCTTGGGAGCTGCACTCTCCCACTTGGCGCTTGCAGGGTTGGATTTGGGGACCCACGCACGGATCGTAGGTGTGTTCCCAGCGCGCTTTGCCTTGTTAGGCTTGGCCGGGTGTTCAGGCCTGTGAACTAGCCGAGCCGTGGCTTGCGTTCCAGCTGGTTTTCGTCTCCTCGAGGGTGGGTGTGTGCGGGGGGTGTCACATCCAAAGCTGACGCCCGGGATTTAGACGCTCAGGTACTTGACTCCTGGAAAGGCTGTCAGGGCCCCAGACTAGATTTACTCTTTAGACGCGATTTTGAGAAGCTTCTTTGTGTGACTGCCAGCCCATAGCAGTTTAGAAGCCATACAAGGAAAGGAGGGGATGATGCCGTCAGACACACAGCAAGTTACAACCAGGGAGGAGGATGTAGGAGGCTCTAAAAATTCAACCTGAAAAAACCAAATTGTGTTCTGAGGTCATTTAGTTTAGAAGAGCTCTGTCATATACATATGTATGACGTGTGTGCGAATATATATAGTATATTCATATATATATATGACAATTTGGAGGGTCTTGCATATCTTAAAAGCCCTTGAAGGCTTCCCTATATTATAGTTTTAAAGATAAGCCAGAGTTCTCCTAAAAAGTTCAAGTTATGTCTGTTCTCTGTGCCCTCTCAGAAGACGGAGAGATGTTTAACTTTACATGTGAAGGAGTGCACTGTAATTATAAGGGAGTGTCCTCTCTGGCCATGCCAGCTGATTGAGAGCCCTTTTGTATCTATTTTTAAATGTTTCAAAGAAAACATGCTCAGCTGTGTCACCGGGTGCGGGGTCCGTGGGCCTCGTTGCTGCAGAAATCGGGACCACCTCGGGAGGAAGGAGGAACCAGACCTGGGCTGGGGAGCTGTGGGTGGGATGGGGGGGTCTATTTGAGGAAGAAGAATGGACATGAGCTCAGTGATGGTACTGGACCTGGGTGGGGGGCCTTCGGGGTGGCAGAGCCTGGCCAGCCATGTCCAGCTGGGATGGTGGGCCAAATCATGAGCTGCTGGAATGTTCCCAATCCTGCAGGCCAGGGACTGCCCGCAGACTTTGGTGAGATGGTTATCTGAGCACGTTCCTGGGCCCCTCCCCACCGAGGCTGGGAAGGGATCGGTCAGGGGCAGGACCCCAGAATCTGCATTTTAACCAGCTGCTCTGGTGACCGGGATGCAGGTGGCCTGGGACTGTGTCTGCAGACTGGCTGGCGTGGACAGCAGGGACCATTGTAGATGCGGAAGTGACCCCCTGGCTGAATTAGACAGGTGGCCGTGGCCACAGTGCCGGGGGGGGGGGAGGGTCCATAAGGAGCCTGAGGAGGAGGCTCAGGTGAGACCCTCCGACTGGACCCCAGGCCTGCCTGCCATTGGAGAGCGGGTGCCGCACAGCCTCCATCGTGGTGTGATCGCCGTTCCTCCTTCCGGGCATGGGGCGCCCCAGAGTCTCCTTAGGGGATCAGAAGCTGCTATGGGCCTGGTGCCCCACTGCTGCCGGTGAGGAGGGTCTCTCCCTGGCGGCCCTGGAGGGGGTCTGCCTCGGCTGAGAGGTTGTCTGAGCTGCTGCCCAGGTGACCACCACGGGCTGGCTCCTCGCACCGGGGACGCGGACAGGGAGAGGAAAAAGGGCCCAGTGTCCGCTGGGGGCTGCGGGCGGCCAGCCGGGTGTCCACCTCGCCCTCCCGTCTGCCACTCTGAGTGGGGCTTCTGTCTGGACAGGGTTGCGGCTTCCCGAGTGGCTCAGGGCACAGGCCAGCCTGGCCCGCGATGGGGGAGCAGGATCAGAGGACCAGAGGGAGAACCCAGGACGCTCAGAACACTCTGGTCTCAAGTCAGCGTGCGGGGAAGGGCTTGGCGGTGAGGGTGTGGGGGAGCTGGGGGCCGGAGGAAGGGTGCATCTGTCGGTTTGTTCAGGGTCCTCATTCCCCAACCAGGGAGCTGACTGTAATTTCCTGGGCTTTATCCTCAAGGTCACGATCCAGGTGTTTTAAGTTTTCATCATTTGCATGTCCCCTCGGGGCGTATCGGCGTTTCCGAGTGGGTGGGGCCTCCCGGAGCGCGAGAGACTCCTCCAGGTCTTGCTCATCGTCACCAGTTAACACGGGGCGAGAGCCAGTGGCTCCAGGCGCAGAAATAGACTTCGGCTCTCAAGGTGCAATTGTCCCCGTTCTCTCCAGCTGTCTTGCAAGGCAGACGAAGGGACAGTCACAGCTTTCTCCCTCTCCCTTGCTGGGACTCCCCTGTGGCCATTTCCAGGGATGAGAAAAGCTCAGTCTTGGCCATTTGGGTCCCAGATTCAAACCCCTCTCCTGCCTGTGGGCTGGGACAGTCACTCCGTTTCTGCACGTGTGTCATGGTGTGGGGGCACGCTCCCATGTCTCCTGCTTGCACACTGAGGGGTCCAGTTGCTGGGTCATGTGATGAATCTGCGTTCACCTTTTCCTAAAACTACCAAACTGTTTTCCAGAGCGGCCAGCACCATCTCTGCATTCCCACCAACAGCACGGGAGGGTTCCGATGTCCCCATGTCCCCACCAGTGCTTGTCACTGAAGCAGTGTCTCATTGTCACTTCATTTTGCATTTCCCTGATAACTGTTGGTGTTGAACATCCTGTTTTGGGCGTTATTAGCCATACATAAATCTCCTTGGGTGACATCTGTTTCAGTCTTCTGCCCATTTTTAAACTGGATTATTTGTCCTCTTCTTACCGAGTTGTAAGAGTTGTTTATGCAAACTGGGCTCAAGTCCTTGGTGGGGTGTGTGGTTTCCAGACATCTCCCTGGCCACGTCTTGTGCTTTCATTTAGGAATGATGTCTTTTGAAGTGCGAAGGTTTTTAATATTGATGATGTCAAATTGATCCATTTCTTATCTTGCTTATGCTTTTGGTGTTGTATCTCAGAGGTTTTGGCCCAACCCAAAGTCATGAAGATACACTTGTGTTTCCTTCTAAGCATATTCTATAGTTTAAACCTTAAGTTAAGGTCTGTGATCCATTTTGAGTTAATCTTTGTACGTGGTGTGTAATTCTGTATATGGTGAGATGGGGGTCTGACTTCATCTTTTTTTGCATGTGGATATCCAATTCTCGCAGCAACATTTGTTGAAAACAACAAAGAAACTATTCTTTCCCCCAACTTTCTTGAGTTGCTATGGCCCTTTCGTTGAAAATCTCAATCAAAGTTTAATGCTCCAACTTTCTCTTTCTCTGTCTTCTTGCTCGTCATGGTGATTGGCAGATGGGTACATATAATATTAACCGCTCTTCCAAGTATGTGACTGCGTGATCAGATTCACCCAAAGCCGGCAGCAGTGTGCCCAGCTGAGGTCGGTCAAAGACACTGTGGTCGACCCGAGGGGCGGTTGCCACTCGCCTGCCGTGTGATCTGGTTCAAGTTTCTCGGTGGTTCTCTGCCTCAGTCTCCCCACCTGTGAACCAGGGCTGCTGACAGCTCCTTCTTCCTTCAAGGGTTACTGTTAAAAAAAAAGGAAAGGATGAGCGGAGCAGTTGACGTCAGCTGTCCCGCTGATGCAGCGGTGCTTTCTGACGACCGCCGTCACTTTGGGTTAGAAGGGCTCAGCCTGGCGCCATGCAGACTGAAATGAAAGGCGGGAAGGGGTGCCCACATAGGGGAGGGGCCTCCGCGCAGGTGGTGGTGTCCAGGAAGCCGCTCCTTTAGCCCAAATCCAGCCGTTTCTGCCGTCAGCTGCAAGTGGCAATGGACTCCATGCCTTCGGGTGGAAATGCAGCCCCTTCTCTAGGACGGCCTGGTGGGCATGTGTTCCTGTCCGCCGCCAAAGAGTCATGAAAAAAAAAAAAAATACGACTGGCTTAACCTCCTCTCTGTTGGGTTTGTGTGGGTTCCTGGTACAGACGCACACACCTCTCCACCCCTTTCCCGGCAGGCTCCCTCCACTTCTGCTTTCATCTGTACGTGGCTCCCAGTCCAGAGGGCCAGGCATTTTCATGCCCCACCTGAACCTTAACTTGTCTGCTAAGGTGGGGCCTGACCCTCGGCACTGGTGACATTTGGGGCCAGGTCGCTGTTTGTCCTGGGGCCATCCTGTGCATCACGGGATGTTCTGCAGCCTCCCTGGCCTCTACCCGCTAGATGCCAGTAGCACCCCCTCCCTCCAGGTGTGACAACCAAAACTGTCTCCAGACATGGCCCCCTGGGAAGCAAAACCACACCCTCTTGAGAACAGCTGCCCCACAGGGTCTCGGTCAAGGTGCATGAGACAGAAATTGGGAGCCGGAGGATAGGCCCTCCGGGTGGGTGTTGGGAGAGTGTCTGTTCCGCACTCAGAGCCCGTGTGCCTTGTCTCCAGGACCTCGCTCCCCTCGGAACGCTCTGGGCAGCACTGTGTCCTCCTGCCCTGGTGGGTTTGAGTGCAGCGGGCGTGGCACCCACGGCCACTTGGCCCCCAGTGCCCTTGAACCTCCCCTCGTGGCTCACACCACCTCCCCTCTGAAGCTGTGCCTGCAAAGGTCCTCGACATGAAAAGAAACACAGAGAGAGCCGCTCGGTGGAGCCCCAGCCCCGACGATGAAGCCTCGCTTTCGAGGCAAAAACACAAGTTGCTGCAAGTCCGAGAGAGGGGAGACGTGCCTCTGCAGAGAAGACAGGACCTCCAGCAGCGGGAGAGCCAGCTGCTCCAGCATTTGGCCCAGGTGTTGGGGGCAGAGTCGCTGGGGGCCCCAGACCAGCAAGTCCAAGGCCTGGAAAGGCTGTGGTTGGCACATCTGCTGGGTGTGGGGGGCGGACGGGCCGAGGACCGTGAACTTGACTTGGAGGGGCTGGCCCAGCGGGGAGCAGCCAGGCCGCCCAGGGCTGGGGGTAAGCCCCGAGCGGCCGTGCGGGCCGAGAAGAGTCACAGGGAAGAGCTGGTCAGACGGCAGCCCTGGCGTTCCGTGTCCCGGAGGGGAGCAGTGGACCAGGAGAGGCCGGGAGCCTCCAGGGCCCCTGGCCTGACTCCTCCTACCCCGACCCCGCCAGAGAGGAGAAAAGGGAAGCGAGGGCTTTCAGTGAAGACTGGCGGGGGCCACCGTCCCGTGGACCCTGAGCTGAGCAGAGGGTCAGACGTGGGGAAGCTCTTGGCTCTGGCAAGGGAGATCATGTGCCTGGAGAAGTGGGGCAGAGAAGCAGCCTGGGACGGCAGGAGGCTGCCGGGGAAGGGGTCAGCTCTCCCCGCCCAAGGCCCGAGAACCACCCGTCTGCACCAGAGTCCCGAGGGCCCAGCCAGCAGCCCGGAGCAGCTGTGGCCGGCTGGCCGGGCCCACAGGAGTGAGACCTCCTCACTGGCGTGCCCACGCAGGTTCAGCAGCAAGAGCAGGTGGCAGAGAGAGCTGGAGTTTGCCTTCGAGGAGTTGTTTAATACAAACAGAAAGCTGAAAAAACACCTGAGCTTGTACCTGGACCTCAAGCCCAGGACAGAGCAGAGCCCCAGGGAAGAACAGGGCTTCTTGGGGATGCAGTCACGGAGCAGGGAGAGCCAGAGAGAGAAGAAAGCCAGAGACCCAGAGGCAGACGTTGTGCCGGCTGGAGAGCCCATGAGTCCAGCGGGCGCGGACGCCCACCTGACACCATCCAAAACCAGCTTGAAAATGTTACTAAGCACACTGGAGAACCCCAAATCCCATAGGATGGCCAAGTGTGTGGTGCAGAATGACAGTACACAGTCTCCCGAGGCAGGAATGTTGATGGGCAGAAAGAACCTGTTCTCATGTAGCCCGGAATCCGGACAGGAGCTGCCCAGACCCTGTGAGCTTCACCCACGAGGACAGGTGGACAGAGCGGGCCTGATAGTGGCGAGGCAGAAGCAGAAAATGCAGATGAAGCGTCAGAGACCAAAGCAGCTGGAGCTGCTCAAGCCATTCGAGCACCCGAAGGAGAGCTTGGGGGCCGATCTCCAGACGGAGCCAGAAGGTGGGAGGAGGGAACCGAGACAAGCCAACCTGGCCCGTCTGAGGCCCGACTCCCGTCCCGACCCAGGGAAGGAAGGAGCGTATGACTGCAGCCCTGCGTCCCCCTCGGCTGGCTTCGTCGACGATGACGGGCACAGTCAGATGATCCGTGACCTCCAACAGCACATTCTGGAGCAAAACAAGTTGCACAAGCAGTTTCTTGAAGAAGCCAGGAAACGCTTGCAAGAGTTTCAGAGACTATGTTAAAAACGAGAGTCCTGCCTGCAGTAAATACATCGCTGATAACTGGGCGTTCTGCCGGGCCTGGTACCCCCGTCTGTGCTTGTATTTGCGTTGTCCGCTCAGAAACCCATAGCCTCTTTAAAAAACGGGCCATCAGTCGTCCTCCCGTCCTTTGGAGCGAGTTCCCCTGCAGGGATTGTGCCGAGTCCCAGTCCTGCCTTTTAAAAACTAAGTCCTGTTCAGGACGGCTCCTTAGCACAAAAACAGGAACCGTGTGGGGCGCGGTGCCCGGGTCTGGCCAGCGCAGCCGAGGTGTGGCCCAGAGCGGAGGCTGTTTTCATGTGCCGCGGGCGCAGATGGAAACTCCAGGTAAAGTGAAGTGCTTCAGATGTTTCAGCCAAATAAACGCTGGACTTTCGGGGGCATCCAAGGTCAGACAGGCACACTTTCAAAAGATACATCATTTATTGCTGAGACATTAGCAGAGAGATTTAACTAAAATCTCTTAGTCTTTCAAGCCAACCTCATCTAATAGAACATCACTTAGTAACATTCGTGTAATTTTAATATTAGAAAGTGGGAGGGAGGGAGAAAGAAAGGAAGTGGGGGCTGGGAGGAACAAGAAACGGGAAGTGTTCCCGGTGATCCAGCCCTACAGTCTCCTTCTGGGGCTGGCAGTGGTGGGGGGACTGGGGTGTCTAGTCCTTTTCCGGCCCCTCCCCACCCCCCAGCGTTACCTCTGACCCAGCAGCCTTGGCCGCCAGGAGACCCTGCGCTGGGTGGGGTGTTATCTGTCAGTTGCATACTCAGGGATTGGGATGGGATGGAATGGGATGGACAAATTAGTCTGCAAAGAGCCGATAGTAAACACCGTAGGCTTTGCTGGCCAGATGGTCTCTGTGGCAACAGCTCCCGCCTACAATTGCAGCTGGAGAGCAGCCACAGGCAGCACGTAGATGAATGGGTGTGACTGAGTTCCAAGAAGACACCTTATTTACAAAAATCGGTGGTAGGCAGGCTTTGGCCCTGGGGCCAGGGTTGGCTGACCCCTGACTTCACATATTGAGCAGAGCTGGTGCCTCCCTCCCTCCCTCCTTTCCAGGACCTCAGATGCACCGAGACTGACCCTCCTCAGTCACGATGCGCTGGCATCGTCGGCCCATGAATAGCCTTTTGTGATGGCATGTGTATTTTGTAGACAATATAATGAACAACTGAGAGCCCATCACCCAAACCCAAGATCTGGGCTGTTTGCTGAAAACCAGCTTCTCTCTGTGTGCTACTTCCTTTTCTGTGCCCTGTTCCTCCTCAGCGGGATTGCAGACCTGCTGAGCCTGGGGTTGTCCCTGCACTTCGCTACACACACGCATGCACGCATGCGTGCACACACACACACACACGCACGCACTATATTGTTCAGTTTGACTTGTGCTTGAACCCTATAAAAAAAGGGTACCATATAACGTGTGGTCTTTTGGGAGCTCTTCTGGATCCAACATAGTTAATACATCCGTGTCACACGCAGGTGTCATTTTTCCCGAGGTGACACATCATCACGCGACTGTCTCAAGCCCTGTTTCCTTAGCTGCTTCTGTTTTGGGCCTGTTCCCCAAAAGAGAACTACATCCCTCGTGCACTTGGATCAAAAGTGCCTTTGGAAGGTCTGAACACAGCATCTGGGACACGGGTGTGGGAGGGGTCCCGGTTCTCACTTTTCTCCCCATTCTCATCCCCCCCCTTTTTTGGCCCTGGGTTGACCATATGCTATTTTTCCTTTACAAATACTGAGTGGCAGACACACTGCCCCGCTTGCTGGAGGTGAGCCGTGAACAACATGCACGTGGGAGTCTAGGGCTTAAGTAGAGGATACAGGTGACAAGTGATGCCACGACAGATGGTGCTGGAGGAACACTCGGGGATGTGGGGGCCCTGGCCCAGCATCATGTCTCTGAGCATCCAGCCCACAGCCCCCAGACGTGTCCACTTGTACGAGACGGTAATGGCGTTCCATGGGTTTTTCTGGTTGTTTTAACATCAGTAGCTTGAGTGAGGAACCTTCCGCCAGCTCACGTCTCCGGCATGTGGGTCCCCGCTGTCTGTGGCCTTTCCATTGTAGGTGGAGAAAATGTTCCATCCTGGCCCTATTTCTTCCTCTCATCTGGTTCCGGAATGTCACGGGGCCAGGGCTGCAGAGCCACTCCGCAGTTTGATCTGAGCCCAAAAAGATGAAGGTGGAAGTCCTGGGGCCAGGAGAGCTCTGTCACTCCCCGGCCGGATGAAGACTCCCGGCGGGGAGAGGTGTTGGCTCCCAGCCAGGCCTCAGCTGGCATTCCCGTCTGTCGCTGTGGGGTCACCTCGGTCTGAGAGGGCGGAGGGGGTGTCGTGGGATCACCAGGTTTAAAACCGTGGCCACGATGGGACCCAAACGTTGAGTAATGAGGTCTTCCTGACTCGGCCTGGAAGCCACAGTCAGATGATGGAACAAGCCTGCCTTTGAGTGTGTTATTTTTGTTTCCACTTTCAAAGGTCGTGTTTGGTGGCCCACATATTCTTGGGGAGGAATCGCCCCTTCTCGGCCACCCTTGAGCTAAAATAAAAGGAGGTGTGGGGGCTGGGCAGTGAGCCGTGGTGGAGGGTGAGTCATCTCTGCCTGGATAGTCGCTCCCACGCTGTCCCCCGGCAGCAGGAGGAGACCCCTGCCCTTCCTACCTGTCCTGCAGAAGGCTCGAGAAGGGTGGGAGGGGTGCCACTTGCCCAGGCCATGGTGTGGGTGATGAAACAGGCCTCCAGGGCACCCTTCCCCCCCGAAAAAGCTGGCCCTCCCATGATTCCCAGTGGAGATATGGCGGGTAACTGCCGTCTCTTGGTGGGATCCAAGGGGTGGGCAGCCCCTGTCGTCACTCCGTTGGTCCCTTTGACACAGCTGGATCATGGTGCCGAGGGCCCTGGGGCTGCGCCAGCTGAAAGGTTCCCACTGAGTCCTGCTGGGGGGGTGAGGACCTGCACGCGGCGGCTCCATGCAGGGTCTTCCGTCTCCCTGAAACGGGCTCTTTCCCTTTGAAACTATATCTTCTAGAACTTTCCCCTGGTTTTGTTGTTCTGCCCCACGTTTGGGGGCAGCTTCCTGTTCCTGTTTCACTCTGTGTCCTCTGCTCCCTTCCTCGCAGGCCTGCCTCTGAGCCCCTCCAGACCTGGGGCCCTCGAGAAGGCCTCCGTGGCCGACCTGCTGGGGGACTGGTCCCATTTGTCCAAGGCGTCTGCTGGGGAAGGCGGCGCTGGTGAAGCCACGAGGTCCGCTGTCCACAGGCAGTGCAGGCCTGCCGTGACCCACAGGTGCCTGGACATGAGACACAGGGACAGCAGTTCACCCGCAGCGACGTGGCCACTCCTGCCCTGGCTAGGGCTGTGGGCGCCATTGATCTTGGATGTGACCCCACGTTCCATGCATGCTGCTCTGAGGGTCCTCACACCTGTCCCTTCCCCGCCCAGCCAGGTGTGAGATCATAGTGCCTATGATAGTATCCAGAACCTCAGAAATATAAAATAATGGGGAAATAGGTTTTTAAAGTTGGGTGTGGGGTCAGGGGACCCTCTGACTTGCAGTGGTTTTTCCAATGAGCAGAAGATGGCCGCAAGGTGTGGGCGGCATCTTGCCTCCACCCGCCGCCCTCTGTGACGGGACGGATGGGGTCCGTGTAGAAGCGCAGCCATCTTGGACAGCTCCTGCCGCAGCCTGGCCGCGGCTGGAGGTGCGGCGCTGGGTGGGCGGCACCCTGCCCGCTGCCCACTCTGAGGGGCAGGTGGGCTGCCACCTGGAGGCCTATTTGCAAGGCTGCACTAAGGAGGAGCAGCTGAGAAACCAGGGCATGAGCCGCCCAGCCTGCTCGCTTCGGTTCCCTCCGCCTTGGAAGCTGGGAGTGTGGGCCCTGGGATCCCGATTGCTCCGTCCCAGCTCCCGTCTCCTGAACAATGCGGTGGGTGGGGTCAGCCCAGAGACCACAGGCCTCTGTGTCCCATGCCCGGTCACTGCTGCTGCACTGTCCGTGCTGCCTGGGACCTGAGCTACGGGCCCGGCATGCATGTATTCGCTCCCCAAAATGAGGCAGTCTGGAGGGGGAGACCTGCCGGGGTCACAACCTACCAGCGGCAGCATGAGGACAGGACCCTCGTCTGCTGTCCCTCACTTCACGTCTGTCCATCCAGTCCCTTCCGCAGCCTCTGGGTGGGGAGGGGTCCCAGAGGGGTGGCTGGGGGTTCTCTCAGCGCCCCTCCAAACTCCCCCTGTCTCCTGCCCGGCCCAGCCTTGCCCCTGCCCCCACTCCAGGCTCCAGGCCTAGGGTTTACAGGGCTGAGCTTGGCTCCTCTGCGGGGTCTTGGCGGAGAGAGTGCAGAGCAGCAGTTCCCTGCACAAAGCCGCACTGTTCTCAGCAAATCCTCCCAGCATTGGGGTGCATTTTTTTCAAATGATTCAGCAGCACGTGAATGGGAAGGGCCCAAGCCCAGCGCTTCGGAGACCATGACCAAGGCCTCTGGCATGAGATCCCGCTGGGCCCACGGGGAGAGGGGAGGGAGGGTGGCAGGGCTGGAGTTGGGGGTCCTAGCAGGGTCCTGGGGGGTCGGGAGGGTGTCTTGGCAACAGGACAGTGAATGCTGCAGCTTCTCTGCGCCCTGCCAGAGCGCGCTTAGAGACATCTCCTCCTGCTCCCAGGGGGCCCAAGCAAATGGCCAGGAAATGGAGATGGAAGAGCTGGTCTCCATGGAGACGGGGCAGCCAGTGGACAGCCGCTCACATGTATGTGCCAGAATGTGGACTAGCACTGGGCAGGCCTGGCAGATCCCCAGGTTCTGTGCTTGTGGGCTGCATGGCCTGGGGCTGGGGGGTACTGCTGTGTCCTGTTCTCTGTCCTGCAGCCCCCACGCCCCACCCCACCCTCAACTCCCTAAAAAACATATCTGCTCTGAGCAGTTGTCATTCTAGGCATTTTTGACTCCGGCCTATTACGCTGGCCAAGTCTTGCCCTCACCCTGGACAGCACAGCCCTGCCCTGACCTCTGTTAGCTCCTGGGGTTGGTGGGGAGGTTTGGGGGACCTGAGGGTGGGTCTGGTCTTTCTCAGCTGCTGCGAGGATGGAAGAAACCCTCGGTTCTCTGCCGCATCACAGGGCTGTTTTTAATTACTTCATTTCCCTGAAAGCAGCAAACTTGGAGGAGGTCTGCTCCACCCCTGACCGAAAGGGACCTGGCGTTGAGGCCAAGGAAGGCAGAGCTGAGTGCCTGGGGAGAGCCCCCACGCCTGCGTCCACCAGGGGCACCGGGGAGGGTGGGGACTGGGTAGACAGTGAGACCAGAGGGGCAGGTGGGGCTGGATGCTCCCACGGCCTTCCGGCGCCAAGGCTGATGCCACGCATTCCTTGTGACATCTCCCAGGCTGCTCAGCCACACCCCGTGTCCACGTGCAGTTCTGTAGGGAGGGGCGTGGCCCTGAAACCTGGGGACTCAGAGCGGTCCGCAGTCCATGGGAGCACGACCCGCTTTCCGAATCAACATCCACCTGCCGCCTGCCCCTCCAGCCCGTGAGTCTACCCCCGCCCCACCTCAGAGAAGCAGAAGCAGTCTCATCACAAAGGGTCACGTCTTCACTCTGGCCCCCACAGCCCGCTGCGATGATTCAGTTACAGGCAAGCACTAGGGGTCTCTCCGTAATCCCAGGCAGGGCTCTGAAAAATAAAGGCATCTTGTTACAGCTTTCGTAGGGCAGAACTGCAGCCTGTGCATCTGAGGTGTCGCTGCAGGAAGTGGGGCACCCCTCGCTTTCCTGACTCTGACCTTGAGGGTCAGTGGTGGCTGGAAAGGGGGCTCCCCCATCCACCCTTCTCTGGGACTTGGGACAAGTTCATCCAAATTCAAAGGCTAAGGGGCCTCGGCCAGGTGGACCAGCCCTGCCATGTCGCTGTGTCCAAAAGGGACAGGAGACCCTCATCCCAGGTGGCTGCCGGGGGATGTCACTGCACATGTTAAGTGAGGGCTTGGGCAGCACTGTGATTTGAGTGTGTGGATGTCTACACTAGCGGCACCCCTTCTCTGGCGAGTCTAGACAAGGGCGAGAAGCCCTCTAGCACTCCCCCAGTACCCCGGCAGCGCAGAGCACCCCTGGAGGGTGGGCGTCTGAAGTCCCACCTGGAGTGAGTGGGGGCTGGGTTTTATCTGGGGCGACATCAATTCTTATGGTTGGTGTGTGATTCTTCCCAGAGACAAGGACACGGGCCAAGTGACCCTCAGAGGACACTGGCAGTGTGGGCTGCAGTGACCTCATTTGCATCTAAGAAATGGGAGTCCTCAGCCGCCCCTGTAACCGACCATACGCAGTGCCCCCTTCCAGGCACAGTGGCAGAGCGCCCCCCACTCTGGATGGGGGCCAGGAGGGTCTTTGGCAAATGTGCTGGCCAATCAGAGGCCTCCCCACCCGCCCCCCACAATGAACGGCTTTGAGAGCATGTGTCCCTCACCGGAGGGACCACTGGGCATCTTGCATAGGGCTGTGAGCAGGGTTGGAGAGCGGGGGGCACGGTCCCTGCCAGCACCCCGTCTCTGGGCGTCCCTCCCAGGTCTGGGCAGTGGGCCAGGCTCGGAGGGGACAGTGGGCCCTGCTGCCGCTGAGCCAGTGTTGCCGGCCTGAGTCAGTGCGCACACGTGAGGCTCAGATGGTTCGGGGCCGGATTTTGAACTTGTATTTAGACAGGTGTTCTTCCGAATCCTGGAGTTTCCCGCGTCTCTTCTGGGCAGACCCCTGGCTTTCCCCTGTGCTGGGAGCTCTGCCTGGGTGGACCCTGGGGGCTGGGGAGCTAAGGGGTGTTGGGCATGTTGGGACAAGGCCGTGAATGTCTGAAAGTCAGGGTCCTAATGCCCACGAGCTCACCCGTACTCTGGGGCTGGGAGCCCAGCCAGGCCGTGTGGCCCCCCGGGGGAAGGTCCTGCGGGATGCCGTCACACACGTAGCACGTGGCCTTCCTCCAGGAGCAGCTGGCCCGTGGCAAGATAATCAGGGTCAGTCGGTGAGCATGAAATACATGACTTTCTGAGAGGCAGTTGTCATTCGTGGTCCAGCCCCCCCATGGGCGATGCTCCTGGCTTGTCCTTAATCTCCGTTGCCTCCCCAGTACGATCCGAAGATACAGGGGGGCCCGGATGTTGGTGGGGGTGGGAGAGTGGCTTGACTCGACTTGGGCTGGTCGAGTGTGCTGCTCTCCTGGGGCGGTCCTGGCCACACCGTGTGCCGGGGACACCCCAGGTCTCCTGCAGCCCCCTCCCCATCCCCTCCCCCAGCACCGCAGCCCCGCCTGGCCTCCGTGGGTTTGGCATGGGCTGTCGTCATCTCTCGGAGTCTGAACGCAGCCTGTGTTCCTCGGACTGCCGTCCGCAGCCTCGACTTTCCACCCGCCCATTCTTTTCCGTCCCAAATCTGGCGGGGTGGATGAGGGATTGTTTTTGCAGGCTCCTCGCGGGGGAAGTGACATCATCTGGTGTCCACGGCCCGAGGGGTGGGGCCGGGGGCTCTGCGGTTGCGTGTGCTTTGAATTAAGTCGTTGGTTGTGCATTCCAGTAGCCAACATCTGGCGGTGGATTCGTCAGCCAGTGTATCACCCTTGATCTCAAACCCAGATGTTATGTTAATGGCAGAAGGGAGAGAAGGAAAAACAAAATCCCAGCAGCCCAGGGAGAGGCCGTCGTTCTGGGGCGCAGAGCAGACAGAACAGGAATCTCCATGAAGGCTCCCTCCTGCGCTGCCTCTGGTTCCTGAGGGGCGGTGGCGGGGCAGAGCTGCCCGCTCAGTGGGCAGAGGGGGGGCGGGACGCAGGCTGCTTCCTCACCCCAGGGCCGAACGCCACGCCCAGCCCGTGGTAGGCGTTCAGTAAACATGAACCCATGCCTTGATTTTAAGTTCTTCCCAGATTCCTGGGGCCGCTTTGCTTCTCACCAGCCCTATCCTTTAAACGACCTGGGCCTCGGAGGGCCCATCCCTCACCTGGCCTCGAGGCCGGAGCTCTAGGTGACGCCCGGCACGCTGAGGGCAGGAAACGCATGTCTGAGCCCTTCCTGCCTCCTCTGTCGGCCACTGGCAGAGAGCAGCGGCACTGCTCTGTTTTCCTGTCCATTGTCCATCTTCTTGCCCAGGATGGATGCTCCTTGAAGGCAGGGCCTGCTACTGAAGGACTTGCCACACCTCACCCTCTTCCAGTGGGCAACAGGAAGGGACTCATGCTTTTAGGGTTTGTGCTTGAAAGGGAACCTGCCCCCAAGCTCTGAGCTTGGCATGGAAGACAGCCCCCTCTGGCTTATGCACCAGCAGAAAACTGGGCAGCAGGATGTCAGTGGTGGGGCTGGCTGGGGTCCACCGTAATGCTGCCCCAGCGCTCTCTCCCTCCCTCCCTCCCTCATGGGACCCGTGGGTCTGTTTCCCCTCAGGTCTGCTAGCTGCCACTTGCCCGTGGGATCCTCTGGCTGTGACAGGTTCACTTGCCAGCACTGTGTGTATGTGTATGTGTGTGTGTCTCCCGCCCCATGCAGCGTGGTGCTGAGCCCAGATGGCACCTTCTGCCCCCAGCAGGCCCGTGGTGTGGATCCCTCACACCTGCGCAGACAGGTGAATGCCAGCCTCTCTCCCTTGTGGCTGGAGGGCACTGATGCTTTGGGGAAAGTTTCCATACAGCTGAGCCTTCTTTTGTCTCTTGCTTCTTTCCTTCCTTCACACGCTCTCTCCTTTTGTAGTGTTGAGGAGGTTCCCACCCCAAAGAGTCTGAATTCCTGCCCTGCATGGCCGAGCCCAGTTGGAGATCCTCCCCGCCCCACCAACCGCTTCCCTGCAGAGAGCTGGCGGCCCAGATGCCGGTGAACATTCTAGTCTTAACGTCATAGGTCAACCCTGGGTTCAACCAATCTCTCCTTTTCTGACAATTTTTAAAAGGCAGGTGTGTGGGCTGTAGCCCCAAAGCAGGTGCATTGGGAAACGGCATGAGACCCAGACCCGGGGTCCGCGCTGCCCAGGGTGGGCTCTCCGGGCCTGAGCGGTGAGTGTGGTGCAGGCGTCCTCACCCTGCGCCCTGGGGGTCGGAGAGCTGGCGCCAGGCTTCTCCGTGGTGGTGCTTCGTTCTGCCGTCCTGAGCTCCACGTGCGTCACAGCCAGCACTGCCCGTCCCGCGCCCCCGTCCAGCAGTCCTCCCCAAACCCGCTGCTGGGCAGGTACTGGCGGTGCGGGTGTCTCCGTGCCAGACGCAAGCGGCTGAGTCCCAGCGAGGTCAGGGAGCGTCCCTGAGACGACGTGGCGGGAGGGGCTCCAGCAGGATGTGGCCTCCTGTGTTGCCCTCTTGAATAACGACCCAAACTGCCTGGGAGCCTTAAAAGCTTTTGTAAGAGAAAGATACGTGGGCCTCAATGCATGGAATGGAATGGAGTCTCTTGGCTGTTTGGGGTCAGATTTTGCTTATTTTCCGACGACCACAGTGTGTTTATCAAACATCTGTGATGTGGTCAGCGTTGTGCAGAGTCCTGGGCCTCTGGAAAGCGTGCAGAACTGAGTGTACCGTCATAAAATCCAGCATCTTTGCCTTTCCTGGAACTGTTGTCTCCTTTGGATGCCCCTGGTCTGTTTGATACCATGGGCTGAGGACGATACTGTGGAAAAGCAAACGTGACAGGGCTAATCTGATGTTGGCTGATTTGCAAAAACACTTTTTTGTGCCATGTCACAGTGAGGTACATAGATCAGGCAGGTAGTAAGAGGGACCAAAGACAGACCGGACCTGTGCTGCCGCCCAGGTATCTCAGGCTCAGCTCAGCAAATACTCAGTGAGCACTGCCTGTTCTGTGGCAGGAACGGAGCCTCTGCCTGTTAGAAGCTCCCAGGGCCCAGAGCAGACGGGGGTGCAGGTGTTCACAGCAGCACGGACGGGGGCTGCAGAGTATACCGAGCGCTACAAGAGGACAGGACTTCCCAGAGGGAAGGTGGGGAAGGGCTATTTCAGTTGGGTCTTGAAGGATGAACAGAAGTTCTCCAGATGGAGAGAGAGAGGTGGCATTCAGGGCAGAAGAAACTTGCCTGTCTAGAGGTATGGACACCCCGGGCAGGTTCAGGTTCAGGGAGTATTATGGGCTGGTGGAGCAAACAGCAAGAGCTGGGGGAGGGGTGGGGACGTCGAGGCAGCTGAAGTAGTCACGGGCTGGCACCAGTTGCAGAGGGTCTTCTGTTTTCGACCAGGGCAGTGGGCGGCCACGTTTGACCCGGAAGGACCGTGACTGTGGAAGGTGCTGGGGGTGGGAGGAGATGCAGGGAACAGGTCACTGGCTACCGAGGGCGAGGCCTTCTGTTCTGCGCTGGCCCACCGTCTGGAGTTTCCTAGATGTGGCTTTGTAGGTGGGGGCCTGGCTCAGCCGGGGAAACAGGAACCTGCGGCCTCGGCTCGTCGTGACTCAGCTCCGATGGGGGAAGAATGGGTTTGGGCCCAGGCAGGGCGCTGGGCTGTGGTGTGGGGCTCTGGTGCCCGGCTGGGATCCGGAGAGCACTGGGGGGGGTTCCGGGGGGGGGTCCACGTCCCTGCTCTCCGGGAGACCGCAGCCCTGGCGGGTGGTTCTAAGAGTCCAGCTGCCCGCGTGGGGTGGGGGGGATTGGGAGGCCCTGCTAAGCCTGGTGCTGTCTGTTAGTTCCATGCCCTGCTCACACCCACACTCACAAGACACTCATCCGGAGTGACCCCAAACAGCTAAATCTTGGAGGACAAAGCTTTTAAAGCCATTAAGACAGGCTGTGCCACCAGCTGAGAAGCCTGGAAATGAAAGATAGGGAGGACTCCGCCCAAGTGACAGCGGGAACTGCTGTCAGGTTACGGGGTGGAGCAGAGTCCAGGCTTAATTGCTAGTAGGAAGCCCTGGGGTGCATGGCCCACGAGCAACCTCAGCCTCCGGGGAACATCCCAGAACCTTCCCAGCCCGACCTTGTCCCCTCTCCTTCATCTTGTGTCAAGGTCCGGGGTCATCCTTCTTCCTGTTTGGCATCTCCCCTCGGCCTCTGTCCCTCACGTCTGCTAGTGGTGCCCTTAAATGTCTGCTCTCCCCGTTCGATGCCCTGTGGGTTAGCACATCCTGGCCCTCCCTCTGTCGTGGCTCTGATGGAATATGTGTTATTACAAAGAACCATCCCCAAGACGTTTTTCAGGGACACACTGAGGACAGACTAGGAGGCTAGAAGGACAGACATTTTGGATGTAAGACCTCCAAACGTAAATGTGACAGGGCCTCTTGTAGGTGGGTAACCCCCACCCCCCTTGTCTGCCTTCCGCCTGAAAAAGCCTGTTTGCCAACAGGCTATGTATGGGAGGAGGGCGGTGGCGGGACTTCACCATCCTTACCTGCAGGGTCAGGATTGCAGGCCAGTCCTTTTCCTTATCTGCTCCCCAGCCGCTGATCCATATACATCGGAGAGTGAGGACGGGCCCAGAGCCCTCCAGCGTGACATTGGCAGTGAGCTTTGCTCAGAGCAGTGACTGCCCCGCCACCCCCGGGGTCGGGAGGGATACGAGCTGCTTCTGCCCCTGGGCCCGGGCAACAAGCGGTTCTGGTGAGGAGCCCCGGGACTCAAGGAGTCTCGGGGTGGCGCTCCCGGGCCTCCCCGCCCGTGGGATGGAGGCCGATGCCGCGCACTGGGGCTGGGGCTGCTGTGCCCCCCCGCCCCGCCGCCCCCTGCTGCCCCCACCCCTCTGCGGAGCCAGGACGGCCCTGCGGGGGCTGTGCTCACCTCCTTGTCTTCGTTTCGCAGTGATTCGGGCCAAAGCGGTCAGCGAGAAGGAGGTGGACTCCGGGAACGACATCTACGGCAACCCCATCAAGCGCGTCCAGTACGAGGTCAAGCAGATAAAGGTGCGGGGCCTTCCCGGGCCGCTGTGTCCGCGCAGCTGCGGGAGGACTGGGAGCGGGGCTGGGCCCCCCAGAGGCTGGAGTCCAGGCAGAGGGATCCCACGGCTGGGTCCCTGGGACACAGGTCCAGCAGCCCGTGGGGCAGACAGTAAGGGCGTCAAGCCCCAGGTGGATCCGATGTTCCTTAATCCATCAGTTCCTGAGAAGTTGTGTGGACAGAGTGTGTTCCCATCGGTGAGGTTCAGACATGTGTTGTCTCCATTTTGACGGCTATAAATCGGTGGCAGAGCCTTGGCATTGTCGCCAAGTTCGCAGCATCTGTGGAATGTCCCGTGAGCGCCTCTCCACCTCTCCTTGGTGGTTTCAAAGGCAGTGAGAACGTGGCCGTTTCTTCTGGGAGCCCACGATCGATGTGAGAGTGGGTGACATAGCTCCCCGCAACTGCCGGCGGGGTCTAGTCTTGCCCGGTTAGCTTCACGTTCTGAGGGGGGTGGGATTTGGAGAGAGGGGGCCTCCTGTGGACGGGTGTGCTGGGGCAGCTTCCTGAGAGAAGGGAGTTGAGGAAGAAGTGGACCTTGTCGCCTAGTCAGTGCTGGAGAAGAAGCTTCTCCAGGTGGGGGAGGGACGGGGCAGGCGCTGGGGGCTGCAGATCGACGGGGAGGTGGCGAGGCGTTTGTTGGTTTTTCAGAATGTTGGTCATGTTCAAGGGCATGTGGCAAGGAGCCCGTGCTTGGACGGGAGGCAGGACACGGGGGAGGTCGGGGCAGGGCCGGGGCTGCTGGGGGTTGTTGGTGGTGACCAGCTCAGTCTACAGGAGGGAAGAGACGCGAGGCTCCAGCTGTGGGGGCAGCTTTGTGACCTGCTTCGTGGTTAGTGCCTGCCTATATTTAATTTTATCACAAAAATAAAAAGCAGAGAATAAAAGTTACCAGGGTCAGTGAAACACTAAATCATCACGCCTGTGTCATTTAAAGGGGTGACCTGGTCTCTCAGTACCCGAGTCTCTCTTTATGAAGTGGGAAAGACAGCGCCTCTGCTCTTAGGACACACTGAGGGGTCGTGAAAAGCAGGTGTTGACCCCAAGGAAGCACATTTAGCCCTTCGGGGAAAGATGTCATTTATAACCTCAGCTCTCGCGAAGCCAGTTCATCGTGACATTGGGAGGACCCCTGTTCCATTTGGGCTTGCTTATTGAGAACCCCCGACAAAAGCAGATAACGCTGTTAGCCGTGGTTTCACCAGTACGTGTCCCGAGGCGGCTCCCATGGGATTGCAGAGCCTGTGGGGTCCACCTTCTGCAGCCCTGTTTAGGCTCCTTTGGTGTGCGGTCCTGGGGTGTGTGTGTGTGTGTGCACCCCTTCCTCTGACCCCCACCCCCGATTCTGGTGGGCTGCACCCCCAAACCAGGCTGGAGGACAGTTCTCAGCCCACACTCACGTCCCCGCCTGTCACTGTTTCCGGCGGAGCAGCAGGAACTCCCTTCCTCCCGGACACGGGAACCACGCACCCCTGCACCTGGGCAGCAGACATGTTCCCCAAAGACTGAGAAAATCCGAAGCTGAGAAGCCAAACTCTCCTTGGCCAGCGCGTTACAATCCAGTTGCTGAGGTGCCTCTCTGCTCTGGTCCCCGTCAGGTGGCCGGTGCTTGATCGAAATTCCCAGAAACAGACAAAGGTAGCTGTCCTCCATTTGGGGTCAGAATCAGCCGGAGATACACAAGCCCCCTCCCCAGATTCTTGATGACCTCGCCCGTGGTGGGGAGAGCACATGTGCTGTTTGAGACGGGCCCCCCAGGCGACATTAAGTGCAGCCTGGTGATGACCGCCACACCAAGCAGCGGGAGCTACTCCAGGGAGCCCTGTGCAGTTGGAGAGGGCGTCTCCGACCTGTCTCGCTGGTGCCGCTCCGCCCCCTTTCCGGTGCCGGCAGAGCCCCAGGCGCAGGCGCCCTGGGTGGGGACCGGATTTGCTGGCTGTGCTGCTTACACCCTCATCCTCCTCTTCCCAGATGTTCAAGGGACCCGACAAGGACATCGAGTTTATCTACACGGCGCCCTCCTCTGCCGTGTGCGGGGTCTCGCTGGACGTCGGAGGAAAGAAGGAGTATCTCATTGCAGGTGTGTGTGGGTCTGGGTGTGGGGCGTTCTTGGCGACTGTCCAGGGCCAGGGCGGGGGGCACCGCGAGGTGGAGCCGGGCCCTGAGGATACGTCGGAAGTCTCGGGGAGCCCCTGCCTTTTCCCATCGGAGAACTTGCAGTGAGTGCTCACCTGCCTGTCCTCGACGACCTCCCCTGGGTTAGACCAGCGCAACCCATGTGGCTTGTTGGGAAGGAACCAAGGAAGCCTGTGTTCATAGGAAATTTGAGGTCAGGTGGACACAAAGAGGGTCTTTTGGTTTTGTTTTGTTTTTTGTTTTTTGGCCTTTTGTTCCCGAAAAGGAGGCTCATGTGAGATGCTGGAAGCCCTGGAGGTGGGGCAGGAGAGTTGAAACCCTGTTTTAAATCTTGAAATGGTTGCGCACACTCCTCACTCGCTCCATTGTGCCTCGTAACCCCCTTTTTAAGTTGGGATGAAGTATACGTAACATAAAATTGATCATTTTAGCCATTTTTAGGTATACGGTGTAGTGGCATTAAGCACAGTCACATGGTTGTGGGACCACCACCACCATCCATCTGCGGAACCCTTTCATCTTCCTGATCTGAAACTTCTTTCAGCATGTTTCCAAAGTTCAGCCACGTTGTAACCCGTATCGGAACTTCAGTCCTTTTTATGGCAGAAGCTCCTTGGGTGGATACACTACGCTTTGTCTGTCTATTCACCCCTGCACTGGGGTTGTTCCTGCCTCTCGGCTGTGATGGAGAACGCTGCCTTGAACGTGTGTGTGCACGCGCAGGTTTTTGCCTGGACGTGTGTTTTCATTTCTCTTGGGCAGATGTTGTGGAATTGCAGCACCAGCGCTGGCTCAGTGTTTGACCGGCTGAGGAACTGCCAGGCGGCTTTCCAGAGCAGCTGCACCGTTTCACATTTGCAGGCTTTACTGTTTTTACAATAGAAAAAACAACACTGAAAGAGGAGAGGGGGACAAGGACAAAATCACGACGCAGAGAGCTGACAGCCTGACTCTGACATCACGGTGGCACAGGGGTCGGCACAGGCGGGGAGACGGCCTGCCCATGGGGCAGGGACCTAGTTGCCCTAACAAATCAGCGGCTTCTAGTTTCCTGCGTCCTTTTTGTGTGCTGGTCTGTAACAGCCCTTTAAAATGAGAGCCTCAGCCGGCCGGCTCGGCCCCCTGGCACTGCCCTCTAGGGGCTGTCTGGCCAAACTGCAGGGCTGCAGAAGCACTTACTCAAGGAGGGAGAGCCTGCATCCCGTCAAGGGCGGGCTCCTGATGGGAAAGTGACTTTGGTCTGGGCCAGCGCCTGCTTCCAGACACACCCAGATGAATCCACACCCAGCTGAATCCTCATCCAGGCAGAGGCTCTGTCTTAAAGGTTCGTACATCAGGCTTCACCCTCTCCCCATTTACAGAAACAGGAGTGCCCTTTGCCTGGCACTGACATTTTCCAGGTGCTTTTCGTGTGGTTCCACTGAATCCTCACAGTCCCCTGTTGCCAGCCCCATTTGCAGATGCGGAACACTGAGGGGCAGAGACGAGCGACGTGCTCAGGGCCGTGGTGGGGGAGGCTGGCCTGAACACACTTTCACTTTCAAGCTGATTGTTCCATTTTGGTTGGTGTCACAGCTGCGAGCTTGAAACTGGCCGGGGCGGGAGTATTTGCAGCACAGAATTTGGCAGGTGCTACGCACCAGAGCTTTTCCTCCCAGGAGAGCTGGTGGCTGGGCGTTTCTCAGCACACCCCAGCCTGCGTCACACTGCCAGGGGGTGGGCTGCAGTGGTGTGGCCAGAATTTAGACCCTGGTCAGCCTGAGCCCCGGGTCCCTTATACTCTGCTTCTTCCGTCACTTGGTGCAGAGTTAGAAGTCTCCCTACCCCAGCGCCTAACCCAGGGGTCCTCCACCTGCGGTGCTCATTGGAATTTTATGGGGAGTTTGCAAGAATGCTGGTGCCCAGGCAGCACCCCAGACCAATTCAAGCAGAATCTCTGGGGGTGGGGCCTGGGCACGAGCATTTGTAAAGCTCCCCAGAAGAGTCCAGGACTGAGAGCCAGCGTCGCAGCAGAACCTTCCCCGCTCTGGGTCAGAGGCAGAGCTTTTGTTCCAGAGGAGCCAGGTGGTCGGTCTGCACATGCTCAGGAGGGCTCAGCTCCAGCCACTGAGGTTGGTCACCTCCCTCACACAGGTAGTCTCCAGACAGTCCTTTTGTCTCCTGGGGCCATCTGCGGTCAGTCAGAGAGAGCCAGAGGAGACTGGCACTGCCCTTTATTCCATGGGGACAGTCCAGACTGCAGGGCCCGTTGGCCGGGTTCCGGGCAGGACACAGAGATGGGTCGTGTCAGCAGTCAGGAGCCCCGGCACCCTGGGTCTCCGCTGAGTGTGTGGCTCAGGTCCTGTCCCCGCCCCGCCCACCCCGGGGAGTGTGGGACACCGCAGGGCGGCTTAGAAAGTGGGTCCGGGACAAGAGTGGGGAGGGCGGGGGTGACACGTGGCAGCTTCGTGGTGATTGTTTTGCTGGTCGTTGCTTTTAGTTGTCTTGGAGGACATGGTAGGAAAATCAGTTGTGAGCTCCTCTCTGAGAACGTTGATGGTGTCTCCTGTTGAAGCCCAGCCGATCCTGTTTGCCATCAAAGGCTATTTGCTATGTAACACGTGTGTGGCCTGAGCTGTTCTGCACTCAGGCCCGTTAAATTGACCCCCATCTGAATGAGAAGATGATTAGAATAAGATACATTCGCTTGGTAATTGTGTGCCTACCTGTCATCTTGGACCCCTTCACGTCTCACACTGGAAGCCAGCAAGTGACCTGGGGCACGTTTTCCTATCTGGCCGTGGAGCATCCGATTAATAAGAGGCGCTCCCCCTGGTGGCTGACCCGCCCTATTACATGGGACTCGCCCTAATCCGGCATCGTTCCCTGGCTCGGCAAGGCAACCCTGGTTCCAATCTGGTGTTTACTTTCTGAAGCATAGAATCTATGTCCTGTTCTCCTGGAGTCAGAACAGGCTAACCAGAAATCACGGGGCACGGTAAACCACTCAGCCAGCGCTGGCTGCGGCCCCACCAACGACCTCACAGCCCGAGGCAGCCCACCTCCCCTCGGGCTGATGACTCAGCTTCACATGCCGCGTTGGCCACCGTGAGACGCCCGTGTCCAGGAGCTGCTGTGGAAAGGGGCCCTGTAATTTTCTCCGACAGGCCTCTCCTCCGGAAGGAAAAGTAAACATACATCCCTCAGTTACAAATTTTAATTAATTCCTGTTTTTTTCTGTATCCAAGACTTTGCTTTTTCCCAAGGCAGGCAGATGCTCACAACATCATACACACTTAGCCAGGTCTTAACACTCTCTGCTGAAAGGGGTCTCCTTCCACCATTCCGAGATGCCGCGCTGTTTGCGCGTGACATTCAGAGTTCACGTTAGCCCAGTAATGAGGGCCATTGAAAACATACCGACTGGAAAAGAATCTGAAAAAAAGAAAGTATGTATTTGTGTAACTGACTTGCTTTGCTGTACACCTGAAACTAACATTGTAAATCAATCACACTTCAATAAAAAATACAATTTTTTTTTTAAAAAGGAAGAAAATACACCACTTGCATTTCGTCTCCATCCCCTGCCTTTGCCTACTCTATGCAGAAGCTTGGATTGGTGGTGAAAAGATTGAAAAAGAGAATGAAGCACTGTTGAACACAGACCCGCAAGTTTCCTCACGAGTAAACTATTTTGGAGCCATTTCTATGGGCTGAAAATGGGTAAAACAGGGTTAAGACACACCCTTACTTTTCGTGCTTGCGATCTGGTTAAGGAACAAGGTGTAGAAGTGGAGATTGGTGCCTGTCACGTGACACAGTGGAAGTTGCTCCAGAAGTTTGGAGGCAGGGACCAGAAGGAATACTCAGCCTGTCTCTAATGAATGCCAGTGCCCGGGCAAGGGAGGGGGGCCCTCTACCTGTACAGGTGGGAAATGCCAGAAGGAACCAGGGTATAGGAGTGAGGTCCTTGTCCTCTGGCCATTCTGCTCCTTGTCTATTCTGAACTCAGTGGACGATGGCTCCAGGTCTAGAAAAAAAAATCTATTTTTGATGTTTAAGGCCACCCAGACGCATCTCTTTCTAGTTCTTAGGCTTCAGAGGGAATGTTAGAGTAGTCACCCTGCTCCTCGATCCTTTTCTTTGCCTAGAACATCATACAAGGCCAGACAGATATGAGGGGAAAATAGAGCTTCCGGAGGTGAGGGGTGAGGCTGAAATAGAAGTAAGAGCGTGAGAGCTCACACCCTGGGTGTGCGTCTTGCCACCTGCTCGGCACAAAGGGTGTCACCGGTGCCGCTCGCAGCCATGGGCAAGCCGATCGCATTTCCCCTGGCGACAGGTTTCTGTTGCACTTCCTCCTGATGAGATGCCGACAAGCTGCGTCATTACTTTGCTGAGCTACATCTCCATTAGCGGATGCTCCACGGCCAGGGTTGTGCTCGAGATCATTAAGTTGGATGCACTGCATATCAAGTGGAGGTGCTCAGGGTGCAGCCCAGGGCTGCTGTCTGCCTCTCAAGGAATCCCATGTGGCTCTGTGCCAGGCTGTGGTGTCATCACTGGGCACCGATGTCTCTTGACAAGATGCCACTGTGGCAGGAGGGACGAGGTTTGAGATGCCCTCCCTTGCCCTGGTAAGGGTCTGTCACCCACCAGAACACAGCTATTGGTCTTTTTCTCCTGCTTGACTGGTGCCTGGCTGTCACCAGTCAGAACTCTGCAGTAAGGAGCCAGGAGCCTAAGGTACGAACAGTGTCTTATGGTCCCCGGCAAAGGGAATTCAGGGCAGATTTCTGATTTTATAAAATTGTTTTTACTACTCATAATGGAAAAACCCAGAATTACAAGTTCCACATCACATGGAGGAAATGCTTGTGAGTAAATAGTGAAAACACAGGGAACAGCGCAGTCTACGCACAACGTGATCTTTTGTGTGTGAATACATGTGCATAAAAGGATATTGGAAGGAAATGAGTCAAAATACTAGCTCTAGGTCATGAGAATAAAGGAGATTCGAAGAAGGATTTCCTACATTTTCTAAGTTTTCTATAGTGAGCTTGCATTCTTTTTTTTAAGAAAGTTTATTAATTTTGGGGGGGAGAGGGAAGTAATTAGGTTTTCATTTATTTATTTACTTATTTGTATGGAGGCACTGGGGATTGAACCCAGGACCTCGTGCACGCTAAGCGCGTGCGCTGCCACCTTGCCCTCCCCTCCCACCTGCGTTCTTTTTATGCTCAGGATAAATCTGCAGTGCGTGAATCTGCTCAGGCTACTGGAACAGAAAATGCAGACTGGGGTTCTGAAGCAACAGAAATGTATGTTCTCACAATTCTGGAGGCTAGAAGTCCAAGATCAACCCTGTGTGGGCAGGACTGGTTTCCTCTGAGGCTTCTCTGTGTGGCTTGTGGACGGCCACTTTCTACCCGTGTCGCCATGTGGTCATTCCTCTGTGTCTGCCTGTGTCCTCATCTTTCTCTTATAAGGACACCAGTCCTATTGGGTTAGGACTCACGCGCATAGCTTCATTTTAATCAATTCTTTAAAGACCTTCTTTCCTAATACAGTCACATTCCAAGGTGCTGGGGGTCGGGGCTTCAACATCTGAACTTTGGAGGGGGCACGGCCCAGCCCACAGCACGAGGCACTGTCAGAACGGAACCTCCCCACGCCCAAGCCGCGCCCAGGTGCAGGAGGAGGAGGAGGACCCGTAACTTGCCCTGACCTTGGTGATCCGTGTCTCCTCAGGAAAGGCCGAGGGCAATGGCAAAATGCACATCACCCTCTGCGACTTCATCGTGCCCTGGGACACCCTGAGCACCACCCAGAAGAAGAGCCTGAACCACAGGTACCAGATGGGCTGCGAGTGCAAGGTAAGCGGCTGCCACCTCCTTCCGGGCTTTTCATCACCACCACCTCTAGGTGGGCTGCCGGGGTTCGACCCCAGGCTTCCCAGGGCCTCTCAATCCACAGGGTCCTGACTTAGGGCCACGCTCTGGGGACGTGTGGCCTGCCCACAGGGTAAGGATGTCTGGCCCTCCAGGGACAGTTGGGAGGTACGGGGAAGCTAACTAACATCTAGAAAGGAAGCCTTCTAGAAGGAGGAGTTTTGGGGCAGAACATCGTCCTCGGAGTATTTTTCTACAAACACACAAGTGCAGAGACTGGTGTGCCTTGTGAAAGAGTGTCCCAGGTGATAGGCTTTTGACAGTGTTCCAGCCGTTTCCACGCACGGTGCATGTAAATGTGGGGTCTGTGTGTTGAGAACCCCTGAAACCCCAGACCCTCCTCATAACAGCCACCTAGGGGCTGTGCCGGGCACAGTTAACAGCAGCGCTGACACTTAGATGCAGCCACAGGAGGTGAGAGCTCCTCCGAGCCCTGTGGGCTCCAATCTTGTTCTCTCAACATCCTTCTGTCACCACCACCAACCCCCAACCTCAGCCCCAGCGCAGGAAGCACCGCGGGGTCACCAGCAGTGAGTCTGGGTCCAGAAGATGCCGGGCCAAGCGCGAGGCCGTAGGGGTTGGCCCGTGCTAGTTGGCGCTGCTTGTGTGGCCCTCTTGCCTGTCCCGGTAGGATCCTCGCTGACCCACCCCTTAGCTCATTCTAAGTGTGAACTTCGACCGACAGCCGCACGTATGTCCAGCAAGCCCCTCTGTGCCCACATGAAATCAAGAAACAAGTTTCTCCTTTGTCTTTCCGCGGCCCGAAGGTTTTCACCCTCCCATGGACTTAGGTTCTTTTGCTTAAATGCTCCTTGCTGGTCCCCTCTAAGTCCCTGCATGCTTGAGAGCAAGACACTGTTCTTTTTCCTTGATTTGAACCTGTCCTGTAGATTCAAGACCTTTTATGTTGTTACTATTGTTCAACTCCCAGGAAGGTGGGGCTGAGTGGAAGCCGGTTTGTAATGCTTGGAAAAGGTAGACCAGATGGCCCCAGGTGGTGGCGCCGCCTCAGGAACTGGAGGTGCAGAGATGGTGTCCCCCGCCCTGTCCCACTTTGTGGGGTATGGGACTCAGGAAAGGCTACTGATGGAGGCACGGTCTCCAGAGCCAGGGGTGCAGAGGTGGTGTCCCCACTGCCCTGTCTGAGGGTGTGGGACTCAGGAAAGCCTGCTGAGGGAGGCGCGGTCTCAGCTTCCTCCCTCCCTGCTGCACTCACGGGGTCATTCATCCTGCAAAGCGCCCTTGAAGCCTTCCCAGGTGCATGGCCGGGTCTGGAGAGCCCCCTGAGTGACCCGCCCTGTGTCCCCTCCCCAGATCACGCGCTGCCCCATGATCCCCTGCTACATCTCCGCCCCGGATGAGTGCCTCTGGATGGACTGGGTCACGGAGAAGAACATCAACGGGCACCAGGCCAAGTTCTTCTCCTGCATCAAGAGAAGCGACGGGTCCTGTGCGTGGTACCGCGGGGCGGCACCCCCGAAGCAGGAGTTTCTCGACATCGAGGACCCGTAAGCGGGCCACCAGCACCCCGCGGCCTGTCGAAAGCCTCCCAGAGTCTAGACTGGTCCAGCTCCGACATCCCTTCCTGGAAACAGCATGAATAAAGCAGTCATCCAAGTGGGTCTAAATCAGTGTGATTCTCCTCCCCGCCCCTGTTTTCCTCTTGAACACGGTTGTGGGTCTGCAGGCAGAGGTGGGGCCCACACCCCGTCCGCCAGCCTGGGCACCGTGCGTCTCGATCTCCCACCCTTGGGTGTGGGCGGGGCGGGACGCACGGGCTCCCCTCCCAGGCCCGGCCTTGGCACTGTCACAGACGCTGAGCAGACAGCACTTAGGGGTCCCCTGGCCTGGCAGGGCAGCGCCTGGGAACGTGCATTTTGCAGAAACTTTTGAGGGTTGTTGCAACACTGTGTAGCAGGCCTACCAGGTCCCTTTCATCTTGAGAGGGGGCGTGTCCCTCGGTTCCTGCAGCTGCCACACCTCTGGCCCATAGGGTGGCGACCCCTGCCCCCCCATCTCCCCTGTGTCCACCCCGGACTCCCAGTACCTGTGACTTGTGTGTGCCCAGGAACAGCCTAGACCAGTGGCTTGTTCTTGAAGGAGCCCCAATTAATTGTATTAATCCGCAGAATTCCAGCGGGAGCCTCCCTCCCGGGCCTCACAGAGAAGTGGGAGCGCCAAGCTTTAGCTCCAGCGAAGTCCTTCTAATCGTACCCCTGACCCCTGGCCCTTGGGGGACTCTGAGACGTTCTCCCCCAGGGCAGGCGCCTGAGGGTGCACTCGGCTGACGAGCTTCTGAGAGCCCTCTCGCCCCCTCCTCTTTCTAACCTCGGGCATCGAGGTGGGGGAGCTTCGCTCGGGGCTGGGATGGGGCCAGGGCACGAGCTGGGTCCTGCTCTGTCCCCCACACACCTCCCAGCCCCCCAGGCAGGTACCAGAGGTTTATAATACGACCTCCCTCCAGGACTGGCAGTCACTGTGCCACACAGGGGATTCCGGGAGTGAAGGTAGCTAAGCAGAGAATGAAGTCCTCCTGAGGGAAGGACGAATTTTGGAGGGAGGTGGCGTCAGTAAAACTCGCATTGCTTTCTGGGCCTCCAGGACACTGTGGCCGGCTTTACGAGACTTCTCATCCTTTTAAAGATGAATTCTCAGATAATATGTGAACCCAAATTGCAGGTGTCCCCACCTCTGCTTCTATTTCTCATGTTACAAAGATCTCTCAGTTAAGAAACTCCATAGGGAATCTATTTGTTCCCTAAAGACGGTTTTCTTATACCAGTTAACATAAGCAGGATTTTCTCAATAACAGTAAAGATAATCTCCTTTTTCCTCCCAAGATAAACTGTTCTGAGTTTATCATGAATGTTATGCAAACATACACCTATATGCCCATGCGTGTGTGCGCACACACAGTGAAACTGAAGTCTGTCAGCCTGGGAGTGGTCCTTCTGCGGAATTCTTCCAAAGTTCATCTTCTAAGCCTGTTCTCTTCTGCAGTGAGCCCAAAGCACCTCTAAGACTCCTGACCCCCAAGTGGCGTGCAGCCCCCATGCCCACCCGGGACCTGGTCAGCACAGACTTTGATGACTCCCTTTCTAGGGCAGACTAGGAGAAGATCCGAGAATCCGCCCCGCTCCGAGGGCCGCCTTCATGCTGTACAGTGATAGGAAGTTTGTAAGATGTCCTAATGGACCAGTCCGTGTGATTTCCGTATATTCAAGAACACCAGACCCTCTGATCCATATAACAGCCACCCCCGTCTGCCTCCTGTACGGTGTTATCCGATGTAACATTTACTCCTGTTTCTGCTGATTTTTTTTTTAATGTTTCAGTTTCTGACATCCGTTGTAATCATTCCTGTGCTGTGTTTTTTACTACCCTTGGTAGGGGTTAGACGCGCACCTTTTTTTTCTCAAAGGTTTCTGCATCGTGGAAGCGTTGGACCCAAAGTGCACACGACATGGTAGCTCGCCTGTGACGGTGGTTCCTCCAGAGCTTTTCCGTTCCTCGAGTAGCGTTGCTTCTCTGCCTCCCATCTTTTGTTTTCTGCTTCCAGTTATTACAAAGCAAAGGATCTTTCAGTAGGTTTGGTTCTAAGAGATGGCCTTTATATATTCAATCTAAGCACTTTGGTCTTGTAGCCATGATGAGCAGGAAAAAAAGAAAACAAAACAAGATGAGGTGGCCGAGAGAAGCCACTCAGATACCGTCATAGTAATTAAGTGCCATATATATATAGTTCAAGAAGGCTCTCCATTTGGCGTTAATTTATGTTATATTCTAAGCTCTGCCCTTTCCTCCTGCTAGTCTTGTCTTCATGCCAGCAACTCGAAATATTTAAAATAAAGTTTACATTGTAGTTATTTCCAAATCTTTGCTTGATTAAGTATTAAGAAATACCGGATTTGCCGCCGTAATTTAAAGCTTTGTTGATTTTGTTTCTGTTGGGATTTTTTTGTTTGTGTGTTTGTGTTTTAAATTTTGGGGGCCATGTGTTTTTGCTGGAATATAAAGTCCGAGACCTTCCTGTGCTGGGAACACGTGAGAGTTGTAGAAAGTCGACAAGCAGACAGCGCATGCCCCCGATGCCTTGTATCGTTCGCGCGCGCTCGCTCGGTCCGTGGACAATAAACAGTATTATCAGCGAGAATGCCGCGGTGTCCGTGTGGTCCTGTCCGCCTGCCGCTTTCTGGCTTAGGAACGAAGGAGGGTGGGGGCTGGCTTAGTTAGGTATGTTGCTTGGAGGCCTGCGTGGGATGTAGCAGAGACGGGGCCTGACGACAGCCATCGTGGTTTTCTTAAATTGGCCGAGAGGCAGGAGCACAGACGGGGCCCCTTCATTCAGCACAGACGTCACCTTTCACTGTGGATCATCACGCACACCTGCACACCCGCACGCACCCTGCATCTTCCACAACGGGCGTCCTCCTCCTCTGCCTGCGCCCCCTCCCCTAACCACCCTGCCCTAGGTTACCGGAGGAAGGGAAGATTCCAGATGTCAAACCGTCTCATATGAAAATGTTTCAGTACATATCTCTTTAAAAAAAAAACCTATTTTTAAAACATTTCTGAAATACTTTTATCACACCTTGAAAACGTAATTAGAATCCATGAATGTCATGGACTATCTAGTCGGTGTTTAGAGTCTCACAGGTGCTTTTTTTTTTAAATGACTCATCGGTTTGAATCCGGATGCAGGTAAGGTCCACATGTTGCAGCTGTTCCCTCAAGTCTCCCGCATTTACAGGTCCCCTCCGTCCCCCGCCTCCCTCCGCCTCCGCCACCGTCACAAGCAGGAAGAGATGGCCCCATCATGATTTTTTCCTGTGGTTTTATCATATGTTTATTTACTTATTTATTTCTTTGTTTAGTTGAAGTGCAGTCCGTTTACAATGTCGTGCCGATTTCTGGTGCACAGCATTGTGTTTCAGACACACACACACACACACACATACTCGTTTTCATATTCTTTTTCACTATAGATTACTCTAAGATGTTGAATATAGGTCCCTGGGCAGCACAGTACAGCGGTCTCATCATAATTTAAACTTTAACCAAGTCTCATATAAACCAGTAAAGCCTCAGTGGGACAAAGTTTGCACCCGCATCTGTGCCGCGAAGCGTTCGATGCCACCCGCTGCAGACAGATCTGGATTCTTTCTTCATGTGATGAGGTCTGTGGGGAAAGTGGTTCGGCAAATCGTATTCAAATCGTAGAACATTTCTGTGTCACACAGATGAGCTCACCTGGCATTTGTGCCCACCCCGACCCGCAGGCCACAGCTGGGCTCTGCGACACGGCAGATCCTACCGTTTGCTTCATTGAGTTGATGTATGTAGGTCAAATGTGACTTCTTCAAAACACTTCTCGTTCTGGAGATTTTCAAACATCTACAGAAATGCAGATAACCACGTAAGCAACTCCACGCACCCACGGGCCAGCTTCAACAATAATCCCAGTTTTCTTGATCTTTGTAAGCAGTTTTAAATCCCTCTGAAGACCCCCAGGCAGGATAACCAGAGTGTCAGGGATCCTGCCAGACCGCGATTTCCTCCTCAGTCTTGCTCATCCTGTGAAAGAAAAGCAAACGGAGGTCAGCCGGGCTCTCTGGTCAGACCCCCCAGCAGACACACGTGGGTTCAGATGGAAACTCAGCAGAGCAGCAGAGCCTCCGCAGGACCAGCTCTGAGAGACCAGGGCAGGGGGAGGAAGTGGGGAAGAGGGGAGGAAGGGAGGGGGAGGAAGTGGGGAATGGGGGCGCCCCCAGGGCTGGTGAAACTCCTTCAGCTGTCTGAGTGGCACTCTTTTCCCTCCTAATTATTAATGGCTCTGTTTATCTGATCTGACTTAAACCCAAACTGTGGTGCTGCAGCATTTCACTAGGGTCAGCTTTATCCTGGGTGATGGGCCGTTGCTGCAGTTTTGTGTTAAGACTTTCAGGTTCACGGACACGTCTCTCTCTCAAGCTTCAAGCCAACCCTCGGCCCACTCTGTCACAGACACTTGCCTTGAATCATCTTGCAGTGGAAAGCAGTGCTTTGCTTTGGGGACTCATTTAGCTCTAATGAGCAGATTTTCTCCCCCAAGAAACAAATTGTGGGGGACAGTGGGGAGGGAAGACATTCAGAAACCGGAGATAATTCTGCATGTTTTCATTCCGTGACAACTGAGAGGAATATTTCTTTCCAAAAAATGAAACCAAAGTGTGAGACAAATCCATACTGGAGTCTGCAGAATGGTGGGGTGTCAGGTGGGGCTGCAAATCAGAGGAAGGGCTGGGGGAGGGTGTAGCTCAAGTGGCAGAGCCCATACCTTCCATGCATGATGTCCTGGGTTCAATCCCTAGTACCCCCATTAAAAAATTAAGCTGAAAGTTTAATTTTTATTTTTAGGCCCATCAACGTGTCTTGCTTTGTCCTTTGATGTCAGGTGGGCGGAGCAGCAGGAGCAAGATTCCAGCCAGGGAGGTTCCTTAGAGACTCAGCCCGCAGGTTTGTACTGGGTGCTGGTCCCATCGGAGCCGCTAGCAAACCCCCGACTCCCAGAGCAGAGCAGGTTTCAGCACCCACAGGCAGGTGAGTCTCGGGAGCCATTCTTACTGGGGAGTACGGGAGCCTCCTGAAACCCACGTTCCTGGACACCAACCTTGCAAGCAGGCCTCACTGAGGACAGCAGTCTCAGGCCTGCCGCGGTGACTGCTTTGTACAAGTCCTGTCCATCGTCTTTCATGATCTGACCCCCCAAGTCAGGAGACTCTGCTCCTAAACTCCCACGGGCAACCTCTTAGGAGGCCACTCCTAGAAATCCAGTCACTCCATCACAGCTAACGTTTTTATCCCATGCCGTCACTGGTGCTAAGGGTTTCCCGTGTGTTATCTGATTTGACATTTGCCAACCCTGGGAGGTGGTCCTCTCATCTCCCTTCTGGACAGACAGGAAACCTGGAGGCTGAGTTCCCGGTCACCCAGCCGGTCAGTGCTGGAGCTGGCATTTGAGCGCAGGCAGAGGCAGGATCCTGGGCCTGGCTCTTCAGTAGAACACGCGCCTGACATCTCTAAGGACCACGGATGAAGCTTCATACAAGGATGAGGCTCGGGTAGGAGCAGGTCACCCTCCCAGCCGGCAGCAGGTGAGGATGCTTGCCTTACACTTGCGTGAAGAGCTTTGTAATGGTCTGGTTTTATGTGTTTGTTTTCAGAACAAAGGCAGACTTCTCTCCCTTTTTGTCCCCATTCAACCCACTACCGGCCGCAGCCCCTCTGCCCCTACCCATCAAGTCCGCAGATAGGTCTGGACATGGCAAGGAGGAGTCTAGGTGGGCCTGGGACATGTTCCACTCTCAGCAGGGCTGGGGGCGTGGGGCCTGAAAGCAAGGGGATGCCGAGACTGAAAAGACAGGATCTTGAAGACCCTTGAAAAGTTTATAAAATCTGGTCCCGAGGGGGAACAGACGCACGCAGTCCGTGCAGATTAATGCCGTGCTGGGAGGACTAGCCGGAGCCGCCAGGGAGGAAAGGAATGAACCAAACCCAACCCAGCAGCGCAAGCAGCACCTGGAAGGATAAAGCTCGCAGTCGCCTGGGGGGGTTTCGGGGGAGGGGTGGGTCTGCAGCGAGGAGGGGAGGCGTTACGAGGCCACGGGGACGGGGGTCTGTAAAGAGGAGCCGGTTGTCAGTGTTCGCGAGTAGGGACAGCTGCTCTCATTCGCAGGGGAGATGCACGCCTGTGGCGTGCACTTTGGGTTAGTTTTCTTAGAGGGAAAGCTTTGCCCGGGAGGGGAAGGCAGGGCAGGCCAGTGGCCACGGCCAGCACATGGATCTCAGGCCGGTTGGCTACTTTTTAGCCAAACCACCAAATGCAGGCCAAATCCCATCACGGGCCATCTGTACGCAGAGGAGAGAAGGGCTAACACAGCGCTGGGAGCCCTGCCACGTGGCTTTTCCTTGGTGAGCTCAACTAGACCCAGGTTTGGATCTGATGTAGCAGTTTCTAGGGACCAGAAGTTGTCAGGGCTGTGTAGGCCAGCAGTAGCCACTCACAAAACTCACAACGACTGACGGAAAAGCCAGAAAAAGTCTGATTCATTTACAATTAGAAATGTGTTGTAAATCTGTGTTCCTCTACAGGCCGTGAACCTGGGGGAGGGGTCCGGTCCCTTTTACCTTGACCTTCAAGGTAAGGAGCTGCCTGGTGACTTCTGGGCAATAATGTTGTTAATTTGTTAAGGCACCTCTTTTAAGGTAAGTTCTAATTTGATTCATTTTGGTTACAAGCTTCTTTTTTTTAATTGGGAATATTTTATTCCTTTATCTTCAAGTGCTTGTCTAGTTTTCTCTTTCAAGATTTAGAAATTATTCAGTTGTCTCATCTGTAGCATTTCACCTTCCATTTGGTTGGCCCTCACATTTATCCACAGTGTACCTCCAATGGACCAGGCCCAGGGATGCACAAATGAAATGACACATGATGGGGGAGGGAGGCGAAGTCCAGAGAACATTCCAATTGAACGTATAAGTGGAATGTGCCACCAGCCCAAGGCAGCACCAATCTAATGGCGGGGACTGAGGGAATCCAGGAAGACTTCTTGGAGGTGGTGATTGAAGGATACTCAAGAAAGAGAATTTTAGGCCAAAGACCAGCCTGAGCCTGAAGTAGAGACAGCCTGATTGGAGTCTGGAGGGGGAGCACTTGGATTTAGCTCTGCTGAAGGATCCAGGGCAGGGAGTGACTGGGATGGGGAAAGGCAGGCAGGAACCAGCCCCCAGGGACTACTAGAGACCATGCTAAGGAGCTGGGCTTTCCCATCAGCACCAGGGGACAGGCAAGGGCTTCAGACAGGAGTGCAATGGGTTCAGATAGGCCTTTTAAATATATTATTCTATTTGGCAGTTTGAGCAATGGATGTGGCTATATTCAGATAATGCAGGAGAATGTGGAGAGGGGCTTTACTTGGGCAGTTGGATGGAGGGGAGGGAGTGGCTTGAACATTTGAGAAGTAGAATTAGCAAAATTTGTTGATTGACAATTTACCGGGGAGGGCTGAGGAGGGAGGGAAAGAGAGGAGACCAGAATGCTAGCCAGGCAGGGGATGCTGGGGTCACTGTATCAGTCTAGGTCCAACCAGCATCACCAAACCCACTATGTACAGCCTTTAAAACAGAGGAGATTCAGGTAGGGATTGGTTACATCCTGATGGAAGAAACTCCCTGGGAAGCTGTTAGCACCTCGAGGGTGGAGGGACAGAAGCAGGAGGCTGCCCTACAAGAGCCCAGGAGGGGGACACGTGGGAGGCTGCAGCCACAGCCTGCCTCTCTGGAAGGAGCTGGAGCCACTGCCAGAAACTCCATTCAAAGCAGAGAAGGGAGGGAGAACAGCTTGCTTCTTTCCTCCATGATCCAGTCTCACCAGCGCCCCCACGTGGCCGGACCCACCAGGAAACCAGCTGAAAAGGGTAAGGATTTAGTCTGAACTCGAGCACACTAGCCCAAGTAGGCAGCAGAGCAGGAAGGAGAGGCAGCTTAGGGAAGGGTAGGGGGGGCCACCCGTTTCCGGGCATGGTGAGTTTTGAGTGCTCATGCGACCTTCAGGGGGAGATGGCCTTGACGCACTGGACCCACCATTCCGAAGATCAGGGGAGAGAGGTTCTGTGTCTGCACATCTGGAGTTTACCAGCCCACAGGCAGCAGTTAGTTGTGGTGAAAGCAATGGATGTGCTCATGGGGTAAGTATGTCACTTAAAAGAAACAGTCCATTTTCCAAAATGGTTGCATCATTTTTACATTCCCAGCTGTTTTACAGTCTGCTTGCTCCACATCCTCTCCACCATGTAGTCTCTTTAGTTCTAGCTGTTTGTTCCAGAAAGTGTGCAATGTAACTCATGGTGGTTTTAATTTGCATTTCTCTGGTGACCTTCGAGGTTGAGCATGTTAGGAAAGACTTTTATACCGGCCATGGGAACATACCTCTAGGAGACTACACTCTGAAGGCTCTTGAGAAGGAATTTGAAAGGGGAGGAGGGTGTGAGTGTCATGGGCTGAAGGCTCCTCCTGATTTCTCGATTTCAGATCATATTCTCAAGCAGCAGGTGGGCCTGTCAGGTGACACCTCTGTCATCTCAGAAGAAATTCAGGGTTACCACTGAGGGCCTGAGGTCAAGGTGTGAGCTTGGAGCCTGATAAACCTGGGCTTAAACCACCACTGGCTTCCTAGGACCTTGCACACTCAGTCTTCTCATCCGTAGAATGGGGACAAAATCTTTTTGTGGGGTTGCCATAAAGGATTAAATCAGAGTGTTGGTAAGCGGCCAGCTTGGTACCTGGCACATCACATGAACTCAACATAGGAGCAAATGGCATCAGCATTAATAATGAAGAAGGAAAGACATGCTGGATATGGTAATTCACAGATGATGACATGGAGACCTGGGTTAGTTAAAAGAAATGTCCAAAACAACCTGCTAATTAGGGCAGAGTTGGGATAAAACTGAGGTCTCCCCCAGACTCCAGCCCTTCCCACCCCTCCCCCTCCCCCCGCCTTTAGTCACTCGTTTATACATTGTATCAAGCCTAGAATAGTGAGAATTGTCTTTGTCTGAGTGGAATAGTGAGAATTGTCTTTGTCTGCATCATTGCTCCAAGGCGCCCAGAGGACTCAGGGACAAACCCCACTCTGAATCCCTTTAGTTGAGGGTTTTCACAGATGGGGCCAACCTCCGGCTCCTGCAGATTCCTTTACACTTGTTTGCTTTTTCAGAAAAACACCAGGCCCCAAGTGCTAACGACACGTGAATTTTGTTCGTTATACTCATTCTCTCTCCATCGCCGTCCTCCCGTTTAAGGACTGCGGCAAGGGGGCAAGATGGCTCTAGCCTGGCCCGCCCTTCACACTTGTCTGCCAAGGTCACAGCGCAGAGGGTTGTGCACTCCAGGCGTTGCCGTTAGGGAAAAGTCGTTTATTGAGGGAGTAACAATATTCCTTTGCGTCTGTGAGAGTATCAGGCGGTCAGGCCAGGGACCGCACTCTCTCCACCTGCTCCGGGGAACGGGGGGAAAACAACGAAGCGGATTCAGGTGAAAGGGATTTTCTTAAATACCGCGAAAGCAACGAGTGTTTGCAAACATTCAACCAAAACCTTAACGTAATCGTCAAGGGATGGCGCTCTCGGAGGAAGGGAGCCGGCGCAGGGCCCCCGGACACTGTGAAGGTCAAACACCCTCATTCCAGACCCCTTCATCTCAAGAGCCCTCTGCGCCTCCCCGGGCTTTGCTGGGCCTGCTGCCCTCTTCTCGCCCAACCTGTGTCTTGGTCACTAAAGACCCTAGAGAGTGCGGCCAAGCCCCCTGCGCCACCGCCCCGACAGTAGGGGAGAAGGAGACGCGGCCCAGACCGCCGCCCCTGGTGCGCCCGGAGCCCCGCACGCGCAACCCGGAAGCCGACGCCTCACGTACTCTGCGGGAACTCGCCGGGTGCCGGCCAAGAGGGCGGGGCGTCCCCGGCTCTGCGTGCTTGCGTCATCGCGTAGGCTGGCGGGGCCTCGGGATGGGGAGGTGACGTATCGGGCGCGTAAGGCGGCTGTGGGCGGGCCCAGGGAATAGGGCACCAGCTAGCCCCGCCCCTTAAAGCTGCCGGGGCCTTTCGGTGTCCCGGTGCGCAGGTCGCGAGTTGCGGCGCCTTTAAGCGTCGTCGTGACACGTGTGTGAGGCGCCGGAGACCCGGATGGTGCGTGTGCGGGGCCCGTGCCGAGCAGACGCCAGCGCTGTGGGCCTGCATCCCGGCCCGTCGAGGGTCGGGTAGGCTGGGGCTGGGTCGGGGCGGCGCGCGGGCCGGGAGAAGGGCTTCCGCCCGGCGGGGCGCGGGAAGTGAAGCCGGACGGGGGGCGCTCCGGGAGACACGGGTGTTCGTCTGCCAGGGACTCCGGAGTCCATGGGGAGACCCTGGAGCTGCGCGTCCGCGAGGGGCTCCGGAGTCCACGGGGAGGTCCCGGGGCTGCAAGTCCGCGAGGGTTTTCTGAGGTCCATGGTGAGGTCCCTGGCTGCGCGTCCACAGCGAGGTCCCGGGCGGTATGTCTTCCGTACGGGCTGGCCCAGGTCGGCTCTCCGCTGTTTCCCTCACACCCGGACCGACCCGTGGTGGAGCGGAGAGCTCCCCGAGGCGAGGAGCCTAGGCGGGGGAGGAGGCAGCAGCCCTTGTCGATGATGGCACGGCCGTTTCGCACAGAAGCATCATTTCTGCAGGAGTCAGACTTTCTCTGTAATGGCTTAAGTCAAAATCCGGGGGAAGGCCTTCTGCTTGGCGGCAGAGCTGAGATCTGTTTGTTTTCCTGTAGTAAGAGATGTGGGAAAGCTCACCCCTGGAGAAGGTAACATTTCTTATGGTCGTGGTCGTGGTCGTGGTGGATGTGAGTTTTTAAAATACCCATTGCTTTGGTCTGGTAGTGTTGGGTCTCCCCTGGGGTTCTAGGAGCTCGAGTTGCTTCCTAAAACAGACGATGAGAGAGGAAAAATCCCAGTCCACCATCTGTAAGGGATGGGGATTCAGGCCTCCCAGGGGAAGGACGCTCCGGGCGCTCTTTCCTGGCTGGTGGTTGCTCTGCAGAAGAGCTCTCTGAAAGGCCCCCGGGGAGGCACCAGCCGTGTGAGTGGGGCTCCTCCCGCCAGCACGTGGTTGACCCTGGGAGTCTTGAGTGCAGTTTATGCTGGGAAAGTGCATTTCAAGGGAGGAGGGAGAGAAAATGTGCTTGAATGGTGATTGTTTGGAGGAAGCCTTGTTTGAGTCCTGAAGGAGACCTTACCACGTGTGTGCGTCGCAGGGCTCGCTGGTGACTTCAAGGACGGCTTTCTCTGGGCTGCTACACCTTGGAGGGGAATCATGAAGTTGCCGCTTAATGTTTCGTGTGGAATTGGTGATGCAGAGGTTTGATCTGTCACAATTTGAAAAGTTGTTCATTCAAATCTCCAACTCCATACTGAGGAGTGGGCTCTGTGGGCTAGGTGTTCCTTAAGTTGTTTATCACGAAGAAAATTGGGTTAAATCTCCCAAGTTCTGTTTATTCTCTAGCTTCTCTGTTCCCAGACCCATGCCCACTGGTGACATATCTTCACCTGTCCTTGGTGGCATGTGATCCTGTTGGGAAGAGTGGCATTGTAAGGAGCTTTCATAAGACAGACATCTCCACATGACAAGTGGCTTTCATTCTGATATGTTCACTATGCCTTTTTTAAACCCTCGGAGTCAATGTGCTTTGATTTATGGACGTCAGACGTGATATAGCTGAACCTTGCGGTAAAGTCAGGTGGGGACAGGAGAGGTCCTGCGCAGAGATTATTGACACTGATTAAGGGAGCTGTTCTCTCTCCATTTTGTGTGGACGTTTTTCCAGTTAAAAAGGTTTTAAGTGCCTAATTTTCTGTAATCATAGTGATTGTGGATAGTAATTAAAGAAAAAAAAAAAACCCAGACTTAAAATAGTGAAAATTTGGCAACTCTCATCTCGCCTTCGATTTTCTTTTTTTGGGAAAATCTTAGTGGCTCACGAAATCTGGAAGCTGGAGAGTATTATCTGTTATCTAGTAGACCTCACAAATGCGACGTAGACCAGAGTTGACTGGCTGGTGTGGGGAGATCTTTGTTCACTGGGCTTGTTGCTGGTATGAAAGTTAAGATATGGAGCAAAGGTTAGTGTTTTCACATCATGTCCACCGAAATTGTCTGTAGTGAGTTAGCTCAGTTCTCCACACTTCCTACTGCTGTTCCTTCATCCTGAATGCTGACTGTTCCCTGTAGATGGGTGGCCTTCCTACTCCGTGTCCAGGGAGTGGGCTGATGAAACAGTGGGACAAGAGCTGGCCTCATGTGATGCTCTGTTCATCCCACAGATTCTGGACCACACGCCTGTTCTGGACCACACGCCTGTGGTTTTGGCAATTTAACGGGCCAAACCTGGGGAGCACGGGAATTTGAGGGTCTGGCACCCCACCTGCCCAGTCTGGCCAGGGACCTGACCCCATGCTGCAGGAACGGCTCGCCCAAGTTCAGACACCCCAGGTAAGCCCACACAGGCTGCTGTGCGTCTTCCTTCCCTCGAGGTACCCGCAGGTGGCCCAGCAGCCATTGTTCGGTTGGTGAGAACTCTTAGGTGATCCCCCTTGGGAAATGTTCTTTATTTTTTTCATGTCAAAGAACTTGTGCTTGCTTTCTTAAAAGTAAGTTTTTTACATGTCTATTCTTTACAGAAGTTTTTGTAGAAAAATTTGATCCACGTACAGAATTAGATGCCCCCTAACCATAAGTTTGGATGGTTTAATAAGAGGTGCTGGGGGTGGTCCTTCCACTTGAGCAGAGTTTTGGGTGCACCTGACGAACCGGGTCAGGCCAGAGACCGCATCCCTGAGGGAGTCTCCATTTTTCTGATGGGAGTGAGCTGTTTCAGGAACGTAGTTTTCTAATGTGGCTCAGATGGTCCTTGAGCTTTGGCTGGATGGTCGAGTTGAGAGCTTGTGGGTGGGGAAGAGAAGTAGATACAGTTGCTGCAGTCAGAGGTGCTGGGGGTTTCCGGTTTGCTACAGTTTCTGCACCGGGGCCCCCCTGGTGTCAGGTCTCTCACTCAGTGACTCTTCCGCAGGCAGCACTCAGCACTCACCCGGTGCCTGTCTTCCTGTTAACCCACAGCCACCTTTGATGCTGTTTGTTCCTATTTCATAAGGAATGGTCTCCAGCAGTCACATGTCATTGTCCTTGGAGTTTATAGCTAATTGGTGGATGGAATTACCCAGACCTGCCACGTTCCAGAGGCTGGAGCTGCCGCCACGCCCCCCACCTGCCCCAACCCGCCCGTTTGCTTCAGTTTAGGTGACTTGTGACTACTGTTCTAGTCCTGTTGCTGTCTTTTCTCTCCTCCCTCACTTAAAAAAAATAATAATCTGTACAAGCACCATCCAATAGCACAAGCTACAAGTATAATTTAGTCTTACAGCAGCCACATTAAAAATAAAAAGAAGCAAGTGAGATTAATTTTCATAATATATTTCATTTAACCCAGTACGTGTGAATATTACCATTTCGGCATGTAAGCAGTCTTAAAATTACTGAGGCATTTTATGTACTCAAACTGAGTCTTCAGAATCCCATGTGTGTTTTACAGTCTCAGCACATCTCAGTTTGGACCAGGTTCATTTCACGTGGTCAGAGGCCACGTGAGGGCTGTGGCCTTCGTTTTGAATGTGGGTGTGAACAGAGAAGTGTCCTTACCTCATGCACCACGCAGATTCCTTTAAGTGGATTTGTGTGTGCGACCCGAGTGTCTCGCGAGGATTAGTGTTTCCCTGATTTTGAGCAGGTGTTAGGACCACTTGGTAGCCTCTAGAAGGAAATCACACCAAGTGTGGTGTCCGGGGTCACTTGGTGACATCTGTCGAAGAGACGCCGCTGCTGCGAGGGTCTGGCCTCCTTAATGCAGCTTCTGCCTGCTTAGAGGCACTTGTCTGTTTGAGAGGGTGGGCAGGGATGCTGCTCGGTCCCAGGGAGCAGTACCGTCTCCATGTGTTACCCTTCCTTTGTAGGGGTGGCAGCTGACCCAGAGACACTTTTGTGGTGGGCTGCATCTGTAAGGACCCAGAGGGAGCTGTCAGGGAGAGGATGCCCTGTTCCCGGCACCGGCCACCTGTCACTCTGTTCCTTCTGTCCCCACAGTGATGCACCATGCCCATTGTCGACAAGTTGAAGGAGGCCCTGAAGCCTGGCCGCAAGGACTCGGCTGACGAGGGGGAGCTGGGGAAGCTTCTGGCCTCCTCTGCCAAGAAGGTCCTTCTGCAGAAGCTTGAGTTCGAGCCGGCCAGCAAGAGTTTCTCCTACCAGCTGGAGTCCCTGAAGAGCAAATATGTGCTGCTGAATCCCAGGACCGAGGGGGCCGCCTGCCACAGGAGTGGGGATGACCCGCCGGCCAGGAGACAGGGTACAGACGCTTCGTGCGCTGGAGAAAGGGCCTCCCTGCGTGCTGAGCAAGTGGACGGACGAGACGTTGACTGATGAGTAGGAACAAAACCAGAGTGTGGTCAGCTGTGAATGCTGGCTGGGTCCGTAGGTTTTAGGTACAGAAGTGATGCTACAGGAGGGGGTGTTAAGGAAGAGCTCTGTGTCCTTAGAGGCTCTTAGGCGCCTGTGTGTTAAGAGGCTTGAGAGCTGGGCTGGGAAACGAGGAGGAGGAAGGGGTGAGTTGAGCGCAGGGGCCAGGTTCCTCCAGCTGCTCTGTCTCGGAACCTTGTCCTCTGACACAGGGTCCCTGAGTTCTCGACCCAGGCAGTCAGGAAGAACCACGGACAGGCTTTCTAGAACTTCCGCAGTGGGACCTCAGTTACCCTCGGAGGCCACGCCTGAGCCAGTGCGCGCCGAGTGTGCGTGGACCTGCGGCGTCCTGACCTCCCCCCCTGTCCCTGTCTCCCCCAGGCGGCGAGCACGCTTCCGAGAGCGGCAGCGATGGCGTCCCCGCCCCGCAGAAGGTGCTCTTCCCCGGGGAGCGGCTGTCGCTGCGCTGGGGGCGCGTGTACCGCGTGGGCGCGGGGCTGCACAACCTCGGGAACACCTGCTTCCTCAACTCGACGGTGCAGTGCTTGACCTACACGCCACCCCTGGCCAACTACCTGCTCTCCAGGGAGCACACGCGCGGCTGTGAGTGTGAGCGCGGCGGGGCGGGGCGGGCCGTGCACACATGAAAGCGTGGCATTTCATATCAGTTTTTCATGTATACATGTGTCTCCTATTTTAAATAAATGGAACTTGGGGGAGAAATCTGTAGGACTTACATATGGAAAAAATGAGATAGCCTACCCATGTCACAGCATACTCACACCAGAAAATGGGTTAAAACTTAGTATCAGGAGTAAAAACCATGCTTTTATGACAAACATGAGAAAATATCTTTCTGACCCTGGGTTGGGAGATGTCTTGAATGAGACTCGGAAGGCACAAACCACAAAAGAAAAAGATGGATAAATTCAGCTGCATGAAAATTAAGAACTTCTGTTCATGAAAAAACAAAAGACAAACAGGGAACTACAAATGGGGAGATGAAACCTGGGGCACAAACAACAAAGGACTGACATCAAGAATATATAAAGAACCACAGATCCACAAGGAAAAGGCAGCCAGGTATCGAACAGATACATGGGAGGAGCAGGCACTTTGTGGAAGACGACCCTCACAGTCAGGAAGCTGAGGCGGCGGTCGCCAGTCACCTAGTAACTGGGAGACGCATCAGAACCACTCTCCACCTTTGTAACCAATGATGACTCCAAAGTCTGCCCAGACCAAAGGTCGGAGGGAATGGAAGGCAGCAAGGTTCTTCGTGACCTCCAGGCCTGAGTCAGCACGGCCACCCTGGAAGACAGCCTGGCGTTATCTTTCTTGTGATCTGTACCCAGCAGTTCTTCTGCAGAAAAGCTCTGCTGCTCGTGTACCTGGGACACCTGTGTGACAGCGTCTGCAGCAGAAAACTGAACCTAGGTGCCCGTCAACGGGACGGATACCCGAATTTCGTAGGCACGTGGTAGAGCAGCATGCGGCGGGAGGGAGAGTCTGAATGACAGCGTGGAGTGAGCGAGAAAGGCCTGGATGGCTGCAGACAGCATGGATTCCTCCCTACAGAGCTGAAGGACAGACAAGACAGTTTGGTATTTCAGTGTAGCTATATGTGATAAAACTTAAGAAAAGAAAACAAAGACTTTTGAAAGTTGGTAAATAATTAGAAATCGGTAGAACCAGAGGCGGGAACATGGTTGTGATCAAAGTCTGGGATTGTATCATATGTTCAGGAATATTATTTAAAAAAAAAGAATAAAGGAAAGAAAAAAGCAGAAAAGAGTGAAAGAAGGCCGTGCTGTGGAAACCAGTATCTTTTTTTTTTAACTTTTTTTCTCTTTTCCTTTTTTTTTTTAACACCTTTATTGTGGTGTGGTTCCTGTACAGTAAATTATACACATTTCAGATGCACAATTTGATGAGTTTTGCTAGATGTGTGCACCCGTGAAACCACCGCCACAGGCAAGACAGCTCACATTTCCATCCCTCCCAAGAGGTGCAGTTTTCGAATTCCCATTGTTTCCTTCCCACTCACCTGACCCACTGGTAACCGTAAGTTGTTCTCTAAGTCTGTGAGTCTCTCTCTGTTCTGTAGATAAGTTCACTTGTGTCCTTAGTTTTAGATGGAAAACAGTATCTTACATGTCTTGTAATTATAATGGGTTCAAGAAGCAGAGGAGGCGGCCCAGGTTAGTGCATCCAGGTCTAGCGCCTCCTTCTGAGATGAAGCTGGTTGTGAAGCTCCTTGGTGATGCTGAGGTTGTTTTGGGTGAACTCATACGAAGATTCAACTCGGTTCTCTTTGTTTTTGTCTCGCGGTGTTGGCGGTGAGGTCCTCTCTGCTGTTTCCTTGCTCCCTGGGCGTCTCTGCAGGAATCTTTGAGCCGTTCCCAACTTTGTGAGGGTTCATTTAGTTAAAAGTAGGTTAACGTCTGTAAATCCTTATAACCCGGTGCACGTGCACTGTAGTGTCTGGGGGGCAGACGCACGCGTTGGGAGTGGCCCCCTTCCTGTGAGCGTCACAGGCCGACCCCAGGGAGGTCCATTGTCGCTCTGTGTCACTCAGGTGTCAGTAAGCTGTAATTCCTTAGCTTTTTTAGAGTAAAACACATCCAGAGAAGTTTCAGTATTTTTTTCCCTGCACCCTGCTAGGTCCCCACGTGACCCCCAGGTGGCCCAGGCTGTCCTCTTCCCCCTTGAATTTGCTGTTTGAAGATTCTCGAGCATCCAGGAGAATATCGCTTGGATGGGACGAGGGTCTGCTGTGTCGCCTGGACCACTTCTGCTCCAGGATCTATTTAGAAAATAAACACTGTGTGTCAAGTGTCCGGTTGGGTTCAACCCTGTCCTTTAGTACAGTCGCCCCCAAGGTTAATCAGCTATGTCCTAGAAGTCATGGATGAGACTTTTATGTCATGTTTTTCTAAATTACCTGAAGGAAGTGTCCACGTGCCGCTTAAGTTAATCTCGCATATTTCCAGGGATTCGGGGAATCCTGTGTCAGGTATTTCTGGCTGAAATTGTTGACCTGCCCTATTTAAGAGTGGTGATTTATTAGGGTAAACGTCTCAGTGTTTTACGTAATGATCAGAGGCTTAATTTCCACATAATTTTTATAGTAATATTTTAACATGAATTAGATTGTGTCTGTTTAACATTTGTTAGAGGGTTGTGTTTGTTATCTTAAGTAACGTCAGTGTTTTGCCTAAATTTGAGCCCCCTCCGCAATTATTGCCCTTTGAAAAATAAAAGCAACCAATGGGTACAGTTAGAAGGGTTGAGAGAACTCTAAAATGAAAAATAAAAGCCCCCCCTTTATGTAAAGGCATTAATCACATGCACAGTTTTTTTAATATCCCTCCAAGAAGAAATTTTTGTGTAAATAACAGCATTTTTTAAAAACAATTTTTCTTAGTATCACGGTGAGTGCAAGTAACAAAATTTGCCGTCTTAAACGTCCAGCCCAGCAGCGTTACGTACCTTCGCCTTGTTGTGCGGCCATCGCCACGTGCATCTCTAGAACTTCTTCAGCCTGGAAGTCTGCGCCCATTAGACGCTAGCCCCGCTCCCACCACCCTTGGGACTGTCCATCCCGCTTTCTGTCTGCGAATCTGACTCCTCCAAGGACCTCGTGTGAGTGCAGCTGCACAGCGCGTGTCCTTCTGCGACTGGCTTCACCAAGCGCGGGGCCTCAGAGGGCCTCTTTGTCGTAGCAGGTGTCAGGTGCCCTTTCTTTTTTAAGGCTGAATAATGTGCCATTTTATGTAGAGAGCACGTTTGAATTCATTCATCTATCGATGGGCCACTTGAGTTGCTTCTGCATTTTAGCTCTTGAGAGTAATGCTGTGAATTTGGGTGTACAAATATCTCTTTGAGACTCTGCTTTCAGTGCTTTTAGGTGTTTACCCAGAGGAGGAACTGCTGGATTACATGGGAACTCTACTTTTAATTTTTTGAGGGACTGCCATAGTGTTCTCCACAGCGGCGGCCCCATTTTATATGCCCGCCTGACAGCACACGGGGGTTCCAGTTTCTCCGCATCTGCCAAGTTGTATTCCTTTTTGTTTGCAGACACTGGCGTTTTTATGTGCATGAGGTGAACGGGCTGCATGCTGTTTGGTTTCTTACTTTGAGACAGGTCCGAGTAGCTGCGTATCAGCAGTGTTCGGGGGAGCATCATTGGTTTGTGGGGGACTTTGTGTTAGAAGCTGGGCCTGTTTGGGAAGGTGGTGCTCTGTATACGAGACTACAGCATCTTGCAGCGCTAAAGATGCGCTTGCCCGTGGGCCTGGAAACTTTATCTCAGTAGGTGTGTGCCTTCAAGAAGTTCACACGCACAAGGGGCCGGGGACAGGACCCTTCACCGCAGCGGTCTGTGGCGGCAGGGAAAGGGAAGGGTCCATGTGCGTGAGCAGGGAGCCCTGTGGTCTAGAGGGCGGATTAAAGAGCAGATCGTTACAGGTCATAAAAAGTCAGCTTAAATTTGCTGCTGCGGCGCTGTGCATCCTCGTGAGAGCCATGTGTGCGGTACAGCAAATACATGAAAGGGAGCCGTGGTGGCCTAACTGGGCAGAGTGGCCACTGCTGATGAAGGGCATGGAGAACGGGGTTTGAGAGGTTGAGAGAGGAGTTCAACTATCACACCAGCACTTGACTTAAAAATCGGCTACAGTGGAGTGTAGTCTCCACACTTCTCTGTGTTAAAGAGTTCGTACTTGTGAGGAGAGGCGGGAACCCAGCACTGTCTGGCCTACCGCCTGCAAGGCACAAATAGTTCATCCCCAGCTGGGGTGCTGGGCTGCAGCCTGGGCGCTCCATCAGCAGCTGCTGGGCTTTGTGAACACGTCCCCGCCATTTAGGTGTCATCTGGGGTCGCTTGGGGCACTGCCCATACTCCAGACGGAGCCCATGAGCCCCCAAAGACCCCGTGCCCTGGGGTCTCCCCGGAGCTGTCCGGGTCCTGGTGTCTCGTGGAAGCAGCAGAGCAGAGGTTCCCACGCTGAAGAGCGGGCTAAGGGGGTGTCAGTAAGCCCTGAACAGTCGAGCCTGTTGACCACGTGATGCAACTTGGAAATCAGAGAAAACATTGTTCTGTGCTGCGTTTTGAAACTTAGACTGGTGGGGCTGGGGCTGGGTCGCGGTGAGTGCCTGCCAGTGGAGGGAACGGTTCCCAGGTGCCGTCGGGCAGGCAAGGCTCAGGCCGCGCTGGCGTCCCTCAGCCCCTCGCATCCGCGGCTGCCCTTCCGGCCCGGGCTCCCCTCCGCTGTGCTGGAGGTGCGGGTCGCCACCTGCTCTAAAGTGACCGCCTCATCTGTGCCTACAGGTCACCAGGGCAGCTTCTGTATGCTGTGTGTCATGCAAAACCACATCATCCAAGCCTTCGCCAACAGCGGCAACGCCATCAAGCCCGTGTCCTTCATCCGGGACCTGAGAAGTAAGAGTGGCTTTGGGGAGTGGGTGCTGGGGGGTGGGAGGGGTGGAGCTGGGGAGCCTAAGGCTTCACGTCCCCATAACTCAGCGTACAGGGCGGAGTGGACTAAAGCCGGTCCTGGGGGACTTGTGGCAGGGCAGTGGTGACCCCGATCTGGAGAACAACTGATTTTTTTAAGCTGTTTTTGGTTTTTGGTTTTAATGGAAGCACTGGGGATTGGACCCAGGACCTCGTGCGTGCTAGGCACACGCTCTACCCCTGAGCTGCTCCCTCCCCTGCAGACGGGTCAGGGTTGAGGCCTGTGTGAGTTGCAGTGGGGTAATCCTCTGTGGTCTGTACTGGCTCCTGGGAAACCGGCTTCATCAGTCAGCAGGTTTCCCGTCCTCAGTGCCTGTGCCCGGCAGCATTTGTGCTTCTGTTCAGTGCGGAGGGTTTAAGCCCTTTGGTCTCAGTGCAGAGATGCAGGAATGGTGGCCGGGTCTGAGGCGGTGAATGCGGGGCTCCTTTTCCTCGCTCGCCTCGCCCGAGGGGTTTGCCGTTTAGCCTCGGGTCAGCCAGGGTCGGCGGGATGTGCAGGGGAGGCAGGTACCCCTCCCTGCCCGCCGGCTGATGCGTCCTCCTTTCCCCCTCCTCCCCCAGAGATCGCCCGGCACTTCCGCTTCGGGAACCAGGAGGACGCCCACGAGTTCCTGCGCTACACCATCGACGCCATGCAGAAGGCCTGCCTGAGCGGCTGTGCCAAGTACGGCCTCGCCCGGCCCGGGCCCCCCGTCCGCGTGGGGCCCTGAGCGGAGGCCCCCACGAGGGTCGCCCTGCTTCCCGGGAGAGGGTCTCTCCCTCCCCCCGACCCCAGGGGCTGGCACCGGTGACCCTCTGTCCCAGCAGCTCATGGAGGGAAGTGCTCTCCTGGATCTCCTCCAGGGCCTTCCGCTCTGACGGGGACTTTTCCCGTCTCTTTAAAGTCTCTTTGTTCTTCTGGGACCGAGGTCGCGGGCAGTAGGACTTACCGTGTCTTCGTGGAAGACCTTGAAGGCAGGCGGGGAAACGCGAGGGCGGGGAGGCTGTGATTTTTGAGGCTCCACTCCGCCGAGGTCTGAGCGCTCAGACAGATGCGGGAGCAGACTGCAGTCTGCTGCTGGGTGTTCCCTTCTGTGAACAGCGCCCGTCAAGAATGTTTTTGTGTCCTTCCTGGGATTGTGGGTTCAGACAAAAGAAAATGGGCAGGAAGTGCTGTCTGGGCTCTGGAAATACAGCCCAGGCAGCCGCCCCGGGAGGCCCTTCAGGAGAGCTGGCTGAGTCATAGCCGCGACGGGGGGACCTCTGTTTCCGCCGATGAGACCCATGTAATTAAACCCTGAGGAGACTCCCTGGTTCCCTGGGGTCGTTTCCCTCTGAGCTGAGGTCCTGGCATGGTCGAGGTCACGGTCACGCGTTCTCTCCTGCCCTGGGGGGACGGAAGCCCCCTCCCTCGGGCACATCCTGGGTCCCCTCCCGGGCACCGTCCTTCTGGCCACTCACTGCATCTGTCGGTGCTGTTGCTTCCGGGGAGAGACGCGGGCCTTGAGTGGAGGGGCCCAGAGTGCAATCTGGGAAGACAGATGACCAGCCGGGATGTACAGTGTCTCATAGTAAATGCTGTTGTGAAGGGACCCTGAGGAAGCCAGCCCAGGGGGCATCTCCTGTGTTCCCCGCCCATGGGCAGCCTCAGATGCAGGGCAGATGGTCAGGGTGTGACCTCCCTGCTGTGCAGGTGGCTGCGTGGGTCTGCCCTGGTTGCGGGACAGAATCGCCTGGGAGCTCCCAGGACAGTCGCTGCCCTGACTGCAGGCCAAGCTGCTAGGCCAGACCCTCTGGAGGCTGGGCCAGAAGGGCTTGGGGCTGTCGGGGGAAGGAGTAGACGCCGGCGGACATCGGTGGAAAGATAAGGGCGTCGTGTCAAGGGAGCCAGGTGCGAGGACGCTTGCGGGACACTTGCCCGAGGGTGTCCCCGTCCGTGAGGACATGAGAAAGCAGGGTGTGAGTGGTGAGCCCGCCAGGGAGCCGAGTTACTCCGCTAATCTGCAGGTGGAAGGGCCTCTGTGTTGATTTTGTTAGTGGTTTGCAGCTGAACTCGCTGTGAGCAGAGGTGGTTCTTACATTCCCCCTTCTGGGACTTGATGCTGTTCCCTTGTGACCTGGTGCCCGCGTGCGGATGTCCCCGTGCACGTGCAGCGGGGGTGGGCGGCGCGTGTCCGTCCGTGCTGTGGGCCACGTCGTCTCGTCCCCCGTGTCCCTGCTTGTTCCTCGCCTCAGGCTCTGTGCAGACAAGGGCACAGTCAGCCTCCCGTGACAGGCGACTGTCCCTTGCTCCTCCTGCAGCTTTTCTTCATGAAGGTGGCTGTGCTTGGATGTTCGTAACCATGACATTGTCGCTGAGAGGTGTGGGTCTCGGCATCACACAGTGTCCTTTGTCACGTTTGATGCTTTTCGGCTTTAATTCTGTGCTGCTATCAGAAGCGCAGGCCCTCTTTTCTGAAGGTTTCCTTCCGCCAGCCCCTGTCCTCTCTGTCCATCACGCTCCAGACACTCAGGCTGCCTACGGTCTGGTCTTGCTTTGTGAGCCAAGTTGAAAATCTGTGTCTTTCACAGGCCAGGCCAGCCCCCTCATGGTGGCTGTTGGGCGGAGGTGTGGTCTCAGCCCTGCCCGGTTACCGAATGTTGTGATTATTACACAGGGCATACGCACTGTGCTTCTTTCTGTCCGGTTTTCCTTTGCTGGTTTATTTTTACACTTGCTCTTTGCAGTTTAGGAAGACCCGAGTCTTTGTTCCAGTGACAGCCCTGTCCCTCTCCCCTTCGCGCCCTGGTCCTCGTTTCCGGACTTTGATCTGGTTTGTCAGGTTTTAAGAGTGTCCTTTACACCCCCTCTCCTCCCTCCTGCCTAAACCTCAGCGCATTACTTCTCTCTGTGTAGGACGCAGTGTTTAGTATCCTCCACCTGCCTCTGCATCAGTCTTAGCCCCCAGTTAAGTACTTGGAGGCTGCTCTCCTCCTGCCGGGGCCCTGGGCGGCCCGGGCCAGGACGCGGGTTCCGGACTCCTGCGGCCCGTCACGTTCTCTTGGCCTTGTGAGTTGTTGATCTTTTCACCTAGAGGACTTCCGGATCTTTTTCTGGTCTTTGAAGCCTGATGGTTTCATAGGAATGTCTGGGAGCTGACTGTTGGGGCCAGTTTTCCCAGATACGTGACATCTGACCAGTGATGGCCGGAGGCTGGATCTGTGGCATGACTGACTGTGGGAATGCAGGACAGGAGAATGTCCGTCCTTGTCCACCTTCCGCAGCCAGCAGGTGGGGTCTGAACGCTGTCGCTTCTGGACCAGCTCTGCTCTAAATGTCGTGGCCTGAAAATATGCAAAATAAATCGGGGAGACATTGTAAGTGGGGTGTCACACACCGAACGTGGTCTTTCCTTTGTGGAATTTGCAGGATCACTCAGCTGTTGCCCGGGAAAGCAGTCTGTCTTAGGGACTCGTGCTGATTGGAAAGTGACCCTCCCCTGACTGGGAAGTGACTTTCCCCTGCGGAAGCATGCTGCCGTTGGCTTTGCTTGTGCTAAAGGCCTTTTTGGTCTTAATCCCTGGGAATTTTTTTTTCTTTCGGAGCAAGGAGTAACTGACTTTATTCTGAAAACCAGCAGGCCGAGAGGGTGGGGGCTGATGTCCTAGAGAACCGTCTTCCCTGGGAGCGGTGCTTGTGTGCTGGTCTCTGTGTTTGGGTACACCTCCCTTTCTGGGTGCCTGGCTGGCGTCTGCCCTGCATCTCGGCCACTGCCCCCGCTGCGCCCCCTCCCCGCTCTCCCCCCTCACTTCTTGCGCCCTACCCTCTCTCCCTTTAAGTCCCTCCTCCCCTGGGCTCCTCCGAATTCAGTCTCCTTCCTTTCCTGAGTTCAGTGAACTTTCTCTCCTTCGTGTTTGCGGGGGTCCCCCACCTCCCTGAGCTCTTGTTTGGGGTTGGGCTCAGCCTAGAGCTTGTGTTGCCGTCTCCTCGTGCTTTGTGCTGCTTCAGGGGCTGATCTTCATCAGGTGGGGGTTCGAATCTGTTCAGCTTTTCTCCCTGAAGGTACCTCTTGCTGCGTTGACGGCGAGGATGGTGGGGATGTGGCAGTTCGCTGGGGGTCTTTCTTTGGGCGCCCCCTTCTGGCCGCACAGCAAAGCACATGCTGACATGGACGGCTTTTATTGCAGAGACAGAAGGGGCTGTGGCCTCGGTATTTTTATGTTTCTCTTTTAGGATGCTAGTTTTCCCCTTTGTTCTCCTTCCCTGAGCTCCCCCAGCCCCACAAGGAGCCTGCCTGCCTTCTCCACCCAAGCTGCTGCCTTTGGGGGCTGCCTCCCAGACTCGTTGTGGTGCCAGGACCCTTTGGAGCTCGCCTCACGGGAGTGCTGCCCGCACAGGCCTTGGGGCCCCTTGCCCCTCCCTCCCTCAGCTTCGTCCAGACGACAGCTCGGGTGGGAGCATTTGGGATAGCTTGTTGGACCTGGCTTTATCATCCTGTTCCAGGTCATTGAACGTCTCTGTTCAGTGCCCTGCAGGCGGGTCCTGAGTGGTCCCCTGCTCCTGTTCTGCCGGCTCCCGGTGAGCTGGGGGCCACCTGGACTTCAGCAGGCACGTCACACCCGGAGGCTTCCCGTGTGCTCTGAGGTTCTGTACCTTGCTAGTGTTTGGAGCTACAGTGTTCGTTCCTTTGGTGAGCGCTGGTAATAGTAGGTGCTGGCAGTTGATTTTTCATTTCCTAATCTTGCAGAATAAAAATCTGGTGACCCCGTGTTGGCTCGCACATACTGGGGAGTTAAATTCCCCAGTGAGTCCTCAGGGTCTGGGCAGTGCTGGCAAGAATAGTTGCAGGGACAGGAGGCCGAGACTGAGGTGCTGGGTCTCGCTCTGCTGATGGCGGGAAGCGGCTGCCACGGAGATAGGAGCCGGGGCAGGATCAGCCCTGGTGCCCGCCGAGGAGGTGGGAGCATCTGCAGAGCCGGGGGGGCTTGTCCCAGGGGAGTGGGCCTTGCTCTGCAGTGCCTCAGTGCTCCATAAACAGACAGAAAGGTCAGCTGCGTTTTTATGTCCCTGAGATCTTGGGGACTCAGGGCAGTTACAGAGGAGTGAGTCACGGTCCAATTCAGCGGTTTGCAAGCGAAACCAGGAGCAGAGGCTAGATGTGGGGTATTATTTCCAGAACCTCATGACCGAGGAGCCACAGGTGCGGGCGCTGTGCTAAGCGCACCTTGCGGCTCTGCTGAGCGGCTCTGCAGGCTGGGTCCAGCGTTGCCTCAGATCCCAGTTAGTAAGTGGGGCTGGGGTGTGGCTGCAAGTGTGCCCGGCCCTGAGGCCCACACCGTGACCGCTGTTGTCCTGCTGAGAGGGCTCAGAGGTGGGGTTTGTCCCACTTGGCCCCCACACCCCTTCCCCAGATGAGAGGCATATGCATGTGGCCTCAGGAAGGTGACCTGGCAGGTCTGAGGGGCTGAGGTGGGGGGGACCCATCTGTCATCGAGACGGGTGACATACAGGTCTGTTGGGTCTTACTCTCCGTGAAGTGGGAGGTGAGGTTGCCTGCGGAGAGGGACGGGGAGTCACGGGCCAAGGTGGCTGCTGTGGGGACTGGGTCACGCAGGTCAGAGCATGTGGGAGGATCTCCAGGCAGAGCCAGGGGATCTGCCGAGCCGCCCCCAAGCAGGTGGGATGGTAGTAGTGTGTCAGCCTCTCCTGGCATCATGCATCATGCTGGCGGGTGACGAGACAGGCAGGGGTACCGTGCTGCACCTCGGCACCCTGTCCTGAAGGCCGTGGCTTTTCTCCAGGTTGGATCGTCAGACGCAGGCTACTACTTTGGTCCATCAGATTTTTGGAGGCTATCTTCGATCAAGGGGTAAGTGGAGACTCCTGCCCTGCCCCTTCTTGTCCGGGGTTAGCGTGTTGACCAGCGGGAAGGGCAGAGCTCAGCGGTAGAGCGCGTGCTTAGCATGCATGAGGTCCTGAGTTCAATCCCCAGTCCCTCCAGTAAAAATAAATTTTAAAAAGACTTAGAGTATTAACTGGAAATGCTGCCAGTTGGCACCCGGGCATACCTGGGGGCTCTGTCTGGTGCTTTGCTGGTGGGCCCCACTCCTGGGGGGGGGGGGGAGTTCCCCACGGGCGGCCGTCGCCCTTCATGTGGGAGCAAGCGGCCCTGGGGCGGCCGGCCCGGCCGGGAAGCTGCCGGCCTCTGGCCTCTGGGCCGCGGTGGGCTGGCCCTGCCTCTCGTGAGCTCTCTCCGTACGGGGGCCTTGGGGGGCTGGTGAGCTGATGGCGTGCCTCCCAGACCCAGGACTTGGGACCCTGGGGTGGTGCGCTGGGAGCCCCTGCACCTGTCCCACCGCCTCCTCGCTCTCCCGCAGTGAAGTGCTCCGTGTGCAAGAGCGTCTCCGACACCTACGACCCGTACTTGGACGTGGCGCTGGAGATCCGGGTATAGACCCTGCCCTGCTGGTCTGTTTGCATGGGGACGGGGAGGCCAGGGGGCAAAGAACCCAAAGGACAACACCCAGTTGGGGCGTGTTGTTCAGACAGCTCAGGAGAGAAGCGCTGGGAGTCCTGCTGCCGCGGAGGAGAAGCCGTCCTGTCTGCACCTCTTTTCCCGCATTTGCCCTCTTTTCACAGAGAGGGCGCGGTGCAGTCTCATGCCCTGGGGCGTAGACGCGGGAGGCAGGGCCGAGGAGGCGGCTCCCCTACAGGAGCTGCACGTTCTGGGGGCACCTTCCTTTCTCTGCCGCCCCCCGAGGCTGCGGCCAGGTCCGCCCACCTCGATCTGAGGCTCCGGGCGGCCCCGCTGCCGCAGCCCTGATGAACCTCCCTGGGGCTGCGATGCTGACTCCCCCGAGGCGGCAGCGAGCAGGCCGGTTCCAGTGCCAGTGAAGTTTTGTGATTTGCTGCCTCAGCCTGAAAAAGGCCTTGCATTTGGCGTTTGTGGAATCAGCCTTTTTCTTCTGCTGTTCCACTCCATGTTTTTGTCCTTCTCAGCAAGCTGCGAATATTGTGCGCGCTCTAGAGCTCTTCGTGAAGCCAGATGTCCTGAGTGGAGAGAACGCCTATATGTGTGCAAAGTAAGTTTTGTTTTTGTTTTGCTCACGGCAAAAAGGTCAAGCCATCCGGAAGGACAGAATATGTCACCTAACCTGCCATCCCCTCTCTCCCTCTCATCCTCAGAGGTGGCCACTGTCCGTGTAGACTTGTCTTAAAACTAAAAACTTCTAAACTGTGTGTGTGAAGCAGTAGCCGTGGTCTCCATTGGTGTCATCACATGGCACTTACTACGAGCAGGTCCCTGTTCTGAGTGCCTCCCGTGCACGCACTTGTGAGCTGGGGACTGTTATTGCCCCCATTTCCCAGGAGGGGAAAACTGAGGCACAGACATGAGGTGACCGGACATGGCTGTCCAGCGTCCGGGACAAGCCACGTTCCGTTCCTCACTCCTTGTCCTGGGCATTTCTCCATCTCAGCAGACATGACCCTGACCTGGTTGTTTTGAGGATTGCGCAGTCTCCGCGTGGGGTGTGTCCCTTTATGTCAGGCCACTTAAATGCTGTGATCACCAGAGAAAATTTTTCTCCCCGTGCTTTTCAGGTTTAGGTTGATGATTCTGGGCCTGAACACGGCTTTTTCCCCTCCGTTCACCTCCCGCAGCCGCAGGCGCTGCGCCCCTGCCTGTGTCTCCTCCCCTCATTCCACGCCTCTGGCTTTGCTTTCGCTGGTTTCCTGCCTGTTTATCACCGGGCCACGTCTGCTTGAATTTGTCCTCCCCGTATTATCTCAGAGTTACTGACGTCTTACTGTGTTTCCTTGTTGGGAAATCCTTCTCGTCTTTGCTCTAGAATACGCACCTTTTCTCTGGTCCCTGGTGCCCGGCCGCAGCTCTCCTCTCCCGAAGGGGTGTCGATTTGGTGTTTGGGGCAGCAGCTTGCATGTGTCCCCTTGAAGCGGACCCCGTGTTAGAGAGTGGTCATTACCGATGTTCTGATGTTAACCTGGAGCAAGGCCAGTGCTCCTTGGGGCGTGAGCTGATCACTTTCCTGCTCATCTTCCTCGCAGATGCAAGAAGAAGGTTCCAGCCAGCAAGCGTTTCACCATCCACAGGGCGTCCAACGTCCTCACGCTCTCCCTCAAGCGCTTCGCCAACTTCAGTGGAGGGAAGATCACCAAGGTGGGTGCGTCCCAAGGGCCAGGCTGCCTGGTCAGCCGCTTTTAAAAAATACAGATTCCGGGGCTTCCCAGAGCCCATGGATCAAGTCCCTACAAGACAGGGCCCAGGAGTCTGCATTTTTGCAGAATCCTCACCTGATTGCTATGCAGTCAAGCTCAAGAACCACTGTCTTACTAGGTGTTTTTTTTTTTTTTCCCCCAACCTGTCTGCACTTGGGTTGTTCCTGATGCGGAAGGTCTAGGTTTCCTTGAGAATAAGTAGGGTGAGTGGTGCACTACACAGCTCTCATCTCCCACGTCCTGTTCTGTCTCCAAAGCACGTTGTGGCTTTTTATAGAATAAACATTTGCTGTTTGCATGACAGCATTTTAAGAGAAGACACCTTGGGTCGCAAGAGTCTAGAGATCTGCTCTCCATGGGAGGAGCCTAGCTGTGTGGTTTGGGCCAGGGCACTTGTCTGAGCCTCAGTTTCCTCACTGGCAGTGGTGGGGGGCTTGCTTATTTAGTTCAGTGTTGCCCAGACTGGTGTTCTGCAGGGCGTTCACGTGGTACCTGGGAGGAGGTGTTCTGCGTTCAACCAGGTTTGGGAATGCCAGGCTGAAGTTAGAGAGTTCTTTTTAATTGCAGGCCTTCTCAGAGCCTTTATGAAGCTCTGTTGCATTTTGAATCTTCAGGGGGAATTTATTAGGAAGACTTTCCTGTGCTTAGTTGTTTGGGGAGTCATGTCCTCCTCCCTTTCCTCGTGGCCGTGTGCCCCGGTTGCTCCATCACAACATTGTGTTGACCTGAAAAGGCCACCTGCAAACGGGTACCAACTGGACGGAGCCCAAGGGCAAGTAGAAGTGGTCCCTGGGCACTCGGGATGGAGGCGCCGCCCGGGACAGCAGGGGGTCCGTGTCTTGATGGACATGTGGGTTACCATCAGCGCACACCGGTCAGAACCTCCCGAGGGCTACTCCTCAGAGCCACGCCGTTCACTCTGTGTTGATTCTACTCAGTTTTTAAGGCTGTGTGTGCCCAGGCATCAGTGCAGGCGTGTCATGTCTGTCACCGCGCTTCCCTGTGGAGTGGCAGGCCGGGCACCAGCAGTACTCCCACTGCTATGCCCGGGACCCAGGGACCAGGGGCACCAGTTTGGATGCCTGGCAGACAGGACGGGAGTGGACGATGGATGAATCACTTGACAGGACAATAAAAGAAGAATATCTTGTGGAAACTCCCATGTACAGGCGCACCTGTCTCCTGCCTTTTTTTTTTTTTTTAATTGAAGTATAGTCCAGTTACAGTGTTGCACTGCGTCCTGGTGTGCACCGCAGTGATGCAGCTACACGTGTGTGCATGTGTTCCCTTTCACGTTCTTTTTCATTGAAGACTATTACAATTCATTGAAACAGACTTACAGGCATAGAAAACAAACTTACGGTTAAGGGATGGGAGGGGTGGATAAATTGGGATTCGGTGTTTGCAGATACACGCTGCTATATGTAAAGCGGACCAACAGGGTCCTACAGCGCGGCACAGGGACCTGTGGTCAGTGCCTTGTAGTGAGCACACCGCTGCTTTTTTAATCGTTGGCTGAAGGAGGCTCCCGCTGCGTGCCAGCTTGCCCCAGATCGTGGAAGACCGCTGAACCCTGCGCTTTGTGTCGCCGTGGGTGGAGCGGGCAGCTTGCCCCTTCCTCTCAGTGATGAGTTGTAACTGCCTGTCCCTCGGCCTTTCCCACAGGATGTCGGCTACCCGGAATTCCTGAACATCCGTCCGTACATGTCCCAGAGTAATGGCGAGCCTGTCACGTACGGGCTGTACGCTGTCCTGGTCCACTCGGGCTACAGCTGCCACGCCGGGCACTACTACTGCTACGTGAAGGTCAGCGGCTGCGCGCCCACTCTGGCTGCGGGGGCTCTGGTGGCGCGCCTGCTCCTCCTGGAGCAAGTCTGCGGTGCCCGTTGGTGCCGGTGCGCGCGCGGCCTGGGCAGAGTGTTCATTCCTTGGAAAGCAGCGTGATGTGTGGCTGTGCTCGGGTCCCACAGTTGCTTCTCCGTGGAGCGCAGAGACGCCTTTAGAACCTGTCTGTCCGGGGCTGTGTGCCCTTGGGCTTGGGACGAGATGCTCGAGGGAGGCTGCTCGCAGTGCCCGGCCCTTAGAACCCTGGAGAAGTCTTGGGAAGGCCGTGCCGATCAGACCTGCCAAAATAGCCTTCGGAAGGGAAAGCTCGCATCTTTGTAGGGGAAGGGGGCTCCAGCACGCTTGGGGCCACATTTAGAGTTAGACTAACACTAGACATTTTAATATGAAATTGTTACTAGTTAATCAGCACTCGGCTGTATGTTGCCACAAGGGAAAAGGATTTGAAAATAAGGATTATGGAGTTGTTGATTGTTCTGTTCTGTTTCCTGCCACGCCCTGTGCTGCTTCAGGCAAGCAGCGGACAGTGGTACCAGATGAACGACTCCTTGGTCCACTCCAGCAACATCAAGGTGGTTCTGAACCAGCAGGCCTACGTGCTCTTCTATCTGCGGTAACTGAACCCCAGCCTCCCCGACGGGCACCCTCCCCCCCCGGCCCTTTTCTGGGAGAAAGTAACTGGGGATCCACAGGAGGGGCACTGAGTGGTTCACGGCCAGTCCCGTGTAGAGAGAGCAGCCCTGGGAAGGGCACTCTCAGACGCTGTCTGCCTGGCACTGAGTCAAAGCCAGAGCCTTGGGGAAGGTCGGAGCACGAGTCCATCTGCCCCTCCTGGAGGTGACTTTGACCATAAATGGGGCAGTTGGCTGTTATTTTATATCATTGCACCAAATTAGATGCGTTCCTTCTGGATATTGGTGGCCAGCTTGGCTTCCTCTGGGAGTGAAGTAGGTTGTCGGGGAGGAGTCCTTGAGGGGGTTTTAGGAGGCTGGTCACCGGCCTGAAGGACGAGAACGCGGAGACAGAGGTCTTCGGCTGCTTCGTACACGTTCTGCTGAGTTGGGATGAAGCATTCGCGGGGTCCCTCTGGCTCTCTGATCAATGGGGAGACTGAGCTTGGAGGAGCGCTGTCGTGACCTGCTCTCTGCTTTCGTGGGCAGAATGCGAGGCTGCGTAGCAAGTTCCCGTGGTTTAAGGGCAGAGTGAGGTTTCAGAGCAGCACGCCGGGACTGTCAGGGGTCTCTCTGGCTGTTCCGCCTTTGTCTGCCCTTTGTTTTTTTCCCACCACTGGAACTGTAACCTTGACGTCACTGTTCTGATGCCTTCTCACACTCAGTTGCACTCAGGCCTCTGCAGCTTTAGTAGGACAGCCCCTGACGGCTCTGTTCCTTCAACAGGCTCCCAGGCTCCAAGAAGAGGCCTGAGGGCTCCATCTCCAGGACAGCCTGCTCCGTCCCCGGCCGCCCCGGTGTGGTTCCGGACCACGTCAGGAAGAGCATCGCCAACGGGGCCGCGTCCTCCCCACTGGCCGGAAAGGTGCTTGTTTCAGAGGATCCACAGATAGGTTGTGGGCCTTCACACCCCTGCTGCTCTGGGGGTCACGGGGCCCCCAGACCTCTTCTCACTGGGGACTCGGCCCAATAGACAGTGCAGACAGTTGTTTCCTCCCTCCACGTTCTCTCTGAAGTTGGTCATGAGCCGACATTGATGGGGGGGAGGCAATGATGTGAAAACCTGACTCAGCAAACCCAGACGGAGCCCCCATGTGTCCCTGCCTTAGGGCGGCTGCCACGCAGGAGGGCGGCGGCCGGTTCCCAGAGCAAACCTTGGACCTTAAGTGTCCAGGAAAAAATATTTCATCCTCACATTTTAACACCAGAAGTGTGAGTCGTTTGAATCAGTTCCCTGATTTCAGTAATTGTGCTGTAGTTATGGTAAGAGAAGTCCTTTGTTTTTGTTTAATGTGTGGGAGGGTAATTAGGTTTTGTTTGCTTGTTTGTTTGTTTTTAATGGAGGCCCTGGGGATTGAACCCAGGACCTCATGTGTGCTAAGCACACACTCTACCCCTGAGCTACACCCTCCCGACAGACATCCTTTGTTTTTAGGAATACGTGCGGATGAATTTAAAGGTAAAAGGATGTCACGTCTGAAATTTACTTAAATGGGTAGAGAAATGTACGTGTGTGTCCGTGCATGTGCACACGTGTGTGCGGAGGGTGGAGGACGAGAGCGCTAGTGCGGTAGAGCGCTGACAGTTAGGAAGTACTCTTGAAGTGACTTTTAGCGTATTGAAAATTTTCTAGTAGGAAAAGTTAAGAACTCACTTTTATTGACAAAGTAATAGCAATTTCTTTATTACAACGTAACTCAGAATTCAAAAATAGGTCGACCCTCTTTGTCTACTGCATCTGTGACCCTTTTCCTTCAGTCTGAAGGTCAAATCCAAAGGCAGGCTGCCAGAGCCCTTCCCGGTCCGCAGGAGTTTTAGTCCTTTATGCAGATGTGTTTCCCTTCCAACATTCAAGGAAATAGAAGCCGAGATAGCAGTGTCGGAGTTGACGTAGCAGTGGTGATTGTCACTGTGGCCAGACCAGGAAGGCCCGAGGACCAGGCAGGGCGTGGGGGCGCCTGAGTGTGTGCAGGGGCACAGGGAAGACCCTGGGTCGGGCCACCACAAGGCCGCTTCCCTGACCCTGTGTGTTTCCTTTACAAAGATAACTTCCCAAACACAGCTGCAGCTGCACAGGAGTCATTTTACTTTAAATACCACTGTAAATTCCGTGTACTGCAGTGCCGTGGGAAGACGTGTTCTCTTTAGAGAGAATGTTAATAAAGAAATACTTACCTACATGACTTAAAATCACTCTGTTGCACATGCAAAGGATGTGGATGTTTAAACGATTTGAAGTAGTGTGCAGTCAGCACATATTTGGGAAAACACCTGCTGCTGGTGGGAGTGCAGTGGATGCAGTCTGGCGGTGTGCATCCTCATGTAGGAAAGTGTCAGTAGCCTGGTAGTTCTGTTTCTAAAAAATTAGCATGGCATACGAAGTGCAGAAAGAGATTCAGTCTTTTGATTGTTCGTTCAACCAGTAGTTTCTAAGCACTGACTCCACTGGACCTTGAGCCGGGTGGGGGGGCCATGACGGCGAACAGCACCCGTGCAGGCCTGAAGAAGCTTCTGGGTGGAGTGGGTGGTTCAGACCCCTTTGTAACGAGCTTTGCAGGGAAGGGCGGGGTGCTTAGCACCATGGTGTTCATTTCAGGGACACCTGGAGCCAGTCTGTAAACGCTTCGCTCAGCGAGATGGTTGCTAGTTAGACATCAGAGACCTGGCTGAGGGTGTGAATGTGTGACGGCACGGTGGTGAGGCCAGGACGGACGCCGCCGGGTGGCCAGGCCGCAGGGAGGCCCGCAGGGGGAAGCACCAGCGTGTTCATCGCTGCTTGTGTTTAGGTGGTGGAACTTCATGGATTCTTCTCCTTTATGCTTTTTTTGTATTTCTCAAGTCTTGACGTAAAGGTACTGCTTTCATAGCAAAGCTGATTAGTAAAGATGGCCACCCCTATATGCACAACTCAAGAGATACTGAAAAGAAGTAACGGTGTCTTTATCACGTGTCCGTGGAAATGGTCTGTCTGGGGCTGCTCGTTGGAGCCCCTGCCTGCCACCACCCTGCAGAAGCCCCGGCCCCGCTCCCTCTGGTTCTGACCGCGTCCTCTGCTTCACTCCCTTAGAGACCAGACCCTGTGACGATGAAAAAGCTGCAGACCCCCGAAGAAGTTGGGGTGCCCATTGCCAGGAACGGCTCCTTGTTGGGGCTGAAGTCTCAGAATGGACATGCTCCTCCCAAGCTGCCCTCGGGGTCCCCTTCCTCCAAACTCTCCAAAACACCCACGCACGCGCCCACCCTCCTGGAGGAGCCTGGGAAGAAGGTCAAGAAATCCGCCACCCTGCAGCCCTTCTCCCCATCCCCCAAGACGGCTCAGGGGCTCCACAGGACCGGCGACCCGAGCGGCAGCCGGTGTGCGAGCCGCGGGCAGGGCCCCTGGGACGGCAGGGCCGCCCCCGTCTCTACCTCAGCCCGGCCCCCGGCCGCAGGCCCCGCGGATGGGCCCCCGGCAGGCGGTCCAGGGCTCCGCCGCTGACGGCTGGGCTTCCAGCGCTTCCAGCCCCGAGTCCTCGGCCGGCAGCGGCCAGGCCCGTGCCCCCCGGCCCCCCGGGAGCCGAGCCGCCCCACTCCGTGATGCTCAGGGAACCGACTCTGCCGCTGCCGGCCCGTCCAAGACGCCGCCGCCCCAGGAGGACACCAAGGGGACGAAGCCCAGGGTCCCTGTCCCTAGCAGCTGCGCCCCCGAGCCCACCACCGCCACGTCTCCTCCACCAGCCAAAAAACCAGCCCTTTCTGCCAAGAAGGTGGGTGTGTGGACACTTCGGGCCTGACAGTGTGTTGGGGAGGGTGTCGGAGAGCGCGTTTGGCTTCGGTTGAGGGGGTGGGCGACAGTGGGGGGCATTTGGCCACCCGGGGGCCAAGTTGTCGTTCATTCCTGGGTGTTTGCAGGTGAGGGCAGGGGCTGGCCTGCATGATGCCGGCAGCTGATGGGGCTGGGGTGCCCCGCGGTCCCCCGTCTGGGTCTCTAGACTGGATGGCCTCAGGGAGACTTGGGATCAGTCGGGCAGGCGGGGACACAGAGGACACGGGCTGGCTGGCGCCTCCATGTGCAGCTCGAAGCTCCGGGATGGAATGTCGTGCTGAGATTTTTGTTGAACTTCCTTCCTTCTTCCTTTTCGGTTCTAACCAGAGACACTTCTGATTCTTCTCCCGCCACTCTCCCCCCCTCACTCTCCCTTTCTGTTTGTTTTTTCTCCCTCTGTCCTCTTGTCCTTCTTTCTGGGCTCCTTTGTTTTTTTCTTTTCTTTTTCTCTTCTCTTTGTTTTCCCTCTTCACTCACGGCAACCTTTTTTAGACCACCAAGTTTTTATTTATGTCAATAACTACAGGCCAGCACCCTGCGGAGGGCAACCGGCAATGACCTCCGTCCACCTCCCCTCTCTCCATCCTCCGACCTCACCTACCCCAGGAAACCCACTCACCCCGTCGTCGCCTCCACCTGGCCTGTCAGTGCAACCAGGTGAGCGCGGCTGGCCGCCCCTCCCGGTGCTGCGTGTGCAGCTGCGCGGGCACAGGGTCTCCCTGGTCTCTCCAGGTCCTCCTGGTGACATTGGGTCAGAGGCAGCAGGGTCCCCGCAGTCCTGGTGTGTTCATTTTGTCCTCGTCTCCTGTCTGTCTGCCACATGCACATGGCACTGGGTGTGCTGTGAACTGAGCTGCCTGTGGCCCCCCGGCCCCATGACAGGACCCCGAAGGAGAAGAGAAAGGGGGGCGTTCCGAATAGACCCCGCGTGAGCCCAGGGTCCCGCACGGTCCTAGTGTCTCCCAGCCACTCCCCAGGCTTATCTCAGGGTGGGTGGGGCCTGTCGCCCTAGCCCTGCGGAGCCTCCCCTAGTGGGCTCTGGGCCCTTCGCCCTGGCTTCTGGAGCAGAAGGCCTGGTTCTGTGGGAGCTTTTCGGGCTCCTGGGTAGAGGCCCCTCCCGGAGGTGTGGGCTGTTGCCTCCCCACAAGTGCTGCACGAGGGTGCTCACCCTCCTAGTGTGCACAGCGGCAAAAAGCTGAGAATTTCTGATAAATGATGCTGAGGGGCTGTCAAGGTGTTTGGCAGCTGGGGGGCAGGGAGAAGGGAGGGAGGAAAGAAGGAAGGAGGAGGGGAAGGAAGGAGAGAAGGGAGAGAGATGGGTGAGGCCGTGAGAGGTTCGGGTAGGTCTAGTGTTTGCTGTGGTGCCACCATGCGCTCCCCACCCCTCAACTCGTTCTGGTTGCACGTCTGGGGCATCCCCCCCATCGCGCACTCAAGAGGACCCCGCCCTTCCCCTAACCCAGCACCCCACAGCCTCTCCCTCGCTCTCTCCTGGCACAGTGTTTTTGCACGTAGTAGGTCCTTGAACATTTAAGGGATTGATTGGGTATTTTTTCTGTTTCTTTGGCGCATAACCTTTTTCTTTTTAAATTCCAGAAAGCGCAGAGTCACGTGACATAGTAGTGCAGCTCGTACGTGGCCGTCAGAGTTTGTTCTGATTTAGATGATGACGAAACAGTCCTGTTTAATTCAGTTACCCTTGGGAGAGGCATTATTGACACTCACTCACAGATGAGGAAATTGTGGCTCAGAGTGGGAAGTTGACGTAGCTGGCGAGAGGCAGATCCAAGAGTCTAGTCTGATTCGGCCCCAGACCCTGCCCCCGACTCGTCCTGCTGTGTGATCTGGCTGTGTTTCCCTGATTTTCCTGACCCTCAGCTTTCAGAGGAAAGTCATAGGAGGGGACCAGTGGAAGGGGTGTGGGCTTGTACCGCCTTTCTCCTAAGGCTGCCTTCCTGTGCCGGAGCACCTGGAGACTTGTGGAGGCTGGAAATCTATCGTTTAGCGCAGCTTTCCTCTTTGTGTTGGAAACTTAAAACTTTAAGAGTTTGCAAAAATAGTTTAAACTGCCTGGTGATGAGAAACTGATAGATATATGATGATGTTTAGTAACTTTGATCTTAAGAAGGTTTGAACTTTATTGTCAGCCTGTGTTTTCTGATTTCCACGTTATGCCTGTGTATCTGATGTTCATGGGGGAAAACCACTTAAAGTCCTTACCTAAAAGGGAGAGGGCTGAGGGAGGGCAGATGGAAAGAGCTCAGCCCATCCTCACTGCCTGGCTGTCCCTGCAGGGCTGTTTCACCTGCTCCCAGACCATCCAGCCATCTGAAGCCCCATGCTGGCCCCCGCACCTCGTCACTGTCCAGTAGCTCCCAGCCTTTTGGGACATCAGACCCTCAGAGCTGCTCGTCCGCCTCTGCTCCCCTGCCTCAGGTCAACGGGGGCATCAGAGCCCCTCCACACCAGCTGCTAGAGGCCAGCGAGCCGCCCCAGATCCTCCGTAAGAAGAGGAAGAAGAGCCCTGTGGGGGAGACCCGGGGCTCGGAGGTCGGCACAGCCACTGCAGCCCCTCCCGGGAAGAGGAGGAGGAGGAAGAGGAGGCAGACAGGGGACACAGATGCCTCCCCCCGGCAGGAGGGGCAGGTGCAGAGGCAGCCCTGGGGTCCTGAGTGCAGGATGGAGAGCCGGGTAGGGCTGCCCGTGGACAGACTGGAGGAAGAGAGTGGACAGCAGCAAGAGAACAGCCAGCACCTGGGGAACGGGTGGCTGGAGGGATGCGTGACCGATGGCCACCCTGTGAGCAACAGAAAGAAGAGGAGGAGGGGAGTGGAGAGCCTTGGTGGAGAAGACTGCCTCCCCCAGGACCCACCTTGGCATGGGTAAGAGCAAGGAGGCAGGCAGCCCTGCACCTGCTCTGACAGACACACGGTCCACTCCCAGGCGGGTGGCTGTCTGGAAGTAGAGGTGCTGCCTGGACCTCTGGGACGTGACCATGTCCTCAAGTGTCCCAGTGGGATGGCGAGTGGAGGCAGCGTTCCAGACCCGGCCAGCATCTTCTGTTCCAGGAGGTCATGTGACCTGGCCAGGCAGGGCCGTGGTCAGATCATCCAGTTAGGAGGATTACAAGATGCACTTGTGTGCTCCTCTGGGCCGTGCAGGTGGACAGCTGGCACGCTCTGTCCACTTCGGGCTCTGGTAGTGTCTCCGGGGGGCTGTCCTGCAGGGCTGAGGCACACTCCAGCTGAAGTTCATGGGGTGTTTGGGCCTCAGTTTGCTTGGGGCTGACTGTTGACTCTGACTTCTCAGGAGCGGCTCTCCGTCAGACACCGTCCAGCCAGAGACCCCTGTGGCATCACCCAGGAAAAAGAAAAAGAAAAAGCGGAAGCAGGAGTTGTGGCAGGAAGTAGATGAGAACTGAACCTGAGGGTCGGAGGGGCTCTGCCTGCCCTACTCCTGGGGACCCCACAGGTGTGTCCTGGGCAGGGGAGCAGGGGGCGGGCCAGGCCTCTGCCTGCATCTCAAGGCGGGTGTGTAGTGGGAAGGGCCAGTTCAAAGGCCTCTCACCCCTGCCCCACGTCTGCCCCTTTGTGTGAGCCGTCAGGCCACAGTGTCCTCACCCGGCAAAGCGTCAGCCGTAGCTGCCCGTCCGTAGGAAAGATGGGTAACCATAAGCTTGACACATTCTGTTAACACAGATTTGAGGCTGTTCCCGTCTAAACCTTCACACTGGGCTGACTCCTGGGCCGCCCAGCCTGGAGTTTTTGTGCGCTGCTTGAACATGGAGCATTGGGGTCAGAAGCTGAGCCCCTCGGCCCCACTCTGCAGTGGCCTCTCTGAGATCGCGTGGCCCTTGCCATTCAGTTTCCTTGGGCTGCGGCTGGGCTCAGGCTGAGCGGCCGGCTGAGCTCGCTGGGCTGTCCTGAGAGAACGTGTCTGTTGAACGAAGGGTAGAAACAGCCAGCTTCTCGGGAAGGGCCCCCAGGCAGCAGGCCCCGGGGGGTCTGCTCTGCCATCTGCGGGTCCAGTTCTGTTAGTGCTTTGGGGTCCTGCAGGCCCCTGGGGGTTGGTTTATGTCTGTCAGTCTCCAGAGAAAGGAATTTATGGACACACATGGAATTTTAATAGTTGCATCGCGAAGCGCCAGCTGCCAGGCAGTGAGGGGTAAGCACAGCCAGCGGGGAAAGGCCGCACGGGGTGGGGCGCCACCCGACCTCGCGGCCAGTTGCTCGGCCAGCACCCTGGCCGAGCGGGAGATGCGGCTGGGCCACCGGGCTCGGAGGGGTGGGTGTGGGGGACAGGAGCTGCCCTGCAGAGCTGTGGGGACGGGGCAGCATTCTGTCGTCGCTCCAGGTCCCCGCGGCTGAGGGAGCTTCCGTTCGGACCCCCTTTTCTCCTTCCCCCGTCAGACCGAGGACTCGCTGCTGCCTGTAGGGTTTTGTTTTGTTTCCGGTGTTTGGGTTTTCATCTTTTCCACAGTTGATTTGTCCAGTAGTGTCTTCTATTGAGAAAGAATAACTAACTCCCTTGTCACGGGCTGGAAGGGAGAACTTGCTTTTTACGTGTTCTTTCAAGGATTTGTCCTCAGTGGGTTCTTTGATTCTGTTGTAAACGAAAGGTGTACAATGGTTTCCTCAGGTGATTTATTTTAATGTGTGTAAGTGTTCCTCGGATTGCAGGGCTGGGACGGGCTCCTCCTGTATCCTGGGACAGAGAGAGAATATCCGACGTGGTCCAGGAACTGCTCAAGTACTCATCTGATAAGGCCTACGGCAGAAGAGGTACTGGTTTTGCGACTGGACTTCTGTCTTCCTGCGATTGGCTCGCTAGGAGTGGGGAGGGCCGAGACGGGTCCTGCTGAGCCTGGTGCCCAGTGGTCACTTGGCTCTGAAGATGGACAGGAAATGGACCATGAACATCTGATGCCCCCCCCAACCCCCACAGCCATTGCATGAAGGTCAAGAGCCCTGCAGGCAAGTGCTGTCTGTGGAGGCACCCAGAGCAGCTTATCCCTGGGGTCCGGGAGCAGGGGGGTGAGCAGGGTGGCCGCCTCTGGGCAGGCCCCCCCGGGGACAGCGTTAATCTGGGTCTGGGGAGGGAGTGGACAGGAAAGCTCGTCCTAGCACTTCTGCCGTAAGTTCTCATTTGGAACATTGTTTTTCTAATTCAGACTTGGAGAAGGAACACGAGATCTTGTTTCTCAGATGAGGGCATGGGTTTAAAAAGAACTAAATTTTGTAGGTTGGCGGTTCGGAGAGTTAGTGTTTGCTCTTTAAGAGACAGAATCACTGACCGCCCTGCACACGGGAGACCACTCTGTCCCTCCCCTTTTCCGTCCCCGAGTGTCCTTTCACCAGAGGGTGGAACTCGGAAGTTTTGAGTACCTAGGAGGAGAGCAGCCTGGTTTGTAAACTTCGTCCGTGAAGTAAGTCCCCCGGGCAGCTGGGAGCCCACCAAGGTGCCGACGTGTGCGTCTGTTTTGCAGTTCTGACGTGGGACGGCGAGGTGTCGGCGGTCAGTCAGGACGCCATGCAGGACAGCCGGCTGGCCCGCACGGCCACGGTCATTGACAACTGGGACGAAGAGTTCGATCGAGGGAAGGTGTGGCATGTGGTGAGGACGGGCGGGGCAGTGCCGGTGGAGGGGGATTTTGGGGACAGTTTGAAGTGGCAGCTGTGTCCCAGGGTGGCCAAGGGCGAGACTGGAGCTGACTGCTCGGGTTCAGGTGCCACAGGTCATGGCCCACGGCTGGGCACGTGTCCTCCGGTTGCTCCTGCTCCTCCGTCAGTGAAGTGGGGCTCGGGGACACCCCGTGGTCATAGGGAGAGTAGGATGTCCAGCCGAGGGCGCACCCTGGGGCGCCTGCTGCTGCGCAGGAAGCACCTGAAAAGGAGCCGCCAGAAACGAGGGGCTTTCGGGGAATCGTGACACCTGCGGTTCTTGATGCAGGAAAAGAAAGTGAAAAAATTCAAGAGAGAGAAGAAAAGAAGCTTCAACGCCTTCCAGAAACTTCAGAGTAGACGGAACTTCTGGTCTGTGACTCATCCAGCTAAGGCCACCAGCCTCAGCTATCGCCGCTGACTTTGCTGCTGTCGATAGGTCAGTTTGGGGCGGGGGTGTGTGTATGTGTGTGTGTGTGTGTGTGTGTGTGTGTGTGTGATGGGTGCACACACCCGTCACTCACAGAGGACCAGGCCGTGTTTCCAGGCTCCATCTGTGTTGCACGTCGTTGCCCGTGTCGGATGCGCCCTCTGGGGTGGGTGGTGAGACTCCCAGGGGCTCATTCCTCCCCACCGAGAATGACGCTCTTGACCCCACAGCCTCTGGAGACGAGGCGTCCCTTCCTGGAGTCTGTCTGTCTGAACCGTACAGCCACTTGCCAGGGACTTGCTGGCCCCTACTGTAGGAGGATGGCCTGCGGCAGCCCTGGGCTTGTTCAGACCAGGACCTCTGGTGACAACACACACTGTGACAGACCCCACAGCGACGTGTGGAGCAGGCGGCAGCGGCATGGCGACCAGGAACCCGGGACAGGGCTGAGCGTCCCCGGATCCTGGCCAGCGGCATCTGGCCTGGGGCCATGGTGGCAGAGAGCCGGGAGGACAGTGGCCATGCCTTCCCAGGACGCCCTCCAGTCCACAGAGGACAGCGAGCGGTTGCTTCCTCTTCTCAGAGGGCCGTCCATCACCCTCCCCGGCGGCTGGTGCTGCAGTCCGTCCTGGCCTCCCCGCTTCCCCTGTCTCTATGCCTTACTGCCCACCCTCAGAAGCCGGAGCCCGCGGCCAGCCCCACGCTGCTGCCTCTCCCTCGCAAGAAACTCCCGACCGTCTCTGGGAGGCAGGTGGCGGGGGCGGAGATGGGCTGACGCACCTGCTTTCCGGGCTGCTCTTGACTCTGCAGTGGCTTTGCCAGACCCTCCCTTGCAGCTGCAGTAACCCGCGGGTCCTTGTCGAGGTGGTGGTCTGGGAGTAGAATCCTCCTTTTATTTTCCTACTTGAGATAAAACCTTTATTTTTGATCAGGCCTGTGGCTTCCATTAGCAATATGTCTCCTTCCCCTAATGTGCAGATCCTGGCTTCGTTTGCTCAATTTTATGAGTGCTTTTGAATTTAGATGATTGTCTAACTCAAGGAGATCACGGTCACTTTTCTATCTCGCTCAAGCTGTGCCTGCAAATTTGTCATTGAATAAATACGGGAACTCCTCAGTGAGGGCGATGCTTTCCAGTAAAAAGAGGGAAGTCCCAGTGGCAGAAAGTGTAGAAGTAAATCCCTCCGCGGGTGTCTGGAGATGGACCGTGTCCGACCTCGCCCTGTCCTGCAAGTGGTCCTCCTGGCCTGAGGCCCGATGCCCCTGTCTGGCCCCGACTTTCTTCCTCGCGGAGCCTTGCCCTTTGCTTTGCCACTTGTTCTGGGGCCTGGGGGGATCTTGGTGGTATGGAAAAAGCGTTATTTTTTTATATGGGGAGATATATCACTTTTTTCATGTGGGGGGTTCTGTTCGTTTTTCTTCCTGTTTTTGTATTTCTCTTTTAAAAGGTAGGGGCAGTAATACCAGCGGCCTGAGCTGGGGCTGCCCTGGTCCCGGCAGGTGAGCAGGGCTTTGCGTGGACCCAGCCCTGCATATCAGCTGCACCTTGTTCAAAGCTGAGGGGTCTGCCCCAGTGCTCTGTGGCTTTGTCCTCTGTCACCTTGGGAGGGAAGGCAGGTGCCTCTACAGGCAGGGTTTTTCCCCCTCTTGTGAGATTGACATTCATTCCTCTACGACTTACATCCACAGCCACGTTTTCGTCATGTTCGGCGGTGGAAAAAAGAAAAATTCAGTAGTTTGCTAGTCCAGAGTTTATCTCCTTTCTCTCCCTCTGCTCCTCCAGATCAGCCTCTTCCTTTCACTGCTCCGTGATGGTAGATCCTTTTCCCAAAGGAAACGTACCTGCTTTCTCCTGGGCAGTGATGAGCACAGGCCTGGCCCTGCAGCGTTCCTCAGTGCCGGGCAGAGTCGAGTCCTTCCCTCCAGGGAAGGGGCATCAGCCAAACCAGGAGTAAGAGGACAGGCCCAGAAAATTAGTCCAAACCCTAGGTGTACATATATAAGTAACTGAAGCTTTTGTAATAGCGGTCACCGGGTTGACTTAGAGTATCGGTTTAATTTAAGTTTGTGTTAGGGGTCACTTCTTCTGGTGGTCCTGGGTCCTCTTGCTCCCTGCCTCTAGGCTGGGGTCCTGGTCCCACCTCTGCCCCATATGTGCAGAGAGCCCGCAGCCCACGACCTGCAGCCCCGCTCCAGGGGTCCAGGGGCCCCAGATGTTGCCAAGATCTCGGTGCAATAAAATAATTTTTGTGAGTCTTGCCTGTGTGTTTTTTCCCCCTTTGACTTTTAAAAGTTTCACCTCAACCACAGTCCGCCGTCGAAGGTCACGGGAGAGGTCGACCGAGTCTCTGGTAACCCACCCGTGAGCTGGGCGCCTTCTGCAGCAGGAAAGCTTAGAGCGGGTCTCCGTTAAGAGTTAAGGGGAGTGAAGAGGTTTACTTGTGTGTCTTAATGTGTTATTTGAATTTAAGAAGACAGGAATCTTTGAAGTGGCTCCCTGAGCTTTGTGGGTGATTGTCCATGAGCACTAAATTGGAGAAACTTGGAAACAGTATCATTCCAATGAGGTTTGTTGTTTGAATTTGTTTTGACTGAATAATGTTTGGATTTCTGCAGAGAAAGGTGGGGGAGAAATCACACGTTTGACTAAGCTGTGAGTTTCCCTCCCAGCCGGCACGGGCGACTCGGGCCCTCCTGGGCCGAGCGGCCGCGTTACCCGTGTTGGTACAGGGGTGGTGCGCGCTGTTAGGCCCACCCGGCTGGGCTGTGCTGAGCGGGAGGTTGGGATCTGGCCGTAGTGCATCCAGGAAGTCGGGTGAGGCCTGGAGCGGCGCAGGTCCCTGCAGAGTCCCCGTGCCTGGGACGTCACCTGCGGCAAGAGCAGCCCCAGTGAGTCTGTGACAGAAACTAGTGCGGTCCTGGGCGGAGGTTTCCAGTTGGTGGGTTCTGTACCCGAGCCCCACAGCTCCTTACCCCTTCCCTTCAGTGGTGCCCCAGAGCTCCCCACCCAAACGTACCCCTCAAACACAGGGCTCCCCCTACCCCGGTCACTGTGGGGGTTTGGCCAGACAACGAGGAACGCCAAGTACGAACAGGTGAGGCGAGATGATACCCGGACCCAAACCAGAGGGGTCGGACGCTGGTGTTTGCCAGCTTCCGCTGGGCTCTGACTCAGGCGGCCCCGCTCTCCCATCCCCTTCACTGGTCACCCTACCCATCTGTGCCTTCCTGCTGCCTTGTGCCCGTTACTCTTGGCAAATGATTTCACCCCATTGCAAGGATTCCCCTGGCACTCCAAAATAGAACAACGAAACTTGAGAAAACCAAAACTGAAACCAGCTCGCTTCTTTCTCCAGCTGTTTTTTTCCTTCATCCAACCTGGTGGTTCCAACACTCACAGAGCAGCAGAATCACCTAGGAAAGGTGTGGGTTTTCTTTGATGGAGGTGCTGGGGATTGAACCCGGGACCTTGTGCTTGCTAAGCATACACTCTACCACTGAGCTGTACCCACCCCTCCAGAGTTTTTTAATACTAATTTTTTTATTGAATTGTAGCTGATTTACAATGTTGTGTTAACTTCTGGTGTACAGCATAGTGATCCATTCATACATACATTCATTCATACATGTACATACACGTACATATATACATACACATACTCAGTTACATATGTATTCCTTTGCATATTCTTTTTTCTTACAGGCTACTTCAAGATATTGGATATAGTGCCCTATGCTCTATAGTAGGACTCTATTTAATACTAATTTAATACTCATGTGAAGGAAATGGGAGTCTCCCGGGTGAGGCGTGGGCATTGGCATTTATTGAAAACCTTCCCCAGAGAACTGCTGTTCTAGTCCCAAGTCTCAGGTGTGAGTGGGCCTCAGCATCACCAGGGGGCTGTTAAAAGGCAGGTTGCTGGGCCCCCTTCCCCCCACATTCTGATTGAGCAGGTCTGGGGTGGGGCCTGAGAACTGGCATTTCTAACTCCTTCCGGGGGGTAGTGGGCAGGGGCCACACTGGGAGACCCACAGTTCCGTCCTAACGACTCCGACGTGGAGTGGTCAGTGGGGCCCTCTGTGGAGGCCGCCTCTGTGGCCTGAAGACGCTGGAAGAGGGGCCCCTGCAGGGCTGACACCCCTGTGCTCTCGAAGCCGACCTCTCGCCCCTCTTGGGGGACCTCGCTTCAGTGACGATGAACACATTCCAGTTCCTGCCATCCTAAAAAAGCCCCCTTTCTTCTGTGTCCCCTCCCTCTCTCTCAACTCATCTTGAGTTTGTCCTCTGTTCCATTCTCCATGGTCCTTAGTCTGCCTTCTGCCCTCATGAATCCATTCAACAGCCCAGTTGAATGAGTGTTTGCCACGACATCTTTTCAGGACGGGACACTGGTCACCGCTCCCCCTCCCTGGAGAGCTCTTCTTTTTCTGCCCCTTAAAATGTTAAGTCTGTTGGAGCTGATGAGCGCTAGGTACGTAGATATAGCCAAAATCAGTCAGCTCCAATCAACATACCCCGTGGTCCCATCAGTACCTCCCATGGAACATCTATTCCTGTTCTTAGTGACAAACTGGTGGCCCAGAGTTCTTGGTTCTCTCTGCCCTCCTTGCACCTGTGTCCTGCTCCTCCTGTGTCCCTCCTGTGGCTGGGCTCCCACCACACCCCTGTGGCCAAAGCCAAAAACAGCGCCCGCCTCACTCAGCACCTCCCTCTCTTTACCGCGGCGTCAGCGATGGAAGTCTGATCCTGCCACCTGGCTGTCGGGAAATTCCTTCCCTCTTTCCATCTCCACTGCCTGGCTCTCAGTGTGAGTTGCCACCAGTTTTCTCTTGGACTCAAATCACTCTCCAGTGCACCTGCTTCCTGCTCTGGCTTCCTGGCCCCCAGGACCATCCTTCAAGACCAGAAGCCCTAACCCAGTCATGCTGCCCTCAGGTTCCCAGCACCTGTCACCACTGTGCTGTTGAAAGAATTGTTAGCCTTCACCATCCCATGCTAACAGTTCAGACTGTTACAATGTAACTTTGTGTATTTTTTTTTTTTTTGCTCTTAAGAAATTAGGAAGGAATTAGAAATGATTCTGATTTCTTTATTCTCCTCTCTTACATGGATTGCTCTGCTGTTTTCTGCGTTACAGGGCTCGGTTAGACATGTCCCCTCTGCAGGGACAGGCGGGTGCTGTCTCCAGTGGGTCCCAAATTTCAGGGTCCCGGGAAGTCTGGGTTACAGGGATGAGCTGGAAGAGCTTCCAAAGGAAGTGTGGTTGGTGACTGTGGCTTTGGACTCTGCTCAGAACACGGCCAGCCCACCTCCATTGATATCCCTGGTCCAGTCCTCTTGATGGTGCTCCCCCGAGCCCGAGCCCCTTCCCCCCTTCCCCCATCCTCCACCACTTTTTTTTTTCCTGCAAGTGAAAACATTCTGGCAGGTTTGGCGGGAACTGGAGCATTCACCCCTCTCTTTGACGTGAAAGCCTGGATTCTGTGGCACGTGGCCAGCTGTCTCTCGGGCGGGCAGCAGGGAAGCAGTTGGTGACAGCTGGATCCAATCAAGTTCCATTACAGACAGATTTGAAGTGCCATTCACACACAGGAGAAATTGCAAGCTTTAGCAAAATAAAATCTGGGGGTTTTCAAAGCAGGACAATGCCCCAGCCTCAGCCCGGGATGGGGAAGCTGCTTGGCTTCCATCTCTGCACGTGGGAAGCATCCTTCCTGCCCCATACCGCCTCCCTCCCCAGGGCGGGCTGGACTGGCAGAGAGCAGGGGAGTGGCCCCTGTCTTGTATTTACTGAAGACACCTGATCAGAATGCCTGTCTAAGGGTGGGGAGGAGTCAGAGGCTAGCTTCTAGAAGAGCCGCTCGGTCTCCGTCAGCATCTCACCTTGGTCTTCAGGAGGACCGAGGGCTCACCCAGCGGCTGGGCATGTGACAGCTGGCTGGCCTGGCTGAGCCCATTCTCCTGTGAAGCAGGCATTATCTGAGGTCACTGTCCCTCACACTCTGGGCCCTAGCCTTGGCAGAGCTCTGAGTAGTGGCTCATCAGGTAGCCAGTGATAATTCTATGTTGAGGGGAGGCCTCACAATGTGGCTCTGTTGGCCCCAGCAGACCATGATCCTTCAGTGCATGGTGGGGTGGGGACAGGAGCTGTTCCTTTTGCACGTGGAGGGGGTGTAAGTGCTCATACAGAAAGGGGACACTGTCCTCCCCTTTCCCATGAGACCCTCCAACCTGAACCACCAGTATTTTTGTTCGAAATGCAAATATATACCCCTGTTCTGTCTTTGCTTTCTCCACTTAATACAGCTTGGGGATGGTCCTGCATTGGTGAATGCAGAAATCAGCCTCAATCTTTTAAAAGCTGTGGGTGCCCCCTTGTATGAAAGCATTGGAATCCAGTAATCTGCCCCTCTTTGAACATTGTTTCTGAAGACATCTGAAATAACACAGAGTAGGGATGGAGATAGCAGCTCAACAAACCAACCCTCCAAGCCACGCACGTGACAACATGGGGTCTTTTACAGTGACCCACAGTCAGGTTCGTTGTACATCCCTACCCAGTGCATCCATACACAGCCCAAACAGACATCCTTATGACATGTGGTGGACACTGATTCTTTCTACTTTATTCTATCTTCTCTTCATCTAAGGGTGGTGGTTTCTCAACCATTCAGAGTCGGGACCTGCGATTCGAAAACATTGCTGTCATGAAACAATGTAAGTGAACAGAATGTGTAAACAGTCAAGTACTATGCTAGCTGAAGTGATTAACATTCACACCAGTATCCCTCCCCATTCAAATGTACTGGGTTTGGGGTTCAGATCATGGTGGGAATTAATGTGTTACCTGAGTGGCTTTATATTTTGGTCACTGAGCAAGAGTTCAGGCACCAAGGGACCATGCCTCGAACCTTCTGGTGAGTGTGGCTTAAAGTGCAGTAAATAGAGAGAGTGTCAAACATCCAGGGAGAGTCCGTGCTCCCTGTGAAGGAAAGAGACTCACCAGACCAAAGGGGGTTGATTCTAAGAGCGTCATAAGGCCAGGCCAAGATGAGGAAATGACCCTGGATCATTGAGCACGCAGTCTCCAAATGCAAGGACACATTGGGGCCAAATTGTGATTCCCGGCTCTAACGTTGCCTGTAAAACCAAACAGTCTGGTGAAATCAGTGAGATTAAGCTCTTAGGTCCAGCAGAATCAACCTTTTAAGAGGTAAGGTAACAATCTATACAAGCGAAAGTGTCAAAAGAAACATGTGCCTAAGGAAATGGAGACCATCTTCTTGGACTTTAGGAGACATCAAGCTTCTCCACCAAAGGGTGCGTCAGACAGCTCAGGGGAGTCAGAAGGATGCTTGCTTGTGAATGCACGATTTTCTTAGCCACCAGAGGGTGGGCCAGAGCTGCACCCTGTTGTAAAGATTAGGATCCCGTAGGCTGATATGTTGAAACCCACCTCATCTAACAAAAATATTGTCAGCTATGTAGCAGATGAGTCAAAGACAGTGACAGATCTGTCACCTCAGAGATTAGTTCTGGGCAGAAGCTTGGATTTTACAAGCAGAGGCTGCATTTCGTGAGTGGGAAACAGATTGAGGGGGTTGAGCTGTTTGCCCAGGTCACAAGGCTTCCTACTAAGGAAGCAGATCTGGAAAGAAACCCCAGAGGTTCCTCATTCATGTATTCCTTTTCCATGAGCGGAAATTACTTTTCTTTGTTGTCTAGAACTGTTGAGAAGTCCTGGGAGACATATTTTAGGGTTGGCCAGTGAAACAGGATTCTGAGAGGGATCACAGCCACCACCCCTCTCCACCTATGGAGATATTCCAAAAGAGGTCCTGTGACCTTTCAGGGACATTGCCAGGGCCTTGAGCTGAACTCTTCTCCAGCAGCCCCTGGGTACCACCCACTTTGCTAAGTGTCCGGGTGTACGCACTCCAGCCTGGATACTGCCCACTGTGCTAAGTGTTGGGGTGTACGCACACCAGGAGGGCCCTGGACCATCCCTGAGTAATGAGTGATCCTGAGGTCCCTTCCAGCTGAGGTGCTTGTAATTTTTATAGGTAGCGCCAAACCAATGAAAGAGTGTATGCATCTAGGAGTGGCTAGAAAAGTGGCACTTTATTTTTCTAAATTAAAAATTGTGGAGTTCCCCATCTTCAGGTGTGGGACTGCTTTCTACGTTCCACAAAGGGCACTCAATTTTACCAGCGGGAGGGGACTGGTCCGCCCAGTGCAGGCAAATAAAACACGTAGGGAATAGTCTAGAAACGTGAATTTAAGAGGTGCAGGAATCAAGGTCACCAAAATCCTGAAATGTTGGGAGATGAGCTACCTCCGTTTGAAACTTGATCCGGGTAAATTCGGAGGACAAATAAAAGGAAGTATAAAGGTAGTGAATTCATGGCATTCAGGGTTCAGACAGCAGAAATGATGAATTAAAGTGCTCTCGTCTTGGCCAAGGAGCGGGCCCTCCTGATCAGTCTGGGGCGGGCCTGACCTGAGAGGCTGACGTCAGCGAGGCCCACCCTGCCCTACAGCGGCCAGACACGACCTTGGGCCTTTGTGGACAGCCTGGCTCCAGGCTGTGTCCCCCAGGTCTGTGCTGCCCTTGCGAAATCCGAAACCTGCTAGGCTCCTGGAGGCGGTCGGGGCGGGTCCTCGGGCTGGGGGCGTGGTCCGAGGCGGGGGCCTCTGGCCCGGGGCGGGGCCTGCGCTGCGCGCGTGCGCAGGGGCGAGCTGGAGGGCGGCCGCGTGCAGGGGTAGGGGTGCACGCGCGGGCGGGGGCGGGGCCTCATGCAGGGGGTGGGGCTGGTGTTGCGCGTGCGCAGGCGCGGGCTGAGGGTCGGACCAGGCCCGGGCGTGCGTGTGTGTGTGTGTGTGTGTGTGTGTGTGTGTGCGCGCGCGCGCGCGCGCGGGCGGCGGGCGGGGCGCCCCGCGGGAGGCGAGGGGCGGGCGGCGAGCACGGGGTCGGGGGCGGGGCTCCAAGCCGGGCCGGGAGAGCTGGGCCAGGAGCAGCGGGCCCAGGGACAAGCGGCGACTCCGGCGCGCAGCCCGGCGCCGGCACCGGCACCATGGACGAGGACGACAGCTACGGTCAGTAAAGCCAGAGACCGGCCGGCGGACGCCCCCTCCCTCTCTTCCTCCCTTCTCCGGCCCGGCGCCCGGCCGCGCCTCTGGCGGCTGGCGTTTCCCGGGGACGGTGGGGCCGGACGCGAGCCCAGGGCGGCCGGGCCGGGCGGGGGCCTCCGCAGGGCAGGGGTCGCCGGGGGCCCGGAGGCTGAGGGGCGCTGAGGAACGTGGCGTCGCAGAGTCCGGGTCTCCGGGGCAGGCACATGGGGTCGCCGGGCTCGGGTGTCCGGGGCGGGGGTCGCAGGACCTGGGTCTCTGGGCCTGGGTGTCCGGAGCGGGGATCTTCGGGCCGAGGTGTGGAGGCGGGGTCTCCAGACTCGGGTCTCTGGGGCGGGGGTCTTGGGGCGGAGGGTCTCCGGGCCGGGGATCTCTGGGGCGAGGGTCACCGGACCGAGGATGTCGGGCAGGAGTTGACGTCCGGGGTCTTGGGGCGGGGGTCTCGGGGCCCCGGTTCCGGGGCGGAGGTCCCCGGGGTCTCGGGCGGGGTCGCGGGCCGCTGTCCTACACAGGCCGGGCCGCCCCGCAGCCCTGCAGCGGGCCCCCGCCAGGGCTCGAGTTCCCCCGCGGCGTTCTCCGTAGTTTCCGGCCCTTTCGGTGTTCGCAAGTTGTGTGCCCCGGTCCGTGTCTTTGTTCAGAAACGAAGATGAGAACACACAGGCAGCGAACCCGAAGTGGCACAGGCTTCGACTCGAGGGTGCGGTCGGGGGTCAGGACCCCGGCCACCGGCCACCCCGAGACCGGGTTTAACGATTGCTGGCTGCCAGCGAAAGCCCGAGGGGCGCGGAAAAAACCCAAGTTTGCTTTCTCATCTGTGCACAGAGACGCGGCATAGTAATCACACCGCACCGGCAGCGAAAACTTGACAAAACTGCGAGTTTCCAAGTTCTCCTCCAGCTAACCTTATCCTGAAAACTGTTGGCCATCGGGGCAGGCATCCCTTTCTCAAATAGCTTAGGATTGCAGGGGTTGCAGAAGGTTATGTGAAACCCTTTAGTTAATTTATTCAGCATTTTAGTCGTGAGAAATTCAGGCGAGAATGACAAATAGGACAAGTGGTGAACTTTTGTGGTTTGGTAGCAGAGTACAGATTCGGTGGAGTTTGAAATGCTTATGGGGCTAAGTGGAACCAGATCCCGGCTTATTGACTAAGGGACATAGGCAGTGTTTATTTCTTAAATTCTGAGAGAGCAAGTGTTGTCTTGGGGAATGTTAAAATGTAAAAGGTGAAGCACGTTGTTATGGTTTTCTGTTTATTTACCAGTAAGTCGCTGAGGAACTGCCAACCCTTGAAAAGGTGGGTTTCTGACCCACAGCCCTGAGCAGCAGGCAGGGCAAGGGCCTCTCGGGGCCTAAAGTCCAGAGCATGTGAGGTATGGATGCCCGTCAGATGTCCTCCTGTTACCTTCCAAGTAAAAAGCAGTGTGTGTTTTCCTTCTGTGATTGAAAAAAAAAAAAAAATCACCCACTGGCTGGTCCCAAAGGGTTCTGGGCCCCTCCAGTTTTGTCTCTTCCTGCTCACCCAGGAGGAGCCTTCTCCAGCTTTGCCTGCTGCTGTTTTCAGATGCTGGTGTCCTGCCCAGCTTCCTTTGTGCCCTCTGCTGGTGTTCTTACCCCTGGGCGAGGCAGGAAGCTGTTGGTCTGGTTACTTTTAACACAGTGACTGCTTTGCCAGCAGGCGTGATGTGAACTTGTACTCGGACGGGGTGAATGGAAGTGCCGGGCATATTTGTTTCCTATTGTGGCCAATTAGCACAAAGCTGGGGGCTCAAAACACCGTTAAGTTTATTACCTTACAGTTCTGGAGGTCCAAGGTCCAGATTTGGTCTCCCTGGACTAAAGGTGTTGGCAAGGCTGCGTTCCTTTCTGGAGGTCCTAGGGGACCATCCGTTTCTTTGCCTTTTCCAGCTTCTAGAGGCTCCCACGTTCCTTGGCTGGTGGCTACCTTCCATCTTAAAAGCCAGCAGGTAGCATGTTATTTCTCTCTGACCCCCTGCCTCTTCTAATTAGGGCCCTGTGATTACATTGGACCCATCTGGGTAAGGATAAGGATCAGCGGCCTTAATTCCGCAATGGTAATCCCCCTTTTGCCACGTAGGGTAACGAAGTCACAACCCAGGTTCTGGGGGATTGGGACATGAACATCTCTTGGGGGCCGCTACTCTGCTGACCACACATAGAGATGAGAAAGAAGTTATTCCTCTCTTTCTCTTTATACACTTTTAAAAAATTCTATTCTTTCAATTCTGGAGGAACCAAAAAGGTTGAATTTAAAGAGATTCCCCACCTATAGGGTTTACCACATAAAAAGTACCTCATAGGTCAAGATGATCAGACCAAGAGTGAGGTTCCCAGTTCTTTAAGGTTTGCCTCAGTCTCCAGAACTGTCCGTCTCCCAGGTTTTACAGAGAATTTACTTTGAAAGACAAGACAGCTGTTGAGATTCCACATTCCAAAAGGAGGTGTGTGCTGTAGACCCCTGGAGCACATAGATGCTGTTCCAGAGGTCCCTTCGGAACCTCCGCTGGTGGTTGGTTCAGGAGCTGGCCTAGGACACGATGCAGCTTTTCACGTTGTGTCTTGGGGGAAGTGGGTTATGGTTTGCCAGCTACCACTTTGGTGTAACAAAACTTTTGGAGCATAACTCATCTATAATACTCCGAAGAAAGAGAATGAGCCTTAGAGTTTCCTCTGTTCAGTTAAAGAGAATTTCAGAAACAAACCGGAAGGTCTTTCTGACCGCGTGCCCGGTGGTGTCCCGCGCACACCCCGTGACTGCACTGCGGAGTTCGGGAGCCCTTTCCCTCTGGGTCTCCGTAGTGCTGGCTTGTTTATCCGGAGGTCCTGCACTCCTAGACGGGGACAGTGTGGCTCAAACTGCACGTGTCGTGTGCTAGACTGTACTGTGAAGACCCGTGTGGGGGCGAGGGAAGGTCACACACAACTCATTTTTAAAGCTTGTTTCCCTTTGAAAAATGTGGAGTTAGTGATTTTCTAAAGCTTAATCGATAGTTTAAAGAAGATGTTCATAATGCTTGGTCTTCACGGCCCCCAGCTTCTTTCCAAACACCGTGAACTAATTGGGAGATGTTTTTCTTGGGTCACATTACCTTCTTATTAGATCAGTCTACTTCCTGGACGTCACAGTTCTCATTTGCAGAAGGAAGAGGTATTTTTGCCTTCATTGGTGCCCTGCCCAAGAGAGGGTTCGGTACTCTGTTCCTCCTGGGGACGTCTGAACTCTGAGCAGATGTTTTTAACCTGCGGTCTGCCTCTTAATGGGTGTCTGGGCCCCTCTGAAACTGTACTGAAAGTTCTTGTGAATGTGCATTTCTGGAGAGTTCTTCGCTTTAATCGGGTTCCCAGACGGCTCTGACTCGAGGTGCTGCTGCCAGAGGTTGTGGGATGCTGACTGGCTGTGAGGTGGGGTTGGGAGGGCTTATCCGCTGTAACAGCACAACGTTTGTGGTGATGGACGACACGTCCCGACTCTTACAGAGTAGTCGGATTCCTGAGCAGGGGTTCTTGGGCTCCTTGAAGTCCCGGTGCCATTCACGGCCTTTACTTCTCGAATCCAGACCGCACTCCTCTCAGCTTTTTATCAGCTTCAGGCATAGCCCCTTTCTGCAGCGTGAGGGAGAAGAGGCCTTTAAGAAACAAGCCTCTCTTGGGAGAGCGGGGGTGTGGATCTTAACCAGGCACACCTGCTGTCCTGGGAAGACGCAGTGAGGTGGGGGCCGCGGTGCGGTGGGTGCCGCTGCAGGGGGTGCGTGGGAGCCTGCTGCGCCCCGGGAGGGGCCTGCTGCGCCCCGGGAGGGATCTGCTGCTCCGTCTCTGTGTCTCCAGAGCAAGCATGGGGCCTGGTCCCCGGTAGAGGCAGCCCAGCAACTGTCAAGGGGATAATGGATTGAACCAGGGCCCATGGGGCAAAAGTTAACATTCATTGAGCTTGAATTTTTGTCTTCAACCCTCCATCCCAAAGAGAAACTAGAATACTTTCTGCACATGCTTGACCATATGCCAAACCAATTTTCTTCGTTTTTCTATGATATTGATGACTTTCATTGTTCCCAAATGTGGTTCCACACTTAGTGATTTGTTATTTATTGAAAAGAATACAATTATACAGAGTCAGGGCTTTCTTAGAAAATCTGGAACACAAGGTTACCATAATTACACATTTTGTGGTCTTTAAGGTAGATTTCCAGGGGTGACATTAACATGTCAGAGGATATAAACATTTTTAGAAGTCTTCTTGCATCGTGCCAATTTGCTTTCCAAAAGGGCTGTGTCAATCTACCCTGTTCTTAGCGATGTATGGGGGTACTTGTTCCAGTATCACTGCAAATGTGCCACTGGTGAGGATTAGCATTTGAAAGCTGTTTTTTTTTTTTTTAAGTAACTTAATGGTTACAAAATGGCACCTCATTATATCTGTTGATCACTAGTTAGATTGGAAAAAATTTCTTTTGCAAATTTGTGTATTATGACCTGGCTGTTCACATAGGATGATGTTTATTTAACTGAGATTAACTCCTTTTTTAAGGCCTCTATTAAATCAACTGACTTATGTTTTTCTCACAGATACTGTAAGCATGGGGAAAGGAGACATTCATTCTGACTGAGTTTGGGTCAGATTTTGACCGTTTGTAGCAGTTGCTTATTTACCTTTCCTTAGGTTTTCTCTTGAAGATTGAAGAATCTCTCAAACCCATGTGTTGTCTTCTGGCCAAATGGAGAAACTGTCTGGTTATAATGCATGGGATGTTAGGATTCCTTCCTGCTCCTTCCTAAATGCCTGCCTCATGTGTTAGTCAAAAGTCTTGCCAAATAGAATTTTTCTCGTATCTCTCATGCATTCAGGTTCAGGTAGTTCTACAGTAAGAACTGGAAGGAGAGTGCCCTCTCCTTCCAAGTGTGAGAACAAACATATAGGTCACTGGCGGGGGAGGAGGGAGGGGGCATGCGCGCGCATGCGTGCCGGTGAGGCCGAGGTTGGAAAGCTTGAGCCTGAGAGCTGTGTGGCCGGCGGCCGAGTCTCCTCTCCTCTAGGCCTCTCCGCCCGCTCCCTGCTCACCCTCCAAGGTGGAAGTCCCAGACAGTGGACTCCCAAAGAAGAGCGCTCTGCCCGAACCTGTCCAGTTGCTCCGTTGCCACACGGCCTCTTGATTGTCTCTCTAATTATCACTGCTTAGTTTCAGTTGCAGTAATAGAGGCATGGAGGAGGTGGAAAATTATTTAGAAATGTTCGAGAAGCGAATCCCACATCCTCTGAAACTGCTGGTGATGATGTTTTGCTTCTCTCTTTGCACGGCCTGAAAAACTACAGAAATGCACAGAGGCTAAAGGCTGCCTAGGGGATTTTTGTTACTCTTCATCGTCCGAGGTGGGGTGACGCCCCGTCGCTCTGCTCTCGTGGTAGTGAGGTGGCTGTCAGCGGCTTCCTGGCTCCTGTGCTGCCCAGCTCCCTTAGCAAGGGCCAGCACACCACCTGCCTTATCCGAGTGCTTTCCAGGTTTTCCACTTTCCTTTTTTTTTGAGTCTTCAAGGTTTCTGTGTCAGAGGCAAGCCTTTGGCATCCTTGCAGTCTCTGTTGTGGTTACTGAAGTTGCGTGTGAATGGTGGAATCGGTTCAGTGCTATTAGAAAACTTTCTCTACCAGTAGTCCTGTCACAGGTTTGGTTTGTGTGAGCAGTTTGTAAAGGCTTATTCAGCCAACCAGCACCAGTGAGCGCCCCGCACCGCCAGCCGCTGTTGCTGCAGATGCCCCGAGCCTGGAAGCAGAGACGAGATGGACACAGAGGCCTGTGGAGGGGGTGTCAGAGTGCATGTGGCAGGTGTTCATGTTCACGGAAACTTCGGCCAACAGGAGAGCACTTCTACCTGGAGTCAGGTGGAACCAAATTGGGCAGAGGACAGTTCACGGAAGAGCTGGCACTTGAGCTGGACTTTGAAAGATGAGTTGGTGCTAACTAGGTGAAAATGGCAGAGAAATAGGCTTCAGGCTGGGAGAATGAGCAGAGGCCAAGCGGATGGGGTCAACGCCCCTCTGGGAGCTGCAGGTGGTTCTGTGTGCCTGGAGGGCGGGCCTGGGGCGGAGGCAGGGAGGGTCCTGGAGGCTTCTGCATGTTACCAAGGCCTTTCTCCTCTGGGCCACGAGGAGCCAGAGGGTGTCGGACTGGGGTGTTCCATGGTGATTATTTTGCCCTTTGGAAAGATTCCTCCGTCTGGTGTGGGCCAGCCGTCCAGGTGAGGCGGAGGTGGAGGCGGAGGTGGATGGCCTGAGTTGAGGCAGTAGGACGAGGAGTTGAGGGGAAACAACCACCACACTGGTTCAGGGCCTAAAATAATGAGGATTTGGTTGGCAGGGCTTGGGAGGGACAGAGCATCCGGGGAGACGTGGACCCAGGGTTTTGGATGAGTCACGGGGAGGCGGCTTGGAGAGTTTCTAGACTGAGTGTCGAGTTGAACTCAGGAGCTCAGGTTAGGACGCAATGAGTCCTTATAGACTGAGAGCCCTACAGACCGTCCCCTGGGAGAGGTCCGCGTAGGCAGTGGGATTTGGAACTGGAACTCGAGCAATTGCGAGCACGTGAGTGGGCGTGGAACCAGGGAAGGGGTGATACGTACGACCTGGGGACGAGGTCTTGGGCACGTCACCAGCAAAGGGCCGGGCAGGGAGGCCCCACGGGGAGACTGCAGGCAACAGTGTAGGTTACTCTTCTAGGAAGCTAGCCTGAGCGGACAGAGAGGGCACAGAGCTAGAAGGCGCTGCAGAATGGAGTCTTTTGTTTTTAATTTGCAGATACTTCAGACCGTTTATAGACTCTTTATGTGCATTTTGAAAACTGTTCTGAACCAGTCTTGAATCAAGGTATTCATGGACCACGCGCTGTAGACCCCAAGTGTGTCGGGGCTCACGTTTCATTTTGTCTCTCTGGGCTTTTCTGCACAGCAGCTGCCCCACTGCATGTGTTCTGCCACCTTCTTAGCTTGTGTTACTTTCTCTCTGCTTCCCTGAAATACTGTTTCCAGCAGTCCTAGTGACTGAAATTTGGGTGCTGTGAGTTCTCGCTGTGCCCCTGCATTTTCTGCTGCCGGCTGGATGTTCCCCTGGGATTCTGTCTTCACCTGGAATCAGCGTGTCCTCAGCCTCTCTGTTCCTGTCTCCCCTCCAGGCTTCCCTCTTTTTTTTTTTTTTTTTTTTTACTTTTGTCACCATTTACTTATCACCCTAATTATTCAGGCTTAAAAAAAGTTTGATTCCTTTCTCTTTCCTGCCTTCTAACCTGTTTTCTGTCCATCCGTCTGTCTCTTCAGCCTGTTTTCCATTGTCTTCTTTGTCAGGGCATTTGCTTGATGCTGGAATTACAAAGGATTTTAAGATTAAAGGCCCTGTTTTCAAGAGGCTGACAGTATAGGGGGGTTAACAGGTTGAAAAATGTCAGAAACAGATGAGAAAGGCTCTGACGGAGACGTAAACACCATGCCGGTGTTCAGTATGTTTTGGGTGGGGTGCGTGCCTGAGTAAGCCGCCTAGCTTCGGGATCAGATGAGGTGGGAGCCACGCTGAGCACGTGTTACCACGCCGCTTCACCGCTTGGGCCGCACTAAGTTCGCTGCTGCGTGTTTTCCGTAAGTTCTTACTTAGTCCTCCCAGAATCCTGGGTGGGAGAGACAGTGGCCAGGCCCACCTAGCAGGCGAGGAGATGGAGAGGAAGAGAGTTTTATTCATAAAAGGTGACCCGGCGGATGAGGGGGGAGCTGGCGCTGGGACCGGAGCGCTCAGGCCGCAGCGCCCACGGTCCGTCACTTCTGCCGTGCTCCATCACTTCGCACCCGTCTCTTCACTCCGGGTGCTTACGCTTTCATGTGCTTTCAGTGCTTTTATCCAGTTTCCGTCCTTCCCTGGAATTGGGAGTTCCACTTCTGTGAGTTCTGTGTCTTGAAATAGTGTGGATAGTTCTTGGTTAAAACTCACGTTGCAGGTTATTAAGCAGGTTTATGTTGAAAGAGCCCGTTGTTAGTTTCAGGGTCGAGGTTGGAGGAGCTTGTCGGATTCCTCAGGAGAGCCTGCTTCGTTCTGCTTAGTCTGTTGGGCTGCACTGGTTCCTCCCCAGGGCCTCTGGTGAGTGGGGCTGGTGTGGTGGCCTCAGAGCCATGCTGCCTGGTCTGTGAAGACTCCCTGGAGCCAGGGCCCACCTTGTGGTTGGGCAGCCGGAGTTTGTACGAGACACGCAGGTAACCAGGTGAGGGTTAACACAGGAGTCCTGCCTCTTGGAAGTCCGCGCCGATGTGGCCTCCCAGCTGCTTGCAGGGACCTCCAGTGTGGCTCCTCGCCCTTTCACCCTTACGGCGAGATAGAAAAGCCCACTGAGAGAGGAAATCTAGCAGCGAGACCAGAGAACGCTGGAGGCTTCGTGTTTCTTCAGGGGAAGGATGGCGTCTTCCAGCATCTCCCTGCCCCAGGCTCTGACTCTGCAGCCACACCTCTGGTCAGGAGGTGTCTGAGCAGTGCCTCCTCTGCCGTCAGTGCCCTGGTGGGGTGGCCGAGGACTCTGGTTCAGGACCTCTGCTGTGTCCGCAGCTCAGACACAGACTCGGGGACCCAGGTTCTGGAGGGCGCGTGCTGATTCATTATGGGGTTTGAAGGAGCTCTTAAATACAGGCTTCAGTCACTTGGCTGCTTTGGGCCTTGCACCTGCAAGGGGACACCAGTGTCCTCATTCTCCTGCACCTAGGTCTCACCTCCCGGGGACCGTGGCTCTTGCGTCAGGACAACACCAACAGCACCGCGGAGATGGAGCCGCTCCCGAGCGCCCGGGGCGGTGGTCTTGGGGTTGCAGCCCCTCCTGGGCACCCAAGTGGCCGCATTCCCCCATGGGCGGCTCTCCTCCTCCACGATGACTTTTATTGGCTGTGGAGGGGCGACTTCTTCAGCCTGTGCGCGGGGAGGGGCTCCCCGGCGTCTGCTGGTCCGGGGGAGGCCCCCACCGTCTGGGCACCTCTGCTGCCCCCACGCGGCACGCTCCCTGCTCCGATGCGGATGCAGCGCATGCCCCGGCCAGCTCCTCCCTCCTCAGCCTTTGCTCAAATTCCCACTCTCCCGGGAGACTTACCCACTTCTCCCAATTAATTAAGCAGCTGCACTACGCACCCCTCCCCTTGCTGGTACCCCCTCAACCTCTGCTTGACTCCCACCCCCTCCCCAGGCACCCGTTGCCTGATACCAGTTATTACCTGTGGGGGGGTCTTCTGAGGTCCCAGAAGGCAGGAATCTTCACGCTCCGTTATCAGAGACAACAGAATGCCTGAGGCTGGGCCCTGCATGGTGGACTCTCAGAGTTTGCTGAGCGGTTGAGGCCTTACTTCCTCCTGCCCATCTGTTTTTGATATGGAAACTAACATTTCTTTGAAATTGCTCCTGTCAACTTGCAGGTTGCCTTTGAAATTAGAATTTAGCAGTCTTACCTCACACATGTTATGTCCTGTTTCATCCTCCTGTTGTTCTGTAGCTTGGGGGGTCCTGGGTCTTGCTGCAGCTGGTTGTGGTGGTAGCCAGTTGGGACGTGCCTCGCTGCTGGCTTGCGGGAGGGCTGCGGGAATGCTTTCTGCGCATTCAGAGATTTCAGTACAAGGTTTAAAAAGGGATTTTCAGACAAAACACATGATTATTCTAGTCTTTTAAAAAATTTTTAATTCTTTTGAGGGAGGAGGTAATTAGGTTTATTTGTCTATTTTTTTTAATGGACGTACTGGGGAATAAACCCAGGACCTCATGCATGCTAAGCATGCAGTCTACCACTGAGCTATACCTTCCCCCCAAGTGTTTTTTTTAAATGATTATTCTATTCTTGCAAGATGAGTGTGGCATAGAAATTCTCTACGAGAACTAAAATAAGCAGCAGCAAGGTGACTTGTGGTGTGAGCCTACTTTATTCTCGGAAGTATGAAGGTATTGGACAAATGCGTTGTTTCTTGACAAGGATTAAAAATTGATAACTGACTTCTTACTGTGATTTTTAGAATGAGGAAAGCAACTGGACATCTTGGTAGGGTGCTGCTTTGACTTGGGTCTCTTCTGGACGTGCCCTCAGCACCACAGAGAGATAAGCAAGTGACTTCACTGTATCAGTTTCTTGGGGCTGTTTTAACAAATTATCATGAATTTCATGGCTTAAAACAATGCAGATTTAGTTTACTGTTCTGGGGGTCGCAAGTCTGGAATGGATCTCATGGCCAAAACCAAGGTGTTAGCTCTGCTCCTTCTCCAGAAGATTGTCTCTAGGGGACAATGGAGGTCCTGGCCTTTCTACCTGCTAGAAGCCACCTGCATCCCTTGGCTCGTGGCCCTGTTGTATCTCTTTTGTTTGTTTTGTTCTGTATCTCTCATTACACCCTCAGAGCCAGCAATGGCCAGCCAAGGCTCTTGTCCCATCTTATCACTCTGATGCTGCCTCTGCCCCACTGCCACTTTAAGCACCCTTGTGACTACCTTGTGCCCACTCGGCTGATCCAGGATAATCTCCCCATCCCTGGGTCAGCTGGTTAGCACCTTAATTCCATCCACAGCCTTAATTCTCCTTTGCCATGGAATTTAACAGATCCACACGGTCCAGGGACTGGGGTGTGGACACCGCTGGGGCCGTCGCCCTTCGTTCCTCAGCTGTTTCTCGTTGGGAGAGACTATCTCAGCCTCTGTGTGCCTCTCTCTCCTTGAGGAGGTGCTGCCCGCGGGTCGAAAGGCCCACGGCATCAGTGCAGACATTTCCTCGCGAAGCAGTTCTAGTCCTAGAGGAGCGTTCGCAGTGCGGAGGCGGTGCTCGTGCGGAGCAGCAGCCGCTCTGACCCGCCCTTGCTGTTTCTGGGCCCCAGCAGCCCGGGGTGTCCTCAAGCTGCTAGAGCAGAGAATGTCTTCAGTCGGAAGGCTGTGTTGTTGCTGCCTGTTCTTACGAATGTTTTTGTACTTACTTTGGTAGCCAAGAGAATTGTTTTTGGTTTCAGGTACTGGAAAAATCCCTGAACAATGGAGCTTGCTAGGGAAAATGAGTTCACTGTTCTAGAAGATACTGGCATGGTGTTACTTGGTAGTCGTTTCCCCAGACATCGGCCTCTTTTCTTCTGTCACGCGGTGGGCATCTCGTGCAGAGGAGGCGGGCCAGGTGCGGTTACTCTGTCATGAATTTGTGTTAAAGGCCCCTTTGGTTTAATTTCCATCCTGAGGAGATTTCAAGGAAACACAACAGAATTTTTGACTAAACACTACTGTTCTTTCCCTTTTTTGATCTTGCTGTAATCTCTCATTTTCTTAAATACAAATATCTGTATATCTAGCATTCTAACAAAAGGAATTAAAACTTCTACTTTAAAAACATTACAAGAGTACCACATCCTTATAGTAAAAATGCAATTGATGGAGAAAAGCATGCAGCTAAAAGTCATTTTTGATTTTTAAAAGGGTTTTACTTGGCTCGAGGAAGTTTGTAAGATTTTAGCTCTCTGCATTGTCCCCAAGGTCAGTTGATTTCCACACAAAAATAGGTCCCGCACCACCCGATTCCCACCTGGAGCAGCGGGGCTGAAAGAAGCAGCCCACGTGAGGCTAAATGGTACTTGGAGATCTGCAGGTCAGAGGAAATGAGAACCTCGGAGCCGTTTGGACTGAAAAGTCAGAGACTCTCCAGTGTGGGGGAGAGAGCGCGTGAGCAGGGACGCGTGCTGCCTCGGGGCTGCAGGAGGCGAGGCGGAGAAGCTGCTACATGGTCATCAGAATGGAGGTGGTTCAGCATATCGTTGTAAATTCATGTTTCAGAATGGTAGGTGCTCCTTTAAAGAATGCGACCTGTGTGTGCAGGAGAGTGGCCATGTGATGCTAATGAAAAAACAGATTGCTCGTGTAGTATCATGTTTATTAAAAAAATATGTATTTATCAGCTCACATTGGTGTGTGTGAAGAAACGCTTCTATAACCTTCATAAGGATTCAAGTCAAATCCTGAAATGAGAACTAAACTGGGTTGGCGGGGTTGGGGAGGGGTGGGAGTGGGTAGGGGTGTCCCTGGGTTTCACAGATGAGTAGAAGGGGCAAAGGAAAGTATTCTAGCCTTTGCCTTGGCAATGAAAATGACAGTGGCTGAGTAATGGCTATATTTGGGGTGAATTTTGATTTCAAGAAGTGATGCCATCAGACTTACTTGGTGTCTGTAACTTTTGGAAAGATCTGCGTGCTTTCTGTGTAGAATTGCTTTCTACTTCTGTTTAAACTCTTAATATCTGTTGTACTGGGATTTTTGTTTGCTTTAAAAAAAAGCATTTTAAACATTGTTAAACTGCAAAAACCTAACTATTTGAATGAGAGGCTGGGATGAAAACATCAGTGGTCAAAAAGAAGGAATGGACTGTTACCTGGGTTTTGTTTGGGCTTTTGGATGCCCAAAATAACCGTGTGCTTTCCAGGTCCAGATGGAGAAGTTGGAGCAGTCGGGTGTCCTGGGCAGATAAAATTACAAAAGTAGTTTGTTTAACCTGCCTACCTGAAGTGAGTAATCTAATAAATTGGGATTAGAATGGTGGTTTCCATACCTGGCTAGTCTACGAAATCACCTAGGTGTAGGTTTTTTTAATAAACAGTTTACTCTGGGGCCCCCTCCAGCTGTACCTAATGAACTAGGACCCTCCAGGGCAGGGTCCAGGAATGAGTGAGTGAACACAGATACACATGTACACACACAGGCACACACACACACACACACATATTTTCAGAGCTCCTGAGTTCGAGGAGCCCAGGTTGGAAGACCCGCCTGCAGGAACCTCGCACTGCTCTCCTCGGGATCACGTGGCCTGGCCCCGGCTTGGGTCAGAGGTGGTTCCCTTCACTTCCTGGGTTTGTCTGAAATGGTGGTGTGAGGATCTGTGTCCAGGATTGTGGGAAGGGTCAGCGAGTGTTAAAAGCATTTCTCCGACTGTGACCCTCTAATTGATGTGGTTTTGCTTTAGGCCGTTCAGAATTCCCCTTAGAGGGTTCTGAGCTTTCAAGCAGAGGTTTTTAAAGAAGAGGCTCAGTGGATCAAAGAAGCAAAAAATAACCAAGCTTGGGTTTTTTTTACTCCTTTATTGTAGCTACCAGGTTTATCTGCCTCCCCACTTCAGCTTCCCCAGCGTCTGTGTGGTTTCGGTTTTGCTCCTTTTAGAAGAAGACACCTTCCCTTTGTGTTGCTAGTTGCTAGGCAGCCCCGGACGGGTGCCAGCCTGGGTCTGGTCTGCACAGCAGGGGACATGACCCGAGAAGAACCTTCCCGTGTCCCACGCGGGTCGCGGATTGCCAGGCCCGCTGGGCCCAGTCACCTGCCGGACTTGTCTCCCACTGAGAAGCTCTCTGTCCCTCCTCGGGGCTCGCTGGTGGATGGTCTGGACGTGCCGCCCCTTCAGGCGGCGCTGGGCCTGCCCGTGACTGTGTGTGTCCTCCCTGCTGGCGCCCCTGGGCAGCCTTTGAAAAGTTAGTCTTACGGAAAATCTCAAGCACCTGCAAAGGTGGGGGGGGGAGCGTGTAACAAAGTGCCGGGGACCCGTCACCGTGAACATTTTACTGTAGTTCCCTTTTGGTCTTTTTTAAAAAAATATATATTCCTACATGCCCACTCACCTTAAGTCCTTTTTTGGAAAATGTAGGATTAAAGAATAAGCTTAAAAATTAGTTCCAGTCATTCTGTGGAATGTTTTGTAGCTTAAAAAAAAATAAATGTTTTCTTCTGCCATTAAGTTTGTTTATGGATGACCTTTTGGTGGCATCTGCCAGGGAAGGACCCTGTCCTCACAGAAACCAGGAGGAGCAGGACTGCAGAGGGGAGGCCAGCAGCCGCTGGCCCCCCGGGGGGACAGGTGAGCCCAGACAATGGCCACGCTTGAATCGGGTCGGCCTGCAGCTGAGGAACCAGGGGCCAAGGGCTTAACACGTCCGGGAGCAGCCGCAGACAAGCCGGGCCCTCCCCTGGGAGCCAGCAAGGCGTGCCGGGGGCTCCTTGACCGACCGAATGTGACAGCAGGACGTGCCGGAACGCTCGGGCCCCATGGTGGCCTGCCTCAGCCAGATCAGCGTGACATGGTTGGCACCGTGGTTTGATTCATTGTCCTCTCTTGTTGGTCATCAAGAGGTTTCCTCTCTGTTCCTGTAACAGATAGCCTTGTGACCTAATTGTTGGTAAAACTTTGCCCACATTTCTGATTATTTTCTTAGGCTTGAGTCCTGTAAGTGAACTCACTGGGCCAGTGACCAAAAACTTAGCTTTAGCCTCTTGATATGTTGTGCCAAATGACTTTCCAGAAAGTTCTGTCACATTCACATTTGCAGTTCACAGTAGGATATGAAGATATTTGTTAATTTACCCTTCCACACATTGAATTTTTTTTTTTAATCATTAGTTTTTTGACGTAATGTTTGAATGTTTTTTCTCTCGCTTCTCGGTGTTGGTGGGGCGGTTTTGTTCTACGACCTTGCCTACTGTTTGTATAAATCAGGAGGGAACTAGAGCAGCTTCTCTCCCAGGTCTCTTCTTGTTGATTTATTCAATAGATTCTTACTGAGCATCAGTTAGGGGCTGAGCACTCTGGGTCGTGGAGGTCAGACATGAACAGGGTTCTCAGGGACCTTACTTTCTAGATGGAAGGCGAACTTTGGCCTTGAACCAGAAGGAGCTAGTTTTTCTGGATGGTGTATGTTTTGTCCGATTGTTTCTCTGCTGTGTTCAGATGAGGGTTTCTTCAGAGTTAGAGTTCAGGTGAGAACCCAACTGCTTTCTGCCTTGTGTTTATTGAACTTTGTGTCCTCACTTCTCAGTGATCCTGTGTCCCCTTGCAACTGACCAGGCCTTTTTATAGACATCTGTGTCCCCAGATTGTGTTAAAGACTTTTTAAAGTAAGGCCACACAAACCATGATTTAGTTCTGAAAAGACAGGTCTTCGAATTCTCTTGTTGAAGAAGGAGGAGACAGCGCCTGTTCAGGGACTTCCTGCTGGAAGGAAGCTCACACTTTGCCCAGCGGCTTTGTCTTTGGAGTCTCTCTCCAGGTTGCATTGTTCTAGATCTTTCATCAGTCACCCTTAATTTTTACTCTGGCCACCTTGTGTCTTGGGCAGGTTATCTGTCTTCTCTAAGGGGTGCAGACTTGGGATCAAGACTTCCCCTTCCTGTAGTTTTAAAAAAAATTACCTTTATTGAGGTATAATTTACATCAAATCAACTGTATCCGTTTAAAGTGTACAGTTTGGAGGAAGGTGTAGCTCAGTGGTAGAGCTCATGCTTAGCAAGCACGAGGTCCTGGGCTCAATCCCCAGTGCCTCCTCTAAAAATAAATCTAATAATAAAATAAAATGAAGTGTGTAGTTTGATGAGATATATTTGGCAGATTTGTACACCACCAAAACCACCATCCCAGTCAAGATGGAGAACACTCCCATTGCTCTGCAAAGAGTCTGCGAGTCTGTTTGGAGCCCCCCAGCCCAGGCCCCTGTGCATCTTTTTGTCCTACAGACAGGTTCGTGCTCCTCAGAATTTGACATAAACAGAGGCACACGATGTAGTCTCTGTGGTGTCTGGCCCTCACGCAGCGTGAAGTGTTTGAGGTCGTTGTTGGGGGTCAGTCTCTCCCTCTCATTGCTGAGTGCTGGCCCCTGGTCCGGACGGACCGCCGCGCATTTATCCGCTTACCTGTTGCAAGCGTGTGTGCTGTTTCCAGTTTGGGGATGTGAATAAAGCTGCTGTGAGCCCTCGTGTGAAAGCATCGTGTGGACGTGTTTTCACGTCTCTTGGGTCAGTACCCATGGATCGAACGGCTGGGCTAGACGGTGGGGTTTTCCTTTTCTCCTAAACAAAATTTTATTTTATGTAAAATGTGATAAGGAATGGTGTGTACAAATGGTATGTGACTAGTTTTTTTTAAATTTTTTTGGGGGCAGGTAATGAGGTTTTTATTTATTTATTTTAAATCAAGGTACTGGGGGTTGAACCCAGGACTCATGTGTGCTAAAAGCACACTCTACCGCTGAGCTAGACCTCCCCCCTTGGTATGTGGCTAGTTTCAAAATCAGTCTTAGAAAGGCTTTTATTTAATGTCAGTATAATATGCAAATCAGTTAAAGAATGTTTTAATGTTACCACTTTGCATCAATCCAAAAAAAAATCTGCATTTGCCTGCGGAAAAAAATGACATAAAACTTGAAGCAGTCACAAAGTAAATGAAAACTTTTTTTTCTATTCTTGCACAAAAATCACAATTTTGTACTTCCTTAAAATTGAAGAGAAAGCTTCGCACAAAATTTAGAAGTGTAAGTTCTTGTGGGTGGGCAGAGCCCCGCAGACCCGGGAGGGGCGAGTGGCCCTTAGGGCCTGTTGGCATCACGGGCCACGCGTCTGCTCTGTGCTCCCCTTTCAGATTGCTCTGTGTCTCTGGGCACGCTGCTCCCTGGCAGCTCATGGCTTATGTCCATGACATCTGTGGGACAGACACAACATGGATGAGCCTGCAATGGTCACTTTATTTCTCCCCACCCCGCAGCATAGCCAGAGGACGGGCGCGCTCTCACGGCGTCAGATCCAGTGTTTGCCACCCCTAGATTGATTGCACTGCCGCCACTCAAAGTCGGAATCTTTTAAAAGCGGGGGAGGGGTGTTAATATTTTTTAAGAAGGAATTATTCTATGAAATATTTTTAGAACAGTTCTGTTGTTTAGGGTTTTTGGTGTTTGGACTACCAGGCAATAATCTTCTGCTTTGGAATTAAGGTATTCGTTAAAGGTTATAATAAAGAATCAGAGATTTTTGTCTCCAGACAAGTTAGATGGCAGGAGTTAAGTAATTTAACTTAATTAAAAGTTGGGGAAGTTGGTCTTTTCATAATTGCAGTAGGGTGAACCATCTACTTAGGCCACTTAGTACCTTATTATGTACTGTCTTCCGTCCTAATTGTTGGTACTGCTTAATTTGATGGCTGTGATCTCCTGCAAGATTCCCGAAGGTCAGCGTGCAGAGCTCAGGGACTCCCGAGCCCTCTCTGGGGAGAGACGGCAGGCTCGGCCCCAGGGCCCTCGTGCTCCTGAGGAGCCTGGCCACTCGCTCACTCGTGCAGGTGCCCGAAGACTTCCAGAAAAGACGCGCGGATCTTTGGGGGAGTTTGGGTCATCCCTGCGTGCTCCCTTTTCTCCATGTATTCTTGGGTGTCTTGCTTCCCAGCCAAGATTATGCATGACTTTTTGGCAGGAGTATCTTGTACTGAACAAGAAGTTTCGTGTTCTTCAGAACTGCCGATAGCTTTGTATTTAATTAGGCATTTTACACTTTCAGTATAGGATTTAATCTGTACCATCACTTTGTGATAAGAGGTTTGTGACATTACCTCCATTTACTTGGTCAGAGCTACAAACTCATTGACCCAAGTGCTTCTGCAGCGTTCTCGGCCGTGTCTTAACCACTGACAAGGGGGAGGGCACAGCTCAGCAGCAGAGCGCGTGTTCAGCATGCACGCGGCTCTGGGGTCAATCCCTGGTACTGCCACTGAAAATAAATTAATTAAGTAAATAAATTACGTTCCCCCCCCCAAAAAAAATTAAAAAAATTTAAAAATAGATTATTAGAGTTTTCTTGTCTGTCTTGTATTTTACTGAAACCACCTGCCTTCTAAAACAAGGAGATTAGATTTTAGACAGAACTACAGTTTCTGCTTAGTTTTTAAAATCAGTGACAGATGCCGAGAAGAGGTTCGTACGGGCTGCTTGAGAGCTGCTGCCCTCCGCCTCCTTTGCTTGCCCCCGACACAGTGCGGGCACGACTGACTCCTTACGCCTCCCTGTCGTGGGAGGACTTCCTCTTCAGGGCCTGGCTCCTTTCCACCGATGCAGCCTGCTGTCTGTCAGCTGAGAAGGATGGGTGGAGTGCACCGATTTTGTAACGTTGGTCTTGCGGTTTTACAGAGAAAAGTGGTGATGTATAATTAGTAAGGCAGAAAGGGAGCCCAGGAAACAGGAAGGGGGTGCACAGTGCTTGTGCCTCGGAGGAGGTGTCCAAGGCCAAAGGGCAACAAGCCCCTGCGGCCCCCAGCCCACCTGTCCTTACTCTGAGTCATCGGGGAACTTCGCTCTCATAGACACACTTGCATTTCACACCATGAAGTCAGTTGTTTTCATATTTATCGAAGGCTGGACAATTTTTTTTCTAAACATTATTAATTGAATTTGGTTTAGAATTGCACAGAAAACCCAATGGATTAATTTGGTCATCCCCTCCCCCCACACTAATTTTGTATTCCCCTAAGTAGTAAAAGTACCAAAAAGATCATTTCTGGAAATATCAATTGAATTTTCACAAGTGCCTGGTACTTGTATCACTTTAATCCAGTTAAAGAATGAATTTAACTGATAGCTTGGTCACCATTGTCCCCTACAGAACCATTAGGCTTGTTTGATCCAGAAACATTTTCCTTTTGACCCGGGACAGTGTTGAAACCACCCGTTCATCATACGGTGGGGTGAGTGTTTGCACTGAGCTGTAGGAATACCTAGCGGGTCTCCCTGTGACTACCTGAAAGCATATAAAGCTGGTTCCGCAAGGACTTTTCATCTTTGAGAAGGGGAGTCTTAGTTCATAGAATCATAGACTGTTTAGAGGTGAAACTTAACCATAAATCTGAGTCAACACCTTCCGTTTGTTTCTTGTACGTGGGGCATGGTGGGTGACAGTGAGAGGACCGTGGGAGGAGGCTCTGGAGCCGGACTTTGAAGAACAGGTAGGGTTCAGATAGAAAAACAGGAAATATTTTAAAATTTATTTGGTCACAGTGGCATACATACATAGTTTAAAAGATCATATGAAGCGGGAAGCCCCATAAAAAGACCAGCAGGACCCCCAGGCAGGGCCACTACTCTCCTGCCAGCACCATCTGGTTCCCTGAGGGGGAAGCTCTATCTCAATTTTTTCCTCTGAAACGGCTTACTTACCCCTAAAATTCTATTGGTTCCCTGAGCTCACTCCTGATTGGTTATTTCCCTCACTCCTGATTGGTTGTTTCCCTCACTCCTGATTCTTCCATTTCCCTAACTTCTGATTGGTCCATTTGTAGTACTTCATTTGCATGGAGCTCACTCCTGATTGGTTATTTCTCTCCCTCCTGATTGGTCTATTTCTACAAAGCTTGTTCCTAGTTGGTCAACTTTTGTTATACTTTATTTGCATAAGATGTTGCAAAGTGTAAACTGGCAGCCTGTAAAGGCCTGTGTAAACCTACGGATGGGTTCCAGAGCTTGGAGTGTTAACTCTTCTGGGCCTGCTGGTGTGATAAACCTGAGTTTTCCAACTCTCTGAGTGCTGCTTGGTCTCTTGCCTGGATGCAGGTTGCCATCACAACTGAGCTGTAACACATTTTTCTGCAAGAATACACCACATCAAAATTTACATGCAGGTATATAACAGCATTATTCATAATAGCCAAATGTCTATCAACTGATGATAATAAAATGAAATACAGCCCTACAATAGAATATTATGTGACCCTGAAAAGGTTGGAAATGCTGGCACATGCTTCCTACAATGTGACTGAACCCCAAAAACATTCTGCTGAAGGAAAGATGTACAATGCAAAAGGCTACACATTGCACGTGGGCAAATCCGTAGGGAGAGGAAGTGGGTCAGTGGTTGCCCAGGACGTGGTGGGTAAAGGTGGGGGACAGCGAGTGACTGCTCATGGGTGTGGGATTTTCTTTTGGGGATGATAAAAACATTCTCGAGTTAGGAGTGATAAGTTCCATAACTTTGTGAATATACTAAAAACCACTGAATTGTATACTTTAAAAGAGTGAATTCTATGGTTTGTAAATTATAGCTCAATGTAAAAAACTTCTACCTTAAGGAAATTCAGCATGTCGATACCCTATTTAGGTTAAAGTAATTTTTCAAATATTGTTAAATCTTCACATAAATAGTGGAAACTTCAATGTAACCAACACTAATTCCATTTCACCTTTTATGTTTGGAAGCACTGCATTGATTTCAGCCCCCCCCCCCATTTAACGGTTTATCTAATATATAAATAAGTCTTTTAAATAACAAATACAGACATTTGCCATGTTGGAGAAAAGAAGAGTATGTTCTAGAACTGAAACGGATGTAATGAAAATCACAGTTCCCTGCCCACCTTGAGGTGTTTTTCTTAGGGCCAGCCATGTTGAATTTGTTTAGCTGTTTGTCACATGATTTGTCTCCACATTTAAAGTGGTCTTTCCTTGCTTCTTGATTGCCGGCTTCAGACATGTGCCGTGGACCTTCTCTTGACCACGACACTGCCGAGCCCCGCAGTGCTCTGTAATCATTGCTGTCTTCCTGGTACAACTCTTTGTTTTCCCTGGAGCTGTTAATTGCCTCGGCTTTCCCTTTGCCTGCTTTTCTTTGGAGTGATCACTTGCTCTCTGCAATACTGCAGCTCTGCCCCAGCCTATCCAGAGTGTTTTCTGTCTGCTTGAACCCTCCGTCAGCCATGCCCCCGCACGCAGCCTGTCCTTTTCCTGCTCGGATGTAGGTTAGTTGCTCTTAGGCCTGTGCGTGGCCTTTGCATCCATCTCCCGCCAGAGTCATTTTCGGAATTACCTCTCTGTCGGATCACCTTTTCCTCGTCTGTGTCTTTCCTGATTTTGGCTTACTTTATGTTTGTGGAAGCACATCTCTAGAAGTTTCCTAGGAAGGGATACATGGAAGGCCTGTGCTCTGTGTCTGCACGTTAGAAAATGTCTTTGTCTGTCCGTAACACTTTTTGGATTTGGTATGAAATTCTTCCAGTACAATTTCCTTCTGAGTTCGAAGGAATTTTATTTGCCTACCATTAGTCCGTGAGATTTATCCATGTTGTTTCTTGTAGCCGTAGTTTGGTCATTTTTACAAGTGTGTGGTATTTCGTCATTTGAGTATGCCACAATTAAAAAAAATGTTTCACTTTCCATGGACATTTAGGTGGTTTCCAGTTTGGGGCTAGTGCTACAAATGCCACTGTGACCGTCACATTCATGTTTCCTGGTATTCACGTGGAAGGTGTCTCCCCATGGGCATTTATGGAAAAATCAGTCTGTGGTTTTTTCCAGCTCTGTCGTGTGTCAAGTGTTTTTATCCATCGGGAACTTCTGTGGGCTCTATATTGTGTTGTGTTGGTCTGTCCCATGCCAGAATCACACCTCTTATAACCCTCAAAGCAGACAAGTAAAACCGACTGGCGTTGTGATTTGCGTGGCCTTGAACCTGCACGTCCCCTGGGAAAGCTGACATCTTCAGTGTGCTGGGTCCTGGGTGCACTTTCTCTCTCCGTGTATTTAGGTCCTCTTCAAAGGCTTCCAGTGTAAGTTTAGAACCTCTTCCCAATAAGCTCTTGCACGTTGTTGATTGATGTATGACCAGGTAATTGATTACTGTTGGTGCCGATGTACACGTGAGCTTTTAGTGTTGACTTTGTAACCAGCAGCCTTGTTAACCTCTGTGAATGATTCTAACATTTACCTTTGGGTTTTGTTTTTTTTTTTTAGCCTTTTCTATGTGGACAGTCAAACCACCTATGATATAATTGCTTCATTTTTTTCCTCCTTGCAATGTTTGTGCCCTTTTTCTTGCCCCGTTGCGTTGGCTAGAGCCTCGGGGCCGGGTTCTCCTGGGGCTCCCTGGTAGAGAAAGACTGGACCTGGAAGCCCCCGGTGCAGCACCAGTGTAGCTGCTGAGAGTGGATGGCCGTCATTTTCTCCCCATCTTAAAGGAAAAGCTTTCACCGTTTCCCCAAAAAGCATAAGCTTACTATAAGTCATAAATACCCTTTATCATGTTAAAACAAGATTCCTTCTGATTCTATTTGCCAAGAGAGTTTTCTCAGTCGTGGCTGGCTGTTGGGTTCTTTTAGCGCTTTGCTTCCAGGTACACGTGTGCTGTGGTTGCAGGAACTGGTCAGTGGACTGGTCCAGCCCTGCGCCGTCTTGAATGGCAGCCGGTCCTGCGTACTTGAAGTACGTTCTACGTGTAAAACACACACTGGATTTTGAAGCCCTAGTACGAAAAAAATGCAAAATATTTTAATTATTTATTATATTGATTATACGTTGAAATGATAATGTTTTAGATATAGTGGGTTAAATAAAATATTAAAGTTATGTTTACCATGTATCTTGTAGTTGTTTAACGTGACTACTAGAACATTTTATGTATTTGGCTTCCACGGTTTTTTTGGACAGCACTGGCTGCACGTACCAACATTTGCGTGCAGATTTAATTGATAATGATAGGTAACGGGTATTAAGTGTTTACTAGGCGTCTGCGTTGTTTTAAGCACTTTTATAACAACCCGAGGAAGTAGGAAAATGTTCTCTGTTTCCTGGATGAAAAAAACGGAAAGACTTGGAAAGAGTAAGCAGCTTGAATTGCGCTAGCTGGTGCGCAGGGAAGCCAGGACTCAAACCCCAGCAGTTGACTCCTGGGCCTGCGCTTTTAGTCACTGCTGCGTGCTGATCATGGTGACATGTTGGATCTGCGGGGAAAGGATGTGCTTTTCGGTAAATGGTGATGACAACTGACCTTCTTTTCAGAAAAAGTCTAGATTCCCTTTGTCATTCTGTACGTGAAAAACAGACAAAAAATGATTGATGTGTGTGAACACCAGCTAGAAGACGGGAGAACAGGTATTCTCAGTGTATTAGGCTCTTTTAGGTTGAAAGTAAGGGACTCTCGGGTTTTCAGGTTTTGAGACTTTCTCCTACGAGGACACAGGAAGAGGCAGGTTCAGCCCCACCGTCGCTCTGTCTCGGAGCTTGGGTGTCTTCGTGGGGGGATGGCCTTGGTAACGCAGTCTCACGGATGGTGCCCGTCAACGTGGTCAGTCCTCTTCGTGAGAGCGAGCAAGTAGGGGGTGCAGAGAGGGCGCACATGCACTTCGCGCCCCGCAGATCGGAGGGAAGGAAGCCTGTGTGGGGTCTCTATGCTTTGGGGACGGGCGGGGAGCCCTGAGCTTCAGGTTTCATCTCCGGGAGCCTGTTGTGACCACATGGTTACTGCTAGAAAAAGCCCCCTCCCCACCCGCGCTCCTGGGGTCCTTCCCCCCACAGCATGTGCCACTTTCTGGAGTGCTGGTTAATTTATTATGTATTGTGCGTGGTGTTTGCTGTCTGTGTCTGCCTGTAACAAGCTCCCACTGGCTATCACCCATTGCCATAAATTAGTCAGTGTGTGGACAAAGGGGAAACCCATTTTCATATTAACAGAACCCTTTCAGAGGATGAGTACAGGTGACTGTCACCAGAGCATGGCCTATACACGAGGCGGAACATGCGTTTCTTGTTTTCTCCTATGTACATTCGAAAGGTAATTTATTTGCAGAAAACGGCTAATTGTAAGCCTTTTAACAGTCTCTTCATGTGGCCAGCAGAGGTCAGCACAGGTTGAATTTACTACATCCAGTGTTTTTGACTTTATTTTAAACGGCATTTAAAACTGTATTGACTGCTTTCTGGTGTTGTTCAATAATGTTTATTTCAACATCAGTTTTTTTCTTCTTTCTCATTTGTGAATCATCCTGTTGCTTCTCTGTCTTTGTGGAGGAAGGTGTTTCTGTTTAGCATCATGAGTGTGTCAAACACGTATTTTCTAAGGCGTACAGGACACGCTTCCAGTGTGATGATGCCTGTCCTGTGGGGGGCGCCATTCCAGCCCCCGAGGAAGCGGGTCGTCATTACCTGGGGTTCTGGGGATGGTGCTCGCCTCACCTGCTCTTAGAGGGCTGAGTCCGGGTGCAGACTCTTCAGCACAAGGGGCCTCTCTGAGCACCTGGTGAATGTGTTGACCTCCCCCCGCCCCCCGGGAGAGAAATGCACAGAGACTCATACATTTTTTTTCAGTTGTATGGCATTTTTTGGTATGGATAATGGATTTTCTTCACGTAGAAAAAAGGTCAGACTTTGTGAAGAATTGCACCTTTCTCATTTTTTTCTTGCAAAAGTTAATGACTCTTGGAAAAAATTGAAATTCAAATTGTGTACATAAACAAAGGGTAAAAGGTATGGTTTGGGTCTTTTTTTCTGTATCTAATTGATTTTGGCTTTTGATAAAACTGCTTGAAAGTTCTGCCTCTCCGAGTGCGCTCTGGCAGGTGTCCAGGAGCCCCTCAGTGAACCCTGTGCAGCACACATAGGGGGCTTCCCTTGTCCTCGGGTCTTTTTTTTTTTTTTTTTTTTGTGCAGTATTGATTTGATGCTATTTATGTCTGTGAAGAAAAACAGCACATTTCCATGTTTTTCAGGTAACCCAAGTAGAAGTAACCTTCAAGAGAGTTTTGCAGTATATTTCCAGGCATTCTGTGGATCTCTGCGGAGGGTTGACGTCTTTGTCACTTTCCACCCCAGCTGACAGATTCAGTTCCGGGGGTTTTAGGACATGCACATGATGGCACACCCCCAGCCCCTCTCCTGTTGGCAGCTTGTCAGGAAAGATCTAAGCTGCACAGGGGGGTGGCCATCAGGAAGCAAAATGATTTATCTCCAAATCCCAGAAAGGCTTCCAGGCACCACGGGCCTCTGAGAGTGGAGAGGTGGGGTGAGGCTAGAAACTGGAGGGTGGGTCGGGAGTGTTCATGGCGGGCAGTGAAGACCACCAGTTCTCCACCTCCTGTAGCAAGGCTGGCCCGGCGTGTCTGACCACATCTGTGGTCTCAAGGCTTGGGAGAGACTTTGGCGACTCATCAGTGACAGACAGAGAGCAAACAGAAGTGAAGGACACTGGATGCCATTCTGTGGTCATTTTAATCACAGTACATCATCCAGCTAAGTGGTGAGCAGAGTTTATGGGACTACTAAACACCAATTTAACCAAAAACGCCTGGGTAATTCCCCAGTGTAATTCCCCAGTGTGCGCATGTAGGGGAAAGGCTGAGCCCTGGTCTTCCCCGGCAGGCAGCGGCCGTCTGGAGTTGGGGACTGGAGCGAGAGGAGTGGAGGGGAGACCACGTCTGTGAGCGAGATTCGAAGGTGGTGGAGTTGGGCAGGAAACTGTGGTTTTCTGTCCTGAGCCTTAGGTGCTATTTGCTTTTTACATGATGTTTGAGTGTTAATTTTCTTAGAAAAACAAACCAGGCAGGGTGGAGAGAGGGGAGCCTGCAGAGGCCTGGGTGCAGGTCCGAGCAGGAGGGTCTGGAGGCCCAGTGAAGACGGAGCGCAGATGTCGCCAGCAGAGGCCCAGACGTCGAGGGCTGGCTCCTGGGGGCCTTGTGGTTGGCGTCGTGCCCCAACAACTGCACTCCACTTCTCTCCCGGGCCCCCTGGCCCCGCTGGATTTGTCCGGAAGACGGCTGGGGCCGGGGGAGAGCAGGTGGAGGTGTTTCTTCCCAGCAAGTAGTGGGGGGTCCCATCGGCCACCCCCTCCCGCTGGCCCCAGTGCTGTGTCATTTCATGCTGGCTTCCCCAAACCCCACCCGCACTTGTACAGGCCATCCCCCTCCTCACTCTCCGGACCTCGCTCTGGTGCATCTCTGTCTCCGCAGGGTGGTGACCAACCTGGGGGTTGTGCTGAGAAAAAGACTTTCCCCAAACATTACATGAATCTTCATGGAAATTTTCTTCTGGGCTCTTTTTTTTAGATTTATTTATTATTATTATTTTTTTAATGGAGGTGCTGAGGATTGAAACAAACCAGGCAGGGTGGAGAGAGGGGAGCCTGCAGAGGCCCAGGCGCGGGTCCAAGGAGGACCTCATACACGCTAAGCGTGTGCTGTACCCCTGAGCTATACCCTCCCCCCTCTTCTGGGGTCATTTTAAACCGTTGTGTCTTTGCAACATTCTCATCTGTTTGTCGCCAGATGAGATGGAGGTGGGGTAAAGGATTAGGGCTATTTAAAGTATTTTATTAATTGAAAATATAAAACGTCTTGAGTCCAAACACCTGCATCCAAGTGCCCTTATGTGTGGTTTCCGCTATGAAGAGCTCTAAAGTTTTTCTTCCATTTGTTGGGTTCACGCTTCCTACAGGACCTGGGCTGGTCCTTGGTCTCCCCGGGACTCAGACCCGGCCCTCAGGCCTAGCGGCCTGTTCTGTTCCTTGACGCGCCGCTGTTTGTCTCGTTGTTTCAAAGTGCGCTCTCAGCTTCTGCACAGCTTCCCTTTGAGCGGCTGCACTCTGACCTGCCACTCTGTCTGGGATCAGCCCTGAGGGTGTGCCCGACGAGCCGGGTGATGGTTAGTCTCCCTCTGCCCGGACGAGCCCGTTACACCGCTGGCCCGTGTGATTGTGAACAGCGCCCACTTTCAGTCTCAGAGATGTCCCAACATGGAGCACGGGTTATGTGGTCACTTTCCTTATGAGTGAGTCAAACATAGAGTCTGACGCTTCACTAGTTAAATTTCTATTTTAAGGAGTTAAAGACATGCCTCTCATTCATTCCTTCCCTTTTTTAACGCAGTGTTACTTGTTGCACTGGCTTTGGGGCTGTGGCCATGCAGCAGGCGACGTGGCGTTGGGCCGCGGTGCCCGCCGCGCTCGCACTTTTAAGGCCTATGTGGCAGCTCTTCTACCAGCAGCTGATGGACGGAGCCAGGCAGAAACCTGTCCTGGAGGCTGGCCCGCGGCGCTGCTGTGTGAGCCAGTCAGAGCCCCTCTTTTGAGAATGAGAGCAGGGCAGGACAGCGGGAGTGCAGCGGTGTTGGCGGCGCAGTGCCGAGAGGCACGAGGCCAGGGGTGGACAGATGCAGTGGAGGCCGGGAGGCTGTGGTGTGGATGGATCCTGTCGCCACTTGGGAAGTGGCAGCTCCGTGCTCCTGCTTGTCCGGGTCAGAGTGCTCATGGTCACCCTTGACTTCTTCCACACCGCACGTGGAATCCATCAGTGCGCCCTGGGCTTTGCCTTACGAGTAACAGCGTGCATTTCACCACTTCCTGCTTAAGCCACCGCCATCTCCTCCCCGGATGATTGTCACAACCTCCTCGCCTCTGCTTGGCCTCCGCCCAGCCTGCCTGCCCTATGGCCTGTCCTTCCCCACGCTCTGGAGTGGCTTCGTTACAAAGGAATCGGTCCCTCCACCTTGCTGCAGATCCTGGCAGCGGCCTCCCGTCTCACCCACAGTGGACACCTCAGCCCTTCTGGCCTCCAGGCCCTCGGCAGCCCTTCCCGCCCTTCTCACCCCCTCCGGCCTTGCCTCTCGGCCCCCGCTACGCTGGCCTCCCTGACCCCACGTGGCGTCTGTCATCAACACTTCTTGTTTCCCTGCCCTCCTGGCTCCAGCAGAGCATAAATGCTGGGCAGGCGGGCGCTGCAGCTCTCAGATGTGTGTCCAGTACCCACCAGTGTGCTCAGGGAACGTGGAGTGGGAAGAAGGAAGGACAGGATTGTAGGCTGGATTGTAATGCTTAAATGCTTCTCTAAGACAAAGGTAGCACGAGAGAGGTTGAAAACCAGTGACAGATTGTGGGGATGTGTGCAACACTTCATGCAAAGGATTGGTAATCTGCAAATCAATAGGGAAAGATGGCCATTGGGGAAATGGGCGAAGGATGTGAACAGGCAGTTCCCAAAGAGGAAAGTCCTCAAACTTACGAAAAGAGCATCAGCTCCCACGGCGGTCAGCAGTCAGTGCACCTGTGAACCACAGCAGGACGCCACCTCTCACCCAGGGGCTGGCGGAGCTGGCTCTGTGGTCTCAGGGCAGTGTCTGGGGAGATTGCGAGTTCAGGTGCCTCTGGGGCCTGTCCTGGAGAGACTCCTACCATGTGACAGTGAGTAGGAAGCACAGGTGACAGGGTCAGCGTCAGAGATCAGCCCTGACACCTGAAGGTGGAGGTGCTGGTTTAGGGATAAATTTAGGGTTTGAAGTGGAGCCGTGTGGAACTTCCAGGGGTTCACTGTGGACTGAAGATGGAAGAGGCAAGGCACGGCTGAGATTCTGACTTTTGGCACTGAAAGGTGAAAAGTTGGGTTTTTATTAGTTGCCTCTACAAAGCACAGCAGATGTTTGAAACATATGCGTATGTATTTATTTATCATTAGGCAGGACAGGCGGATGGGGCGCTGCCCTCCAGGTACCTGTGCCACCCAAGTGTGTGCCCGGAGGTGGTGTTCCGGTGACCCACCTTGACGTGCGTGTTTCTGTCCCGAGGCGAGGACCTGCCCCAGGATGGGGGCTCAGCTTCTGGCAGACCTGTGGCTGGAGTTGGCATTTACAGCCGGGACCGTCAGAGGAGCGGGGCTCGGGGCCCAGTGGTGCGGCTGGTGAGAGGCACCAGAGGCCCTGCCGAATGCTGGGTTTCCCCTCGGGGTCAGCCGGGTCAGGGCCATGGGGCTCGGGGACCTCGTGTCAGAGCTGCGCTGAGGTCACACTCACCTTGTCACTTGTTAAGTGTAAGTGACTGAGTTATGGCACCCTTCGTCCCTCCCATGAGGTTTAGACCTAACAATTCTCCTAAGAATTTTTGCTGGGGAAATAACGAAAGACGTGTCAGAATGTGTGCACAGGCATCGAGGCTGGCGGACAAGTTGGAAACTGTAGAAGTCTTACAGTAGGAGAGCGGTTAAGTGTTACGTCCATGTCAACGGTAAGAAACATGATAGGTGTCCACTTACAGTCATGGAAGAGTGTTGTGAGTGGACATAGCTAGTTATAAAACAGCATGTAAAATATTCAAGTTTTGTTTCACTCTCTTTCTCTTTAGATACACATACATGTGTTTATAGACTTCTCTCTCTCTCTCTCTCTATATATATATATATACACACACACACACACTTGTCTCTATGTACGTATCTTCCTTGACTTACTGCAGGGTTGCATACATCCTGATAAACTCATCATAAGTTAAAAATACCTAAAAGTCAAAAATGCGCTAACACCTAACCTACTGAACATCATAGCTTAGCGTCGCCTGCCTTGAATGTGCTCGGAACACTAAGACAGCCTGCGGTTGGGCAGACTCGTCCAGCACAAAGGGTGCCTCAGAGTGAAGCGCTGGCCGTCGCATGTGACGGGTGGAACACTGCACTAAGGTGAAAAGCAGAGCGGCCGTCTGGGCCCTGGGTCGTCCCCGCTGCGGTCGCGGGCTGCCTGGGAGCTGCACTCGCTGCTGGGCCCAGCGTCGCAGGACAGGACGGCACTGCGCACCGCTAGCGGGAAAAGATCAAAATTCAAAGTACGGTTTCTACCCAATGCAAATCGCTTTGCACCATCATAAAGTTGAAAAATCATTAAGTTGGGGACCATCAATATACTTAACTCTTGAGATACATTTATCCTTCTCTCAAGGTATATTTATCTCTTACGTTGTATAATATCCGTGGTTATTGTATGTTCTATATATGACAGATACATGAGGTACAGAGCTATAAAGAGATGTGTATATATAGAGAGTTAAATATTATACGTAAGGGAAGAGGGAGAAAAAGTTGGAATATAACACATACAACAAAGGTCTGTATGAATATGAAGAACACACACTGAAGTGTCAGCAGTGCGTGTCCCTCGGTGGTACAACTGAGCTTTTCGAAACGTCACCACTGCAGCCTGATTTCAACAGTGAACATGTGTCAGGAATGTCATAGTTATGAGTATGCAGCAAAGAGCAGTTTGGTGTAATACAGTAGAACACAGAATGAGGGCGAAATTAAACTTACATTGGGAGTGATGTGATGCCCTTGGGTTTCTCTTTTTCTTTTTCTTTTTTTTGGTCTCTAAAATCTGTCTCCTGCTTTCATCCTGTGACCTTGTAAGGTCTGTAATGATTACGATCTCTTAGTCACGCTCTTGGGAAATACCCTGTTACCTCGTTGTGAGCCAGCCAGGGGTTTAAGTGATTCCATTCTAAGAATCACTTAGAGTGAAGAAAGAAACACCAGCTCTGTCTGTTGCTTTGATCAAATCTGGGAAAGACCATGATTCCTCAGACTCCAGCCTCAGACTGCTTCCAGGGAGGAGGTGGCTAACCTCCAGGACTGGAGCTTGACTTCAGGAACTGGGTGGTGGCAGCAAACTGGGAGTGACGCTTCTGTGGCTGGAGGCTGATTGGTCCAGAGTGCGGCCAGCGATTTCCCTGTCCAGGAAGCAGCGCTGAGCTGTCCTGGCGACGGGAAGGCCCACAGGCATTCCCACCGCACCCTGCCCTGCCTCCTAGGGCGTCTTTGCTCTGAGTTCTCCTTTGAAGAGCAAAACCCAGCAGCCTTCTGTGACAGAAAAGATGGTCCTTAAAACCGAAGAGGAGGATGGTGAGTCCCAGTCCTGGCCTGGGGGTGTGGGGTGGGTCGTGAGTATCTCTTGATCAGTGTGTGAAATCGTGTGCCTCTTGGGCAGGGGTACCAACCGGACTCTGGTTTTTATCTTACTGCTTTCAGGAGAAAGGCTGGAGAGTGCTTTAGAGGTTTCGAAGCTCAGGCGCTTGCCTGTGTGTGTGTGTGTGTGTGTGTAACTCTGTGTTTTTAAACCAAGGACGTCCCTCCACCCCCACGCGCGCTCTTTACTTCTCTTTGAAGACCCTCCCTGGGCGCTTCTTGGTGTCACGCGCCCTCCCACTTGGCGAGTCTGCACTTCCTGAACCTGAGCAACAGTCTCAGAAGCTCTGGGAGGTGCGGGTGTACCCAGAGTGAGTGTGACACTGAAAAGGAAAGACGCCGGAGGCCGGGTTGAAAGCACCAGTGAGGTTCAGGTTAAGTAACAGCCGTTTCTATGAAGTAAAAGTGTAACAAAGGGAGTGTCCGTAGTTACTTGATCTTCCTCCTTGGTGTCGGTGTCGGGGGAAGACTGCCGCCTCGAAGGGTCTGTAGGACTTCCTCCGCCTCCGCCACACCCACACCGTCAACAGTGATGCTGTGAATAGAGGATGACAAATTTTGTGGATTATAAATCCCAAGAGCTTTTGCAGAAGAACTGGCTTAAAGCTCACCAGGTCAGGGCTTTCAGACGTTCTGAGGTCAGGAGTTTTGCGTGTGGATGTGTGTGCTTTATTGCGATGCCTTCACCGGATGGTGGTGTTTTAACACCGTAAGGCAAAAAGCAAATGTGTACTGGTCTGCAGCTGGTGATAAATGAAACGAATAACTCAGAAAGAAACATCAGGCTGTTTTTCGAAGTGGATTTTTTGAAAGTTATACTTAATGTTGGGGGTTCTTTTTATACTTTTCCTTATCTGGTTCTCTGTAAAGCAGACTTTCAAGTTTCACCTCAAAGTCAGACAGAGTATCTTGGACCGTATCCAGCGGGTGATGGGAAAGCTACACCATGTGTGAAAGCCTGGGAGAGGGGACACACGGTTGTTGTAGTGACATTTTTGCATGTGAGGAGGGGAGGACAGTGAGAGGCAATTCTAGGTCAGGGCTGACCTGCCCGTGTGGGAGGTTTGGCATCTGAAAGGTGAGTCTGCAGTGGGCAAGGTCTCTAGTTCAGAAGGGGGCGCTGGTGAGAGTGGAGGCCAGTCACTGAGATGCTGGGACAGGAGGCGTGTGCCCGCTAGGCCTGGGCAGGCAGTGGCTGCTGGTCACCGAGCCGTTTCTTCCCTCTCGCCTGCTGCTGCCCCCTCTGGGGAGCCTGGCTTCAGACCCGCCAGGGTGGTGCTGTTGAACAGCATCGAGGGGTCCTGTGTGGTCCACCTCTAGCCATCCTGAAGGCTCCAACACTCGGCATAAACTGCTCGGTGCATGTGCTCTTGATTCGGGGTGGGCGGAGGCTTTTAGAGGTCAGGCTCTGGAGGCAGAATTAGTGGGCAACTTTGCTTTGAGAAAGTAGCCTTCACGACTGGGCGGTTCTCCATTTCCCTCAGGCCTCCTGGTAGCGTCTTGTCTACTTGGGATGTTAGGGAGGGCTGGGTGGCTAAAATTGATGCCCCTCATACTGGGATGAGATGCAGAAATGGTGTCAGGAGGATGTGGAAACGAGAGAGCCGATGAGCCTTCCCGGGTGGGCCCCCAGCATCCTGGGGACGGAGGGTCCATCGTCAGCATGGCACAGAGCTGCGGTGACCACATCACTATGCAGAGAGTCGCCCAACAGGGTGATGAGTTAAAAATGTCCCTACAGACATCGGGTCCTACCTGCTGTACAGACCTCCAGGCTGAAATCCTTAGCTTACGGGGGTTGCTTTGGCCTCTGTCCTTACCTGGTACATATGCTGGTTGATTTCCACTCCAGTCACACGGTCCGCATCGGTGAGGCCCGGCCAGTGCCGTCGCGCGGGTCCACGTCAGTGAGGCCTGGCCAGTGTCTTCGCGCGGGTCCGCGTCGGTGAGGCCCGGCCAGTGGCGTCGCGCGGGTCCGCGTCGGTGAGGACTGACGAGTGTGCTGAGTTGGGCACTGTTTTCTTAGCTGCCGTAGGCTGGGTTTTTAGATACTTAATCTCACATTGTTAATGTCTGGTTCCCCTTGATTTGCCTTTGCACCTTCTCGTGGGGTCAGAATCCAAGCTCCAGGGTGTGTGGGACAGGAGGCCCTCCCCAGCTTGGGCTCGGCTCTCTGCTGGGTGCCCTGGGCCCTGACCGGAGGTGGCTCATTGTCCCCAGGGACCCAGCCACTCCCTGGCCTCCTCACCTGGCTTGGGGTGTGCCTCCACCCTGGTCTCGGCTTCTCCGCTCGTCCTTCAAGTCCTGGCTCAGAGGCTTGACCTCTCTGAAGCCTCTTAGTGTCCCCAGGCGTCCTCTGAGTCCTGGGGGACGTGACCGCTGTGGTCGCCTGGGCCGCGCGCACGCCTGCCCTGCAGGCCTTTCTGTTCTGTGCAGGGCGGGGCTGGAGCTATTTAAATCCCAGCTCTGGCCCAGGCTGGGCTGTGTGGATGCGCAGTAGACACTGAGCTGACGTGAACTTGATTATCCCAGTGAGAGGAGTGAGGACTGAGGACCCAGCCAGTGAGTGTGAACTGGGCTCCGTCTGCTTGTAGGTTATTTATACTCAGGGAGCCTTACCTCATCAAACTGGAGGTAACAGTGTTCATTGTCAGGACATATGCAAAGTTCACAGTTGGGCTTTGTTGTTAAGTTCAAATAAAATGGAAATGAAAAAAGATTTTAAGCTGCAGATACTATGGGAGTACAAAATTGTACCATTTATAGGACATTATGTGAGTAGAGCAGAAGGAAGTAGAGTGCCCTCCACCAGGATGCTGGACTTTCAGGTTGCATCTAAATACTCTCTCTGATGTTAACTTTCCCCCGTCCCATTCTCTTGATGCATTCCTTGTAATCGTGCCAGCCTTCTGGCGGCAGGTAGCTTAGGTCCAGGCAAGTATTAAAAGGAAAAGCTAAGGTACTACAAGTGAACACCCCATAGATATTTCTCACTCCCTTGCTTCCTTATGGGTTGAGTTTGTGTTCTGCAAAATCAAAAATGGTTACCTCTTTATTTTTAAGCAAGAGCGCCTGGCATTGTGCAGAGCGCACCTCACAGCAGACCCACATCACCGTCTGCTGTGACTGCACAGAAGGGGACTCTCTGGTCTCTGTGGAGCACGCCAGAGGCGAGTGTCCGTGGCGTTGAACAGAGGGTCGGAACTGCTAGCTCTTCTCCATGAAGAAGGTGAACAGAAACGACCTTGGCTTCTGCTCTGAAAAAAGCGGACTTTATCAGTTGTCTGAGGCTTTCTGCAGCTGCCCGGGTCCTCTTTGTCACGCAATGTGAAGCACAGGGCTGACTGCTGGTGGGCCGGGCTTAGCATCTGGGGGGCAGTGGGGTGGGGGGCAGCAGGTGGAAAGGAGGGGCAGGTGTGTGGGTCTTGGCAGGACACAGGTATGGGCCCCCCAGAGCCCTTGCCAGCCCGCGGGGCGATCGGCTGATGCCAGGATCTGGCAGGTGCTGTAGATCTGGACAGGAGGCGCCAGGACCCACTGTGGCTCTGGAAGGTTCGCCGAAGTATGTATGTGGTGGGGCTGGCGGAACCCGTGGATGGTTTGCTGCTGGTTATGTTGGAAGTGGAGGGCTAGACCTTCTGGAAGATTCTTGCAGTATCTGTTTCTTGCTTTTCTCTTGCATTTTGACCACCCTGCAGAGGTGGCCATGCTGAACTTACTATCCTTGTCTCCGCTCCTCCTCCTGTTCGGTGCAGCCCAGTGGAGGCTCCCCTTTCAGGGAAGTCTGGTAACCTCTGCTGTCTTCTGTTTACTTCGTGGAGGGCTTCTGCCTGCAGGGAACTCATGGGGGTTCATCTTGCCACCAGGACAGTCCCTGGATGCCGAGGGCTGCAGGCTTGTGTGGCTGTGGAGTGACAGCCACCGCTGCAGCCCGGGGCATGTGGGACTCGGCCGGGAGTGGATGTCAGGCTGCTGAGATGCGCCGCTCTCATCACCCCACGTGTCCTGCTCCCGAGTCCCTGCTGATGGCCTTGTCTGGACACAGGCGACTCTACAGGGAAAACGAGGACAGAAAAGTCAGGGCTGTGGCCCTCGGCTCTGCTCGTGGTCAGGACGCAGCCTGCCCCCCCTCGCTGTGAAGATCATTCCTTGACTTTTGTTGGTTCTTCCTTACTCTGTGGAGAAATCACCAATGATTACCTTCTGACCTAGAAAAATGCAGGTGTTTCTTTTCCACGCCAGTGGCTGGTTCTGCACCTTCTCTCTTTGTGGCGTCTTAGGTCTCTTCTACTTCATCTTTTCTGTTAAGAGTGAGGATTCTGATTCCTGGAAATCAGGTGGCATCGTGCGTAGAAAACCACTGCGTGATGGCATGGCACCCGCAGGGGCCTCCCGGGTGTTATGACAGGACTCAGGCGTGTTCCTTCCACAAAAGGAATACTTAGGCACCCGTCTGAGCAAACGTTTTGGGGTGAGTGTTGGTGAAATTTCCATATTTTCTCTGAATAGAAATCCCAACATAAAATGTTACCTTAGTTGTGGCCCCAAACATACAGAACGGGAGAGAATGAAGCGTCACCGTCTGGCCTGCTCCCTTCCGCACTCCTCGTCTCTGAGGGGGCCCTGGTGACAGTGTCCAGGGAGTCCTTCCAGACCTGTGCATTTGCCAGCAGGGGTGCCTGCCCCTGGCCCCGAGCCTGGAGATCTTTCTGTGCTGGTGTCTACACATCAGCTTGTCCTTTTTGTGACCAAATCGCGTGTGAGTAGCTTTCCATTTGTGCAATTTGGGGAGTTCATCCAGTGGGCGAATCATTGAACGGAACTGCTGAATCAAAAGGTACTGCAGAGAGGTCGCGCCGTTTGCACCGCCCCGGCAGGCCCGCGCCCCTCTCGTCAGGGCCGGGTCGCAGGCGCCCTGGCGTCTGCCAGGCGGTTGGAGCGGGGTGCTGCTTGCGCTGCGCTGCAGGGAGCTGGCCTTGCGTCCTGTGCTGGCCGTCTCGGTGAAAAGAAGTCAACCCGTCGTAAGTTTGCACGTTTGTTGTCCAAGTGGTTTGCCTTTAGCTCATAGAACTCAATTTTCCATTTGCTGAAGCTTTCATGTTAATGTAGCAAACTGAGTAGATGCTCTAAGATGGCGGCCATGTTATTCCACGCTCTATTCTAGAGTTTTTGTGGTACGTTAAAATCTTTGATTTGGCCAGAATTTATTCTGATGTAAAAAAGGTACATTCAGCTTAGTTTCTTTCCCCTCTAATTGGCTAATTGCCCCAACACTATTGACCAAATAATCCTTTTTTCTTTATATTTTTTAATCTTTTCTTTATGAGATTTTATGGCTTGAATTTTATGACTCTGTGATTCAATATTTTTTTTTAAGTTGAAGTATAGTTGACATACAATGTATTAGTTTCAGGTGCACAGCAAAGTGACTCAGTTATACGTGTAAATTCTTTTTCAGAGTCTCTTCCATTATAGGTTATTACAGGATACTGAATATAGTTCTCTGTGCTCTACAGTAGGTCCTTGTTGTTTATGTATTTTATATATAGTGGTGTATATACATTAATCCCAAACTTACAGTTTATCGCTCCCTGTACCATTTTCTTTTTGGTTTGTTTCTTTTCTATCTCTGTGAGTCTGTTTCTGTTTCATTTGTTCATTTGTATCATTGTTTAGATTCCACATACAAGTGATACATGGATGGTATTTGTCTTTCTCTGATTGACTTCACTTAGTATGATAAATCGCTCATGTTGCTGCAAATGGCATTATTTCATTCTTTTCTATGGCTAAGTAGTGTTCCTGTGTGTGTGTGTGTATGTGTGTGTGTGCGCATGCGTGCGTGCGTGCACCACAACTGCTTTATCCTGTCACCTGTAGATGGACATTCAGGTTGTTTCCATGTCTTGACTGTTGCAGATAGTGCTGCTATGAGCTCAGAATTTTGGTGTTTCTTGAGTTTCTTTCCTGCTGTTTTCCTTCTCTACTGCTGTTTCAAATGATTGATGTCTCTCACAGACTAATCTCTGGCAGGGTGAAGCCCCCGTGCCGGCACCGGGCCCAGGCCTCGTCTGGGGGGCCGGAACCTGGGCCTCCCCAGCCTTGCTGGCTGTGTGTGGGCCCCTGGCCCTGGGTCCCTGTCGCCAGGCCCCCCGGCCCCTCCCCACCCCCAGCAGACCTTCTCTGGGCCCAGGGCAGCTCTGACAGGGTTTTGTCTGGTCCTGGGACCTGGCTTTTTCTACTCTGAGGTTAGGGTGGGAACTGCTACCCTCTCGAGAGCTTCAGCCCCTTCTCAGAGCTGGGGCAGAAGCCGGTCTTGGCTTCTTTGAAGAAACATTTATGTTCCTAGCTTTTACTGAAGAATAACTCAGCATCTTAAAGCAGAAGGATGGAGTAGAAGGGTTGGAATGCCAGGCCTTGGTTTCACGTGACACAGAGCAGGGGAGGTGCGGAATGCCGAGCCTTTGCCCGGACGGCCAGCAGGTGTGATCTGCAGGTGAACCGAGGCACTGATCTGCTTCCGCTTGGAAGCCGTCTGTGGGACCAGCAAGTGTCGCAGGGCCCGGCGTTGGGGGGGGGGGGGGCTGGTTCCAAGGGCAGAGGCGCATGGCTCGGTGGGGGTGGTGGCGGAAGCTCTGAGCTACTGGTGGTTGCCTCTGCCCTGGAGAGAGCACCCCGTGTTCCCGTCACCGCTCCCTCAGCCCGTCCGGCGCCCCTCCCGTCCCTCTCCACGCCGTCTCTGCCTCGCCTCCCTCTCAGCTGCAGAGCGGCATCCACGTCTTCATGTCCGATTCGTGCAGCTTTTCCGGGCATTTCCAATTTGTTCCCCCGTCTCCCGTCTGCGGCCTCGAGAGCCCTCGCCCTCCCGCTCCAGCCTCAGCTCTCGGGACGCCCTGGCCTTCGCTGTCTCTGACCCCCGGCACTGTCGCCAGTGTTCATTTGGCACTTACTTCCTGCCTATCCTTCTATCTTTAAAAGGAACAGCAACATGCCAGCTCTTTGGGGGCCAAAACCATGTCTTACATCTTTGTGTCTTCTACAGTGACTAACAGGGTGCCTGGTTTATGGGTGACAACCTTTTTCCCCCCAAGATTGTTGAATGAGCCTGAGAAAGTAGGTTTTAAAGCTTTCATTTTCTCTGTTGGTAGATTTCCAGAGACCTGCTTGCCCGTGCGGAGTCTCTCCGACCATTGATGTGATTTCATAAACTTGATCGTGGGGCCGTTTGTCTTAGATCCACCTTCTTTAGATGTGAGGCAGGCCACACTGCAGACTTCCTGTTGGGGGCTTTTCCCCTCACTTCTTGTCTCCTCGCTTCCTTGGATCATACTGTTTGTGCCGAGAGTGGACTGCTGTGCCGGCTCTGCTGCCGGCCGGTCCAGCTCGGATTCACGTTGAGGCCCAGGCTCACAGGCTGCAGATCCAGCTTGGCAGTGGCTCCCCTGTTGCTCAGTAGTAGCTGGCGAGTTAAAGGTGAGCCGCGGCTGCGACTTGTAGCGGAAAGGATAGGTCAGGATCTGCCTGGTGGGACCTGTAAGTCCCTGGAGTGTATGTGCATGTTTGGATGTTACCCCAGAAAGGGGGACATAGCCCGGAGGACAGTGCAGATGTTGGGAGATTTACAGTGTGTTACTGGAAAGCAGGAGCTTAGCCTCCTGGGCAGGTAAACCCCTGGGAACAGGACAGAGCACAGCTGCATGATACAGACACATTCAGAGGGGACAGCGTGGATGAAGAAGGTCTTTAGGTGATGGTTAATTTGCGTGGCCACAGAAATCCGGAGTTCTCCCTGTAAGAGGTGGCTCCTGATGGCTGGCGAGGATGAGCCGCTGAGCAGCAAGAGGGAAGCGAAGACACGTGGAGATGAGGAGCTCTGGCGGAACTGGGAGGGTGGAACCTCGCCAGACAGAGCATCCGAGAGGGGCTCTCAGTCCACATGTTTGTTGAAAACTTGCCTCCTTGTGCAGCTTAAAGCAAAGGTTTCATAAATAATTTTAGGGCATGTTTTTCATAATCCAGTGTGATTCTTTTTGATGAGAACTGCCATTTTGACACAAAAATAAAACTGTGGCTGTTTCTGTAAAGACAGGCTAGGCTGCAGAGCCCCAGTGTTTGGTTGGGTCTGGTGACCCTGTCATGGTGATGAGGAAGCCTCAGAGTGTGGGACCCACATTAATGTGGCAGGGTGGGGGGGCTCCTGTCAGCAGTTTCCTAAGGACAGAAGCCTGGAAGGCAGGGGAGGTTGGGGTGTTTCTAGTTCTTGCCTCATTTTGTTGCATATCTGGAGCAGTGGTTCTGAAGCAGGGCCCTTCTGCCCTGCAGGGGATTTGGCAGCGTCTGGAGACATTTGGAGCGTGCTGTGGGGATCGGGGGTGTCACTGGCGGCCAGTAGGTGGAGGCTGGGGTCACAGCTAAACATGCTGTGAGGCACAGGCACAGGCGCCCTCCACACAGAGCGCTCCCCAGGTGGCAGCAGTGCCGAGATCGAGACCCTCATCTAGTTAGTGATTTATTTTCTATTTTTCTCCTTGCTGATTTGGCACTTGTCTTAAGTTCCCTTATTGGTCAGAGGCGGTGCTTCCCAAAGCTGTCTGCGGGCAGCAGCCCCCGGCGCTCCTGGGTTCTGGGTTCACGCCTGTGGAACCTGTGTCCTGGGGACTGAGGTCCTGAGTCTGTGTGTCTGCTGGTGCCTGTGGTTACCCTCACACCTCTGGGGATCGAGAGCCACTCCTTTCAGGCTGCAGCGATGTTTCTGGTCACCAGCAGCTCACAGTGCTGTCCCAGGACCCTCCTGCTAAACTCACGCTAACAGAATGTACTGGAAGGCGGTGTTGCAGCCTCTGGTGAGGAACACCCATTGCTGATATGCAGAGACCCACAGGGGATGCAGGCCCTTTTTGGTAAAAAGGCTGGAGCATCCATGAGGAGACGGGGCCCGGGGCCCCAGAGGACAGGAAGCGGGGGGATCGTGTTGGACAGTGTGGTCAGCAGCACTGCCTGCCAGCGAGGGGTCGAGCAGAGGGAGGCGGCCGGGTGCTGAGGGGTGACGGAGTAGCCTGCTCTCTGGATCCCGCCCTGCCGTGCATTGATAGGAAGGAGAGGGCACCTTCAGTAAGGGTTAACGCCCTCCCAGTGAAGCCTCCATCAGCTGTTTGCTTCTGAGGGGGAGAAGAGCCGGTGCAGCCGCGTGCGGCGGCGCCTCCCCTCCCCCCTGGCGGCAGCCTCCCCTCCCCCAGGCCTGAGTGGGGGTGGTGGGGGGCGGGCTGATCGCATTCATGGAAATCAGCCTGCTGGACGCGCAGCACACGCTCCCGGTGTCAGCTGGGCGACAGCTCCGCGCGCGGCCATCTCCGTCCACGCCAGCCCGTGCCCACTGGGACTGGGACCAGGATCGGCTCCCTCTCCACCCGGGGGTCTGCTCAGCTTTTGTTTCCTGCGGCCGCTGCCTCCTCTGCTGGCCGGTGCTGGCACCCATGCTGTGCGCGCTGCGTCCCTCCCTCCGCCTGCAGCTGTGGGGGCGGCCGGGGGCCTGGGGCCGGGGGGTCGCGGCGTGGGTCCACCATGGCCTCTGAAGCGGGGAGCCGCCACCTGCCCCGACTTTGACGGTGCTGCCCCGGGGCTGCCAGGATCCTGGGGCGGCCGGAGAGGGGACTCGTGCTGGGTAAGAGGCCGGTGGGCGGCGCGGGCGAGCTTCATGTAGCTGCGGACCCCCCTTTTTCTGCTCCCTGCCTGCCTCTCCCACCCAGAAGCCGGCAGCAGCTCGGGGTGTGCAGCGGCTGGGTCTCTCTCTGCACGTCTGTCTTGTGGTTTCGCCTTCTGCTCTCTCCTCCTAGGATTCTTCCAGTAGCTCCTTCAAATAGATGTTTAAGGCTTCAATGTGGTTTCTTCTAGGCCTGAGATTGACGAACAAGCTAATAACCAGTTTCTGTGGTCCTGCTTCAGTGAGATTAGAAAAAGGGCAGCAGAAAGCAGAGGGCCAAGTCCAGGGAGATCCCACCCCAGGAATTTTTATTTGGCTCATTAAGAACTTGGGAACCTTTCTGGGTATGGGCACCCATCTTTCCAACAATACACGTGGAGGAGGGGCTGGAGTCCCACATTTATTTTGATGCCGGGGATCTGTCCCAGCCATCAGACTGAAGGAGAGTGTTTTGGTCTGCAGAAATCTTCAGGGTTTTACAAAGGGCCAGCGTACAAATACCTTCTTCCCCCTTCCCCGCCCCAGCCTCTGTTTTGGAAGAAAGGGGCGTGGTGGCGCAGCTGTGCGGTTGTCATGATTGCAGCTGTGTGGGGCGCGCAGTGCTCCACTTAGGGGGGGACAGATGTTGGGGTTTGTCTGGGCAGGGACTCCCCAGGCTCTCTCAGAGTGGAGGGCTCGGCCGTGAATTAAGGAGCCAGAGGTAGAAAATGGTTCTCCTTCTTGAGCTGGTTCCAGCTCTGCCTTCAGCTCCTAAGATCCTTTCGAACACAGCGCTGGAGACAGAGGTTGGAAGTACGAGTGCTGGGAAGGAAACTGCTGCAAGGTTCCAGCGGTGCCAGATGCTGTCACGGCGAGGTTTAGGGAAAGGTTGGGGTTCTTAAAACGATTGTTTTCTAGTTTTCAGCTTTTATTGAAAGCAGATGCTAACTTTATTTTTCTAAACTAAACTTTTAGGATAAAATTTCATGACTTCATTTCTTTTACTGCCTTGAAATTTGACCACCTTTCCCTTTGGTTAGCTGGCTGAATCATAACGTTATGCAAACTAAGTCTTTGAGTTCTAGGATTCCTTAGGTAAAATGTGTTGATCCCCCTTCCCTATGTAAGATCAGATGATAAAATACCTTACTTTCATAAGACAGTTTATGGAGCTGTTTAATACACATCTTCTGATTGGGAAGGACAGGGACCATCACATGCCCATTTGATGCCTCAGGAAACCAGGGCAGGGAGAGGAGGTGGGTTCCCAGGTCACAGAACAACTAGGCGGTGACAACCCACGCAGATGTACCCCCCACGCCTGCTCCATCCTGGGCACTGTCTCGTCTCAGTTAGTGAGAGGCCTGAGCTGTTAGGTAAGTGGTTAGGTGAGAGGTTGGTCTCTAGGACTGAGGTGGGAACAAAGTTTTCCTTAAAGAAGCAGAATATGGTAATAAAGCGTTTAAATACACTTACTTCTAGAGGGGAGGCAGGATGGCTTTTGTGTGGAAATAATTAAAGCTAGAAGAGTAAATATTCATCTTGGCAGTTTGCTAGAAGGCACCTCTCACCTGCGTTCAGCGGCAGTTAGGCCACGTGCCAGTTTAATTCTTTTTTGCCCTGTTCCTGTGTCCAGATTCTTTTAAAATCACTTAGCCTGTAGATTGGTGGTGAGACACTTCCTTTATAGTGCTTCACACGGAAGTCAGATCGTAGCTTCTTGGGAAAAGGACTGAGGTAAGGAGAAACCAGGAAGTCAAGGTACTGCTAGTTAATTTTCCTTTGTTTAACTTATTATTAATTATGGTAAAATATATAACACAAAATTTACCATTTTAAGTGCATAGTTCGTTACAGTAGCATTAAGTACATTCACAGTGTTGTGCAGCCATCACCACCATCCATCTCCAGAACTTTTTTTGTCTTGCAAAACTGAAACTCTGAACTCTGTCCCCATTGAACTCGGACCCCCCTCCCCCCAGCCCCAGACACCTACCATTCCTTTTTCTGTCTCTGCAAATTTGGCTTCTCTCATGTAAGTGGAATCCTGCAGCATTGGTCCTTTTGTGATTGGCTTATTTCACTTAGCGTAATGTCTTTAAGGTTCCTCCATGCTGTAGCATGTGTCAGAATTTCCTTCCTTTTCGAGGCAGAATAACATGGTATTACAGTTTACAAAGGATTGCTGTGGTTTTGACTTAGCAGGAGGGAAAAGGGATTGTTTCCCAGAGTGGGCAGACTGTCTGCAAAGGTGTGAGGTGGTCCAGTCAGCACGCTGTTGGCCGTATGTGTGTCAGCAGGGTTCAGTCACACCCCTTTGCCACGTCCTCGTGTGCCCTCTGGTCTTGAGGTCTGTTTCTAAGTGTAAGGCTGTCACCGAAGCCCCTTGGTCATTGCAGCTCTCTGTTTCACGTATCTCTGTGTGGCCTTTTACCTAAAGACCATGTGAACTTCAGTTGTTTTCTTATCCGTCGTAAAGATCTGACTTCAAGTATTTCTAAGGGCAGCACAGAATCGAGAGTTTTGTGAAAGTTTACTGAGCATTTGTATGTCTCCAAAGCTTGGGTTCTTCCTAGTCTTTTGAGTTTTTTCCTGTTGGAAGGCACTGGGATCTCCTGGGTGGCCAGAAGACTTAGCCCCGTGGCGGTGGGGCAATGGGGCAGAGCGAGTGACCTGACTGGGAGGACCTGCACAGACTGAGTGTGGTGTGACCTGGTGGTGTGACCAGCACTCGCCACACGGGGAGTTCTGTTCGCAGGCCCTTTGATCTTTGTCTTTGGAGGCGGTGGACACACCGCCTTTCGTCCGCGGGCAGCTTCCCAGATTTAAGCTCTTGAACCGAAGAGCTGTTTGTCAATGGCTCTTGTTCCCTCCGGAGCCGGGAGCAGTTTCTGGAGAGGGTGCAGGGAAGCCCGGCGCTTTGCTTTCCCAGCTGCTGTGGCTCCAGGCTGGGGGTGGGAGACGCCATTTCTGAGGCTGTTTTCAGTTTCATAAACTCCAGTTTGGAAAGGATTCGGCCTTGCTTAGCACCTGGCGCACGCTCTGGAGGGCTGGGAGCATGTCTGCACCCCGGCGCCCTCCTAGGCTGTGTGGGGACTGGACTGTCTGCCTTCTCCACACATCAGGGGGACTGAGGACTTTCTGGGCTCTTGGCCTCACTTTTTAAAGTGTTTCCCTGCTGTGCTGGTTTAAATTTGGACCCTTCTTATCCACTGAAATGCAGGGGCTATATATAAAAAGGATGATGGTTGATAATTATGGTGGAAAAAATAAGGCAAATGGTATATTTTAAAGCTAGGCAGAGGGACCTGGTGTAGCTGGAGGACCCTCCGGGAGCTACGTCTGGGTCCTCCAGCACGTGGATCTCTGTTGGCCCCGGGGATGTCGGACAGACAGTGCTGGCCTCTTGGCTGCCACTGCCTGTATTCCTGTTGAGCAGAAACTGCCGTCAGAAGAACTGCCTTTGCAGTTGAACTTCATGGCAGGTCTCTGGGCACCTGCCTGTGGCCGCTGGGGAGGAAGGAGCTGGGCCCTGTGCTCATACACCCGCCCCCGCCTGTAAGGAGGGCGCTGTCCCTTTAAGACAGCCTCCTTTGTATGCGCTGGATGGAGCCGCCGCAGCTCTGGGCTTCTGCCGCTTCTTGGCTTCTGCCGGGTAAAATCTGCAGAGCAGCATTTAAATAAAGAAATAAATAGCAGCTTCCCTTGTGTGGCTTTTCTATTCACAGCTGAACACAATGGCCCCTTGTGGTTGGAGGCTCTTTAATCCCCTTCACAAAATTGGAACCCTGCGAGGGCATGGCGAGGGGCCACTCCTGGGCTGGTCCCCGCGCTGTAAGCACAACACCTTGTAAGTTAACCTTTACGGGCGTGGATTCCCGAGGCCTCCGGGTGCCCTGCTCCGTGCCTCCTGAGTTGCCATTCTTTTCAGGGAAGAGGGCTTAGCTGCCTTCCTGGCACAGAAGCGTGGCTGTAGCACGTGGCAGTCGGGGGAGGGAGGAGTTGTTTGTTGATGGGCCATCTGGCCCATCTGCAGATCTTCTACAGCTTAACCCTCGTGGCTACACGGGGAAGCCGGGACCTGGGCAGATAGATGCCTTTCCCAGGGGCATGTGCCGCTTCCCCCGAACCTCGAATCTCAGGGTGCAGGGGGCTGTGGTCGTTGCCGAGGACCAGCTGTTCCTTTCCTGTCCTGGCGGCGGTTTTCCAGGGTCCTCCAGATGCCAGCCCGGGGACTAGGTGTCACCCACACCTGCAGCTCTCCAGCCACCGGTTTGTTTTTCCTGCTGTTAAATGAAATCAAGCATTTTGTATGTGGAATTTTTTTTTCCCTCCTGGGCAGTGTGGGAATGAAGGCTTGAACTGAAGATCTGGTGTCACACTGATGAGTTTAAGCAGAGGAAAATGCCTTTGTTAAAATGTTGGACTTCTTTTTTTCTCATCTCAGAGCAGAACTTCACTAGAAAAATGAGATCCAAATCTGCTTTTTTTTTTCTAGCTCTTACATGATTTTTTGAACCAAGAGGGAACCAATGCTGTAATTTAAGGTAACTAAGTGTGGAATGAAGAAGCGATTTAGAAATTGTGTGGTTAATGTCAGGAGACTGCTTCAAAGTCAGCGTGAATAAATGTCTTCCTGGTTCTAACTGCGCGTTGGCTAGAAGCATCTTCTGTCTGACCACAGGCTGACAGTTTTATTTTTCTTTTAAAAAATGCAGTAGTACCGAGCTGTGTTTTTTAAGCAAGTGTTTAGGAGCTGGTACGCCCCATGTCTTTCCGTACCCAGACCCACCCCCCAGAAGCCACCACTCATAATTGATTTTTCTGGGTTTTGATCTTCTGATCGGTGCTGCCAAGTGTGTGTTCATGTTCTTGTCCTGCTGGTGATTTCATCAAAGTCAGAGATTGCTCCTGACCTCCTCCTCTTACATCATCCCTTCCTTCGCCCTCTCCCTGTTCATTTTTGATGGATTATCACAAATGTTGGTTCATTTAATTTTCATCTTGGAAACTTGCACAGACATTGACAAGTGTGTTTTGTCTGTGGTCTTTCGCTCCGCCTCTCGCCCCCTGTGTAAGAGGAGGCGGAGGGGCGCCTCCCCCTTTACCCCGCCCTCACACCGCTGTCAGCTCTTCCTCCCCTTGAACACGATCACCTCTCACTCTGTTGCTAACATGCAGCTTCTATTCTGGAACCTGGAGTGGCTTTGGTGCTGTGTGCGCAGGTTGACTCCAGAATTGCCCACTGGCACTGGCACCGCGACAGGAATGTGCTCGCCACCGCAGGAGCCAGGTGGCGCTCTGCCCCACTCCCTCCCGGAGCGGCTCCCAGCACCAAGGTCAAGGCTCTTCCTGCCTCCTGCCTCCTGCCTCCCACCGAGGGCAGCAGCGGGCCCCAGTGGCATGCTCAGTCTGGGCCCCGATTCCCTCCAGCTTTTGCTTTGCCGTTTCCAGCCGCCTCGTTCTGTCGAGAGGAGCCGGGCTGCTGCCCTCTGACGTGGTAAACACCTCGGCTCCTTCCCACTCGCGCTCTGTCCACGCGTCCTGACCGCGTTCCCCCTGCGGCCCGGCGGCTTCGCGCTCTGCTCGGGTCCTGTCCGCCCCATGAGCAGGCGTGCTCTCCTCAGGCTCCCGCGTCCAGTCCGTCGTCCCTGTGAACGTGTCTTCCTCCTCCGGAAGGGGTGCTTGGCAGAGAAACCTTCTGAGTCCTCCTGGATCTGAAATGATTGCTTTGCCCTCCTGCTTGACTGAGAATCAGCTGTAGGGTCAAAACAGGTTTGTGTGGGACCTGGAAAGCCCCCTCCCCCGCCTCACAAACCCACCTCACTCCAGCCCCGCCCTCGCCTTGTGGGCCCTCTGGGTCCCTCTCCACTGCTCATCACGCTTCAGGGTCGTCTTTAACCCTCCAGCTTTGGAACTTTACGATGAGCATTTCTCTAGGAGAAGAAAACATCTTTGTTAGAATGACTTCCTGCTTCTGTTTCGTTTTGCTTCTTTTTCCAAGTCTGTCTTTCTTTGGTTCTTTGTTCTGCATGAGTGCCTCGACTTTACCTTTCATTCCTTTACTGACTCATTTTTTATTTTGGGAGAGGCTAGAGGGGCAAAATATGTTTAATTTCCAGGAGCTTATTCTTTTCCTGTAATTGTCTCCTTTTCAGAGTTTCTGTTCTTTTAAAGTTTTCTTCTGTTCCCTTAATGACCTCTGTCTGCTCCAGGCAGATTTTCTGCTCCCAGCCCTGTTGTTTCCCCATCGGGCTAAAGGCTCAGCCATCTCTGAGCAGAAGAAGGACACAGTGGACAGCGGGGCAGGAGCCCTGCATGGGGGGACGGAAGTCCACTCTCCACAGGGCAGCGCCAGGCCTCCTGGGTGTTGGAAGGGGGGCTCTGCCTGGGCACCGGCTCCCTGCTCGCTTGCTCACCACAAGTCGTCCAGTCCCTTTTTTTTTTGCCTGGGGACAAACACTCAGAACTGTTGGAGTCACGGACAAGGCAGTGACAGGCATGCGCGGTCCATCCCTCGCGCCCCCCCCCCCCGCCCCATGGAGCCCACTGTCAGAAGGAGGCATAGGCCCGCTGCCTCCTCTGTCCTGGAAGTTTGTTGAGGTCTCTTCTGCCAATGGCCCCGCTCCCCATGCTCTTTGATATTGTAGGTTTATGCCTTTATTCTCTCTAAAGTAGCATCTGTCTCAGAAGGTGGAGGACCACAAGCTAGTTTTGAGTTTATAATCCAGAAACTAGACTGTGGCTTCCCAGAAAGCTGCCAGGTGTGGGCGCTAGTGCAGAGTGGCTGGGCGCTGGGGTTCCGGGAAGGAGGCCACTGCCGAGTTTCCAATTTGGAATGAAAACGATCAGCCTCTCGGGCTCTCCAGCAGTCTTGAGATACAAATTTCCCCCCATCGCAGTTCTGTTTTTCATCATCCTTATTATGAGGATTGTAGTCTTGCCTCTGCTTGGGGAGAGACTCACTGGTGATCTGATCAGGCCATCTTGGTTCAAACACAAAGCCAAGTTACTCAGTCCCCCAGGGAATAGCTATTAAAAAATAAGCAATTGCTTCAAAGTTTCAAAAACCATGTTATGTTAGAACGAATATTTGTCTTCTAGAACCTCAGGAAAGTAGTGTCTTAAAGGGTACTTCTCATCTTCATGGACTAGAAATTCTTCTGGTTTATGAAGCCAGAAAAAGTCAGAATGAACCTCTTCAGGCGTGCTTTCCCCTAGGATGAGAGATGAATCAGTAGGGTGTGTGCTGTTTCTGAAGGTGGTTTTTGCTCTAACTGGAGCTGACTTGTTACCGGTTAGCTTTCTTCTGAAGTAGCTGCTGGAAGGCTCGTCCCTGAGTTCTCAGAGGCACAGAGGCCACACTTGGAAGGCCTGGCCTGGACTTCAGTGGTCTGTTGGCATCTCTGGAGTGACTCTCTCCTCAAGCCTCTGGTGCACAAGAAGTGTGTCTCACACTGTAGAACTCAGTGCGTTACTTAGGCTCTGGAATCCATTTCATGGGCTGTAGCCACTGTTAAACTAAAATATCAATGGATTTCACATGGCGAGGATGTTGTTTTTGGTATTGCTGTGTATGGGGGAGATTGGGTCGTGAAAGCAAATGCATTTCCTAACTGTGGATCTGGGAGTTTGAAAGACACTTCTCTAGAGCAGGGTGGGGGAAAGTGAGACAGAAGAGGAAACTCAGCCTGGAGTCTCCTGTGGCGAATTCAGCCATGCTGCGGACTCCCGTGGTCTGTCGTTTCCACCCTCTTTTGTTGTCTTACCTGATTTTTATGAAATACTTGGGGAAAACAGTGCTCCCTGAGTGCAGTGGCTTCAGTCCCAGTGCCAGTTAGCGAGTTGTGCATCCTCACCGTGCTTGCAGACAGCGCTGTTACTGTGTGTGTGTGTTTGTGTGTGCGCGCACAGGAGAAACGGAACACAACCCAGTCCAGCAGCCCCTGTGAGATCAATTAAAACAACATATCCTATTTACCAAATTACCATTTCAATGTGGAATCAACATAAAGTGTTATTAAAGAGGCAGTTCACCTTTTCAGGATGAAGGCCGGTGTGTATTTTACATGCATAGCACACCTCGGATCAGGCTAGTCACGTGGCAAGTGCTTCATAGCCACGCGTAGGCCACGCAGTCACCACCGCGCCGCACAGGGCGGTTCTACCTCGTGGAGGCGCCTGCGCCAAGGTGGGAGGCATCCAGGTCCTGCCCCCTCCCCTCAGGCTGCTTGGGGCCCCAAAGGGAACGGGACTTCCGAAACCCGGGCAGGCTCTGAGGCACTTGAGCCGCTGGGGGACTTCATCCTCACAGCTGCCCAGTGACGTGCGTGGTGGTCTCCCCACTTCATTAGTGATGAAATGTGGCCCAAACGGGTCCAGTAACCTGCGCACAGTGACCTCACTGCTGTCTGGTGGGCTGGGCCCGCGGCCGCTCCTTCCGACGACCCCACAGCTCCTCGCGTGCTCCGAGGGGTCCTCGTGGAGCCTTGCCATCCCCAGCCCCTGCTTTTATGGGGGGTGAGGTCTTGAGGGGAGTGGGGGTGTTCCACGGCGACGGCTGTGATCGGGAATTCAGCAACTCTGTTCTGACGACAAGGGCCCTTTTAAACACATGATTCAGAAAATGTCAAACAGTGTAAAGCAGAGAGAAAAGCCCCCGTAGCCCCATGCCCAGGGTCCAGTGCGGTTTTCCAGTTTGGGGCCTACCCTTCTGTACATACCAGTCTCTCCCCTTCCCCCTCCAGAAACAGCATGAAACTGGCATTCACGTTGCTTCGCAGGTGCTCCCACTCCCGTGTCGTGGATGTTGCCCCGCATCGGGGTTGGGCTCCGTCCAGAGAGATTGACTGACCAGGGGCCTAAAGCCCACCCGCCTCCGCCCGGGACGGAAGTGGCCGGAGCCTGGCTGATGGCGTCCTCCGTCGCTGCTGGCCAGCCCCTCACTCAACCTTAGGCAGCCTCTGCTGTCTTGTGTTTTATGATGGCTGTTCCTTTATCAGGACTTTTCTCTGTGACCCAAGTTCCCTCCTAACCTGGGTAAACGTGGCAGAGAACGGGAGCCAGAGCTGTCCCCAGCGGTCGGTCATTTCTGACACGGGCTTGTCGCCTCTTCCGTGGTGTCTCTGTCCTTTGTGGTCTCTGGGCTGTATTTATTTTGGACTCAGTAACAGCCTTCCTAGTGACCTGGCCCTCCCTCCCTGTAGTTCCCAGTGACCTGACTGCAGAGGAGCGGCAGGAGCTGGAGAACATCCGGCGGAGGAAGCAGGAGCTGCTGGCTGACATCCAGGTAGGAGGCCGGGCGGCGGGAGTGTGGCCAGGGGCGGCGGGTTGGGGGGGGGTGTCCTCGTGACACCTGGCCTGCTCTCACCGCAGCCCTGACGAGGCGCAGGTACTGATGATCACCTCGGCTTGACAGGTGAGAATGGAGTCTCGGGCAAGGTGCTCTGTGAGCTCCACCCAGCTGGTCGCTGTCAGGCTAGAGTGACCCAGGTCTCTTGACTGCCCAGTGAGTGCCGCGTGGCTGAAGGAGACCGTTAGAACCCAGGCTTCGGGCTCAGTAGGCCCACGTCCAGTCGTGGCTCTGCCGCTTTCTGGCAGGGCGGTGCTCGGTGGAGAATTCGGGTTCTTTGAACTTCAGGTCCTGTGTCTGTAGGATGAGAAGGTTCCCACCGGCTGGATTATTACTGGATGATAGGAAGCCACCTCTTCCGGGATTCTTCGTAAAACACTGGGGTGCCCAGGGGCGGGGAGGGGAGAGGGCACAGGGCACACCCTGAAACCCCCAGCTGTGGAGTGTGGACAGGAGAGATGGGCCTGCTCCGGGGTTGGTTTGTGTATCCCTGGGTGGCCCCTGCTTCACTGGTAAGTGTGGGAAAGCTTAGCAAGCAGTTCTTCACTCGAAGCCCCTCTGCCGCAACAGGCCGGCCGTCCACTCTGGAGGCCTGCTTAGGTGGGGAGCGGGGAGGCACGCTCGGGCGGCGGGCCCCAGCCGCTTGGCGGCCGTGTTGGCCGAGGACCGCTGGCTGAGCCCCCAGGGCGTGGGAGGGTTGTCCTGGGGTCTTCTGTCAGACCCTGCCCAGTGAGCTGCAGACACGCTCTGACAGACTGGGTCGAGGCAGACGTTTTTCAGTGGAAAAACACACATTTTATGTAGTGCGTGTGATTATGAATTTCCTTCCTAGTCTGTAAAATCCTTGAGGTCAGGCAGGAGCTATCTTTCTTACCGTTGTATTCCTGAGAATACAGGGGAGCTCAGTATGTATTTGTTGAATAGATGAATTATCCAGAAATTTTATAGTTGGGGGGGTTGTCTTATTTACTTTCATTTTGCTTTATTTTGGTTTTGGTGGAAGTTTTGTGAGATTTCACAGCTTTTAGTTTGATCTGCATCTTCCTCCCGGTGACTCTGGACTGTGTGTTTTGCAGAGGCTGAAGGATGAGATAGCAGAAGTAGCTAATGAAATTGAAAACCTGGGGTCCACAGAAGAGAGGTGAGTCTGTGCTCTTCCCGGGGGTTCTGTGGTTGTCGCTGGGCCACGCGGCAGCCTGGCCCGCGCGCGCGCGGCGTGTTGGAGGGGAACGTGCGGCTTCTGCCCTGCTGCCGGCAAGCGCGCTCCTGGCCGTGCCCTCTGCCTGCGCGCATGCTCCCGGGCCGGCCAGGCTCGCCGTCGCTGGGAAGGCTGAGCTAGAGAGCTTGGGAGGTCCTCCGAAGCTGGAAACCTAAGTTGTTGTGTGACCTGTTTCTTCCCCTCTCTTGTCCACTGCATTTGTGTCTTAGAGTTTCTGTTCTCCCCTTTGGGTAAAGGAAAAGCTTCAGGGATGCTGCTCATGCAGTTCCCGAAGGCCAGGGCCCGGCTGTGTCTGGCCCCCCCGCAAGCTTGCCTGTAGCTCCCAGCACTCAAGGAAGGAGAGTGTGGAAATGCGATGACAGTGCAGAGACACGGGTGTCTGCGGGTTGTTGTTTTCTCTTAACTGCATGAGATGTTAGTTGCTTTGAGAGCTCCGTTTTGAATGGGGTTCCCAGACCGTTTTCTAACTGTTGAATGTAGTGAACGGGCTGTTTCTGATTCACTGCGTGTCTGTGTTTTCCTAAGCCTGAGTCTCCCCGTCTGGCTGCATGGGACTGTGTGATTTTATTATTTTAAACTTGTGTGGGCGGGGCCGTCCGGGATTAGTGAAGCTGCGTGTCTGGCAGAAAGTGGCTCACTCAGCACGTCCAGCCTCTTTATGGCCAGCTCTGGGCTATAGCTTTCTTACTTCCCGTTTTTTTAAAAAATGTAGCTTAAAAGAAATGGGTACCTTGGAGTTAATCAGAATTTAAAATTTCTGGTCTTATAAAAGGTACTCTTAAAAGAAGTGAATAAGCAAGCCACAGACCAGGAGGGACTATCTGTGTTGCAATATTTGTGTTTGAAAAAGGATTTGTATCCAGAATATACGTGGGAAGAACACATAAAACTTATTAATAAAAAGGCAGCTTAAATTAAAAATGGGCAACACATTTGAACAGACACTTATATACGTGTAATGAGCAGGTGAAACGTGCTCAGCATCCTTGATCCCAAGGAGGTGCCGCCTCGCACGCAGTAGGACGGCTGACTTTACATAGACAGGGCTCCTCGTGTTCGTGAGAACAGAGTGGTGTCCCCACTGGGGAGACAGCTCGGCTGTGTCTCATCATGTGGACTGTATACCTGTGCTGTGCCCAGCCACTCACCTCCCAGGGGCTTAACTCAAGAGGAATGAAAGTGTGCCCACAAAGAAATGTGTATGAGATTATTTACAGCATTCTTTTTTTTTTGTTGAGTTATATACAGCATTCTTATTTAAAGTAGCCCCAAAACTGGAAATAGCTTTAAATGTCTACCAGTAGATGAGTGGCTGAACAGGCTGAGGTAATAAGACTGTTAACTCACATGGCGTACACTTCTGGGGTGCTGAAGACGTGCTGAAACTGGATGACGGTGAGAGCTGCCACCTCAGTAAACTCACTAAACATCACTCAGTGCATTCAAAATGAGTGTATTATATGAGAAAAAAATCATGGTAAAAAAAAAAAAAAATCTCACTACGGTAGTAGGAACAAACGAACGTGGGGTCAGGGTCAGGGTTTCAGTTGACCTCCCGCAGACAGACCCAAGTATGCCTGTGCTTTCCTGGGTCGGTCTCAGGAATCGCCGTGAATCCATGGATGTGCGTGGGAACTCTATTGGTCTTTCAGAACCTCCCGATTACCTGAAGGGCTTCAGTGGCTGTGGTGGTTGTTTTACAGGAAAAACATGCAGAGGAACAAACAGGTAGCCATGGGCAGGAAGAAATTCAACATGGATCCTAAGAAGGTAAGTGAAAAGGAGGCGCCGCCCGTGGTCTGTCAGGCGGGGCTTCCAGGCCGTCAGCTGAGCCCAGAGGCGTTGGAGACGCCTTCCCTGCCCGTTTGTGGAGCGCGGCTCACGTCGCGAGCCCTGCTTCCTGCAGAATTTAGAAAGTGCTGACTTGGTCCTTCCTCTGAGTCCGAAGCACCCACACCCCTCCTTCCTCCGCCCTTTTGCCCTCTTTCTGGACATTCCCGGGGCCTAAAGCACCGCTGGGATCTTGGCTGTCCCTCCAGGGCATCCAGTTCCTGATAGAGAACGGTCTGCTGAAGAACACCTGTGAGGACATCGCCCAGTTCTTGTATAAAGGCGAAGGGCTCAACAAGACAGCCATCGGAGACTACCTGGGGGAGAGGTAAGGCCCGGAGACGGACGCCTGCCAGGGAGGTTGGGCAGCTGTAGGCAGAGCAGCGAGCTCCCGGGTGTCCTGAGCTCTCAGGACAGTCTTGTCCCCAGGCAGCAGCAGCCAGGCTGGTGCTGAGCCTCTGTCTGGAGACAGCAGCTGGTGTGAGGGGGGCAGGTGGGGGCTTCCCCTTTCCGTGTGTGGATGGTGGCCTCCCCGAGCCCGCAGACTCAGCGTGGGAGGCCGCCTGGCTGGGGGTGGGGGCGACCTTGGAGTCCCAGCATCGGTGTCTGACTCCTCCTTCCCCCACCCCATATCTTCTGTTTCTCTTGTTAGAGATGAGTTTAATATCCAGGTTCTCCACGCATTCGTGGAGTTACACGAGTTCACTGACCTCAACCTCGTCCAGGCCCTACGGTGAGTGTATTCGCAGTGAGCGCCTCGGCCAGGGGAGAGGCGGGTCTTCGGTTGTGCCTCTGTCCGGTCTGGTGTTTCAGTGAAATTGTACTTTCGGTGGTTATTTGAGTATCTCGAAGCGTCTTAAAGGAGAGCAGTTGGTTGGCCTGTGATTGGAGTAACTGGATGGCTAAAGGGAATTAAATTAGAAGCAAAGTGTGCAGAACTCTTCTTCGGGGCTTTCATTTCACATTTTGGAAGTTGATAAATGTTTAAATTTTGGATCTTTTCTAATTTCACTTTAGAAAACCCTTTCATTTCCTGCCCTGGAATAGGAAGTAGGAAGTATGCCCTTCATTTTAGAAAGAGGAAAGTCAACTTTAATTTTTCTTGCTCAATCTGTTGTTGCCTTTTGCCTTTTGAGAAATTGTCGTTTGTGGTATTTTCGTCGCCGTAAGTGTAAATAATGGCATCATCTTTTGTGTTGTTGTTCAGACAGATGAAAATAATCCAGAATAAAACCTGTTGGCCCGGGGTCTCTCTCTGACTTGGAGGGAGGGATCAGTCATGCCCGCTTTAATAGAAAATCTCTCTTCCTGCCACCTCATCTTTCTTTCTGAATATTGGAGTGCTTTTAAAATGAGTGTTATGAAAAATAAATAAATGAGCAAAATAGAGAACATGTATTTCAGTCTTGAGTTTTAGTCGAAGAGAACCGTTCTTCTGAACAGAAACCTTAATTTTTCATTTTCCCTAAATATTTTACCTCTGGGTGAGGGAACAGTGATGTGGTAAGTCTACATCTGCTCAGAGTAAAGGAACAGGAGACCGAAGTCCCCCCGCCCCAGTCCCCCTGTGCCCTTTGCTGCGGAAATCACTCGTGGAGGGTAGACTGTCCCCCAGCCCTGTGACGCGCCCTGTCTCCCCCTCCAGGCAGTTTCTGTGGAGCTTCCGGCTGCCGGGTGAGGCCCAGAAGATCGACCGGATGATGGAGGCCTTTGCCCAGCGCTACTGCCAGTGCAACAATGGAGTGTTCCAGTCCACAGGTGCCTTCGGGGTCGGTGCCGCCCTCCAGGCTCTCTCCCAGCACACGATCATTTCTACAGCTCTCTAGGAGGGCTGAGGTTCTTGCCTGAGAACATTGCTTTAAATGTGGTTTATAACAGTCAAAAGTTGGACAAGGACCTACTGTGTGGTGCAGGGAACTATATTCAGTACCTTGTAATAGCCCATAATGGAAAAGAACCTGAAAAAGAACAGACATGTTTAACTGGGTCACTTTGCTGTACACCTGAAACTGATATGACACTGTAAATTATACTTCAATTACCAAAAAAAAGATTAAAAAGACAGAGCTAGAAACAATCCAAAGTCCAACAATTTTAAGATAGTAAACATGTAAGTTATGGTACTTCTGAATTCTGAAATATGCAACAGTTAAAAATCGTGCTTTTAAAAAGAGGCTTTATATTGACACGGAAAAGTGCTATTAAGATTAGCAAAAAAGCAGACTTCAGAACTGTATCTGTGTTAATTCTCACTGTGTTGCGGTCTGTGTCAGTGGGATGTGTGTGTGATGTATTACACGGGCGCATTTATGTAAGAAAGCAGAGCACGTTGTTACTAGGCAGTGGGATCATAAGGAGTTTTTAGTTTATTATACATTGTGTTTTTCAGATTTTCTACTCAGTTCATGTTCTTTTACAATCTGGAAAAAATTAGCATCTCAAAGTCATTGTTTTTCAGTTTATTGAAGTACAGTCAGTTTACAGTGTTGTGTCAATTTCTTGTGTACAGCAGAACTCTTCAGTCATGTAGGAACATACATATATTCATTTTCACCGTAAGTTACTACAAGATATTGAGTATAGCTCCCTGTGCTATACAGTATAAACTTCTTGTTTATGTATTTTATATACATATTTTTAGTTTATATATTTTTATGGAAGTATAGTCAGTTTACAATGTTGTCTAAGTCGTTGTTGATGCTGTATGTCCTTTCTCGTCCCCCGCGCTTTGCAGTTAGCAGTGTGTAACCTTTCAGTCTGAGCTCATCCCGACAAGTGGATTTTGCCCATTCCTTTGAGGGCACAGCCTGTTACTCTCAGTTTCATCTGGTGTGTCTTGTTTCTTCGGGTGGGATGTTTCTAACCACACTTCTGTGTTCCTCCTTTAGACACTTGCTACGTCCTCTCATTTGCCATCATCATGCTGAACACCAGCCTGCATAACCCCAACGTCAAGGACAAACCCACCGTGGAGAGGTTCATCGCCATGAACCGGGGCATCAATGACGGGGGGGACCTGCCCGAGGAGCTGCTCCGGGTGAGCTGTCTCTGCCCCTAGCCTGGGGCCCTGGGCTCAGGCGCCCCGATGGAGGGGAGGGTGGGGCCACCGGTACATCCAGTGTCGGCTCCGGCCATTCATTTAATTATGTGAATTTCATTAAGAAATTGGCCTTGAGGTCCAGCAGTTTATCAGTCTGAAACTGGCAGCTCAGATAGGAGTCAGGCTGATTGCTTTTCTTTCTTGGTTGTCCGCTGGCCTCGTATTTGTTTTGTCTCTGTGAGCTGCCTGAAGGTAGAGACGTTCTCCACGCCTGCCAAGCGCGGTGTCGCTGCGCTCCTCACATGAATGCCAGGGAAGGGGATGGGCAGGAGGCGCTTCTAGAATCAGAGACATGCAATGTCGTCTTTCATCCCAGAATCTGTATGAGAGCATAAAAAATGAGCCCTTTAAAATCCCAGAAGACGATGGGAATGACCTCACTCACACTTTCTTCAATCCAGACCGAGAAGGCTGGCTGTTGAAGCTCGGTGAGTAACGCCCTCCAGGTTGGGGCTCCTGAGGCGGGAACTTAGACAGTAGGGCCGTGTGTGCGCTCGCGCATGCGCTGTGGGGAAGGGGGCTGGCGCCAGAGGCCCAGAGGAGGGACTTTGCTGTGAATTCATACTGTTCGAACAAGATTGCCTCTAGGAGGGAGGTGACTGCACAGCCGGTGCCTCGAGACCGCAGGGACTCTGGGGCACAGACGTGCCCGCATAAATGTTGCCCCGGTGTGGGGCCCCACATTCCCGAGTGGGATTTGTTTCAAGGCGGTTCCCGGAGGACCTGGTCCTTTGCCCTTCCTGCTCCCCAAGCACCAGGGGGGCGGCCAGCTGTGCCCCCCTACTTCCCATCACGCACGGTGGTTCCCGGCGCCCCCTCCCCGCCCAGCGCATCATCACCTCCTTCTGCATCTGGCTCCCCACAGGCAGCGTGCATGGCAAGCCCGGGCCTGGCTGCAGCGCAATCACCGCACTCTTACTCATCCGCGGGCGCGGGGCCCCTCCTTTCCAACCGGAATCAGCCACCTCAGTGGTCTCATTCATTCAAAAAAAACTGGTCCTTCTCCCTCTGCCAGAGTGAGCTTGTGCTGCAGAGGTTTGTGTCGTGCCTTGCCCTGAAGGGACGGAGAAACCGAAAGGGAAAAGAGCAGTGGGCTTCCTGGGCCATTCACGTGCACATGTGGTCCCTTCACTGCTGGGGGGGGGGGCCGAGCGCGCCCCTGGGCGGAAGGAGGGCACTCTGGGGGCCACTGAGAGAGCACATTCCTCTGTTCCCTTCTGTCTTGGCCCTCCCAAGCTCCCCCAGTATCAGGAGGTGTCATTAGAACAGTCCTCCTCCACCCTTTCAGCTACTGGCGCCGGTGTGATCAGAAGCCATCACACCCTAGGCCGTTACTGGCACATCGGGGAAGCCCTGAAATGGAACCTTTAATTTCTGACTAAGTTTAAGTCAGAGAGCAGTAGGCTTTATTTTCCCTTTTCAAAGCACATCCCAAATCTTTGTGTTTACACATAATGACCTAAGTCATACATTCTCCGTAAAGCACCACTTCACTGATTGGAGCCTTAGAGATCTTGAATTTGTCAACACTTCACATATCTTTAAGCCAGTAGAATCTCTGAAGTTAAGGCTCTAAAATTACTTACCCCAGAGGCAGCCACTCTGCTCTGCATCTGTATTGCTGGGTGGATGGAATTAAAAGGAAACCTGCTGGCGATTTAAAAAGTGCACCCAAGTTTGGCTTTACTTCCGCCTCCCACAAAATTTGTTTAAATGCTGATACTGAGTGTTAGCTTTGACAGCCCAGATACTAAAATTAGAACAGTACCAAGATTATCTTGGTTCTTACGCCAGGATGACATGTAAATTCATGAGGCGTCCCATATCTTTTAAAACTAAAAAACATTTCTGGTTTCTGGGTCACTGCATTACTTTCCCCGCACCTCCACCAAACCCTCCTAAACCCTTCACGTGTGTGCCCGTCATCACACACTTAGAGTCAGCCCTTCCCATGTATGTGCCGCAGAAGGCGGGCCTTCCGGCCGGCCACAGTTACATGTTTATGTCTATGTTCTCGTGTGTACACTTATGTACAGTTGCATTCACAGGCCTGTGTGTGCACATTTTTACATACACTCTAAAAAGTCATAGCCATCCGAAGGAAGACATTTGATTTTCCCCAAAGTAATCTTCACCGTCTTTGCTTTGGATTCTGGATATACTAGTGAACATTGGTTTTGTGAGAACTGATTTGTGGCATCTTTGAGGCCAGTTTTTGGTGGTGCCTTGACCTTGCCTTTTCCCCAGTACGATGTGGCTGGTGAGGCAAGCTCCTGCATCACAGGGCAGACCCTGAGGTTTCGCCCCGCCCCACGCAGACACGAGTGACTAATACAGTGCACTTTAAGATGAAAGGAGTTGGGTTTAATTTCTTTGTTTTAATTTTCTTTTCTCCCTCATTTGTATGTTTCCATGATTTTGGCTCTCCTTTTCCTTGCCCCAAACTCCAGGAGGTATGTAATCCCCTCACCCTGCTCGCTCGCTCTGCCCAGGCCACTGTAACTGCTGCAGCGTTTTCTTATTTTGTTAATTTTGGTTTTTTTGTTTTTTTAATTGCTGGTGGTAGTGTTAATGCTGCTTCTAACTTACCGTACAGTCCCTAGGGAACTGGTCAGGATCAGGGGTGCAGAGCGATTTTCACGCCTTCCCTTTTTGGGGTAGTACATGGCGCATCCAACAGCTCAGGACCAAGACGTGGGCTAATTTCAACTTTTCCTGAGCACTGTAGTGCAGGAAAACATACTGAGAGTGGGTTCGCAAAAGGAGAGAGTACTCACTGAATTCTCTCTTGGAATCGCTGGCCAGGCATGCACTGTATTGTAGGTTCAAATTGACGCCCATGAATTTCAGAGATTTCTAACTCAGAGAAGAAAGGAAGCAGAGAGTCACCAAAAGCCTCTCCAAAGCCTCGTGCTTCTGGCTTATGTAAGTGATCGGAGAAGCAAAATCCAGGAAAAGAATTAGACATTTGCCTTTGCCTGAAAAAGGGAAGTGGTGTTTCTTAAACTCGAAATGATGCCAAGTACAGTTAAAAAGGAAAAGCCAAAACCCTCAAACCGCTGCTTAAGGCCCTCTGGTTAATTTCCTAGGTGTTCGAGGAGGGCGTTACAGCCTCAGCCGTTTTTCATGCTTTGTTTGGTTGTTCTCCCTCCTCTTTTTCAAAGAGTATCGTTAAAAACCCTGAGTCGGCCTCTCAGTTATATTGTGGTGTCTCCCCGCCACTGGCTGATTTGGGGAACATGTTTTCAAGATGAGGAGCCCTCAGGTGTCAGCTGCAGCTCACTTGAGCAGAGCTAGACAGGGAGGAACAGCTATTCAGACGTTCTGGGGACTCACATGTTGTTCCCTGCCCCGGGGGAGGACAGCGTCTGGCCTGTACACCTGAAGGGGTGGGGCCCTGGGGGCTGGGAGGTGGTCCTGTGAGTTCCACAGGGACTGTCCTAGGTGCGCGCATCGATCTGTCTGCTTGTTTCATGTCTGTTTTTCTTTCAATATGGAAGTGTTCCCCCTGGGACCACATGATGCTTCACAGCAGGGGCCTCCTTAACCAGCAGGTTATCGGGAAGTAGCTGAGCTTTCGTCATCAGGGAGAGAACTTGTCCAGCTTTGCCTCTTTTGCTAGATTTCATCTTCTTCCTCTTGGCATCTGACCCCTCTTCCATGACCCGCCCCAGCCCCAAGGGCCCCCAGGGTGGTCCTGGGAGGGGAACGCATGGTGGTGGGGGTGGGTTGAGGTGTCCTTGTGTGCTGAGCGCAAGAGGCAGAAGAGCCACCTCCTTAGACTCTGAAATGGGGAAGGGGGTTCCTTTTTACAGCAAATTGGCTCCAGTCCTAAATACATTCCTTGTCTTCTTTTTCCTCCTCATTTATTTTGATTCGGCCCAGCCTTTCCTGTTTCCACATGCATGTCATACTTCCATCCATGGTTTCTTAATTCACGCCCTGGGGCCTTATGGGGCCAGAGGCACGTGCTCATGGAAACTGACCGACCACTGTCGGGGAGAGAGTCAGTCCTTGCTGCACACCAGCGCAGGGCAGGCGGGGCGGCTCGTGTTTGCTTACGGCAGACCTCCTTCCCTAACTAGGTCTGTGCCACACAGAACCCTGGCAAGTAACGCCCAATCCCTGAGCTCCCTGAGACTCCAGGCACCTGAGCAGAGCCATGCAAGGGCCCAAAGTCCAGTAGACCTTATAGTTGCTGCCAGGCCTGATGCTGGACACATTGTCTCCACGAATCCAGCAGTCATCCTTTGAGGAAACCTGGTGTGAGCACACAGCCGTGCCCCGGCAGCCGGACCTGCCCGTGCTCAGCTGCTGTGCTGGGGGCAGGTGGAAGGCACCACTGGGTCACACTAGGTTTATACCCATAGGTCCTCGCTTCGTATGAAGGTTGGGGAAGTGATGTTCTCTGTGGGTTAAATCTTAGCAGAAAGAGCTTGTCCTGTCCAAGAGCACAAGAAGTATTCATGAAACACTGTGCATATGCCACCACGTGAAGGCCTTCGGGTAGCTTTCCTGTGGTTCACATTCAGAAAGCTTGCCCTGGACCCGGTGTGATTCGAGGAGAAGAAAAGTCTAGCTCCCAGTCAGACTGAGAGCAGGACGTGCCTTCACTCACTGAGGTCACAGTTAAGTCTCCCTTCCTTCATGTCATCTTGGGATACCTTCATGACTGGCCCCAGTGTTTCTTTTTACTGAGAAATATTGAAAAGAGCTGAGGGAGCTTCGCCAGCTCGCAGCCACCCTGTCAGAGCGCGCTTGGCCCGTGGCCGCCCCCTCAGATTAGTTTTGCTTCAAGCTTCCAGTGAGAAGTCCGGAACTGAGTAGGGACCTCTGCTTCCCGGGGGGCTCTTCCCAGATCCAGGAGTCCTGCTGTCTCGCCTAGGGCTCTGGGGGAGTTTAGGACACTGGCCCAGAAGCCTGAAATAGCGGGTGCAGAAGCGCGTGACAGTCAGGGTGTTGTGAGACCGCAAGAACCTGAGTTCCTTGTTCCGGGAAAACCAGACTTAATTTGAGGGGTGAAAATGTTTTACTTCCCGTTTCCTCCTCCTGCCCCTCTGGGTGGAGCCCTGGGCTGGTGGGCCTGGCAGAGTAGCTTGGACCAGGGGCTGACCCTCTCCCCTCCTTCCCGTGTCGCCCATGTCCACCGCACCCATAGGCTTCTGCTGACGCTTCTGAGTCCATCGCCGCCCCGGCCCCCGCCCCCGCCATGCTCACCCTGCTGTCCTGACGTCATCTCTGGGGTGCCACCCGACTTGCTTGCTCTGCTTGTACACAGACTTTCACTCTGTGAAAGGTGCTTCTGTTTTGGCTCTGTGTCTTGTTACTGATGTAAGTTTTGCCCCGGCCTCCGTGTTCTCCCGGCACCCCGCCCCCCGCTCCCCCCACCCTCCGGGGGCAGAGCTTCGGGCCTCACGGAGCCTGCGCACCCGGTGGCTCCTGTCTGACGTGCTTGTCTCTTTGCTCCGCAGGCGGCAGGGTAAAGACCTGGAAACGACGCTGGTTCATTCTGACCGACAACTGCCTTTACTACTTTGAATACACGACGGTGAGTATGTGCCTGGCAGTCGGCTGGGACTCGGGTGGCCGGGCCTCATTTCTGGACGGCTCCGATCAGACGTGGAAGAGCTGCGGCGAGTCTCAGGCCTGGGCCCGGGGGTGGTGCAAGGTGTCGGGCTCGGAGCCAACTCTGTCTCCACCGGGATAGCAGGTGTGGCAGGAGACGGCAGCAGAGAACATCATACCTGGCCTTAGAAACCAGTCGTAGGGCCGAGCTGGAAAGAATGAACTTGGATCCGTGGCCAGAGAAGTGTCTGTGGCTCCATTGAAAGGAAGATGAAGGTGATTTGGAGAACTCAGATTGTGGGAGCAGAAGTGCTGAAGAATCTTGACTCAGAAGGAAGAGCCAAGGGGCAAAATGTACAATAGAGGAAAAGAAAGTGAAGTGAAATGGGAAGTTAGAGATTACCTGGAGCTTTAAGAAATTGACTTTCCTTAAACTGGAAGTTTTGTTGGTTTTTATTCGGTGGCAATGGAATTATAGCTGCAAATAGGTGTTCCATGCAAGTCTCTTCTGTAATGAGCCTGTGAGAATGGAAGTTGCACCAGAAAACCTTCCGAGCTCCTCTGTCAGAGCCCCGGAGGGGCTGTTCCTGCCCTTCTCCCTGGTCGTTGGAGAGCAGACCGTGTCCTGCTGGCAGCACTGGGCCTTTGTGTCAAATAGATCAAGGCAGCTGAGATCCTACCGAGAAAACGAAGATCTGGACTCTTTCCTAATGAAGGTATAGAAAGGCGGGCAGACCTCTGCACAGCTCGGTGGGAGCCAGGACGCAGGTCCACGTCGGCCTCTGCCACCCAGGGGCGAAGCGGGGTCCCGCCGCGCGGGTTTCAGCCCTGCGGGTCCGCGGCCCACTGGTGTCGTGGGGGAGGAGGGTCAGGGCCATATCAGCCTGCAGTCCAGCAGTTTTCCGGGGGATGTGAAGCAGGATGTTGTGTGTTATCAGGGCTAAACTCATGCCACATAAGCTCTGCTTTTCTGTTACTAAATGCATTCAGATTTGAGAGTCGTGCATTTCAAATACACCAAACACTGTAGAGGCAGAGTTTTCCTTTCTCAGCCCCAGAGTACCACTGTGAACAGCTGCTAGGTTCCTTTCTGTTGTGCCCCCATCCCTGCCCCATGTATTGCCTTTTTTCTAGGCTGGTGACTAGAATCTTTCTTAGGTCTTTTTTTTTTTTTTTTTACTGTTCTTGGGGTCAAAACGAACCATCTGCGGGCCCCTAAGCAGTGCAGCTCTGAGTCCTGGGACGGTCCCTGTGGCTGTGCTGGTGAGGTCCCAGAATCCCAAGGTTCTTCGTGACGCTGACCTTGGTGGCATCACCTGAGTTCATTCCAGCAGCGCACCAGTGTCTCATCAGGCAGTAGGTGTCCAGAGAGAGCGCTTCCAAAGGTGCTGGGGGGCCTGGGTTAAGGTGGTCGGTGGAGACCACCACACGGAATTACCTGACACAGAGGAAAAATCTATTAGAAATAAGTTGGGGACGTAGCCACCAGGTAAAGAAAGGGCAGAACTCACTCGGTACCGTGCCACAGCTGGAGCCCCAGACGTCCCCGTGCCCGCGAGTCTGGGAGAAGCAAACTGAGTAGGAATTCTTCCCTTTTGCCTCCCCTGAGGGGGCAGTAGTGAAGTCTGCTGCTGGCTGGAAATTGGAGAAATGGGAAAAGTGAAAAACCAGGACTCACTTTCTGTAGTAGCAGCAGACGCTCCGGACCGTGCGCTCCTTTGAGAGGCCTGCCCGCAGCGGCAGCACTGGTGGGCGGTGCGTCCGGGGGTGCCGGCCGCCCGCAGCCCCGGAGGCCGGTCTGAGGGGCGCTCCCTCCAACGCCTCTCCCGTCAGCTGTGGGAGTGGCCCGAACACCAAGTGCCCGGCCCGCCAGGGGGTTCAGACTTCATGCAAACGAGAACCCAAACTGTGCGTTAAGGATATAACTATATAGTTGTCGAATTATGCCTTACTTACTAGCAAATGCGGTGAGACAAAGGAGTGATTAGCCGAAAACATGACCCCTGAGGCGGTCACAGAGATTGTACCGGAAAAGGCAGAAGGGCGATCCTAGCACCAGAGCAGCTGGTGCTTACAAGTGCGGAGACAGCCTGCGAGACTGCTTCCCTGAAAGGATCGTTTCCCTGGACCCGCAGATCGAAAGCGCACGTGGGGTTCGGGAACACTGTCCTAGGCGCTTGGCGCCAGGCTTAGTCCAGTGAAACTGTTGAACTTGGAACAGAGTCGCTGGCTGCTGGTTGTCTGGATACCAGGGAGAGGAGGGGTGAAGGCCGACGGATGACATCTGGCAGGTGCAGGGGTGCGTGTCGGGGTGGCCTCTGCTGAGTTGGGGAGCAGCTGAGGGCCAGGAGGGGTGAGGGGATGCAGGGCTCTGTTCTGGACGGGAGTTGAGGGGCCTTTTCCGGTTGAGGTGGCATTGTCAGGCGGTCAGTGTCTCTCCGAGGACCCTGCAGGCGGGAGGAGAAATGAAATGAGAGGGTGATGACCTGCGACTCAGCTGTTGTTCCAGGCATCAGGGGCACCAGGGCAGGGTGCCTGGGTGAGGCTGGGGCTCGCTAGGCTGCTGAGCTGGAACTGAGGCTTAAAAGACAGGTAGGCGAGCCAGGCAATGAGGCAAGATGATTTTGTGTGAAAGGGGCTTAGCAGCTTCCCCGCCGGAGGGCCCCTGCCAGACTCACCTCTCAGGCTACTGGCGGAGCCTCCCCTGGCACTCTCCTCTCAGAGGCCCCTCGGTTACAGGGACCCGGACATGTGCCTTGGTGACACCCACGCATTCCTGGACCCTGTTCTTGTTTCAGAACATAAGGTGCGGGCCCTCGAGCTGGTCTGTGGACTCAGTGTCCCCGGGGAGGCACCGTAAGGAATGTAACAGGATCCTCTCTCTCCAACCCTCCTGTAGGATAAGGAGCCGCGCGGAATCATCCCTTTAGAGAATCTGAGTATCCGGGAGGTGGAGGACTCCAAGAAGCCAGTGAGTGTTCTGGTGTGATGTTCTGGGGGGATGGACGGGGTGCGAGCAGCAGCTCTTGGATGAGGAGTGAAGCTGCACGGGTTGACAGCTGACCCATGGACAGCACGGTCTGGAGGTCAGTGCCCCACCCCTGTGTCACTCAAGGGTCACCCGTGCTCAGAAAAAAAAAAACAGAAAGTGTGAATTGAATTGAATTTAGCCTAACTTTTAAAATCATCTTTACAGTTCAAGCCAAAGGCGAGACTGAGTGACCTCTTTGATTCCGTCCGCCTGCTTTAGCGTCACTGAATATCACAAGGTGTAGAATTGTCCCTCCTCAGAAGGCGGCAGCACACACGCCTGGTTGGGCTGCGTGCTTCACGGTCTCCCACCCCTTCCTTGCGCTCCTCCTTTGTTCTGGGTACGCGTTGCTGGCTTGGCTTTACAAGGCGTTGGGTAACTTGCAGTTCTCTCCGTGTTTTCCGCACATGCCTGCCTGATGTCTTTGCTGACGAGACCCATTTGCACACAGTCTGCATTCCCGGCCCCTCTTCTCCACAGGAAAGATGGAATGAATGCCTGTTGTCTGTATCTTACGATGATCAGAATGAAGAGTCTTTCAGGAAATAAATGAACATGTTTTCTTTGTCAGCAGCCTCCTCGCATCTTTGTCACGCTTTCCCCTCTTCTTTGGTCCCAGAACTGCTTTGAGCTCTACATCCCAGACAATAAAGACCAAGTGATCAAGGCCTGCAAGACGGAGGCCGATGGGCGTGTGGTGGAGGGGAACCACACGGTGTACCGCATCTCGGCCCCGACCCCTGAGGAGAAGGAGGAGTGGATCAAGTGCATCAGGTAGGCGGCGTGTGGGCGTGGGGGCCGGCTTCTGCCTGACAGCCCCTGCCCCTGCTCCCCCGTGCTCGGCCTGGCCCGCCTCCGCCCCTTGTGCTGAGTGGCTGTGACCCCCCCAGGGGCCTTCCCTGATTCTTGACCACCACCATGCTTTTAAGAGAGCACCTCAAATCCAGGTCTCCCAGTGCAGCGCACAGACCCAGAGAGGGGCAGACTGAGCAGGCTTGTGGGCACAGGTACCAGCTTGCAGACGGGCCTCCTCATGTCGCAGGAAGCTGGTCTCGTCTTCGTGGTGGCAGCTCAGCAGAGACAGGGCTGTTGCGTTTTCTCACTTCTTAACCCTGCACGACACTGTTGTCCCTTTTACAGACGGCACACCGAGGCCCACAGAGGCTAAGGAATGGACGCTCGTCACCTGCGGATCCTGTATGCTGTTTTTACCATTTAAAAGAAATTTGACTCTTGAATCCTCATGAAATTTATTTTTTGTACATAGTTTGAAGTAAAGGATGTAACTTCATCTTCTCAAGTGAACGGCTGGTTGGCCTGGTATCATGTGTTGATGAATCCGTTTCCCCTACCGATCTCTCCAGTGTGCGTGCCCGGTCCCCACATGTCCTGTGTCTTGGTGCGTGGGCTGTACCACCCAGGGCGCTGGAGCATCGCGTGGTCCCGCGTAGCCCCCCAACCTCGGTTTTGTCTGTGCTGGTACCTCCCGTCCTCCATGTAAGCAGTGCTTCTGTGGCTGGAGGAGCTCAGCGCTCTGTGGTCACCCTTGGGGTCGTTCAGCCCCTCTGTTGAGGGGACTGTGGCGCCCGCCTGGGGGCGGCTCCTTGCTCTGCCGGGAGCAGCTGGGCTCTCCAGACACGGTGCTCCGGGCACTCTCCGGCTCGGCGTCCGTAATCCTCACTGGAGCCACTGAAGGTCGGCGCAGCAGGACGGGTGTCCCCACTGGACAGATGAGGACAAGGCCCAGGGAGATGAATTAGGTTGTCCCCAACCGCAGACGTGGTGCCGGTCTTTAGACCGGAGCCTCCTGACCCGGGGAGCGCCCTCTTGACCCAGGGGGCCGTGCTCAGCTCCAGTGCCCACGGCTCTGCCGCTCCTCCGGTGCGCGAGTGGGAGGCCCCGCGCTGGAGCAGGGGCCTGAGCCCCGCCCCGCTGCGGACACAGCAGGCCTCCAGCCACTCGGTGGGGCCCAGGGACAGCCCAGCTGTGCACTTGGCTCTCAAACTGGTGGGCGTGGGGACTCAGGTTGCTTGGTACAGACTGTGGTCAACACCCAGACGCACCACGTGCCAGATGCTTCTGGGTGACACACTGGGTTGTGTGGCGCTCATGGCCGCCCTCTGCGGAACTGGAGCCCCGCGGGGGCTGCTGCGTTAGAGCACAGCGGTGAGGGTGCACAGCCGCCCTAAACTCAATCAGTCACCAGGCTGAGGCGGCAGCAAACGCCCCACAGTCACCTTGTCCCACGTACCACGTGTCTCTCAAAGCTTATGCCGTGTGTGGACACGTGAAGGTTGACACCACGACTTGGTCTTTGCAGGGACAGTCGAGTGGGGAGGGGTCTGGGGTGCGGCTGCCACTGGGAGGCCCCTGCCCGGGGTCGTCTCTCCTGGTCCTGTTCCTCAGTCTCCTCTCTTTCTCCTCTGCTTTCTCCCCTCGTCTGTGTTGCAGGGCGGCCATCAGCAGGGACCCTTTCTACGAGATGCTTGCTGCGCGGAAGAAGAAGGTCTCGTCCACAAAGAGACACTGAGCCTGTGCAGCACACGGAGCCGGTGTGCCCGGCCTGGGGCCCGGCACGGAGGCCCTGTCCTCTGCGCCTCCCACACGTCGGGGGCGGCTGCTGAGCATGGGCAGCTTGCCAGGCATCACCCTGAATTCCTAGAGACTAGCTTCAGCTTCTGCTAGCTATTTAAGTGGGAGATTGGTGGGCAGTTACCGCTGGAAGAGAGACTCGACGCCTGTCGCACAGGGGTTTTGAGCCTTTCTCTCTAATGGGAACAGGGCTCCCGCTGGCCCACAGCCCCCCAGTCTCTCCTCGAGCAGGTCTGATAGCAGAGCTCAGAGCCGACCATTTACCTCTCGGTTATTTCCTGGGAAGAAGCCTTGAACCCTGCACCATAAATACGTGTATCCGTATCTTATTACATGTTAAGGAAAAAAGTGGAATGGAAGAGAAGCCACGTACTATAAAGATATATTTTTGTTTTTTAAAAAAAGAAAAAGATAAAGTAGAGCTGTCCAGCTGTGTTCTGCCTGGTCCGCTTTGAGGACCTTCTCCCTGGAGAAGGAGCTCCCTGGGGCCCCCGAGGGCGGGGGCAGAGCAGGCCCGCTTCCCCAAGCTTGTGGGGACCAGTGGGGGCTGGTGGGAGCTGGTGGAGGTGGGAACTCGTCTGGGGGGCGGGGGGTGGCGAGAGGGTGGAGGAAGTCAGTCCGGCCTGCAGGGCAGCGCCCCACTTCTCCCTCCCACGTGCCTGGGGAGCACTGCGGGGAGGGGGCGCCGGCTGGACGCCTGCCTGTTTGCTCTTGCCGAACTCAGTCTCCTTGGGCTTTACAGGTAGAAAGTTAGCATCTTCCCTTGAGCTTCGTACCTAATAACCAAAACTGTGAGGAAGGTAATCCCAGCAGAGGTCCCAGGACGACCTGTCTCTCATTTGGTTTTCCTTCTTCCTCCCCCCAACTCCATTCCTCGTTTTAGAGGAGGGAGCAGGTCTTACCCGGTCACCTTAGGACTTCAGCTTTTTCTGCCTCAGCACTGGCCCTCACCTGGACCCTCCTGCGCATCTCCGGGTGGGCCCTCTGGAGGGGAGGGCGCCTTTACCAGCGCAGGGCGGGCGGGGCCAGAGGTGGGAAGGCTGGCCTCCTGACAGCAGTGATGGAGCGCTCTCCTCCGTTCTCTCAGGGACTCGTCCAGGGCCGGCGGAGCAGGTGGCTCCCCTACATCGCTCAGGACCGGGCAATGCAGAGCCCCGCGTCGCCGAGCAGCCTGACCCCGGTTCCTCTGACACCTTCAGGCGGGCTCGCATCTCTGGAAATAGCTTTTGTGAGGGGAGTGGTGGGAGCAGCATTGGGGCGGCCTCCTGGGCCCCCCCTTCCTGTAGGTCTGTCCTGGAATGACTTTGGACTTTTTCATGCCGGGGCTGGTGAAGGTGACGGAAGAGGGTCCAGGCTGGGAACTTGAACTTTCCGGGCAGGAGAACCAGGGCTGGGCAGCAGAAGTCAGGGCCTGGGTGGGGCTGGTGCTGGCGCCCTGGTGGCACGCGGGTCCCAGCGCCGGTTCTCACGGACGTTCCTGAGACAGACAGGCTCCTGGACCAGTGTTAGCCTATTTATCAGAGCTGTAAATAGTCCGTGTATAGTTTTTCTCTTTTCAGATTATTTTGTATTTGTTTAAAATAAAAGTTTTCTCAAAATATAAAGAAACAACTGAAAGTTGTTGACAGGGTTTTTAAAAAATTATAATTATTATTCCACTTGTTTTTTGTTTGGTTGGTTTTTGGGGTTTTGTTGTTTGTTTTTTGCATTGTAAACGAGCGCCAAGGAACCGCAACAAATAAACTCCAAATCTGCCCAAACCGCTTCGTTGCCTGTGGCGCTCCTTCACGCCCGGTGGGGGCTCTGAGCACGAAGGTCATGCTTGTCCGGTGTGCGCGTGGGGGACTAGGCGTCACTGTAACCTTTCGTCTTCAGTCTAGTGATGCTGTAAGTCGGACGCGGGGGGCACAGTTCTGTCTTCTGTCAGGGGGAGCAAAGCAAAAGTAACTGGTGTGGTCGTCACCCCCATTTCTGGAAGAAGAAGCAGATGTCATACGTCTAACTGCGTTAAGATCAAGAAAGGGGTGTGGGCATAGCTCCGTGGTAGAGCGCGTGGGTAGCATGCAGAAGGTCTTGAGTTCAATCCCCAGTACCTCCATTTAAATAAATAAATAATAAATAAATAAAATCTAGACCATATTATATTAAAAAAAAAAAGATCAAGAAAGGGATCTTCAGCTTTTTAAATTCATTTTCAGTATTATTTCAGTTTCCAGCTATGCCCCCATGACACCAGGGAAGAGGCACAGTGAGATAGCACCCAAAGGCCGAGAAGACACTCCGCGCAGCATCGCAGGGTAAGGAGACGGACGAGGCCTGGCCTGTCCCCTCAGCGGGCAGTCCTTCCACCAGCCGGTCTTCCCCTATGGACCGCAGCACGTTCCCATCTTCCCTTCCCCGCCAGCCCCGCGTGACTGCGCTGAGAAGGGAGGCCTTCAGGTGCCCTTCGGATGCCAAACTTGGCTGTATTCTTTTTCTTTGTTTCCTCCCGTCTCTGGAAGGAGGGAACTTCCTTCCTTCTGCCTGTCTTCCCCAGAGCTCTCTGTCAGGTTTCCCCTCTCTTGTGCATGTCTCATTCCCCACTGATTCCTCTCCCTCAAATTACAAAAATGTCCAAGTCTCTCATTTGGGGAAAAAACAGGAACAGGACAAGGGGCTGTCCCCTCCAGCCCCTCGTGCTCAGTATTGTACTGAAGGCTCTCAGCAGGGCCGTCAGGCACGAGAAGGAAGTAACACCCGACAGGAAAAGGGAAAAACGGACTTCATTTGCGGGCGGCATTACCTTGTGTAGAGAGAATCCTAAAGAATCTACCAAAAACTATTAGATAATGAATGAATTAGCAGGGTTTCAGGATATAAGATCAATATACAAAAATCACATTTTTCAATACACTAGCAATGAACAATCTAAAAATGAAGTTAAAACAAGTCCACTTACAAATGGCATCAAAAAGAATAAAATAGGAATAAATTTTAAGGTACAGAATGTACACAGAAAACTATAAAACATCACTGAAACTTGAAATTAAAGAAGGCTTAAGTGGAAGCCTCCGGTGTTCGTGGTGTAGAAGGCTGAACGTTGTTGCAGTGGCTGCTCCCAAGCTGATCTGCAGATTCAGCACTGTCCCCATCAAAACGTCAGCTGGCCCTTTTGCAGAAGTGGAAAAGCGTATCCTAAAATTCATATGGAAATGTAAGGAATGAAGAATGGCCAAAACCATCCTGAAAAAGAACGAAGTTGGAGGACTTGCTTCCTGACTTCAAAACACCACAATCTAGAATGCATGTTCTTGGCGCAAGGACAGACGTACAGATCAGTGGAATAGAATCAGGAGGCCAGAAATCAACTCACATATACTTACAGGCAGTTGGTTTTAGATGAGAGTGCTGCAGTTCAAGGGTGGGGTTCGGGAGGATTACCTTTTAAACAAATGGTGTTGGAATAACTGAATATCCACATGCAAAGGAAGCAGGTTGGACCCTTACCTCACAGCAGCTACAAAAGTTAACTCAGTATGGATCAAAGACCTCAATACTACAGAGCGAAAACAATAAACTCAGAAGGAAACAGATGTAACTCATGACCTTGCATCAGGCGACGTTTTTGAGATACAACACCAAACCACAGCAACCTCCCCCCGACCCCCGCAAAAAAAAAAAGATGAATTGGACTTCATCAGAATTAAAGGTGCTTGTACTTTAAAGGATGCCACTGGGAAAGCGAAAAGGCAACCCAGAGAATAAGAGAAAATACTTGTGAATCAGAGAAGAGTCTGGCAGACAGAATACATCAAGAACTCTTAGAATTCAGTAAAAAGACATAACCCTGTTAAAAATTGGACAAAGATTTTGAGGAGACGTTTCTCTAGAGAAGACCTACAAATGGCCAATAAGCACATGAAAAGCTGTTCAAAATCAAGTCGTCAAGGAAATGCAAACCCAGCCACCATGAGATGCCACCTCACCCCCACCAGGATGGCTAGAATTAAGAAGACAACAGCAAGTGTTCGGATGTGGAGAATTTGGAGCCCTCATGAGCTGGTGGGACTGTGAGATGGAAACCAGTTTGGTGGTTCATCAGAAAGTTAAATGTGGAGTTAACCACATGGCTCAGCAGTTCCATCAAAGGTGGACACCCACGAGAACTGAAAACATGTCCTCAGGAAGCTTGAACAGGAACGCTTACAGCAGCATGAGTCACAGCAGCCAGAGGGAGGAAACCAAACGTCCATCTGCCAATGAGTGGATGAACAGACCTCAGTATATCCACGCAGTGGAATATTACGCAGCCATGGACATTTTGTAGAAATGGGATCACACGCTCTGCAGTCCCTTGTGTCTGGCTGCTTCCACTCAGCACAGCGTTTTTGCGGTTCCCCTGTGACGTAGCCTGCGTCAGTGCTCCATTCCCTCGTAGCACTGAAGAGTATCCTGTTTTACAGACATACCCCATTTTTATCCATTCCTCCATGGATGAGCACTGGGCTAATTCCACTTTTTGGCTATTATGGACCATGTGGCTGTGAGCATCTGTGCATGGATTCTGTGAACATCACGGAGTTTGACAGTTCATCCTGTCGCCTCTGAATCCTTGCTTCCTGCTCACTTCTCAGCCGAGTGCCTGCTTCCCCTCCCTGCTTTCAGCTTTGCTGGAAGAGGATCTGGACTCACCCACCTGTCTGCCATCTCAACGTCAGGCTCTTCTACCGACCTCTGCCCGCCCACCACCTGCCGACACTCCCGGGCGCTGGAGCCTCTCAGGTTCCTCCGCTGGCTTCCTGGACAGATGACCAGTCCTGTGGTCTCAGCTGCTGCTACCAGCGTTCTTTATGCCCTCAGGTGAGACGTAATGACCATTTATTGAGCGCCTGTGTCTCGGCGCCTTTTCATTCACTTCTCCACTATCCCCAGCTACCACCCAATAAACAAGCATCCTGCCAGATGTCACCAGGTGCTTCTGGGGTTACTCAGACAGGTTTGGGACATGCTGCTTTGGGCTGCAAGGCCGGCGGCCTTTCCTGCAGCCTCCGCGTCTCTGCAGGTGCCCCGAGCGCGTGGCGTCTCCTGGACCTGTGTGCACGGTGCTCCTTCGCAGGCAGCTTCTCAGGAGAAGCCAGCATTCCCTTGTGCACCTCGGGCCAGCGCCTCCCTCATCCAGTCCAGACTCTTTCCTCTGAGGACCTGCAGGCCTGTCCCTTCCTGACTTCGGACTGTCGCTACCTCTCTGGCCAGCTCCGTATTCTTTGGGATTCGGGCCCTGCTCGCCTCCCAGCCTGGGCTCTTTCTTGCCCCTTTCCCGGTTCCTTCCTCCTTCCAGCTTCTGGGTTCTTGCAGTGCTTCCGTAGACCGTCTGCCTCCTGCCTCCTGGCCCCCCAGGTCGCTCTGCCTTCGGCCTGGAAGTTACCCCCCTTCCCCGGGAAGCTTCTGTTCTTCTCTTAGACCCCAGCCGGGCCCCCCTCCCCTGGGAGTCTTCCCGCCCCTCCTCCGCCCCCTGCCAGCTCCCTGCACTCTCCCCGTAGGGATTCCCATCATGCTGACTCTTTTCTCTTTGGAAAGTAACACTCTTAATTGTACAGCTTGCTGAGTTTCACATAATGACACTGAATTTTAATTTCACGGTGGTTTGTCTCAGCCTAGGCCAAATGCATGGGAGCCCTCCTTGTTTCGTGCTCACAAAACGACCTGGGGAGAGGGCAGTGGTGCCTGGTCTTACACCAGCTCGGGGAACTCAGACCGGCTCTGTCCCAGGCCGGCAGCAAAGGCCCTTCTGAAAGCTCCTCGGGGCTCCTGCCATCATTCGTGGCTTGATTTTACCTGGGGGCCGTCCAGCTCTTAGGCCCTGATCTCGAAGGGCCCTGGCCTGTTTTACTGGAGGCCAAGGGCCTGAAAGGCAAGGGGTGGCCCGGCGCTCTCCCTTCCTAGTGAGAACACACGGGCTCAGGGGCCAAGTCTGACTCCCCGTCCCGACCCTGCGCCCTGGTTAGGGTGAGGCCGGTGGGGCAGGAGTGTTCTGAGTGGCCTCTCCGTGAGCACAGGCAGCTTTGCCAAGCCTGGTCCACCCTGCGGGGTTGAAGGGAGGGCCCTGCACGACCTTCCGTTCGTGACTGAGCAGAGTAAACCCGGGGCCTCTGGGAGCCGCTGTCTAGTTTGCACTTCATCTTGGCTGCCAGGGAGCCCAGAGTCTGGGGCACCCTTCCTCACGCAGCTCAAGTCGATCCTGCTTTGCACTTTCATTTTTGGTAGTCGACTTTATTTTCCCAGAACGGTTTTAGGTTTACAGTTAATTGAGGGGACGGTACAGGGATTCCCCCTGTGCCCCCAGCCCTACGCCGGCACAGCACACAGCACTCCCCCACCCCCGGCATCAGCATCCCCCACCAGCGTGGTGAGCCTGTTACAATCCGTGAGCCCACGTCGACACCTCATAACCAGCGGCCACTGCTTCCATCGGGGTTCACTCTTGCTGTTGTCCCCTCCGGGGGTCTGGATAAACGTGCAGTGCCACGCACCCCCCGTCACAGATTCGTGCAGGGTAGTCTTACTGCCCCCAGCCCCGGGCCTCCCGATCTCTCTGCGGCCTGCTGTCTGCTCTCCCCGCAGCCCTGCCCGCTCCAGAGGTCACAGCGCTGGGGTCGTCCAGTGTGTAGCCCCTACTTCCCACTTTTCGTCGTGTTTTTAAATTTTTCAATAGTGCCTTTTTAAGGGCAAACATTTTGTATTCTGATGAAGTAAGTTTATAAATTGTTTTTCATGTTATGGTTTGTGCTTTTGTATTCTAAGAAGTCTCTGCGTAACCCCAGCTCACAAACATTTTCTCCTCGAAGTTTTACAGGTTTACCCCCTACAGGTAGGTCTGAGCCATCTTGGGGTAGTTTCGGGCGTGGCATGAGCTGAGGGTGGAAGTGAGCGCCCTGGCCTCATTCCTGATCTGGCTTTTGTCGTTCAGTGGGGTGAGAGCTGTAGGTTCCTCGGGGATGCTTGTGATCAGGTTGAAGATGTTCTCACGTTTTCCTGCTTTGCTGAGAGCTTTCCTCCTGGGCAAGTGCTGACTTTTGTCAAATGCTTTTCTGTGTAGACGCAGAATCTCACTTGAGTTTCTCTTTCAATGTATTAATGTGGTGAGTTATACTGAATAACATTTTAGTGGTAAATCAACTTTGCACCCCTGGGATAAAACACATTTGGTCATGGTTTTTAAAAACATATTACTGGATTCAATTTGTGAACTATTTTGTTAAGGATTTCTTGTGTCTACAACTCCTGAGGGATGTGGTGATGTGGTCATTTCGGCCATTGCACTAGGTGGTCAGTTCCCTGAGAGCAAAGATTCTGCCTCTTCAGGTCGTCTCTGGGCACCCAGCTTCTGGACAGCGCTGGGCACAGGGAGGACCCTTGGGGCATGTCTGCTGAATAAATGGCAATAAATGAATGCATGACAATAAAGCCACGGGCTGCTCTGGGCCGGGCAGGGTCATACTACTAATTTATCAGAACCTGTTTCCTGTACCCAAGAGAATGTGATTCAGGCGTGTTAGTAGCTCACGGGGCTGGCGGTTCTGACTCTTCAAGTGGTCCAGAGTTTTAGGGATGGAGGCGCTCTGAACTTGTGAGGGGAGAAGTAGCATAAGAAGGAGGAAGAAGGAGTCAGTTTCTGGGGTGTCACCTCCTCTTCTGATCCTTGACCCATTTCTCCCCACCCGCTCACCAGGCTCCCTGCCCTGCCTGGGGCTTGGCAGATGCAGCCATTTCCCTTCAACACCTGGTCAAGCCAGGTGCCCTCGCATCACCTTTGCGCTGAGTCTAAACAGACTGAGGGCAGGGCAGCCCCCTCCCCCGGCTACAGAGGGGTCCTAAAGTCAGCTCTCATGCTACGGTTTCCAGCATCATCCTCACTGAGTGTTTGCTGGGTAAGTCCCACGTACACATCACTGCTGTGCTCCGGGCCTCTTCATTTGGCGTTTCTCATGAGAAATCATGACAATTATCCATGGACTTCCTACTGTTATAATAAGCATATTGCTCCTTTGGTTAAGTAAACCCACGACCCTCCTTGGAGGCAGACATATGCATAGCCAGGACACGGAGGTGGTGTAACTGGCCAAGGTCCCCTCATCAGCACATGGTTCAGGCGGCACCTGCAGGTCATTCCAATGAACGGGACACTCTCAGGCCAGTCTCGGACTCAGGTAAGCACCGTGGTCCAGTGCTCTCCAGGTTGCATGACCGAGACATCATTCTCTTAGCATGGGTTTGGAAAGTGGGGTGTTTTGCACCAATATGCAGAAAGGGAATGTTACATTGATCTTATCTCTCCCCATACAGATTTACTTAACAAGTCTAATCTAAGTGGGAGTTTAGGGGAAAACCCACGGAAACAGTGGGTGTCTGGTCAGGCCATTTCAGATGGCTGGTCTTTTGCTCTTGATCCATCTCCTGCTTGACCAGTCCCTGCTTCACTCACATGGCTACCCAGGCCTTTTCATTATTGGGCAAATCTCAACACTCTTAAAAGGAAGACAACCTAATCCAGATTGCCTATAATGCATTTTCACGTTTTCCAGCATATAATCCAAAATAACTAGACTTGCAAAGAAGCAGGAGCATGTGACTCATACTCAAGAGGAAAAACAGCAAGTATAAACAGACCCCAAGGTGAACTAATGCTGCAATGAGCAGACAGGGACTTGGAAGCAGCTATTATAAATACACACTCAGCTGATGTTCAGCAAAGTCACCAGGGCAACTCAGTGAAAAGGAAAAGGAAAGACTTTCCAACAACCAGTGCTGGGACCACTGTATAAATAATAGAAATAAACCAACCTCACCCTCTTCCTCGTGACATACACAGAGATTGAGATGGGTCGTGGACCTAGCCCCAAGCCCCAGACTATAAGGCTTCTAAAAATAACAGAAGAATATGGCCTTCGGAGGAAGAAAAAATTCCTTAGGACACAGAAATCACTAACTGTAATTGTTTTAAAAAAGGAATAAATCAGACTTCATCAAACCACAGCCTGGGAGAAAATATTTGCAATAACATAGAACTGGCAAAAAGTGAGGAATGGTAACTCATGGTAGTGTTGATTTGTATTTCCCTGACTCCTGGTGATCATGGACCCTCTTTTGCACTGGCTGTTTGAATTTCCTCCTCTGTGAATTGCCTGTTCATGCCTTCTGGCGCTTTTCCTTTAGGGTTGTCTTAAAAAAATCAATTTTAGGAGTTTTCGTGATATTAAGAGATCTTAAGCTTCCATGTGTACCACAAGTGTTTTTTCTAGGTCTGATATTGACCTTTTGACTTTATCTGTGTTATGTTTTCCAAAATTTTAATTTGACAGAGTCAAATATGTCCGTTTTCCTGTATAGTTCTGAGTTTTTCATCTTACTCAAGGAGGTTGCCTTCGCTCCAGGACAAATGAATCGTTCCCTCAATTTTCTTCTAATATTTCATTTTAATTTTCCTTTTTTAGCCTTTGGATTCTTGGTCTATCTAAAGTTCCTTTTTGTTTATATTATGAGGAAGGGATCTAAGTTTATTTCACTCCAGAAAAGTCACTGATGATGCCAACACAGTCCATTCATTATATCATCCTTTCCCCTTTGAGTTGAGATATTAGTTTTACCGTGTGTTAAGTTCCATATATTTTTGCAATTGCTTCTTTTCCTGTGCCAAGAATGCTCTTTTCACTACATTACTTCTAAAGGAGCTATTAATAGTTGGTGAGTCAAACCTCCCTTATTATTCCTTTATTATTTTGAGATGTTCTTGGCTATCCCCAGACGTTTATTTTTTTCTCAGAAGCATTAAAATGTTCGTCTCTAGTTTGAAAAGCACGGGTGGGGTCACGAGGCCAAAGAAATACCAAGACATGCTGCCCAGAGCGTAAATGGGGACTGTCATTTCTCTTCCCAGCCAGCTGTGTCCAGTTTCCTGATCCAAGTGGCCACTTAGGGGGAAAATGCTTTGAAAATCAGAGCAGCTCACCCGAGAACGGCTGCTCAGTGTTTTTTGGATAGAATTTTGAGTGATGGTGTCGTTCCTAGAGTCTTGGAAGAGCTGACCCCCGCCCTCTGGGCAGGACCGTGTTCTTTTGTCTCCTGGAGATGCCCCTGGGGGTCTGCCTTCTAACTGGACTGACATCAGCCTTCCAGTGCCTGGTGATTCCAATCTCAGCCTTGTCCTTACTACCCTGGTGTCTGGGCATCTCTCACCCTCTGTGACCTCAGCTCCACTTCATTGAAGTGGCTGGATGCTCAGGTGCTCTTCAGAGATCAAACAAACAGCATCAGTCTACATTGTGCACAACCTCCTCCTGACGCCGTGGCTCAACACTGACCATCAGCAGGTGGCCACTTGGGAACAAAGTGAGCAGCTGACAGGACCCCCTCTCCAGCCCGTGCATCTGCATCGGGTGGGCGTTTCCCGTGCAGTTAGTGCGAGAGCAGCCCCGCCTCTGCGTGCGCTCAGCCTCCCTGGTGGACTCGCCCATTTGGCGGCATTGCCAGTGTCTGTGTGCCCCGCTCACAGCCCCTGGGCTTCCTGGCTACGGCTTGTTCTACATCAACAAGGGAAACTGAGAGGACCCCCCTCCCTCCACTCAAGAGCATGGGGTCTCCTTCATCATGAAATGGCTCAGGATTCCGAGACGTGTTAAGTCCTTCAAGTCAGGAGGGAGGGCGCCCAGCACGGATCAGCGGAATCAGCCCTGACGACCTGTTCTCCTCAGTCTTTTCATTCCATCGCCGATTCTCAGCCCTTCTCTCCTTTCCTCCCCGGACCTCACCTTCTCAACACACATTCACATGCGGGCAAAAGCCCTGCTTTTTATGATTTTTTCCTTTTTGCTTTTGGAAGAATTTCAAAAGCACAGAAATGTTGCCAAAAATACATAGTATAAAGAACACCTGTGTGCCCAGCCCCGCCTGCTGCTACTCTGCCCGTTACTGCGTGCTCTCCCTCCCTCTCCCTCCCTCCCTCCCTCCCTCTCTCTCTCTCTCTCAACCATTTAAAGGTTACTTGCAAACACCCAGCCCTTAGGCCCCAAACATTTCTTTCTTTTTTTTTTTAAAAGGCATTCTTTATTTCTCTCTCTCTTTTTAATGGAGGTGCTGGGGATTGAACCCAGGACCCCTGCATGCTAAGCATGCACTCTACCACTGAGCTATTGCCCTCCCTCTAGCCCCAAACATTTCTGCGCATAATTCCTAAGAATAGGTATATCCACTAGACATAACCATTGAGTTGGTTATTTGTGGTCTGTTCATTAAATGCATCGGAGAAGCCAGAGTTTGTCTCATCCACCGTGATGGTTCACTCTCAGGAGTGCTTGGAGCTGCCGGTAGCAGAAGCCCATCCAGCAGTGGCTTGAACAAAGGGCCAGTCTGGCTACAACCCCTGACCAAAGACTGTGGCTCCCATGGGTGGCTCCCTTCATACTGCTGGTCTGTTACCCTCCCTCCACCCTTCAGCCCAGAGTACTGGTGGCTTTCCGCTCTTCCAGCCCCGGATCTGGCACTTTGTGCAGTGCTGCTGCCTCGTGTCCGAGATCTGGCTTGGTCCTCTCTACTCAGGGTGAAACAGCTGAGAGCATCCGGAGAAGGAACGCCCTTCTCACCTCAGCCCACAAAGGTCTCTTCTTCAGAACCTCCTAGCACTTGCTTCCTTGCACCAGCTTGACCAAGCATCCCATCTGCCCAGGGGGGTCCTCTGGTGCCTCTTGTCTCATGGAAAGGGGGGGGTCTATAAACAGTCATGGTAAAACATATTACATGGTAGGACAACTATAGCTTCTCTGTCACTGGTCATCCTTATGTTTACAAGTATTCGTGGCCCCCACCTTGTCCGTCATCAGAGGAGGCTCGTGGCAGGTACTCAGTACCCACTTATGTGGCTGTAGGAGCGCGTCAGTGGTTCTAATCAAGCCTGGGTGCTTGCTCAGAAGGGGACGATCACAGCAGGCTGCCTAGGGGACAGACATAACCTGGATCCTGCCAGCCAGTACGGTCATTCAGCTCTGGCAAGAATGAGACAGGTGCCGAAGATCCAGAGTCCCAAGCAAGACTGCCATGTGCCGGCTGGACTCGACCTTCAAGTTCTGGATCCCCTAGTCTTTCCTTGTGTGGCCGGCAGGGCCCTGGAAGGATCGCCGCCGACTGAAAACGACACAGTTACACAGTGGTGGTGGCACTTCGGTAGCCACACATCCCAGCCAGACGTGTCCCAGTGGCCAAAGTAACTGGGTGTGGGGTGGAGACTGGTAGTTAAGTCATTCCACAAATAGTCTTGGGCCAACTCCAGCCCTAGGCCGTGTCAGGTGCGGGGGGTTCAGGGGTGATCGGAAACCCCGGTGGGTGGAGCTCTCGGTTCAGGGGGTGGAGCCTCGGAGCCCCTGGTGGGCAGCACGCGTGATGGGGGAAGTGAAGGAGCCACATGCCTCCGGGCTCCTCGAGGACCAAGGTGAAGGTGGGCTCCTCCGCGCAGGGTTTCTCCCGTCGCCGTGGTGGAAACGGCTGTGAGTCGCAGCCCGCAGGATGCTGCCCTGAGGGACCGTCTCTGAGAGGCCCGCCTTCTCCCACACTCAGGGTTTTGGAAACCAGTTCCAGCCGCCTCCAGCGCAGGACCTCACAGGAGCGGGGCCACCGCGGGTGTTGAAGAAACGCTGTGAGCGGAACAGCCGTGGAAAAGCCCATCTTGTAAGGCCTCCGCTGTCCGCCGTTTTGCAAATCCCAGGACGGGAAGTGCATGAGACCGGCGTTGCCCCTTCTTGGCGACCCTTTCCGTTTGCGTCACGGGGGATGGCTGCCGTCTGCAGGTGCGAGCTCGGGAACCCCCAGTTCCTTTCCTCACCAGGGCCAGAGACCCGCGGGTGTCCGCCAGCCCCGGCCCGCAGTGACCCCCGCCGCCGCGCCTTCGCCGTAGCGCCCGTTCCGCCGAGGCTGCACGTTCCCCCCGCGCCCCCCCGGTGGGTTCCATCGCTGTGTGGCTTGCTTTACGGTGTTAGACGTGTCTCATTTTCGGGTCTGAAAGGCCCGAAGGTGGAAATGGTAACTTCAGTCTCTCGTCCGCGAAGATCCCCCTCCGTGGTCCTCGCTCCCTCCCTGGTCTTCCCGCCACCCCGTCTTGTCACTCTCAGCGAGGCCTGGCTCGCGCGGGGAGGGGCGTGGTTATTGGAATCATCAATGGGGTGGATTTAACCCCACGCTCTGGCCAGTTCTTTTCCGCTTGCCCCACCTGTTCTCTTGTTCCCCTTTCCTGCTTTCTTTTAGGTTACTTTTAGACCCCGTTTTATCTCCATGATCATCTTACCACCTGACACAGACTGAACTGTGTCGTCCCCCCCCCCCCCCCCAGAATTCACATGTTGAAGTGGTCACCCACTGTGCCATAGTGTCAGGAGGTGGAGCCATTGGGAGGTGATCAGGGCTAGTGGAGGTCATGAGGGTGGGGCTCCCAGGATGAGATTAGTGCCCTTGTAAGAAGAGACATCTGAGGGCTTGCTCTCAGCCTTTCTCTGCCAGGTGAGGACTTGTCGAGCCGCCTGCAAACCAGGAACCAAATCTGCCGGCACCTTCATCTTGGACTCCCCAGACTCCAGAACTGTGAGAAATAAATTGCTGTTGTTTAAGCCACCCTATTATGCAATTTAAAAAAAATTTGGATAGTAAATTTCCATCTCCCCTCATGTTGGTCAGGTTTTCTTATAAACTAAAGGGAAGATGTTATATTTTTAAATGTTTAAGAAAATGGTTAAAGTAACACTAAGAACAGTCCCCATGGTGAACAAATCTGAAAGATTTTAACAGGTGAAACAGTTATGTCATATTTGGTGACAAAGTCAGTATAACCATGGAGGTAATCCCTAATACCTGGCTTTCTAACTAGAAGGGTCTAAAAGAAGAATTTCTTCCAAAAGTGGTTATTTTCTCATTCACTGTTAAAATGTTATCTTTGTGTTACAGAAGCAGGTTTGTGTGTGTGTGTGTGTATTTAATTATCTTCTGGGTAGCAATTTGCTGACAATAAGCTGCAAAAAATTGCTGAGAGGAACTTTTAAAGACATAAATAAATGGAGAGATATATTGTGTTCACGGATCCGAAGACTTAAAATCATAAAGATGTCATTTCTTCCCAAATTGACCTATGGATTCAATACAGTCCTAATCAATATCCCAGAAGCTTTTTTTAAAAGAAGAAATTTACAGTCTGTTTCTAAAATTGCTGTGGAAACACCGAAGACCTAAAATAACCCATATAACTGTGAAAAAGGAGAACTAACTTGGAGAACTTACACTACCTGATTTCAAGGCTTATTATAAAAAGTTCCAGGAGCCCAGGCAGGGTGGTGTTGGCACAAAGATAAATAAATTAGTCAGTAGAACAGAATAGAAGGTCCAGAAATGGACACGAACGTCTATGGTCAGTTTATTTACCACAAAGGTAGGCGGCATCGCAAAGGAGAAAACATAGTCTTTTCAACAAATGGTGCTGGAACAAGTGGACATCCTCATGCAAAAGTATAAACCACCGTATCTCACATTCTGAAGTTAATTCAAAATGGATCATAGATCTAAGTGTAAAAACCTAACACTCTAAAACTTCTGGAAGAAAACATCAAAGAAAATTTTTGTTCCTTTGGGTTAGACAAAGATTTTATAGACAGAACATCAAAATCACAATCCATAAATGAAAAATTGATAAACTGAACTTCATCAAAATTAAGAACTTCTGGTTTTGGGGAAAAAAAAAAGACCTAAGAGAATGAGAAGTAAAGCCACGGATTGGGAGAAAATAATGTGATTGTCAAATATCTGTTAAAGGATTTATATCCAGAATACACAAAGATCTCTCAAAACTAAATAATAAACAAATAACCTGATTTTTTAAATGGACAAAGGATTTGAACGGACACTTTACCAAAGGAGAGATACAGATGGCAATTAAACACATGAAAAGATGCTCAACATGTTCATTAGGGAAATGCAAATTAAAACTACGATGAGATACATATTTCTACTAGAATGGATAGAAGTTAAAAGTCTGACCATACCAACTGTTTGTGAGGGAGAACTTCATATACCGCTTGCAGAAATAGCACTTTGGAAGATAGTTTGGCAGTTTCTTAAAAAATTAAACATGTACTTACTTACCGTATGATCCAGGAATCCTATTCTAGACATTCGCCCAAGGGAAATGAAAATGTTATATATGTAATAAATAGCGACTGTACGCATCTGTTACATCAAATTGTACACCCCAAAGGGCGAGTTTTACTGTCTATAATTTATACCTCAGAAAACCCTAAATGACAACATCCTTCATGATTAGAACTCTCAGGGTTTTAATGGGTATGGAGGGAACATACCTCAGTATAATCAAGGCCGTAAATGGCAAGCCCACAGCTGACGTCATCCTCAGCGGTGAAGGCCTGACAGCTTCTCCTCCGAGGTCCGGGACCAGGGTGCCCCCCTCCCTGCTGTTCAGCACAGCGCTGCAGGTCCCCGCCAGAGCAGCCCGGCGAGAAAACGCGTCACAGCCATTCAGACCCGAAAGGAAGAACTAAAACTGTCTCTGTTTGCAGATGACATGATCTTACACATGGAAAGGCCTACGAACTCCACCAAAAAACTGTTAGAGCTGGTAAATGAGTCCAATAAAATCTCAGGATACAAAATCAACGTCAGAAATCGGTGCATTCCCACCTGACTGTCCTTTATGATTGGATTGCCGCATTCTGTTGATTCTTATTTTGTCGTTCGCTTTATGCCTTTGATAACTACGTAAGTTTGAAAAGCTAAAGCTCTAACCTGTTCTTAGAAACAATTAGTACATATACGTGAACTTAAAATGTGCAGTATACTGTACATATGTATTTACTTGCAATGCAATGTGCAGTCCAACTGTAGTAATTCTGCCTAATAAAACTGGAAAAGGAAAAATTATATAGCTACCAAACAGAAAAAAAAGAAATCAGTTATTTAATTATAAAAACGTATTTCATAAAAGGTTTTGCAACTTAAAAAAATCAGTGCATTTCTATACACTAACAATGAACTATCTGAAGAAAAAAATAAGGGAAACAATCTCATTCACAGTATCTTCAAAAACAATAAAATACTCTGGAGTAAATTTAACCAAGAAGTGAAAAGCTCTAGACACCGAAACCTGCAAGACACTGACGAAAGAAGTTGAAGAAGAGTTGCATAAATCAACTCCATGTTCACGGGTCCCAAGAGTTAGTATTTTGAAAACGTCGTACCACCCGAAGCCATGTATAGATTCAGTGCGATTCCTGTTACATAGTCCAATGGCATTTTTCACAGAAACTTCTTTAAAATCCTAAAATTTGTATGGAACCACGAAAGACCCCAAATAGCCAGAGCAACCTTAAAAAAAGAACAAAGCTGGAATCATTGCACTTCCTGACTTCAAACCGTGCTAGGACGCTACAGCAGTCGGCAGGACTCCGGCATAAAAATAGACACAGACTCACGGGAAAGAATTGAGCGCCCAGAAATAAACCCTTGCATACGCCATCGACTGAGACTTGACAAGGGAGCCAAGAATACTCAACAGGGAAAGGAGAGGATGGTCTCTTCAATAAACGGTGTTGGGAAAATCAGATATTCACATGCAAAAGAATGGAACTGGACCCCTGTCTTGCACCAACTCACAAAAATTAACTCTTAAACACAGCACCCGAAACCATGCAACCCCCAGGAGTAAACATTGGAGGAGAACTCCTTGTCGCAGGTCTTGGCAATGATTCTTTGAATCTGACCCCCAAAAGCACAAGCAACAAAAGCAAAACTCAACGCGTGGGGCTGCACCGACCTTAACAGCTGCCCACAGCAAAGGGACCGTCAACCGAATGAAGGGACAACCTACAGAACAGGATAAAATATCTGTAACTCAGGTGTCTGAAAAGGGGTTAGTATCCAAAATACAGAGAGAACTCATACAATAAGTTAATAGCAAAAATACAAATAATCCAATTAACAATGAGAGAAGAACCCGAGTAGGTATTTTTACAAAGAGAAACACAAACGGCCAACAAATACACAGAAAGGTGCTTAACATCACTGATCATCGGGGAAATGCGAACCAAAACCGCAGTGACGTGTATCGCCTCGCACCTGTCGGGAGCACTGTTTGGTAAGAGAGGAGCTCGGCGAGGCCGTGGAGAAAAGGGAGCCCTTGGGCACTGTTGGAGGGAGCATGCATCGGTGCAGCCACTGTGGAGAACAGTGTGGAGGTTCCTCAAAAAACTGAGAATAGAACCACCACAGGACCCAGCAGCCCCACTTCTGAGCGTGTGTCTGAGGGACACGACAGCGCTGAGCCGTTTTCCGTGCGCTGTCCACTGCGGCGGTGGGGCTGAGCGGTTGCCGCAGAGACCGTCGGGGTTCCAAAGCCCACGCTGCCTACTGCCGGGTCCTCTACAGGAAAGGGTGCCGACTCCCAGGACCCCTGAGGGGGGCTGTGAACTCGAAGACTTTTACAGCTGGCTTGGCTCTGTGAAACCCTGATAAGGCCTGGGAGAGGCCAAGAGCTCGGGGTCCGGGCATCTCAGAAAACCTAGTCTCCAGGGGGCCGCCCGCTGAGTTCCCAGCCCAGCGTGGAATTGTGTTTTCCCCTCCCAGGAGGCCTGTGGGTCACCGGTGATGAGACCAGCTCTGTCTCCCCCAGGGCCACACCCTTGGGAAATGGGAAAGTCATCTCAGTGTCTGGGCAGAAGGATTGGGAAGGAGACAAACTGGGCATGGCCGACCAGGGCCTGGACCCATGGGGGCCACGGCAAAGGCTTGGGTGGGGCCGGGGTGGGGGGCTGGGGCCGGCTGCAGAAAGGACTCGGGGGGCCAGGCGGTCTAGGTGAGGGAGCAGGAGAAGGGACAGTTTTAGCATTCGACGCTGTGGGGTGGGGGGCTGCACTGACCGAAGCCCAGAGTCTCAGATGTGTCACCTGGGGCCCGCGCAGTCCGCCGGGAGTGGGGACGGGCGCCATCTTCACCCGTTAACAGTGACGAGGGCCCATGCTTCCCGGCCTCGCCATCTGCACAGTAGGATCACAAGCCCCGGCCTCGCAGGAGTCTGTGAAGCGAAGGTGGTGCGTCAGCCTGTGAGCAGGGGCCCTGCGGTGAGTCCTGGCCGGTCCCCTGCCGACGCTCCTTCCCGGGGGAAGGCCAAGCCCCCAGCAGGGGCTGGTGAGGGTCTTCGGAGCCCGGCCCTCCCCGCGGCGAGCCCGGGGAGCAGGCGGGGGCCCTGGGCCACTCCCCACCCCCCAACACCACACCCGAGCAAGCTGGGAACAGGGCCTGTGTCTTGGTTATACTGTTTGATCAAGTGTCCTTTTCAATTTGGGTTTCTTTGCTTTCACAGGGGGCAGTTTCAATTGTGGCACAGGAATGTCAGAAAAACAGAAGCTGTAGCTCCCTTGACATCCCCTTGGGACCATGGGTCCTGAACGGGGGATGGAGGGCTGACCTTCAACGTGATGCTAGGCGGAGAGGCGGGAGGTGAACGGGGCTGGGTGTGGTGAGGGGCCCTACTGGGGCCTGGGTGCTTCGGCTTGGGGGCATTTGGGGTGACTTTATGGGGACAGAATCGTGCCTGGATTGCCGGCACAGCCCAGTACAGAGAAGGGATCTAGGGCAGTGATTGTGACCCGGGTGGGGCAGGGGCAGCCTGGACCTTGAACGGGGAGGTGGAAGGGCATCTCCGGGAGCTGGGGGAGTGGCCGAAGGGGAGCTGCCGGCATCAAACCCTGTGGAGCCTCACTGCCTGGGCAAAGCCCCGGACTTACTTCAGTGTTTCCACACCCTCACCACAGAGGCAGCTTTTTTCCCTCTCTCTCTTCTTTAGATTGCAGTTAATACATCTAATACGATTTACCATCTTAACCGCTTTAAAGTGACTCATTCAGTAGCGTTTAGTACATTGACAGTGTTGTGCAGTCATCACCCCTTGTCTTGCTCCAGAACGCTTTCATCTTCCCTGAAATAAGCCTGTACCCATAAGAAGTCACCCCCATCCCGAAGTTCTAATCTTTTCATGTGATTATTTGTATATGTGTATCTTCTTTGATAAGGTGTCTGTTTAGAACTCTGGCCCAGTTTTTAATCGGGAGGAGGAATCTTTTGGAACTTGATGTATTTTTAAAAAGCCACAGCCACGCTGTGTATAATTCCATGTCTATGAAATGCCCAGATCAGGCAAATCCACAGAGACAGAGTCATTACTGAGTAGCTGCGGGGGCTGGGGGAGGAGGGATGGGAGTGGCTTGCAATTTACTGAGTGAAGGAAGCCAGTTTGAGAAGGCTGCTGTTTGGTTCCAACTATGGGATATTCTGGAAAAGGCAAAACTATGGAGACAGTAACAAGATCAATGGTCACCAGGCTTAGGGAAGAGGGAGGGTGATGCACAGGATTTTTAAGGCAGTGAAACTACTCCGTTACTATGGTGATGGACACGTGCCATCATACGTGTGTCCAGACCCATAGACTATACACCCCACCAAGATGAACCTTTACGTGGACTGTGGACTTCAGTTATTAAGAACAGCATATCAGTATTGATTCATCAGTTGTAGAAAATGACCCACAGGAATTCAAGATGTTAATTTGTTTTCCCAGTTTTATTCAAAGACGCATGTAACTGCCCTTCAAAACTTGAAATAACAAACTCTCTCCAGAGCACAGGATCCTGCTGGTTTGGTGTGCCCGGGCAGGCTTCTCACAGGTAAGTGCACCATTTTCCTGTGGTTTTAAATAAGATCAGTGCTGACTCCGGCACCCCCACCCCACCCCGTTTCTAGCTCTCTGTCTCTGGACCCGAGCTTCGTGCATCCCAGTCACCTGGGGGTTAGATGCAGGTTCTCAAGGGGCCACAGGGTGGGGCTGGAGAGTCGTGGTTTCCATCCATTTCGCAGGTGACCTGGTGAGAGGACCACCCTTCAGGTAGGAGGCTCTAAGGTCTGAAGACCTTAAAGTAAAGCTTCGTAATTAAAGTGGCCCCTTGAGGGGCTGAACCAGCAGCATTTGGTACGTTGGGAAATCAGCTTCCAAACCTGGCTCCCCTGATTACAAAGTGGGCGGGGTCCTAAGAAAGTTCCAGACCCCTCTGAGAACCATAAGGGAATGCTTTTGGATTCCAGGACTTCTGAGTTCAGTTCAGAAAGCCTCAAGTCCTGGGAGCCCCCTCGGTGCCAGGCACGCGGGACGGCCGGCTGCCTGGGATGATTCTCAGTGCTTCCGCACCGGCAAAGACAGACAGAGGTTAAAGGACACAGTTTCTTATTGCTTAAGAAGCCTTCAGGGATGGAGGCCAGACTGGAGGGACCGTGACATGGGTGACAAATCCCCCAGTCGCCGCCGAGACGAGAGGGGCGTCAGGAGAGCTGTTTGCAGAATCTCAGATTCCACTGGGGTGTCCGCAGCCACCCCCGGGGGCTGGGAGCCGCCCTGCTTCCCAGATAAGCTGCCCCCACCCCAGTCGTGCCTGGTCACGGAGGAACGCATGTCCTTGGGGCAGATTTAGCGACAGACCGGCTTTTCACACCACAGGCAGGAAACTTCATTTCCAGACCTCATTCAAATTCTTCTTTCCTGACTCACTACGTTCAAAGCACATGTCATTTTGCAGACAAAGCCGAGAAGGCCTTCCAGCAGAGGCCCAGTCCCCCGGCCCTCGGCTCCCTCTCCCTCCCTCCCCTGAAGTTTGTAATTAAACTTGAATCTCAGTCAGTCAGGACAATAGGGGCTGGGGACGCGGGACATGCTGGAGTGGTGGGGCTGCTTCAGTGGGAAAGCCGTGGTCTTGCAGCTTTTCCCCCCTGTTTCCACTCCCAGGCATTAATTTAGGGCAATTGACTTTCATCTTGGAGACTTTTTTTTCCCGGTGTGAGATATGATAAACTAAGTCAATGAAGAGATTATAACCGTTTAATTTTTTTTTTTAATATTCCAAAGAAAAGGGGTCTTTGTCCTTTTAAGAAAGAAATAGTTGCTCTTTCCAGGTCGCAGGTAGAAGTTGAGCCGTAATCTTTCGGAAGCTGTTGCAGGGGCGCTGGATCCTTTAAGGCAGCCTGTCCTTGACCGCCCCCGCCTCCCACATACGAAGGGCGCCCCAGTGGACCAGGTGGTTGAGGGGCAGTTGGAGCAGAGGAGGGCGGGCAGGGGTGGGGCTAGACTGGCCCAAGGGCAGGAAGGCTCTCCTCTAAGGGGCACCGACCCTCCTGGACCAGACCCCAGGGGAGCTCTGAACACCTGGGCACTTGGCCCTGAGCCCCTGGAGGTGGGGCCAGAACTGAGTTCGGGCAGCTCCCCAGATGATCCCTCTCCGCACCCCCCGGAGAACCACTACGTTAGATCACCTGCTCCTCGGGTAGCCAGTGGGGCTCATCGCAGGGCATTCAGGCCCTGCGGGTGGGCTCCCGGAACCGGAACCGTGTATGCGCAGGAGGGCCTGATAGCTCAGCATAGTTGGCTACTTCAAGTGAATTTTGTCGAAACAGAGACCATAATTTTACTCAAGTTCTCAACCTTCAGCGTGCATTAGCATCTCCTGGGGGCCTCTTAAAATTCCAGTGGCTGCCCCACGCCATTCCCCGCACTGAACTGTATTTCCTGCTTAGCAGGGTGGGGCAGGCCCCCCCAGCCCTGCGTCCGGAGCACGCTCCCAGGCGATGCCGACCGTGTGGTCCAGGGACCACAAAAACAAAAGGCTTGATTGAACCGTTTTTTTTAAAAAGAAAAGTGAAAGTTACAGAGGGTTTCTTTTAGCTCACGTTTGATAAACACACAGATTGCAGGTGCCGTAGGTTCTTAGAATAAAGAATGCATTGAGTGTGCGTGTAACTGAGGTGAGGGGAAGGGCCAGGAGGTGGGGGCAGCCTGGGGTGCTCCCTGGGTTGGCTGGGCTGAGACCTGGACCAGCGAGTGTCAGAGATGGACTGGCATCATCCGCAGTGGTTTTGATGGACTCTTGGAGCTGGCAGGAGGGACGGGACACAGGTCCTGGATGAATCAGAAGTATAAGTGCCTGGCGTTGGGTTTTGATTGCCGGGTATCCGTTTCAGAAGACATCTGTCTTGAACGAACATACAGCCAGCTGCACAACACAACACATGCACAATAGCCAGGAGGGGATCTTGGCCCCCACACCCATGAAGCTCCTGGTCCAGAAGGCCCCAGGGGACCTAGATGACTGGGCCCATAGTGACCCCACCTCCAGTCTCCTGCACCCTAATTTTCGCTTCTATGCTTTGAGCCTGTGAGTGACCCCTTGAAACCCCAGACATCCCTCCCTCAGACCCTAATAAGGGCAGAGCCTGGGGTCACCTCTCTCTCCCCCTACCATTACCAAGTCCAAACTCGTTCTGCTTGCCGCCCGACAGGCCAGGATATCAGAAGACGAGGTGTTGGGGCAAGGGATAACGACCTTTTATTCCTGGAGAACCACCTTCCTCAAGTCAGAATTCAGGCTCCTTTTACACCAAAAAGGGGAGGGGCGTGGTTGTTTGCTGTAATCTTCCTGGTGTCAGAATCCTTTGTTCTGGCAGCTGTCCGGCACAGGTCAGGTCGTGGTGTCCCTGTGAACTGCCAACAAGACAAACGTTATTTTCTATCTGCAGTTTTGTGTCTCTGTCTGAACAGGACAGTGTTGTGCCCTTAAAGGTCAGAGCTTTGGGGATGGGCTCTCCTGTATTTTTCAGGCTACAGGCAACATCCTTCTACAGAAAGTGCAGAACCAGCAGGCAGCAGAGCACAGGGTTAGAGCCAAAGGAACAGATCCAGTATGGAGTCGGATGTGTTCCTCCCTACCACACCACCACCTTGTTGTGTGGTCCCAGGCGTGCCCTGTACCCTCCACGGCCCACGAGGAATAAGCCTTGTTCCCTGATCCACCAGAGCTACGGGGAGGGAACCCTCTGTCTGGAGCCCTGCCTGCTCCCCAGACCAGAGCCCCTCATCAGGCCGGAGCCAGGCAAAGGCCGTCCTCGACCAAACCTTAAACACGTGTCCCCCAGAGCCCTCTTGTCGGCAGGGCTGGTCCCAGGCTGGCTAAGGGCCCGGCTAAGCCAGTCTCAGCAGGGAACCCGGCTAAGTCTCCCCTCCTTGGCACCTGCCCGAGCTCCTCGCCCTCACCTTTGATGTCTGCTCCTTAGCCTGCCTTTAACGAGGATCCGTCCCCCCGGTGTCTCCTGTTAGTGATTTTCCACCCACGGCCGCCCTCACTGCTGCCCGCTGCAAAGCCCCAGCTGTGTCTGCTGCTCGCACACAGCTCCTCCCTCCACCAATCACAGCAAGACCCAAAACAAGCCGCTCTGTCACCTCTAATTGGCTTGCGGCTGCGTTGCCCTTTGACCCTGAGGCGCGCCTGTTAAATACCGGCTTCCACCCACCGTCCGCTTCGCTGCTCTGTGCCTGCGAGGTCTTCCACTAGCCCGCCCCGCTTCCCAGCCTGGATGGCACGTCCCCTGCCTCGTGCGGGCCTCACCTCAGGGCTCCGCGGTGCCTAGTGTAGCAGTGACCTTCAGAGACGTCTCTCTGGCCACACTGCCATCCTCCTGGAGCCTGAGGCCCCTGCTGGGCCAGCCTGGCCGACAGGGTTCTGCTCTTTCTGCCCAAGGCCAGGAGCAAGGACGTGCCTGGGCAGAGGACAAAGCCGCCAGGCCTCCTGTCCCCTCTGCCAAGAGCTCAGCGTGCGGACATGTGGCTGGGCCAAAGTAGGCCCAGGGAGGCTGTGTGTGGTGGGGGCGGGGACGAGACCCAGATGGCCCAGCCTCCCACGCACCGCGAGCACCCCCGCAGAGGAGAACCAGCCTGCAATTGTATGTAATGACGGGTCACGTCTGTTGGAAGCTTGTCTTCCAAGTTGATTCAGCAGGAGCAACAGCCCCCAGCGGACTGTAAGTAGCAGGTAAGCCTTTCGGCTGGTCCCCCACGGCCGTGACTGTCAGAGCCCGGGAAGCGAGTAAAGCACAGTGCCTCGGCTGGTGGCCCCGGCGGGGCGGGCGGTGGCCAGCCAGCCACTGCTGCACAAGGACACGCTGAAAGCTAACTGTGCCACCTGACCACGGGGGCCCTGCCCTGTCGTCTTTGCTCAGGTAGGGCCTCGGGTGTGACCCGCTGGGAAGCCCCTTCCTCCGCATCACTCATGAGTGTCCCCTCCGCGCCGGGCAGGGCGTCCGCCTCGAGCCCAGGCTGTGACATGATGGGCAGGGAGTTGTCTGCCCAGCTCCCTTTGCCACGACCATCATTCCACCTGAGGTTTGGCTCCCTGTGTCCTGGAACACATAGACCCCGGGGAGCACAGTTTTGGTGGAAGTTAAGCCAGCTAAAACCTTGATCTAAGGTTTCAAGCTCCTCTGAAAAGTGATAGAGCTTCAAGGAAAGAAGGGTTTCGTGCTTGACTAAGCCTGAGGAAATGCCAGGTTAGATGAGGTTGAACAGTCTTTGCAGCAGGACCTCTCAGAGCCTTTGTTCCTTCAGAGATCATGGCCGAAGGCCTGCCTTGGGCCCGGGATGGGGCCAGGTTGTGGGGGGAGCAGTGCTCTTCAAAAGGGCTGGAATCGGGGAACCGGGGAAGCAGAAAATGGATGCCGAATTATGTGACTGACTAGCTGCAGCTGTGTGCACGTGAGAGCGGGAAGTGCGCCTGCGCAATTCCGTGCCCGGCAGGACGGCCCTCTGGTGAGCAGGTGTCTTGAGTTTGCTGAAAGTAAGCAAAGCAAGTGTGGCTGGAGCTTGCGGGGGGCGGGGGGTGGAGACCGCGGGCATGGTAGGAGCCAGGCAGGGGTCATAGCCTCCGAAGCCCTTCGAGGTTTATTTGGATTTTTATCCCAAGAGCAATAGGAAGCTGCTGATGGCTTTTAAGCAGGTGTTGACAGTTGTCTTTGGAAAGATGCTCTGAGACGTGCCCCTGGGGACAAGACTGGGTGTGGACAAGGCCTGGGGGTGGGGGAGGGTAACAGCGGCTTGGACCAGAGGGCAGTAGCCACGGAGGAAGGTGGACCAGGTCAGAGATGCCGAGGAAGCAGAACTGGTGGTGTCCAACCAGCACCTCGCTAGTCCCTGAGCAGCTGGTGGGTGATCCATTGGGTCGCGGAATCCTAAAGGAAGGCCAGGGTGTGTGGGGAGGGGAGAAGGGGAGAGGTCAGTTTTCTGCCCTCTGACTTTTGAGGTGCTGCTTCCAAGTAGGAGCCTGGAGCTCTGAGTTTGGTCTAGGCCAGCATGATGGAGTAACCCTGGTTACTGTGCACGGGTCCCCTTCACTTAGTCACCTGTCAATTAAAAACAAAACAAAACCCACGGTGTAAGAACTGAGAGTTGAGTTTATTCCATCTTATTCGGAGGACCGTCACTCAGGGGACAGCCTGTCAGATGGCTCCGAGACACCTGTTCCAAAGACTCAAGGGAGAAGCCGGGATAGGTATGAATTTTTTGCTAGGAAAAAAAAAACAACACATGTAGTCAAACATCAAAAGATTACTGCTAATTACAAAGGACAGACATCTCAAGTTTATGATTTTAGTGCTTTCTACATGTGGGAAGAGGCAAGAATCTGGGGTCACTGAAATCTTCCCTTATATCTAAGGGGGCTGGTATCCAAGATGCAGAAAGTTTCCTGGTTCTCTCCATCCTGAATTCCCCTCAGGTGCGCTGTTTGTGGGCAACTGCGGCGGCTAAGGGCTTGAATCTTGTAGAGCTGGAAAGGCACGCAATCTTCTCCTTTTCTTTACAAACCCAGCCCTCCAATTCTGGGCACATGGATGCTAGGTAGAGACTACACTTCCCAGCTTCCCTTGCAGCTGGGTGGCCACGTGACCAGGCAGCGGCCAATAGGATGTGAGCAGGGGAGCCTGGGTGCCCTCTGGACCAGTCACTGAAGAGAGGCCCCTCCCTCCAGCCCAGCTCCTCCTCTTCCCAGGTTCAGTGGGTGGAGAGAAAGCGGAGAGAGTGTCTTCATGGAAAGAAAGCGATGGAGACCGACATTCCAGGCAACTCTTTAGGGTGGCAGCCAAGGGAATGGAGATGGAGTTGCAGAGTGAGCTGGAGGAGGACTTTCCTCTAAGATGTAGTGGCTCACTCCTGTTTCAGAGATGATGGCAGAAAAGGAGAGGTTCAAAGACAGACGAGCAGGAGGAGGGGGGCCCGGGGCACCGTGGAAGGGGTGATCTACACAAGGCAGGGCTGCCACCTCTGTTTTCGCAGGTTCGGTCGTGGACAGTTTACAAAGTTGCTTCCAGTGGCTTCTGTTTTCTTCCTGAGGTGAAAGGTGTGGTCGTCTGCCAAGGGGAGGGGAAAGGTGAGGGACATGAGAAAAATCAAGACTCAGAGGAGCTGTCCTGGAGCACAGTAGAGTGAGCTGACATAAAACATTTAATTGGAGGGAGGAAAAAACCCAAAAACCCAACCACCCAGCAGCGATCCAGGCAGTGTGTGGACCAGGTAAGTGTACAGGTGTGACTCCCCCCCACCCCCCAGCAGCCCTGAGCGTGGGCACCAGTCCAGTAGAGGGGGATGGTCAGTGTTACTGTGGAGGGTGAGGTCAGAGCAGGAGTGATATACACAGTGTCCCTGGGAATCCCAGAGGGAGGGAGGGAGGGAGGAGAGGATAGTGGGGGGATGATGGAGGGGACAAGCAGAGGCAGCCCAGGAGCTGGAGGGGCTGGTTAAAGCAGGGCGTGGATGTGCTGGGACCAACTGAGGCAGCCAAGGAGCCAGGAGCGATGAGGTCATCTCTGCGGACACTGAAGTCCCCTAGGGTAGGCGGGGAGTGAGGATGCAGAGAATACCATCTGACAGCGTCCTAGACCCCAGGCTCCTGTGTGAATGCGGATGGCTGGGATGTGGAGGGGATGGCACAAATATAGAGGGAAATCCTTGGTTTCATAGTGAAGTGTGGACTTGTGTGTGTGGTAAAATACACTGTTTTGTGCTGGTCTTAGTCTATCAATAACCAATGTCATGGCTGGATAGGTCCTTGTGGTTCTTACTATGATTACAAGGTGTCCTTCAGCGGTAATGATTGGGGGTGGGGTGCGGTGGGGAGGGTACAGCTCAGTGGTAGAGCGTATGCTTAGCATGCACGAGGTCCTGGGTTCAATTCCCAGTACTGCCATTAAAAAAAGTGAATAAACCCAATTACTCCCCACCCCGCCCACAAAGGCTAAAATACTGGGCTAAAGAAAAAAAAACGCTTTATCAGCAATAACCATCTGGAAACCTTGAAAGAATTAGAAGTCTATGGTGGGGAGGGTATGCGGTGTATATGCTTAGCATGCATGGGGTCCTGGGTTCAATCCCAAGTCCCTTTAAAAATAAATAAACCTAATTACCTCCCATCCCCCCCAAAAAGAGTTTATTACAAGACCTGGAAATTACGCAGCACATCAGGGGCCGCACGGTGAGGTTGTGGGAGGTAGTGGGAGGCATGCCTGGGGTTCTGCTTTTATTGGGGTTGAGGGTGGGGGCCCCAGACTTGTCGGTCACGGGCACGTTTCTTGGAGAAACATCTACATTCATTACCCACTTTTAATTCAGTTGTTTGTTTTTATTGTTGTGTTGTGCATTCTGTATATATTCTGAACGTACATCTCTTGTCAGATACGATTTGCAAACATTTTTCTCACTCCGGGGTTTTTTTCGTTTCTTCAGTGTCCTCTGAAGCGCGAAAGGTTTTAATTCTGATGATGTCGAATTCAGCCTTTTCTTTGGTCACTTATGCTTTTGGTGTCACATGTCAGAAACCGCTGGTTTATTCAAAGTCGTGACAATCTACTTCTATGCTTTATTCTAAGAGTTTTATAATTTGAGATCTTACATTTTGGTCTTTGATCCATTTTTGGTTAATTTTTGTAGGTGATGTGAGGTAAGGATCCAACTTTATTCTGTTGCACGTGCTCTCATACACAGTTTGCTGAGAAGACCCTGCTTTCCCTCATTGAATTGGCTTCACATCCTTGTCTAAAATCAGTTGCCCATGAACATGTGTTTCTTTCTGGTCTCTCAATGCTATTCCATTGATCCATACGTCTGCCCTTAGGGCAACAGCCCTCGGTCTTGATTATGTAGCTTTGTAGCAAGTTTTGAAATTGAGAATTGAGAGTCTTCCAACTTTGTCCTTTTTCAAGATTGTTCTGGCTGTTGGCTTGGTCCCTTGTGGTTCCCTACGAAATTGAGAAGCAGCTTTTCCACTTCTGCAAAAAGGGAGCTGGGATTTTGACAGGGGTTTTGTTAAGCCTGTAGATTGACTTGAATTGTCGTCTGAACAATATTAAGGTTTCCAATCCATGGACATGGGACGTCTGGCCATGTATTTGTCTTCAGTTTCTAATGATGTGTTGTAATCTCTAGTGCATAAGTCTTGCATTTCTTTGTAAAGTAATTTATTCCTAAGTATTCTCGCTGCTGCTGTTGTAAGTGGAGTTGTTTTGATTCTGTTGTAGACAGGAATTGCTTTCTGAATTTCATTATCAGGTTGCAATGAGTATTATACTAGGGTGAGCCAGGATGCGTGTGACTCTGAAAGATGAAAGGTATATAAAAACAAAGGTAATAGGGAAGGAATTAAATAATCATTATTTAATCTAGAAGGCAGGAAAGGAAAGGGCATCTAGAAGAGGCTTTTGACAAGCACTGAAGAGAATAGATTTAAATCCCAATATATTAGTAATTTCATGAAATGAAATGAAATGCTCCGGTTTCAAAGGCAAAGTGTGTTCAATCCAAGAGCCTTTCCGCTGTGGCAGGTGATGGACCGTTGTTCACTTGCTGCACTGCCCACTGGTCACTCAGCCTTGAGGAGAAGGTTCCAGAAGCCCCAGGCCCCAGGGGAACTTGCAGAAGTTCCATGGCAGTTGGTGTCCCTCGAGGGAAGGGAGCCATCTCCGTTACTGGTCTGGGGAGAAGCTGCCCGTCACTTGGCTCTGCTCACTGCTGGGGCGGCTGTTACCTGGCCGTGAGTTGTCTCGGGGTGCTTGAAGGCAAGGCTGCAGGGGCTCCAGAGGGCAGAGGTGGGCCCCAGGCCTCGATGGAGGGTGCTTTGCTCCCTGCGTGGGGCCGTTCAGGGGTCTGCCCACAGCTGGCCAGGCCCCTCCCCGAGGTCTGTCTCCCTGGTGTCCTCACTCCAGACTACTCTCAGCCCACTGACTTCCCCCAGAGCTCCCAACCCTGGCTTCTCCTGGCAAGTCCCAAGGGCCCAGCATAGGGCCACCTTCTCAAGAAGTGGTCCCCGTGCCCCCACACGGCCGTTTTTGCCCTCCTCCAGAACTGTCGTCATGGGACCACGCTATTAACTGGGACCTCCTGGCCTCCCCCCAACATCTGGCTGGATGGGAGTTTGAGTAAGAGCAGCCAATTAGGAGAGAGACCTGGGGGGCATCGGGGCCTCTCAGGCCACGTGCTCTGGAGGGAGCCCACCCGGCTCCATGCTTGGAAGAAAAGCTGATTTTGTAGGAGCCTCATCTACAAAGCCAGTGCACCAGAGCATGCCCCCTTAAAGTCACGCCCGGTGAACCTCGAAGCCCTCGGGCTCCCCCTGCACCCCTGCTCCCTCGTCTGTAGGATGAGGACAGCGATGTTGGCTCAGACAGCCCGTGGGGGAAAGTTTGGCAGCATGTGCAAATCTCTTAGGGGTGCCTGGTACACAGTCGGTGCTCCATAAATGCAGAGGTGACTGGTGTGTCCCTCCTCATTCCCAGACGTGCCAGTGGCAGGTGGGCTTCGCTCACTGGCCACCAGAGCTCCTATGAGTCATGGTATCTGTTTTCCCCAAGTTTTCTCACAGAGAAACGTGACGCTCTGAACAAATCCCAGACCGTGGGAATAACCCGCATTAGGCCACTGCCTCTGGTCATAGAGCTGTAACACAGAGGACAAGATGAAGTGTTTGTGACGTGTGGGGGACTGCAGAGCGGAACCCTTTCAAAAGCGGTAGCTACGGTCAAACGAAAGCCGGACTCTGTGAGTCCGCCAGGCACAAGCGTGGCGCCACCAGCGGGTCTGCAGCAGGAGAAAGCTCCTAAGTGTTGTGCTGGACCAGTGACAGCTGCTGGGCTGTCCCTCCCGGTCACCCGGGGTCCCCAGGCCCCCCAAAAAGCCGAGCCTCCCTAGGCTCCCCCAGAAATCCAGGAGCTGCCTGCCTCCTAGGCTGTAATTAATAAAAGCCAGCAGCAGCCTCAAATGTTCACACAACCGAGCAAAGACGGGTCCAGTCCCTGCGGAACCCACTCCCTTACCTCCCCCAGTGCCAGTCCTCTCAGCAGAGCCTGTCTTTATTTGGAATTTTGTTGTTTTGTTCATCATGAATTTGCACTGATTTTGCTATTTAAAAATACTAAGATACCATTTGTCTTGATCACTGAGATTTTGGGCATCCCTTTAAATTTTGTGTCTGCAGGAAATGCCCCCTTCATCCTGGCTTTTGGGGGCTTCAAGGAGATCCCCCCCAACTCTCCAGTTAACCCTGCCCCTACGGGGAGGGCCATGAGGGGGTCTCCCCGGGGGGGTGTGAACAGGTTTCTGAGGGGTCCGTGGGGATCCCTTTATGGGCACATGATGGGGGACAGGAGGGTAGAAGGGAGGGCCGGGCCAAGTGGGGCTGCACTGGCTGGGGTGAGGACAAGGGGGGCGGGGTGAACTTTACGCCTGGGTGTCGGGTCCACCCCCTCTGTCTGAGTTCGGCCCTCTTCCTAGGGGTCTGTATCACCTCCCTGGGGCTTTTCAGCCTGAATCTTCTTTCCTCATTTTGCCTTTCTCCACCCCGTCACCTGCAGACTATCTTGCCGCGATCCTTTCCCCCTTTTCTGCAGCCTATAAACTTCATGGTCACAACTAACACAGGCACACACCACGGCTGGGAGGCCCTGCACCACGGTGACAGCCCACAGCGGGGCAGCAGCGTAGCCGTCCAGCCGCAGCAGACGGACGCGAGCCTCTGGTCCCACCCCCATCCCACCCCCAGCCAAAAACAATGTATTCACCATGAGTCTCTTCTTTCTCTTGTTCGGTGGGAACAGGGATTTCAAGTGGCCCCAGGGGTGGGGGGAACAGAGACCCCCAGGGACAGGCTGCTCCTTCAACAGGTGTGAGAAAACTTCAGGATGACAGTCACACCGGATGTCAGACTGGAGTATCTGGAGGGAGTGGCTTCCACCATCCTCAGGTTCAAGCCGGACAAGTGGAGTAAAATGGTCGGAGTGGAGGAGAACATGGCTCTGTTCACTGAATTCTTCGAGAAGCCCGACGTCTCGGTTCTGGTGCTGACGCTGAGCCCCGCCGGCACGGTCGTACCCTGCCTGGGCTTCCCGGCCTCCCTCAAGTCCAAGGGGCTGTACTTCATCAAGCAGAAGCCCTGAGCAGGTCAGCAAGGACAACTACAGGGACTCCCTGGTCTACGGGGACATCAGCCCCGCGCCCGTGGACCAGCTCATCGCCGTCGTGGAGGAGGTGGGTGCAGCGGGCCTTACGGGGCGGGTGAGGGCTCATAGCAGCAACGTCTGTTTCTCGTACTTTCCATGAGTGGCCGAGAGCCCTGCTGCTCAGAGCATCACCTGGGAGCCTGGTTAGACCTGTAAGAGCTCAGGGCTGGCCACCCCACTGGCTGAGACAGACCCGCTCTCTAACAAGACCTCCAGTGAGCTGTGCACCTGCAGGCTGAGAGGCCCCGGCCACCACCTGTCCTCTCAACACCCTTAGAACCTTCATACTGCGCTGGGTACAGCCCTACCTGTAGCCTCCGAAGGTGTGGGCCATTCCAAGTTCCAGGAAACTGGCTTCCCAATACTGAGACTTTGAGTCAAGAAAGGGGAAAAGCAGGCGCTGTCTTCTCTGCCGTCCTGCCTCCTCCCTCCTCCCAGGACCAGCCAGAGCTCAGTGACTTAGCTTTCTGAGTGACCTTTCTCCTCATCTTTGAAATGGGAGTGTGCATCCCCTGCTCATGTGAACTCAGGGCCACAGGGGCTGCTCAGCCAGGCCCTAGGCCAGCCTCCCCTGGCATCTCAGGAGGAGGCTGGCAGGCCGAAGCTGGAGCACATGAGCATCCGGCTTGCTCTGCTGGGGCTGCGTCTGGGAGCTGCCAGGCCCAGATCAAGGTGCAGGCAGGGCTGGTCCCTTCCGAGGCCTCTCTCCTTAGCATGTAGACAGCCAAGTTCACGTGGCCTTGTCTTCCCACGATGCATGTCTGTGTCTTATCCTCTCCTTCTAAGGTCAACGATTATATTGGGTCAGGGCCCACTTAATCACCTCCTGAAAGACCCTCTGTCCACATGTAGTCACATTCCGAGGTGCTGGGGTCAGGGCTCCCACACGTGAATTGGAGGGGAACACAGTTCAGCCTGTAACAGCACACCCAGGCGGCATGGAGCGTCTGCTCTCAGCCAGGAGTGCGAGCTGTCGTGGCCAGGGTCTCCCTGGAGATGGTTTTGTCATGACAGAGGCATGGGGGCTGGGCTGTCATCCCTGGTCTTGGCATCTGAACAGTTGAGATGACCCCCCCGCCCCCGTATTTCTGCAGTGGGAGAAGGACTCGGTTCCCCCAGGATCCAGACGCCCAGGGCCCCCCATCCTCCTGCTTGTCACCCAGGTGAGAAGGCGCGGGCAGAGCTGCCAGAATCCTCTCCTTTCAGGTCCTGTATTCTCTGTTTAACCAAAGCAAAAACATGAGCGGGTGGCCCCGCGTGGTCTCGGAAGATGTCGTGAAGCAGGTGCACAAGCTGAAGAACGAGATGTTTGTGATGGGGGGCAAGATCAAGGGGAAGACCCTGCTGCCCATCCCGGAGCACCTGGGGAGCCTGGACAGCACCATGGAGAGGTAGGGGCCCCGGCCCGGGGAGCCTGCGGGAGGGAGAAGCCTCTGATCCACGACCACCACGGATGAACTGTCTCCCTGCAAACTGGTTTTGGAGCTGATGAAACAGATGAGGGCAGGATGGCGCCTTTAGGTGGCGCTGAGTCTGAGGTCAAAGGTACAGGGACAGAGCTGGATGAGGCACCAGAGTCCTTGAGACTCTGGCTCTGGCACCTGCTGGACACCTGAGCCCCAGTCCCTCCCTCACCACACACGTGGACTGGTTCTGGCATCACATGGCATACAAAGGACACCACGTTGTCACACATGTCACACAGGAACAGGGGACACCCAGCTTTAGGAGGAGGCACTGAGGGGCAGTGAGGGGCTTGGAAAGGGTTTTCAGCAGGTGGACGCTGTGACGTCCCAGAGGCCCTGGGAAGCATGTGGATTCCGAGGTCCCCTCGCACCTGCCCATTTGCAGCTGCTTGGTGTGTGCAGCTCTTGGAGCTGTTGCAGTGACAACATGTTGCATTACTGCCATCAGAGGGCAGCCGCTCCTGCAGGGCCCATCCTAGGGGCAGGTCCTCTGTGGGTTGACCTCAAAGCTCCCATCACATGCCCCCAGGGTGGTGACCCCAACCAGAGCTGCCAGAGGAGCCATCATGAATGTGGATTTTATTCCAGATCTGGTCCTCATCCTCCTCCTCTTTCTTGGGGCCACCAGCATGCCTGGCAATGCCCAGCGCTGGCTCAGGGTCTCTCCTGGCTCAGGGCCGCTGGGGGCAGGCTGGTCCCTGCCCAGAGGGGCAGAGCAGGAAGAACCCCATATACGTGTGGCTGAGAGCATCTCCCCCACCCCCCTGCTCTGCAGGACCCCCTCCACCCTGGACAACTCGCTGCTGCACACCATCGAAACCATCGTCATCGACTGGTCCCACCAGGTCCGGGACGTGCTGAGCAAAGACTCAGCCCAGGCCCTGCTGGACGGGCTGCACCCCCTGCCCCGAGCAGAGTTTGAGTTCTGGGACACCCGGCTGATGAACCTCAAGTGCATCCATGAGCAGGTGACGTCTCTGCCCCTGGTGCTGGGCACCCGCTGCTCAGCGGCTGGCAGAGTCCTGAGCACCCAGCCTCCCCCTCGCTGACCCCCGAGGGGACCTGGGGAACCCCTGTGAGCCCCTCAGCTCCAGCGGGGTTGGTCAGGCAGCCTTCATCCAGGGTCTGTGACTTTCTGCTTCTCTTGTCTCAGCTCAACAGGCCTAAAGTGAACAAAATTGTCGAGATCCTGGAAAAAGCCAAAAGCTGCTACTGGCCAGCCCTGCAAAACGTGTATATGAACGTTACAGAAGGTGAGCAGGGGGCCCTTCGAGAACCCCCCCAGCCCCCAGGAAGGTGTCGGCGCCTTCTGGGAGGGGCTGGGCAGGCCCATTGCGAACTCCAGGGGAGGGGAAGTCCTCCCCATAAGCAGCTTCCTTGGCCACTGCCCTTTGAGGAAGACCCTGTTTCTTGAGAGAGCTGGTGTTCATAAACACACAGAGCCTGACTGGGGATGGGGGCCGGGTTCCACTCCCACGCGGCTGAGCGCCTGTTGTCCTGGGCAGGCCTGAAGGAAGCCAGCGATATTGTCCTGTATCTGAAGCCTCTGCAGATCTTGCTGGAGGAGATGGAACAGGCCGACTTCACGATGGTAGGTTAGCAAGAGAAGGGTCACCTGGCAGGGGCTGACCTCGTGTCCTGGGTGAGCAGGGGCTGCAGGCTTCCTGCCTGGGATCAGGTGCGAGGACCTAGGGGGTGACTCTTCCTTCCACTTTGGGGAGGTCCCCTCCCGGAGCCACAGGGAGGGGAGAGCTGAGACTCTGCGACCCAGTGCACGCCCGGCCCATCTCTCCCCAGCTGCCGACCTTCATCACCAAGGTGCTGTGCACCGTCTGCTTCATCTGGGCCACCTCCGGACACTACAACACGCCCTCCAGGATCATCGTCATCCTGCAGGAGTTCTGCAACCAGCTCATTGAGATGGTAGCCCCACTGGCCCCGGCCTCCCTCCCTGCCTCCCGATGGCTCCTCCCCCTCCCTGCCCGCCCTTGCTCCCCAGCGGCTTAAAAACAGGCAAAGATGTTGGTACAGGGATGTACAGGCTCCGGGCTAGGGCTTTGAGGCTGCTTGGTGTGGCCACCTAGAGTTCTCCACAACCTGCCCCATGATGGCGGGGAGGCGGAAAGAAAGCGGGGCTGCCCACTGAGTCCCAGTGTCACCAAACCAAAACTCGGGTCCACTCGCCTGTGTGCAGTAAAGCCAACCTGTGCGGAGTTGATTGTAAGGTGCCACACAAGGAGTCCAGGACAGCTAGAGCTCAAAGCCTGCACTCCTCCATGGGTTTCAGCAAGGCATATATATATATATTTTTTTTTAACTGATGTATAGTTGATTTACAATGTTGTGTAAGTTTCTGATGTACAGCGTAGTGATTCAGTTATATCCACACGTACGTGTATGTGTATTTTTTAATATTCTTTTTCATTATAGGCCACTACAAGGGATTGAATCTAGTCCCCTGTGCTGTACAGTAGGACCTTGTTTAACTATTTTAGAAATAGTAGTGTCTGCCTGCTGGTCCCAAACCCCTAATTCATCCCTCCTCGTCCTCCCCCCCGATAACCATGTTTATTTTCTTATGAAACAAACTTATGAGTCTGTTTCTGTTTTGTAAATAAGTTCATTTGTGTCATTTTTTTAGATTCCACATCTAAGTGATATCATATGACACTTTTTTCTCTGTCTGACTTACTTCACTTAGTATGATCATCTCTAGGTCCATTCATGTTGCTGCAAATGGCATTATTGTATTCTTCTTTATGGCTGACTAGTATTCCAATGTGTACATATACCACAACTTCTTTATCCAGTCACCTGTGGATGGACATTTAGGTTCCTTCTGTGTCTTGGCTGTTGTAAATGGTTCAGCAAAGCATTTTTAAAGGCCAGTGAGGGAGGGGCTCTCAGAATGTGATCAGCTCATGTACCATTCTCTGACAGGTTGATGGCGAGGTAGCAGGGTGGTGTCATAGGGGTTAATGGAACCATCCTTAGACTCCAGTAAGTCTAGGGGCTACCAGCTCGTGGGCATCAGGGAGCTGACGTCTTCTGCTCGGTGGGGGATTTAGCACCTGCAGAACAAGTCAGGAATGTGCATCAGATGCTGTTATCTGGGTGCTTCAGGGAGGAGCTGCAGCAGGGGGTGTGGGGGAGGGTCTGTCCCTGGAGGGCCATGCAGGTCCTGCTCAGGTACACCAGCACCCCAAGACCTGGCTAGGGGCTTTGTGGGGTTCATCTGCTCCTACGTCAAGCTGCCTCCTGTCCCCCTCAGCATGGACCCCTTCCCTGTCCTCTCTGCTCGAGCACACATTAGCCAGTCACCAAAAGTCTTGAGTTGAAGCATTGCAACCCCAGGCTGTCTGCAGGCCCAGAAGGACCTGGTGACCCGGGATCCTGCGGCTGGACCCCTAGAGAGACCCTAGTCATCTGCCACCCAAATCAGGTTGTGCTGCAGCCTTAGCCTGGTCTGAGGGGCCTGGCGAGAGAAACGGCTCAGGCTCCCGAAAATGGCCCAGGGGTCAGTCATCAGGCAGCCTGGATAGGAGCCTGGGGGATAGCGGATGTGTCAGAGGGGCAGCTGGTCGGGGGGGCCATGGCGGGTTGTTCTAACCGGCCAAACGGCCGTGGGTGCTGCGCCTGGACGTCCCCTGACGGCTCGTCTTCCCTATGGCCCAGACGCGGACCTACCTGAGCCCCGAGGAGGTGCTGAAGGGCCTGGAGGGTGAAATCGAAGAGGTCCTGGGCGCCGTCTCTCTGTCGGTGAGCGTGCTGAAGGAGCTGTACCGGGCCTACGACTTCTGCTGCGCAAACATGAAGCTGTTCTTCAAGGTGTGCCTTGTGCACAGAGAGGGGCTCGGGCAGACACGGGGCCGGGGTGACGGGGGCCCCAGCGCTGGACCCCGTGGATGGGTCGGCAGTCATCGCGGCCTTTTCTCTCTCTCTCCCCTCTAGAAGGACAAGGAGCCCGTGCCTTGGGAATTCCCTTCGTCCCTTGCGTTTTCCAGGATCAACACCTTCTTCCATCGTGTCCAGACCATCGAGGTAAAGGGGACCCTTGGCTCACCTCCCCATGCGCTCAGGCCTCCCTCACCTCGGGGGAGCCCTGCCTCCATCCTTATCTGGCTTTCCAACAGTCTCCTAGGAGGGGTAAAAAGTCCCACTCAAACGTCTGTGTCATGGGGAAACTGAGTCACCGAGTGCCTCCACCACAACCAGAGCTCTTATCCCCGAACGAAGTGACCCATTTTGGTTGTTCCTCCTTGTTCTGAAGCTTTCTGTCTATAAGCCAGTTAATGGCAGGTTCAGTGACCATGGTCGGGAAGCCCGGAGGCCACAGGAGACTTAAGAAGGACCCTGTTTGGATACGTGGAATGACATGTAGCAAGTTAAAATTTTAAATAGGTTCAGGATGGTTTCCTTCGGGGAGAGGAGGCGAGGGGTGGAGGTACATGCAGGCAAGAAGGTTTTGCTTTCTGTTTTGTAATCTCTTGTGTGGTTCCCCTCCCTTTTTATTTTTATTTTTATTTCTTGACTTTGTGCATATACTCACACTATTAAAAAAAAAAAAAGAAAAAGCCATTTGGCAGGGATTTTTCGATGGCCACAGGCGGCAGCGGCTCCGAGAAGTCCAGCCTGGTTCTCCTCCACACCCTCTGGGAGGCAGAGCGAGGCCCGTTCAGACTCCAGGTTTCCATCACGGAGTGTTTCTTCATGCCTGAAGCCTCCCAGCCCAAGAACTTGAGGGTCTCAGCTAAGTTTCTGGCCAAGTAGCCTTTAGCCCCTACATTACAGATTCTGAATCAGGATGAAGAGAGGCTCGTGGGGGAGGGGGAAACGGCCACGTCGTCCGCCTGCTGCCCAGTGGGCCGGGCCGGCCTCGCCCTCCTCCTTGGGGGCAGGAGCCCCAGAGCTCAGGGCGTGGCTACACTGTGGCTCCCCAGCGGTTGGCTCGGGTCATCTCTTGGTACAGCTCGGACATCCACGGGGAGATGGCACCAGGCTTGGCACCGGCTCAGGGGAGGGATGTGCGAACCCTGTGGGCATCTTCCGTCTGAACGGCACCAGGCACTGTGTCCGGCTCCTGGAAGCTGCCTGTGGTCCTTGAGGAGCCTCTGGGGCCTCGATCGGACTCCACACTGAAGCCTTAAGTAACGCGATTGGACTGAATGTGGTTAAAATGCCAAAACTCAGGGTATAGATAGGCAGCAACTGGGGATTCTGGAAAAGAAGGCACCACTATAGGCAAAAATAGTTGGGAGAGCTTCCAGGAGAAGGCGGGCTGAGACCCATCCCACGGAGGGAGCGGGATTTACACATGAGCATCCACCAGGCACCCTTTGCGTGAGGCCATCGGAGATCACCATGTGCCTTTCCACCTGCCGCCTCCCATGGCCCAGGAGCTGGGGGCCCTGGTAAAGCGTAGGTGATTTGGTGGCACGTCTCGGCCAGTGTTGGGTCAGGGCAGGAATCCACCCTTCATCTCCTCCTCCACGTCACAACTGGGAGACGACCCCGGAGTCCTTCCTTCCCTCTGCCTCTCTCTGCATTGCAGAAAAACCTTTAGAGCACCTGAACGCAGAGACACAGAGGGTCCCTCCAGAGTGTCGTGTGGCCCCCGGGTGTCTCACCGCCTGGCTCCTCCCTGCTGGGGTCAGGGCTCGATTCAAGACGGCCCCATCGGGTTTAGTTGGGAAGATGAATTGATGAGGGGTGCTGGGTGTGCCTCCCCCAGGATCTTTATAAAACAGCCATCGAGTTTCTGAAGCTGGAGAAGATCGAGATTGGAGGCGTGCGGGGGAACATCCTGGGAAGCCGGGTCACTCAGCTCTGTGAGGAGGTCTTCGACCTGGTGAAGGTTTTCGCCGACTGCAGATACGACCCCTTGGACCCTGGAGATTTGGTAAGTCAGGGGTCTTGGCCCCGAGAGTTGGGAAGATGCACGGAGGGAGGGCGGGTGGCAGGTGACACCAAAACTTGTTTTTAAAAAAGATGTCACAGAAATTCTGCCTGGGGAGCAGCCCCAGAGACAGCTCGCCCAGTCCAGAGGTCACCCGAATCCTGGGGCGGGGCCGTGGGTGTCAGAGGGAGCATGCCCCTGGCTTTGCATGCTGGTGACAATGCTGGTGTTTTAATTCACTTTCAGAGTTTTGATGATGATTATGCTGATTTTGAGACCAAAATTCAAGACCTGGACAGGAGACTGGCCACTATCTTTTGCCAAGGGTTTGACGACTGCAGTTCCATTGAGTCCTGTGCAAAGGTACGTGGCGGGGGCGGGAGGCTCCACACTGACTGGGAGTTCGTCAGAGCAGCACCGCCCTGGTGCCGAGAACGATCCTAGGGGTGGTCTCATCACACGGCTTCATTTGTAGGCGAAGAGCTGGGGCTGGAAAGGGCAGGGGCCTTCCTCGGTGCCTCACAGCGAGTCAGCAGCCAACACCTCGAGTAGCTTCTGACAGGTGTGACTGCCGTATCTGAGAGTAGGAGGAGAGAGTGGGAATCAGGTGGTGGTGATTTACGTCGTGCTCCATTCATCCTTATTTGATTCAGTTCCCGCCACTACTTAATAAGGAGCAGAAGTTTGAGGCAACGTTGCTATAAAAATAAAACACGTCCACATTTTGACCTGCCGAGCTGAACTGACACTTTCCAACAGTTGAGACCCAAGAAGAAACTCAGAATAATTACGGGGAGCCATCTCTGGGCAGCAGGGGTGACAGTTCATATTTGTCTGTCTTCCGCACACTTCTACGATGCCCGAGTTGTGTGCGTGACGTGGGTAGTATTTTTACTGTTAGAAGGAAGACATGATGCTGTTTTAAAACGCAGATCGCAGAAAAGCACGAAAACCCCTAGAGAATGGCAATCAGGGAGAGAAACACAACCAGCCAATACGCTTTTCAGTTTGGCGCAACATGTAATCAGGAGAGCGCAAGTTAAAACAGCGAGGTGCTTTTGTCAGGGATCGAGCCAGCTGGCCTGTGAGGAGCCAGACACTTGTCCCCGCTGCTGGCACGTGCACCCCTCCCCGAGGATCCCTCAGCAGGGGGCACGTTGGGAGAGGGAAGGGGGCTCCTGGACCTTCCTGCTCCAAACCCACATTCAGTAGTCAACCCGCCAGGTCACCCACGTACAGGCAGAACACACCACCAAGCACGTCCTGTCCCTGCAGATACACCTCTTTCCCTAGGGCACAACTCGCTCGCTATTCCCAGGACCGCCCGGTTTTAAAACTTAAAGTCCAGCTCAAAGTCAGAGACCTCCCTCAGCCCCAGGCAAACCGGGACCCTGGTCGAGCAGTCAGGAGGGGCCAAGTAAGTGTGGGTGAGAACAGAGTCTGTGGCAATCAAGCGTGGGGCAGCATCAGCCTCTGTTCCCTTTCTATTGCTGCGGTGACAAATGACTGCGAGGGAAGCAGCCAGTATAATGAGTAAACCCGGACAAAGTAAATTTGCACACACACACACTCACACACTCAAAATAGCTCTGCTCAGAAGTTAAATAGACAGCGATGCTTATTGGATTTTTCAGTGTTTTGCATACATCATAGTCTCATCAAATAATTTGGAACATGGGCGTTAATGCACATCCGTCAGAGACCACAGTGGGTTTCTTCTGGCCCGGGTGGTACTTTTGAGATATAATTCACATCCTGTACCAGTCACCCGTTTGTACTGTGTACCGTTCAATAGCTTTTAGTGCATTTGGAGTTGTGCAACCATCTCGATCAATTTTAGGACATTTTCATCCCTGCCGGTCACTCCCCGCTTCTCCCCAGCCTCCCGCCTCTTCAGCCATCACTTATCTTCCCCGTCTCTCTAGATTCGTCTGTTCTCACTTGGTCCTTTTCTCAGATTTTGGCTTGGTCATCAACATTTTAAAAATTGAGGGGAAGGGTATAGCTCAGTCATAGAGTATGTGCTTAGCATGCATGAGGTCCTGGGTTCAGTTCCCTCTATTTAAAAAAAAAATTTGAAATTAAGTAAGTATATTGAATTACCTCCCTCTCAAAAAAATTAAAGTTGAGAAAGTGCACTTTAAAGTCCAGATTTTCACCCTCTTTTGGGAGAGTTGATCTGCACACATGGTCCCTCATGGCAGCTACGAGGGAATAGCTGCTGTTCCCCCTAGACTACAGGAGTGGCCCCGTGTGCCCCAGTCCTCACCACTCCTTATCGTCCTAGCCCCGCATTCTTCATGTGTTTATGGGACCTGCCTTCCCCCACGACTCAGAGGGGGATCTCTGTAGGATGTAGTGTGTGTGTAGGGTGTGGGGGGGGTTACAACTCACCTGGAGAATCGGTTTGAATATTTAAATGAGTAGTATATGTATGTGCGTGGGCAGCATTTTTTATTTCTCTGCCCAGTTTTATCATGTTTTTCACCCATGACTCGGTAGGTCAGAGTCCTCTTCCCCTCACTTTGCAAGCCTCTGGGTTGCTGCAGGTAATGCAATGCCTGGAGGAGATGCCTGATTACTACTGTATTATCTCATTTCATTCTCACAAAACCCAAGCTCTTTGCTAAACTCCTTACCTACGTTGTCCACCCCATGTTACCAGCTCAGACAGGTCAAGAAACCCACCCAAGGTCACACAGCTAGCCAGCAAGTAGGGAAACCAGAGCTCCAAACCAGCTCTGAGCTTGACTGCTCCCAGGAACCTTGCTCCGAACCACTCGTCCGGATGGGCTCCTGTGTCTGGGGAGGCGGCTGGACTGGCCCCCGGCAGCCTGGGGTGATGGCCGTCCTTCCGGAGGGGGGCTAGGGCTGGGCTTCCTGGGACTGAGCTGGGGACCCAGGAAGCCTGCCACCCCTGAGCACAAAGATCTCTAACACTGATGCCAGGATGTTCCTTTGCCTTTTAGATTCTTTTTAAAAATGCAAATGCTTGGGAATTTGAGGCTCTGCAAGTGTAATGATCAATTAAGTCTTGGATGGAGTTGGTGCTCCAGGCAAAGTACCTGTGAATGCAAATTAATACAGTGGCCCCATGCTGTTCCAGCTCTGGAACACCCGTCGTCGCTGCCCCACAACTCCTCCTGCAGGTGGCAGCCGGCCCCTCCCTGGTCTCCCCTGACGCCGACCTGGGTTTCTCTTGTTGGCGCTCAGCCCTCCCTGGCATCTGTGGTGTGTGATCTCAGTGTGTTCGTCGTCTTCCCGGCTAGAATATAAACTGGCCAAGGGCAGGCACTCAGTTTGGATTCACACAGAATGAAGCCCAGCGCACAGAGGTGCCCCGGAGGGCTCCCAGCGGACGGTGCTTGCCCCGCCGCGGGAGCGGAGCTGCTGGCTCCGGGCAGACCTTAGGCGGGACCCAGGGCCACCCAAGGGCACAGGGTCCTGAGCGGTTTCCAGCCAACGCTTTCACGTGCAAACTCCGGGTCCTCCCCTGTGTTGGTGTCTCCAGAAAAAAACGAAGCTGGAGCTGACGGACTGGGGTGCCAGGGGGTTAGTCCCTCTCATCTCCTGTCAGGGCAAAACGGGGAGAAGTGGCCTCCCCCCCCACCCAGCCCCGCCCTCCCACAGGCAATGTGCCCAGTTGCTGTGTTTTCCAGTGATGAGGAGGGAGCTGGGTTGATGTGTCCAAACCCACGCACCTGTTTCCCCAGTGATCAAGAGACAGGAGGTGGCCCCGAGGAGGGGAGGAGCTGGCCTGGTGGGAGCTCCCAGTGGTGCCCAGGGGACTGAAGCCCACCCCAGGAGCTCAAACCGAGGATTCCCTCACCTACCCCGGGCGTTGTCGTGGGGGCACATCCCCGCTCCTGCTGTGACCTAAATCCGCTCTGGGCTCCAAGAGGAAGTCCTGTTCTAGTACGTAGTTATGTTTGTGCTTTAGTTAAAAAAAAAAAAAAAATTGGGGAGAAACAGCTCTTGTAAACCATCTCCATCTGCTCAGTGCCTAAGAACATTTTCTTCCCATTTGACAACCCTGTGCTCTAATTAGGACAGGCCCTGGGGGGTCCCCTCAATTCCCCGCATGCTCCCAGGCTGCCTGGATGCTCTTTCTCGCTGCCAGTAATTCACACGCAGCCGGGAAAGTTCTAGAGCAATTTTCCACATGATCTCCTCCTGGCAGAAAATAAGATTAGCCTCCTTCCTGGAAGCCAGAGGCCAAAAAATAAAAATACGTAAGGGAAGGAAGAGAGTCAGGCAGTCGTCAGCCAGTAAGAGGAGTGTGTTTGTCCCGACTGACCCAGGTCAGTTTTTAGAGGTGCAGCCTGGTGACCTAGTGCGTCAGGAGCCCCCTGCGGGCAACGGTGCTCCGAACACTGGCTTCCCGGTGTCTCCCCAGGACTCACTAGCTGCTCCCTCTGGCTCTGGGGGAACCTGAAAGTCTCTCCCTCTTTCTCTGTGGCATTATTTCACTTTCCCCCAAAGGCTACTTTTAGGGACAGGAGTCAAAATTGTCACACCAGAAACTGGAGCAAATCTCAGACTCAGGCCCAGCCCTTCTTGGCACCAAGGGCTGCAGCCAAGTAGCCCGGAGGAAACGTGACCACGTGGTCTGAGCCCCGATTACTCCTCTGGGAGTCCCCTGCCACAAACACCCGCAAGTTTTCCTTGGCTGGTCCAGTGGGGCGCCCGGACAGGAGATGGGAGGGGAGGGGAGGGGGTGGGGGGCCTCCCACCCCCTCCTCCCACCCCTCCTCCCCCTCCCCCTGGCTCGGGTGTGTGGGTGGGCGACCTCAGGCTGGCCTCGGAGCTTCCAAAACTTGTGCCATGTGTCAGTGTCCACCCCCACCAGCTGTCCCTCCAGGTTGCAGTAAGGGCCCCTCCCTCACCTCTCAGGTGCAGCCCCGGGCCTGCGCCATCCCCCAGCCTTCCCTGCACCCTGGCCACCCACCCCTGTGCAAGTGTCTTTGAAGAAACTCCCCTCTTTATCCCAATTTGAGCCACCTTCCGATTCTGGCCAGGACCCTCACTGAAACACTCACATAATTCTATCTTACCCTCTTCTAAGCTTTTCATATTTATTTGTTTAAAACCGTTTTAAAATTTACCTATATGTACTATTCATTGCTTCTAAGAACAGTGTAGAGCTTTAGCTTTTTAAACTTACATAGTTAGCAAAGGAATAAAGCCAACCACAAAATAAGAATCAACAGAATGCTGGAATCCAGTCATAAAGGACAGTCAGGTGCGCTCACACATAGACAAGAAATCAGTCATCTAAGTCATAAATAAGTAGTTCATTTGTGTCCCTTTGGGGGGGGGTTCCACATATAAGCGGTATCATATGGCGTTGTTCTTTCTCTGTCTGACTTACTTCACTTTGACCATCTCCAGGTCCATCCATGTTGCTGCAAATGGCATTATTTTATTCTTTTTTATGGCTGAGTAGTATTCCATTGTGTATATACACCACAACTTTATCCAGTCCTCTGTTGATGGACATTTGAGCTGTTTCTATGTCCTGGCTGTTGTAAATAGTGCTGCTATGAACACTGGGGTGCATGTGTCTTTTTGAATTATATTTTTCTCTGGATGTATGCCTGGGGGTGGGATTGCTGGTTCATATCGTAAGTCTATTTTTAGTTTTTTAAAGAACCTCCGTACTGTCCTCTATAGTGACCACACCAATTTACATTCTCACCAACCCTGTAGGAAGGTTCATTTTTCTCCACAGCCTCTCCAGCATTTACTGTTTGTGGACTTTTTAATGATGGCCATTCTGGCTGGTGTGAGGTGATACCTCGTTGTAGTTTTGATCTGCATTTCTCTGATAATTAGTGACGCTGAACACCTTTTCATGTGCTTGTTGGCTGTCTGTCTGTCTTCTTTGGAGAGGTGTCTATTTAGGTCTTCTGCCCATTTTTTGATTGGGGTGCTTGTTGTTTTGATATTAAGGTGTATGAGCTGTTTGTATACTTTGGAGATTAGTCCCCTGTTGGTTGTATCGTTTGCAAATATTTTCCCCCACTCTGTAGGTTGTCTTTTCGTTTTGTTGACGGTATCCTTAGCTGTGCAAAAGCTTTTAAGTTTAATTAGATCCCGTTTATTTTAGCTGCTAATTCCATTACTCCAGGAGCTGGTTCGAAAATATATATTGGCTGTGATTTATGTCCAAGACTGTTCTGCCTATGTTTTCCTCTAGGAGTTTTATAATATCCAGTCTTACCTTTAGGTCTTTAATCCATTTTGAGTTTGTTTTGGTATGTTAGAGAATGTTCTAATCTCAGTCTTCTGCAGGCAGCTGTCCAGTTTTCCCAGCACCACTTGCTGAAGGGACTGTCTTTTCTTCATTGTGTGTTCCTGCCTCCTTTGTTGTGCATTAACTGACCATGAGTGCATGGGTTTATTTCTGGACTTTATCCTGTTCCATTGATCTGTGTCTGTTTTGGTGCCAGTACCACCCTGTTTTGATTACTGCAGCTTTGTAGTATAGTTTGAAGTCAGGGCGTGTGATTCCTCCAGCGCCATTCTTTTTAAAGATCGTTTTGGTTATTCGGGGTCATTTGCGTTTCCCTACCAATTTTAACGTTTTTTTTGTTCCAGCTCTGTGAAGAATGTCATTGGTAACTTGATAGAGATTGCATTGACTGTATTAACTTGGGTAGTATGGCCATGTTAACAATACGGATTCTTCCAATCCAAGAAATGGTATATCTTTCCATTTGTTTATGTCATCTTCAAGTTCCTCCAGCAGTGTCTTGTAGTTTTCAGGGGACAGGTCTTTTGCCTCCTTGGGAGGTTTGTTCCTAGGTATTTTATTCTAAATTTTAGGTGTGATGGTAAATAGTATTGTTGCCTTAATTTCTTTTTCTGCTATTTCATTGTTAGTGTATAGAAATGCTGCTGATTTCTGTATATTAATTTTGTATCCTGCAAATTTACTGAGTTCTAGTAGTTTTCTGGTCGCTTCTTTAGGGTTTTCTATGTATAGTATCATGTCATCTGGAAACAGTGACAAGTTTTACTTCTTCGCTTCCAATTCAGATTTCTTTTATTTCTTTTTCTTCTCTGATTGCTATGGCTAAGACTTCCAAAATTATGCTGAATAAAAGCGGCTAACGTGGGCGTCCTTGTCTCGGCCCTGATCTTAGAGGGCATGCTTTCAGCTTCTCACCACTGAGTATGATGTTAGCTGCGGGTTTGCCATATATGGCCTTTATTATGTTGAGGTATGTCCCATCTATGCCCACTTTCTGGAGAGTTTTTATCGTAAATGGATGTTGAATTTTATCAAAAGGTTTTCTGCATCTATTGGGATGATCATATGGTTTTTATTCTTCAGTTTGTTAATGTGGTGCATCGCAGTGATTGATTTGCAGATACTAAAAAAAATCCCTGCGTCCCTGGGATAAACCCCACTTGATCATGGCGTATGATCCTTGTAATGCATTGTTGGAGTCGATTTGCTAGTATTTTGTTGAGGATTTTTGCATCTATATCCGTAAGTGATATTACCCTGTCATTTTCTTTTTTGTGATATCTTTGTCTGGTTTTGATGTCCGCTTTCTTTTGGTTCCCATTTGCATGGAATATCTTTTTCCACCCCCTTACTTCCAGCCTGCATGTGTCTCTAGCTCTGAAGTGGGTCTCTTGTAGACAGCGCATATATGGGTCTTGTTTTTGTATCCATTCAGCCGGTCTATGTCTTTTGGTTGGAGTGTTTAATCCAGTTACATTTAAGGTAATTGTCAGTACATATGTTCTTATTGCCATTTTGTTAATTGTCTGGGGTTTGTGTTTGAAGGTCTTTCCCCCCCACCTCCTTTTTGTTCCCTTTACTTGTGGTTTGATGACTAGAGAAGTTCCTTTAATATTTGTTGTAAAGCTGATTTGGTGGTGCTGAATTCTTTTAGCTTTTGTTTATCTGTGAAGGTTTTGATTTCTCCATAAATGTGAACAGAAGCCTTGCTGGCCAGAGTATCCTTGGTTGTAAGTTTTCCCCTTTCATCACTTCAAATATATCATGCCATTCTCTCCTGGCCTGTAGAGTTTCTGCTGAAAAAATCAGCTGATAATCTTACAAGGAGTTCCCTTGCATTTTACTTGTTGATTTTCTCTTGCTGGTTTTAATATCTTCTCCTTATCCTTAATTTTTGTCCATTTGATGACTACGTGCCTTGGTGTGTTCCTCTTTGGGTTGATCTTGTGTGGAACTCTCCGTGCTTCCTGAACTTGGGTGACTGTTTCCTTTCCCAAGTTAGAGAAGTTTTCAGTAATTATGTCTTCAAAAGTTTCCTCAGGTCCTTTTCTTTCTCTCTTCTCTTCCTGGGACTCCTATAATTTACATGTTAGCACACCTCATGTTGTCCCAGGGTTCTCTTAAACTGTCTGCATTTCCTATCATTCTTTTTTCTGTTCTGCAGCTGTAATTTGCCCTAGTCTGTCTTCTAGCTCACTGATCCGTTCTTCTGCCTCATTTAGTCTATTCTTGGTTCTTTCTAGTGTGTTGTGCATTTCAGTGATTTTATTCTTTAACTCTGGATATTGTTTATATTTTCCAGTTCTTTGCTAAAAACTTCACTCTGTGCATCTGTACTCCTCTTGAGTTCTCTGAACATCTTCACCATCATGACTTTAAACTCTTTGTCAGATAAATTGCCTAGCTCCTCATGGCTTATTTCTTCGTCTGGGATTTTATCTTGTGCCTTGGCCTGGGAGATATTCCTCTGCCACCTCATATTATCTATCTTTCTATTTGTATTTTTAGGTAGGTTACTTACATTTCTCAACCTTGGAGAGGTGGCCCTCTGTGGGAGACAATCTGTGCGTCCCAGCAGTGCACGCCTCTTTTGTCGCCCAAGGGCCAGGGTCCAGCCGGTCCCAGTGCAGAGTCTGGCCTGTGTGTGTGGGCTCCTTCCACAGGCTTTGGGATTATTGTTTTCTTATTTCTGGCATCTTCCCCTTGTGGATGAGGCTGGACTAGAGGCTTATGCAGGTTTCTTGGCAGGAGAAGTGCCTGCCCACTGCTGGTCCTGGACCAGCTTGAAGCTTGGTCCTGGACCTCTGGTGGGTGGGGCTGTGTCTAGAGGTGTTTGTGGCTCAAGAAGTCTGCTGGTGGGGGGGGACTGTGTTCCAACCCGGTGTATTGTTTGGCTTGAGGCTTCCCAGCTGTTAAGTCTACAGGCTATTGGGTGGGGCCGGGTCTTGGTGCCAATGATCCAATCAAGATGTCAGCCTCCAGAAAAGCTCATGTAGGTGAACACTCCCAGAATGTCCACCACCAGCTTTTATGTCCCCTGGGTGAGCTGCAGCCATCCCCTACCTCCCCACGAGACGTTCCAAAACCAGCAGGCAGGTCTGACCCCAGTTCCTGTGAAATCACGGCCTCTGCCCTTGGACCTGGCACGCGTGAGATTCTGTGTGTGCTTCCCAAGAGAATGAAGTCTCTGTCTCCCCAGTCCTGTGGGGCTCCTGGAGTGAAGTCCCACTGGCCTTCAAAACCAGATGTCCTAGGGTCTCCTCCTCCCAGTGCCAGAACCCCAGGCTGGGGAGCCTGATGTGGGGCTTAAGGCTCTCAGTCCTGTGGGAGCACCTCTGTGTCTTAATTATCCTTCAGCTTGTGGGTCGCCCACCCGGCAGCGGTCTGGGGCCCAATTATATCATGAGCAGGCCCCTGCTAGCGTCCCGCTGAGGTTCCCTCTTTATCTTTCCAGTTGAAGATCCATTTTGCCAGGTTCCAGTCTTTTTTTTTCAATGGTTGTTCAGCAGTCAGTTGTGGCTTTGCTGTAGTCGCGAGGAGAGGCGAGCTCGTGGCCCTACCACTCCGCCATCCTGACTGGAAATCAAAACGGTCTCTTTGGGAGCCTCTCACAGCCCAGTGAGCATCTCCTCTTCCATGAGCATCTCCAGTGAAGCAGAGTCCTACCTGGTTCGTTGCCAGCTGCCTACGTCCTAAATGAACTGCCTTGCCTTGCTGGGGCTCTGAAATAAGCTTTTCGTTTTTTAAACAACTGCCACTGTGTCACGTCCACAGACCACGGGGGGGATGAGGTTGCCACGAGTGCTCCGGCGTGGTTACCGCCCTCAGGCATGTGTGGGGTGCCCCCCACCCCAAGTAATCAGGCCAGGGCTCTCTGGCTGCTGGGTCCTAGACACAACGCATGGAAGGGGACCCAGGCTTAACCTCAGTGTCATGGCCTGTGACCGTGGCAAGCTGTCCCAGTAATTTCCCCAAATCCCCAGGGGCTGAGCTCTCCCAGGCAGCGCTGCCTGCTGTCAGCGTCTGTGTGTGTGTGTGTGTTGTCTGAGCCCCGTCCCCGCCACCACCTCCACTCGGCCAGCCCCACGCCAAACACGTGCCCCTTTGAGCAGGGGTTGAACTGTGTCCTCCAGAGAGATGTGGAGATCCCGCCCCTCCCGGGACCTGTGAATTACTGGTAATAGTGTCGCTGCAGACGTAACTGAGATGTAAGTTGACGTCCTACTGCAGGGGTGTGGACCTTTGATCCAGTATTCCTGGGATCTGTATAAGAGGAAGAGGAGAGGCACACCCAGGGGAGATGGCCTCATGACAACGCAGGCAGAGGGTGGAGGGATGGGTCTACAGGCCAAGGACTGCCGGCAACCCCCAGGGGCTTGGAGAGGGGCCTGGGACAGACCCTCCCCTGGAGCTTTCAGAAGGAGCCCAGCTCCAACCGCCTTGACTGTGGACTTGTGGCCTCCAGGCTACAAGAATAAATTCCCCTGTTGGAGCCGCCCAGTTCGTGGTGCAGTGTCGCAGCGGCCCCAGGACGCTTGAACAGACTCCAGCTCACACCCAGCACCTGGTGAGCTGAGTGGTTTGGAGACCCCACGTGGTGTCAGATCGGCCTCCCTCTCTCCCTGCCCCTCTTTCCCCCGTAGCATTTTCCAGAGCGAAACAACCTTCCTGATGGCGGTTTCTCTTGCCCAGACAGGCCCTTGAGCACCAGTGCTCTCCCCCTAGGAGGAGTGATTCTTGAGACTAAGACATTGCTCCATCCGGTTTTAGTGTAAGCCCTGGTTATACAAGTGCTGTATCGTGGCTGGTGTTTTTTGGTGTTTTAAATGATAATTCTTAACTGTTTAAATCTTCCTTGCCAAAACCTCGATTTCTTCTGGGCCTGGAATAAATTTCTCCAGACCTTGGACCTAGTTTGTCTTGTGGGTTTATAAGCTAAGTATTTGGGAATTCATGCATCAGCACGAAATCAGAGGCGTCCGTTTAACAAGTTGTTACACAGAGCGAGCTTCTCCGTCTCGACGGCAGGTGTCTTCTTGCTCCTGAGGCTTGGCAGCGCACGTGGCGCCTGCAGCCAGGCGCCTGGGCACGTTGCAGGGAACAGGGCAGGCGGTGATGGCACATATCTCGCGTCTCCCCAGCTCCTGTACATGTGCGGTGGCCTCTTGGAACGGCCACTGATCCTCGCCGAGGTGGTGCCCCGGTACTCAGTCATGCTGGAGCTGTTTGACGCTGAGTTGGACAACACCAAGATCCTGTATGACGCCCAGATTGCGGCCTCGGCAGACGGGAACATCCCCCCCATCCATAAAAACATGCCTCCGGTGGCCGGACAGCTCAAGTGGAGCCTGGAGCTGCAGGAGAGGCTGGAGGGCCCCATGAGGGACCTCAAACACATCGAGCACCCGTGAGTCCCAGTGCCGGGCAGGTTCACCTCTGAGGGGTGGGACTGTCCCATCTCCGAGGCCACGCCTTTCCTTCCTAGGAACACCCTCCCAGGAGTCGTCCCATTGGTGCCCGCCGCCTCCTCTGGGCCCCTTCCCAGGGGGTGAGGTCAGGATGAACCCAGCTCACCCTTCCTGAGACGGTCACCCCACTGCAGATGACCAAAGACGCCCAGAGAACAAGCCCGGGCTACGTCCTCAGCGTGGGCCAGAGCAGGGGGTCGGCCACTGTCACTTGCCTTTGCAGAGCCTGGAAAGCGGGGGGAGGAGTCGGAGAGCTCATGGCAGGACCAGGGGGGCTCCAGGTCGCCTGGATCGGAGGCTGTCAGCGTGGGGGCTGGAGGACAGGGTGTCCTGTGTGGTTAGGTCTGGCCCTCTGGTTGGTCCTCACTTGGCGGGGAGGGCTGGGATCAGGGAAGGCGGCAGTGATGAATCAAGTCCTGGCCTTTGGGGGCCAGTCCTGCAAGGGGGATCCTGTGACCTTCTGCTCTGGGTGCTGCCTGTAGAGGGGCCGTTGCTCATCGTAGATGCAGTCTCTCAGGCGGGAACAAACAGAGAGCCTGCTGTCGGCTGAGGCAGCCCGAGATCTGGCAGCCATAGTTGGGGTCATGGTGCCTGACTGTCCTCCTGACTCTGATTCCAGGGTCATGTCCAGCGTGGAGGCCAAGCTGATCTACCAGAAATACGATGAGATGATGGAGCTGTTGAGAAGCTACCGAGAGAGGATCTACCAGCAGTGGGTGGCGGGGGTGGACCAGGACTGCCACTTCAACCTGGGGCAGCCCCTGATCCAGCGGGACCCCGTCACCGGCCTCATCCGTGTCAACTTCAGCAAAGCGGTGGGTGCCTTCTGGCTGCCGTGTTGGGCGGGCGGCTGGGCCGGAGGCTGCCCTGGGGACTGACCTGGTGTTCCCCATGGGGGGCGCCCGTGTGGCTCTGAATCCAATCCCCTCTTACCAACAGCAGGGACTTGTAGGGTTGGCATTTATGTCCTGTTTAGCTAAAGCTTTATTATTTATTTTCTTAAGCATGCCCAGGACATATTTAAGATATGAGACAAAATCATAGCAACCTTGAGAATTTTTTTAAAAAAAAGATCTTGCAGGATCTGAACAAATGGGCCCCCTGTTCTGGCTGGACAAGCTGGAGGGAAACCCACACCGTCCAGGGCTAAAACCCGGGACTGTTGACCGTGCCCAAGGGCAGAAGCAGGAGCAGCCTGAATTCCTAGGAGCACCTGCCTCACAAGAATGCGTTTGTCCTACTCAGGAACTCGGGTGGTGGCACCAGGAAGGCAGGGAACCCAGATGGGACTTTTCCTCTGAAACCTTCTCTGTCGCTAAAATTCATTCTTTCATTCAACAAATATTTACTGGGCACCTACTTTGTGTGTGTGTGAACCAACAGGGGTCTCTGTCCTGAAGCCTCCCTCCTGCAGGGAGGAGGGGAGAGACAGACAGGACAGAGAGGGAAGAGGGCGGGGATGGAAGGGCAGGGAGAAGGCGTGGAGCGAGCCGTAAAGCGAGGTAAAGCGAGCCAGTAATGATGGTGACGATCAGTACCTCGAAGGAGGGGAAGGGCCGGTAAGGGGGCCACTGAGGGAACCAGAGGACGGGGACAGGTTGCGGTTTTGGATTCAAGCAAAGACTTGCAGGAGGTAAGGGAGCTGGCCAGCAGAGATGGGAGGAAGGTCTTTGAGGAGAACAAACAGCTAAAGCGAAGGCTGGGAGGTGTGCGTGCACCTGGCGGGTTGTGGCAGCAGGTGGCCAGTGGGGCCGGGTGGAGTGAGCGGAGGGGAGGGGATGGAGGAGGAGGGGGAGGACGGGGCATGGAGAGCCTCATGGGCCACAAGAGGGAACTTGGATTTTGTTCTGCATGAGATGGCAGCCTTGCAGGGTTTCGAGCTGAGGGAGCCCTGGTCTGATTGGTATGTTTCCAGGGTGTCTCTAGATGCTGTGTGTGAACAGACTTGGTTGGGGGGAGGGCAGGGCTGGAAGCCAGGGGGCCACTTAGAGCAATTTCCTGGCATCCAGGTGAGAGCCTGTGAGAGGGTGGCGGCCTGGACCAGAGCAGCAGCAGGGAAGGTGTGCAGAGTGACCAGACTTGACCCTGGTGCCAGTGAGGTGCTAGGCAGGCTGGGATCTGTGCAGGGGTCAGAGGGGGCAGCCTCTCTGTTCAGGAATGGGGCAGCTGGAAGCAGGGTGTTGCCAGCAGCTGAGACGGTGGGGGGAGGCAGCAGCCGGGGCCGGACCACTGCTCTGTTTCAGTCACATTGAGTTTAACATCCAAATGGAGATGTTGAGTTAGCAGATAGACGTAGGAGGCAGGGGTCAGGAGAAAGATTTGAGTTGGGGACGTGCTTGCCGGAGTTGTCCACCCATAGGTGGTTCTTAAAGTCGCGATGCTGGGTCAGTCAGCAAGGTGAGCAGAGGAGGGGGCCCCCCATCTGCAGGGGACCCCCGTCTGCGGCTCTGCAACACGCAAATCTCAGGAGCCTCTGAAGAGACTGATAACGGGAACCAGGAGGGTCTGGTGTCCTGGATGCAGATAGACCATGTGCCCAGGAGTGGGGGGGAGCCAGCTGCTGAGATGAGGCTTGGAAGCGACCAGTGGATTCAGACTTGAAGGTCACTGGTACCTTAACAAGAGCAGCTTTGGCCGAGCAGCGGGGCAGAAGCTCTGCTGGAAGGGA